>NC_044988.1:36620652-37820652 GCF_008728515.1 Papio anubis | reverse complement strand
TGAGACAGGATCTTGCTCCGTCATCCGGGCTGAAGTGCAGTGGTTCAGTCTCCACTCACTGCAGCCTCCTCCTCTGGGCTCAAGAGATTCTCTCACCTCTCAGCCTCCTGAGTAGCTGGGACTACAGGTGTGTGCCACCACACCCAGCTAATTGTTTTGTAGTTTTTGTGGCGACAAGGTTTTGCCATGTTGCTCAGACTGGTCCTGAACTTACAGGCTCAAGGGATCCACTTGTGTCAGCCTCCAAAAAGTGTTGGGATTACAGGCAGTACTATAGGCACATACCATTATGCCCTTTTTTTTTTTTTTTTTTTCAGGATGGGTGTCTCACTATGTTACCCAGACCAGTTTCAAACTCCGCATCTCAAAGTGTTGGTATTATAGATGTGAGCTATCACGCCCACACTTAATGTCTTTTAAAGATGCAAATTCAGGCCAAATAGTTACAACTAACTCTGTTTTTCCACACCCTATTGTATTTGAGAAATTTGTGAAATATTTTCTTTTCCTCTGACCTTTTTAATTACAGTAGTATATTTGTTGTAAAAAATTTGTAAGGAGTAAAACTTCCTCTTTATCCTAATTCTCACCGTGTTTAGTTATATGTGTTTCCTTTTTCATCTTTCGCATACACAGTGGTGGGTCTTTTTTCTTTTTTCTGTAACTTAAATGAGACCACACTGAGTGGTTCTCAACTTAAGTTACACATTGGAATCACCTAGTAAGCTTCAAAAATACACAGATGCCTGGGTCTCCCCTTGAAAGATTCTGACTTATTTAGTCTGGAGTATGACCTGAGCATCAGAATTAAAAAACAAACACAAAATTTTTAACTCCCTGATAATTCTATTGTATGGTCAAGTTTGAGATCCCTAACAAAACTTTTACTGTTTGTTTTCTTCGTTGAAGTTTGATCATGGCCACCCATCTGTTATGACTCCACGTATGGTACACCCTCACTGATGGTCACTCAGATATTTTTTTGCCATTACAAAAAAAATGCTGCAATAAATGTACATGTATCTTTGAGTTCCTATGTAAATGATCTTTGGGTAGAGTCGTACAAGGGGAAATACTGGTTCAAAAAATGTGAGGAGCCGGGTGTGGTGGCTCAAACCTATAATCCCAGCACTTTGGGAGGCCAAGGTGGGTAGATCACTTGAGATCAGGAGTTCGAGACCAGCCTGGCCAACATGGTCAACCCCATCTCTACTAAAAATACAAAAATGAGCTGGGTGTGGTGGTGCATGCCTATAATTCCAGCTACTCGGGAGGCTGAGGCAGGAGTATCACTTGAACCTGGGAGGCGGAGGTTGCAATGAGCCAAGATCGTGCCACTGCACTCCAGCCTGGGCAACAAGAGCAAAACTCCATCTCAAAAAAAAAAAAAAAAAAAAAAAGTGGGGAAATATTTTATCTAAATCTCTTCAAATGTGGTTGTTCATTTTGATTTTGTTTGATTTGGGGGGCGTTATCTATTTCTCTTTTTCTTAAACTTAGGGTCAGAAATATAGCATTACCAGAGTTGAAAGGAAACATACAGTAAGTCCTCACTTAACATTGTTGATAGATTCTTGAAAACTGTGACCTTATGCAAAACCTATGCAGCCAATTTTACCATGGGCTAATTGATATAAACAAGAGTTAAGTTCCTATGGCATATGTCTGGTTACAAATACATCATGAAACTTCTAGATAAACACTTGTAATATTAAACATTGAAATTAGTGTGAGCTGTATATATATTTAAGAAGGATTAATAAGAACAAGTAAGACAATTATTTACCCAACTTTTGGTGAATCCTTGAGTGATGATGGTCCTAGTGGTGGTGGGTTAAATCAAGGAATAAATGTTCACAAAGTGAAAATTGTAAGAAGTGTCCCACCATGCAATTCAAAAGCAATCAATTACAAACATAGGTGAGTGCTTTTGTGCCGCAATGTTTATTGTCGTGTATTTGTATGATTATATATAATGTATTAATTTTCTATTTGATAGTAATTTTTTTTTTTTTTTTTTTTTTTTTGAGGCGGAGTCTCGCTCTGTCACCCAGGCTGGAGTGCAGTGGTGCGATCTCGGCTCACTGCAAGCTCCGCCTCCCAGGTTCATGCCATTCTCCTGCCTCAGCCTCCCGAGTAGCTGGAACTACAGGCGCCTGCCGCCACGCCCGGCTAATTTTTTTGTATTTTTATTAGAGACGGAGTTTCACCGTGTTAGCCAGGGTAGTCTCGATCTCTTGACCTGATAGTAATTTTTAATCATTCATTTATTCATTTTCCAATGTACTTATTCAAGTTCGGAATTGCAGGAGGCTGGATCCTATCCTGGCAGTTCAGGGTGCAAAGCGGGGGGACCTGACCCTGCAGAATATGCCATCCCATCTCAGGGTACACTCACACATACTTACTCACTGACACTGGGACACTTGAGATACACTGACTCACCTACAGTGCACATGTTTGGGATGTGGGAGGAAACCAAGTGCCCAGAGGAAACCCATTCATACTTGGGGAGAATGCATACACTCCACAAACACAGTGGCCTCGGCTGGGGATTGATTTTTTTTCTTTTTTTTTTTCATCAATGGTAAAATGAAATGAGGTTGAACCAAATGATGTTATCTGAGGACCTGCTGTTATGTTTTCTGCCTACATTTCCCACCTAGTGTAAGGAAACTCTTGGTGTGGGCACTACCAATGACTATCTACCAAGAGGGCCTTAAAGGCAGTCCCTGATGCGGGGCGATTCCAATTGTCATTTTTTCCTACATCAGGGTTAGAACTACCTGTTTATACCTTTGAGCACTGCATTTTGTTGACCAGAGAAGTCTTAGAAATCATTCTGGTTAAAATATTTGTTGCATAGATGAGGACATGAGGGCCTGAAGCTGTGGATACCCTGTCCAATATCACACAGCTGAAAAATCATAATGCTGGGTTTGGAGAACAGGACTCATTCTTGACCCACTGTAGCTTAATCTGATTATATATTGTAGTAGTTAGCCATTTCTGCCTACTAGTTCTGTAGTAGTTAGCTACTGCTGCCAAGTTTAACAACTTAAAACAGCATTTATTATCTCACAGCTTCTGTGAGTCAGGAATATGGGAGTAGCTTAACCAGGACGTTCTGGCTTAGGATCTGTTATGAGGTTGCAGTTAAGATGTCGGCCAGAGATGTAGTCATCTCAAGGCTGGGCTGGGGTAATACTGGCTTCTAGGCTCTGCTACATGGCCATTGGCAGGACTGATAATACCCGCTTCTCAACTTATTCACATGGTTGCTGGCAGGGATTGGTTTTTCTCACCATGTAGGGCTGTCCACAGGTTGTCTAAGTGTCTTTAGAATATGGAAGCTGGCTTATGCCAGACAGAATGAAGATGGCGGGAGATTGTACCCAAGATGGAAGTCATGGTTTTTATATAACTTACTGCGTTACTGTTATTGCATCACCTCTGGCATTCTCTGTTTGCTGGAAGCAGTCACTAAGTCTAGCCTACAGTCAAGGGGAGTGGAATTATGCTCCATCTTTTGAGGGGAAGTGTATCAGATAATTTGTGGACGTATCTTTAAACTACTACACGTATGTTTAAACCATATTTAGCATTTGGTAGTTGCAAAATTCATACTTTCAGCTCAAAGGGCATTTTATTTCACTTCCTGGCCCTAAAGGGAAGCTGGAGAATCTAGAGAATCATTATATCATAACCACACAACTGAAATAAACTTCTGAAATTAATAGGGCAGAACACTATTTTAAAGGTTGTCTGGCTAATAAATAGGAGATAATGTTGGGACCCAGAATTTTAACTCATCAAATGTATCCTCATGCCCAATCATGAGGTGTGTTTAATTATTAAATGATTACATATTAATGTATGCATCATATGATCTCTATTTCCATCAAATAACCCATTATTATTATTATTATTATTTTGAGACAGTCTCACTCGATTGCCCACGCTGAAGTGCAGTAAGGCAATCTCGGCTCACTGCATCCTCCACCTCCCGGGTTCAAACAATTCTCCTGCCTCAGCCTCCTGAGTAGCTGGGATTACAGGCACGCACCACCGCGCCTGGCTAATTTTTGTATTTTAGTAGAGATGGGGCTTCACCATGTTAGCCAGGCTGGTCTTGAACTCCTGACCTTGTGATCCACCCGCGTTGGTGCCCGGAAGTGCTGGGATTGCAGGAGTGAGCCACCGTGCCTGGCTGAAATAACCCGTTCTTTAGAGGGTCCCATAATGGTCTGTATTTTTAGTGTCAGATCCATGATCCCTAAAATCTTAATGCCTAAATTCCAGATGTTTTAAATCTCTAAACTGTCAGGGTGTTACTGGGAACATAAGGTAAATGCCTTGAAGCAAAACAATAATGTGTTTTTAATGAAGAGGCCTTTCTGTGTTGCTGAAATCTGAATCAAGAGTTTTCCTCTCTTGCAATAGCCTTTTCATACCATCTTTTGTAATGAAACATATGGCTCACATCACAGTAAAATATGTAGAGTAGGAAGAAGAAAAAGCATGTTTCACATACGTGTCATATCTAATGTAACGCCATATGTACAGCAACCATAGAGGACTAAGACTTAACTGCAGTCCTGGAATAATTAGAGTGAGAGTGTCCTTAATTTGTTTTAAATACTGCAAATGCTTTCACATGTTCAAGTAATTAACACTCCCTTCACTTTTAATATTTGCATTTCATTATTAAGAAACAATCCCTCAATAATTTTTAATGAACCCTTGAAACTGTGATATTTAAAAAGCATTAATTTTCTGAAAATAAATTATCAAGAGAATAGTTCAGTCTTGAATTTACCATATTTAGTAAGCTAATGAGAGGGAATTTTACAAAAGGAAACACATTTTGTGGCTTTTTATGAAGTGTGTATGATTAGCTGTCTTCGCACTCATGGTCTCATTTTGATGTGGGGCATTTTTATTTGATATAAGAGAGTGGCAACTTATGATCATTCTCTTCTAGAAAATAAAAAACTTCTCTCAAAAATAGCAAAATTCCAAAAGAAGATTGTGACCTTTTTACCTTAGGGAACACCACTTTCTCTTAGGTGGGCTATTTCTTTCCTATTTTTCAAAACAAAAATGATATGTATAGCAATGCATTATAGTATTGTGTTATACTATATGTCATATATAATGTATATATGTTATATTAATACATAATTATTGCCTTTATTATTATTATTTTTTTGAGACAGAGTTTCAGTCTGTCGCCCAGGCTGGAGTGCAGTGGCGTGATCTCGGCCTCCTGGATATAAGCAGTTCTCATGCCTCAGCCTCCAAAGTACCTAGGATTACAGGCATGTGCCACCATGCCCAGCTAATGTTTTGTATTTTTATTAGAGATAGAGTTTCACTATAGTGGCCAGGCTGGTCTTGAACTCCTGGCTTCAGGTGATCCATCCAACTCGGCCTCCCAAAGTGCTGGGATCACAGACATGAGCCACTACCCTTGGCCTGCCATTATTTATGACTGGAGTCTTATAGTCTGCTCTACTGTCTCAAGCTACCAAGTGAGAACAGAGAAAGAGTGTTTTCTTTTTGAGATCTTCAGTAGCTTGAAACCATCTTTGGCAGAGCATCCAGAAAACTTGATTCTTCAGTGGCTACTCCTGCTGGAATCTGGGTTTATG
Source organism: Papio anubis (assembly GCF_008728515.1). Lineage (NCBI taxonomy): Eukaryota > Metazoa > Chordata > Mammalia > Primates > Cercopithecidae > Papio > Papio anubis. The sequence continues at coordinate 37,814,998 of NC_044988.1, read as the reverse complement.
TCTGAGCCAGGATCCTGAGCCTACCTGAATGCTCAGGTTGGTTCTTAACTACAGAGGCTCGTTGGATAGCCTGCAGAATGGCCAGGGCATTTCAGTGTCATGCTGGAAGGCGGCTCCATCCCATGCTGGGAGATGAGTAGGCGATGCATTTTCCAGTTACCCTCTGTCCCAAGGCATTCAATGTTTTTTCTCACCGCTGGGAGGCAAGCTTTTGGGGGAAGCTGTGTATTGGCTCACTTATCTATACAGCTGTATCTCTGGGTATCATAAAAATTTCTCCCTGCCATAAAGAGAGACGTTTTTCCTATGGGTTAACTGGAACAGAGGAGATGGAGAAAGTGCCTTTAATTTCAAGGGTCAGAAGTTAGGAGAAAACCCATAAATATTTCTTTTGCTGAGCACTCATCATGCTGCAGCAGGCCATTAATTTTAAAAGAGGTTTTCTATTGAAGGAGCCTGTTCATCTGGTGACATGATAGGTTAGTTTGTATTGCTTTCTCTCTTCCGTGCCAGAGAGATGTGTTAAAGAAGCAAATTATTTATTTTATTATATAAAAATGCCTGAAATTGAATTAAATTAAGAAAATAATAAAAGATTTATGCTCATTATTATTTGATTTATAAATCTGTATTCTGTCAACATAGCTGACTTCTGCATGCTTTATTTTCGTGAAAGTGATATATAAAGTTTTATTGGTATAGTCCTAACCATAAGGGTGTTTCTTTTTGTACTCTCAGTAGGAAACAAAACAAAACAAACTCACAAGTCAATCATGTTTTGATGTTCAAACTTGATCTCTCTTGCCTCCATGAAATTAGTTATGATAGAGTTGTATTGAATGCAGAGGAAAAATTATTGAGAATTATACTAATATATTGAATTTAGTGGGAAAAGTTCTCCTAGAAAGACAGAACCTTTGTACACACACACACACACACACACACACACACACATCCCCTAAACTGCTATAGTTTGGACGTTTGAAAGGTTAGATTTAGTCTTCAGTCTCAATCTCCCTACTCACTTTTCCCATCAGTTGGTATATTTTAATGTACCTAAATTGGGCATCTGAGTTTATTTGACCCTGTGTGGTTCATGTGTTAATGGTGCCTTAGGGACCTTGCATGTATAGCTAACCGGAGAAGCTAGGGATAAGAGACTGTTTCCACATGTAAGCCACTTTGCAAATATATTTCAAACTAAAGCTGTAATCTCATCTTCCTTCTTCCACTACCGTGGCAGAATTTAGTGACCTTTCAAATGATTTTCTTCTTAGGATTCATCTCTTTTCCATTTTCTTTAATAGACTCTACATCTTTTCATTTATATTCCTTGACCATGGTTATTATTAACAGTATTATTAAATGTCTATAACATTATCTGTGTAGATGAGCTTTACAGTTAGTGATTAGCTGTATGTTCTTAGGATTGTAACTCCTTAGGAGATACATTGGATGTATTTTAGTTCTTTCTACTAACCTTTGCAGCTCCGCTTTCTGTGCTGCAACCTTGGGTTTTAAAATCTCAGGAAAAAGCATCTATCCTCCAATTCTAATTTAGCTTGCTTGCTCTCTCCATCCACGGTCATAAACAGTAACCATATTGTGTGGTATGTCACGTTATGAAAAGAAACACACAAAGAAATGGTATAATTGTGAAAAAGACAAGTCTTTCAATTTTGTTAGTTATAATATATGTTATCACTTTACCAAATTATTCTTTATTTAACCACCTTTTTTCTTCTGCTAGAGTGTCCTAGTCTGTTTTTATAGTTACCATGTTAAAAGTTCTATTTTGTGTCCCCACCTTACTTGATAATTGCCTCTTTGCCTTATTAGGATGCAAGGACAACCACATTTGTTTCTATTTGTAAAATGTTTTTGGCTTATCTTTTAGATCATTTATATTTAGGCAAATAAATGAAATCAGCTTCTGTCTTTTTAAATTTTTCTACCTATATCTTCATCCCACAATCATCTGCTGACACATGAGATGTGAAAAGCTTGATGTCGGCTGGGCGTGGTGGCTGAATGCCTGTAATCCCAGCACTTTGGGAGGCCGAGGTGGGCGAATCACGAGGTCACGAGTTCGAGACCAGCCTGGCCAACATGGTGAAACCCCGTCTCTACTAAAAATACAAAAAATTAGCTGGGCGTAGTGGCAGGTGCCTGTAATCCCAGCTACTCGAGAGGCTGAGGCAGGAGAATCGCTTGAACCCGTGAGATGGAGGTTGCAATGAGCCGAGATTGCGCCACTGCACTCCAACCTGGCAACAGAGTGAGACTCTGTCTCAAAGAAACAAAACAAAACACAAAAAAGCTTGAGGTCCTTCTTGCCCCAAATTATAAACCTTTTAGTGAAAAAAGGGACTAAAGATTAAATGATTCATTCATGAAATAATATATTCTAAAAATGTTATTCCTATTATGTAGTAGGCACTAGAAATAGAAGGGAACTAGTCACATCTTCACTAATCTCAAAATTATTTCAGCAAGGAACCGTAGTACAGTTTCCTACCTCAATTTACTTTCTACTTTACTTGTATGAGATAAAACCTTCTGTTTTTTCCTTGTGGGAAGTCAGATCTCCTAGGATAATCACCAAAGGCCATTGCATTCTTCAGACCCAGAGAAACATCAAAGGGAGATATACATTCCCATTAAGAATCAAAGTGATAGCTCTGGTAGCCAGACTAGGCACCTCCATAAAACATACACACATCCCCCCACTGCCACACACACACACACACAGACAGAGAGAGAGGGAGCGAGGGAGAGAGAAAATGCACACTGAGTTCTCCATTTCAACATTCTGGAATGTAACATTCAAAAACATTTTGAGGAAATAGAAAAAAAGTAGGTGGGGATCTTACTAGCTCAGCAATGAAATAACATACCTGTTATTTTTAATGAGAATAGTGAATTCATAACAAATAATTAAATTGTTTTAAAATAGAGATTAGCAGCAAAAGTAAGTAAATAAAAATAACCAGACAAAACTGCAAACATGAATATTGATCTCACTTATGTTTATCTGTTTAGTTACTATCATAAGGAAAAAAACTAATGATTGAAATAAAATTATTTGTGTGTGTGTGTGTGTGTTATCTGTGTGTATTTAAAATTCTGACTAAGCTTTATCCTTTAAAAAGGTGTTAGGCTGGCTGGGCGTGGTGGAGGCCGAGGCGGGTGGATCACCTGAGGTCAGGAGTTTGAGAACAGCCTGGCCAACATGGTGAAACCCTGTCTCTCCTAAAAATACAAAAATTAGCTGGGCATGGTGGCGCATGCCTGTAATCCCAGGTACCTTAGATTCCAGCTACAAGCACCGCTGAGTCCCACATCTGAGGAAGAGATTCCCATAATCTCCTCCTGATTAGTAGGGAGAAGGGACACAGACAAACTCTGTCATGGGATCTTTGAACAGTGTCTGGATAGTTCCTGTCAGAGTTAGAGGATAGCAAATTGAAGGATCCAAACAAACACGAGTCCATGAAATAATGTTTCGGCACAAGGGAAAGGATGCTTGTCTGGAGACCTCAGAGGAAGAAAAGAACCACTTTTCTCAATATTATAGGACCAGGAGAGACTTTCAAGTGAATGTTTTACTCCCTCAGCAGAAAGTGAGAAGGTACAGTCTTCATGAAAGAGCAGAAAGTCATGAGCAGCAGGATGGAGTGAAAAGAAAACATAGTGAAATGAATAGTAAAAGAAGATTGATGAGGGAAAAAAAAAAAGAAATTTAACAGGAACAAAAAATACCAACAGCAGATTAAACTACTGGGAGCCAGAATGGAGTAAGATTGACAGTATAAAAAATTTGAAAAATTATTATGTAAAGTCAATGTATTGTTAGGTCTCACAGGGTTCAGAAGACCACACAATACCTTGAAAAAGATGAAAGAGATGAAAACGAGAGAGGGCAGAGAACAGAAGCTTTAAAATATTAGTTGCCTCCTCCAAGACATAAGAGAGATCAAAATTACAATTAAATAACATTAGGCCTGGCACAGTGGCTCACACCTGTAATCTGAGCACTTTGGGAAGCCAAGGCTGGAGGATCACTTGAGGCCAGGAGTTGAAGATCAGCCTGATCAACGTAGTAGAACCCCATCTCTATGAAAAATAAAAAAGTTAAACCTTATGTCTACAAAAAATGAAAAAATCAAGTAAGGTGGTGCATGCCTGTCATCCTAGCTACTTAGGAGGCAGAGGCAGGAGAATCGCTTGACCTCAGGAGACTGAGGCTGCAGTGAGCCTTGATGATCATGTCACTGTACTGCAGCCTGGGTGACACAGTGAGATGCTCTCTCTCTCAAAAAAAAAAAAAAAAAAAAAAAAAAAAAAAAAAAATTGAAGAACACCTTTGTGAGCTTAAAAAATGACCCGATTTAGGCCAGGTGCGGTGGCGTACGCCTGTAATCCCAGCACTTTGGGAGGCTGAGGCAGGCGGATCACGAGGTCAGAAGATCGAGACCATCCTTCCTTACATGGTGAAACCCCGTCTCTACTAAAAATATGAAAAATTAGCCAAGCGTGGTGGCACACGCCTGTAATCGCACCACTGCACTCTAACCTGGGTGACAGAGCGAGACTCCATCTTAAAAAAAAAAAAAAAAAAAAAAAAAAGGAAAGATCATTTTCTAATATCTCATTCTTCCCTCCTCTCAAACAAGAAATGTGGTAGCATATTGCGTAGAATTTCAAATGAGCTGCATAAATATTGACAATTAAGTCAGAAATTCTTTTTTAAAAACATTTTGTAAACTGTAAAGTATGACAGTGGTCACGCTTTTCTTGCTTCTTTGTTGCTTCTGTGTGACAAACCCAAAATTTATGAGCCTTTCATTCTAGCACTTCTCTAGGCTGTTTTATTTTTATTCTGGAATGTGGTGAGGCTTTGGATTTATAGGTCCGTAAACTCGTAGCTTTTTTTTTTTTTTTAAACAAAAAATGACATCAAATATCACACCATAATTTGTATATAACACATGGTATCAGCTTTTCCCATCCTGAACTCAGGAAGTTCAGCCCTAATGCCGTAAGGGATCTATTGTATGTAGTGAATTAACTTCTGTCCTATGTATCTAGAGTGGTACTATGTTTGTACCATCTCAGGAGAATTGAGGAGTCACTCAAATTATATTCTGTAGGGCATGATTATCTTGTGGAACCGCGGTTGAGAAAGGCTGACTACGTTTTGTTTTGTTTGTAATGATAATGGACAGAAGCTTGTTTCCTCAAAATCATCCTTCCTGCATCTCTGATTTTAATGTGCTTTTGTGGCTCACTGATTTTGATGAGGTAGGCTGGAGGCAGCCATTATTTCATTTCACACAGATGGAAGTTGAAGCACGGAGATGTCAGGAATTGTCTCCAGAGCCTTCTTGAAATAAGATAATGAGAAAGTAGAGAATGTAACACCCATTCAGCCCAACCACCAGTCTGCTTCTGTGAGATCTAGATTTCAAATTATAAAATGAATGTCATGTGTTTTATATAGATAGAGATCCCAAGGAAATCAGAAACGTCTCATGCCATACAGGTCAAAATTGGGATTATATTTCGATGGCAGTGGTCTAATTTGAATAAGTTTTTTGGAATGCAATATTGTGAGTTGTTATTATCTAACTGACCAATATCCAAATGACAGGTCATTGCTATCACTGTAGTTCTAATCTTTGTCCTTTAAGACATTCAATGTTTTTGTGTGTGTGTGTGTGTATATATATGTGTATATATATATGCAGAATTTGTATATATGCAGAATTCTAACTCCAACTCTATCACTGCTTTTCCTGTTGATAGTTTGAGATTTATTGTTTCCCTGGGATACTCAGCTTGTGTTGAAGGTCTCCCACAAATTGGCTTTACTCACATCTTAATTCCTTCTTATACCCAAACTATATGGTATATGGTGTTTGTAAAATAGCCAATTTATTAGTTTCTGATAATGTTTTGAATATATCAACATCTAAATCTTATGCTGATTATTGATATGCTTTTTACTCCAGTCAAAATTCTACATGTTCTCATTCAAACCATGTATTTGGGTCTCAACGCATATTATCATGCTTTTGTAATTGTTCACATTCCCTATATTTTCAGATAAGCAAATTTATTAGAGGCATTGCCCTTGTTTGATCTTTTTTTGTGTGTCTGACATGTATTAGCATGATATGAGAAATAGATTTGACATTCAATAAATATTTGTTCATAGATTATTATTATTTTGAGATGGAGTCTCACTCTGTCACCCACGCTGGAGTGCATTGGCACAGTCTTGACTTACTGCAACCTCTGCTTCCCAGGTTCATGTGATTCTCCTCCCTCAGCCTCCTGAGTAGCTAGAATTACAGGTGTCCACCACCATACCCCGCTATTTTTTTTTGTATTTTTAGTAGAGGCGGGGTTTCACCATGTTGGCCAGGGTGGTCTTGAACTCCTAACCTCAAGTGATCCACCCACCTTGGCCTCGCACGGTGCTGGGATTACCTGCGTGAGCCACATGCCTGGCCTGGTTTATAGATTCTTTGGAGCCATATTTCAACTCTGGCTTTATCATTAAACAATTTCTTTCTGACTACTTAAAAATTTTTTTTAATTATTTTTTTCCCTATTAATAGTTAAAGAAAGAAAATACATGCTTTTGAAATTAGGTTATTATTTTGAGGATTTTCACCTCGTTTTCCTTGCCTATATAAGTACCTTGGAAATTCCTAAGCATGGAGTAGGCCTGGTGATTGGACCCTAATTCCTTAACAAAGTTAGAATGCCAGAGCTTTATAAAACCCACTCTGAAATAGCCCAGTATTGTTTCCTACAAGAAGTAAACACTGCTGCCAACTGATACAGCTTTAACATGGATACCACCATCTCCACTGACCTGTGAGTTAGAAGAAATTGCAGATGGGTTAGCTGTATTGTTTTTTATGTATCTTGCAAAATAAGATTATTCCATACATATTACATATATGTACTTTCACACAAATCTTGCATGTTTAACAATATTTAAACGAAGTCTTTGTCGTTGTGGAACTGCAGTCTACTGGGGATGGGGACAATGACAACAAAACCTAGCAAATCAATTATATTAATATGTTGAGGGTAACAGGGAAACTAGAGACAGAGAAAGGGAGTGATTTGGCCAAGGCAAATAAGAAAGTCAGTGCTGAAGCTGGTCTAGAATCTGGTTCTTCGACAGTCTCTGTTCCTTTGTTTGCACTACCCTGATTGTCTTGGCCCCAGGGGCTTCCCTCTACCCACTTGGATACTTCAAGTTTCAATACCTTTTCCTCCACCAGTATGAACTAAAAGTCTGAGATCGTATTTTCCTCTTCTACACACATACTAATGTTTATCATTCAAACCATTTATTTGGGTCTTAACACATGTTATCATGCTTTACTAATATTACATATTACTATATTTTCAGATAAGCAAATTTATTAGAGGCTAGTTACTGAAATCAGGCTTTAGAGTCTCAGTGCTTTGGGCTGGTCGTTTACTATTCTCCTTTCTATATATGTTTCCAAGAGAATTTGAGTTCAATTCTACTTTGTGTATAACTTTGACTTTTATTATTCTTAGTGATCAATTTAGTTTCTTCAAAATGGTTAGAAGGTAACTAAGACAAACTATGCATTAATAAACTGTTTCTAGAAAAGCTATATTTTCTCAGAAGAAATTTTAAATTTTGATTGCTGTAAGCAAGTATTTCATTTTATGAATATGCCACAGTTTATTCACTCCAGTTTGGATAAATGTGTAAGTTATTTCTAATTTGTGCTGCTGCTTTCTTAATTTTGAGAAAGAGTTTCATCTTGTCGCCCAGGCTAGAGTGCAGTGGCATGTCTTGGGCTCACTGCAACCAAGTTCAAGTGATTCTCCTCCTTCAGCCTCCTGAGTAGCTGGGATTACAGGCATGCGCCACCACACTCGGCTAATTTTGTATTTTTAGTAGAGACAGGGTTTCACCATGTTGGCCAGGCTGTCCTCGAACTCCTGACCTCAGGTGATCCGCCTGCCTTGGCCTCCCAAAGTGCTGGGATTACAGGCATGAGCCACCACACCTGGCCTGTTTTTTTTGTTTGTTTGTTTTTGTTTTAATAATGTCTAACTTATTGTTGAGTGTAACCTAATGAAACTGCTGGGTGATACGGTAGGTATACATTTAGCAAAACAGTTTTTCAAAGGAGTTTTTACCAGTTGGCACTCTAACCAGCAATATATGAGTTTTAATTTGCTCTGCAACCTTCCCAACATGCAGTGGTGTCAAGTTTCTGATTTTAATTATTGTGGTGAGTGTGGAGTGGTTTCTCATTTTGATATTAATTTGCATTTCTTTAGTGGCTAACATTGTTCAGTCCCTTTTCATATGTTCAGTGACCATCTGGGTTATCTCTCTTGTGAATTGCCTGTTTAAGGCTTTTATCTCCATCCCATTTCCCCCAAAGGATAGACAATACAATAGAAATGGATAGTTTCAGGGCTGTTGTGGACATACTTCTTGCAAATGGCTTTTTCCACTCTGTAGATTGTCCTTTCTTAATAATATCTTTGGATGAACGGATATTTTAAATTTTAATTAATTCAAATTTATCAGTCTTTATTGTCATTACCTTATTTTTGAAACACGCTTTGAGAAAAGCTACAAAGATATTCTTTTGTGCCATTTTATATAAGCTGCATTATTTATCTTCCACATCTAGATCTCTAATATGTTATTTTGTATATGGTGTGAGGTAGAGGGTTAGTGTATGTTTTTCGTCATACAGATACTCATTTAACCCAGCACCAATGATTGAAAAGATTATTCTTTTTCCATTGCAATACAGGGACTCAGCTGTGTATAAATCAACTGAGAGAGCATACGGGTGGATCTGTTTCTAGACTTCTTTTTCTGTTCCACTAGTTTGCTTGTCCTTGAGCTAACACTTCACCATCTTAATTTCTGTGGCTTTATAATAAGTCTTGGTAACTGGTAGTATAAATTCTTTAACATTTGTTTTTCTATGAGATTGTCTTGGCTATTCTTGTTTTTGCATTTTCTTATAAATTATAAAATTAGTTTTTCTATTTCACAAGAGTAGTATGCTGAAATTTATATTGGGATTACAGTGAATTCATAGATAAACTTGGGAAATATTGACATCTTTATAAGAATGAGTCTTTTCTTGAGATGGAGTCTCTCTCTGTCAACCCAGGCTGGAGTGTAGTGGTGCGATCTCAGCTCACTGCGCCCTCTGCCTCCCGATTTCAAGTGATTCTCCTGCCTCAGCCTCCTGACTAGCTGGAATTACAGGCATGTGCCACCATACCTGGTTAATTTTTGTATCTTTAGTAGAGACCGGGTTTTTCCATGTTGGCTGGGCTAGTCTTGAACTCCTGACCTCAGGTGATCCACCCGCCTCAGCCTCCTAAAGTGCTGGGATTACAGGTGTGAGCCACCATGCCTGGCCTACAATAATACGCCTTTTAAGCTGTGAACATACTGTAATCATACATTTATTTAAGTCTTCTTTAATTTATTAATAATGCTATCTAATTTTCTGCATAGAAATCTTGTGAACTTTTGTTACATTTATTTCTTTACTGTTTTATATTTTTGATGCTGCTATAAATAGCACATTTAAGAAATACCTATTCTGAATACAGTTGGTTTCTCATGTTGATCTTGTATTTAGCAGCCTTGCAAAATTCATTTATTTATTTCAGTAGTTATGTCTCCTCACTTTTTCACACTTTCTAGTAACTAGTCAAATTGACTAGCTCCTATTTAAGGAGAGGCAGATATAGCATGCTGTTAGAAACTGGCCAGAGAAGGACAAACAGACTGTTCAAAATATCATTCCTTTAAAAAATTTGAGTGAAAACTTTCCTGCTTTTAAAGTATCAACCCTACTTGAATTGTGGAATTTCTCTCCTGGCAGAACCTGCTTAAGGAAAACAGCATCTAAAATTTTGCTAACTACTACCTGTCAGTGTACTTGGTGAAATCAGTTGAAATCTCAGATACATACGTCATTTCAATTATATCACCAGAAAGGAACATCATGCTTCATGGTTTTAGTCAGTGGTTAAGGACATTATAGGACAATTTTGCTGTCCCTGAGCTGTGTGGCAGAAAATATTTATTATCGGAAAAAGGGGCCAAGAGGCACAAATAAGTTCCTGTATTCTAAATCACAGAATAACGTACCCTACTGTAAAGATCTGAAAGCTAGTGATTTTACTAATTGGTTGCTGCCAGAAGAGGACCAAATTAATTTAGATGTAACCATAAGAAGCCAGATTGCCTACCGGAGTATTTAAAGTAGAGTAAATGTACTGAAGAAAACATATGCTGATTTATCTTTGTTTTATAGTGCATGAGGTAAATATTTAACGCTTTTGTATTGTTAGCTTTTGCTGTATACCAAACCATTCCCAAACCTAGTAGCTTAACCCAACACCCATTTAATTATCTCAATTCTCTGGATCAGCAGTTTGAGCTGGGCTCAACTTGGTGGTTCTGCTGTTGGTGACCCGGTTCAGCTGATTGTGACTGGGCCTACTCTTGAGTCTGCAGCCAGCTGTCAGGTCTTCTGGGGAATGATTGGTCTACAGTGGGTCAGTTAGCTAGTTCATCTCTGCTCCCCATGGTCTTTCATCCTCCCCCAGGCTAGTCTGGGCTTGTTTGCGTGGTGGTGTTACAGGAAAGGGGTCCCGATCCAGACCCCAAGGGAGGGTTCTTGAGTCTCACACAACAAAGAATTGAGGGTGAGTCCATAGAGTAAAGTGAAAGCAAGTTTATTAAGAAAGTAAAGGAATAAAAGAATGGCAAACTCCATAGACAGAGCAGCCCTGAGGGCAGCTGGTTGCCCATTGTTATGGTTATTTCTTGATGGTATGCTGAACAAGGAGTGGGTTATTCATGCCTCCCCTTTTTAGACCATGTAGGATAACTTCCTGATGTTGCCATGGCATCTGTAAACTGCCATGGCACTATTGGAAGTGTAGCAGTGAGGACGACCAGAGGTCACTCTCATGGCCATCTTGGTTTTGGTGGAATTTCGCTGACTTCTTTACTGCAAGCTGTTTTATCAGCAGGATCTTTATGACCTGTATCTTGTGCGTACCTCCTGTCTCATCCTTTGACTTAGAATGCCCTAACCATCTGGGCATGCCGCCTAGTAGGTCTCAGCCTCATTTTACCCAGCCCCTTTTCAAGATAAAGTTGCTCTGGGTCACACACCTCTGACAGTGGTGACAGGGGACCCCAGGTCAGCAGGTGGAAGGGACCATGCAGAGCTTCTTCCTGATGAGTTTCTTGAGGCTCAGGGTCAGACGCACACAACGTTGCTTCTGTCCCATTCTTTTGGCCACGGCATGTGGAAAGGTCAGCCCAGGAAGGGACTAGAGTCCTCTACTTGAGAAGTAGAATAAGGTGGCATTATTGTGTGTGTCAGGTTCTACATGCTCCATATAACAAACTATCCCATTTTATAATGCATTTTTAAGACAGAAGGTTAAATACTGGCAGTCTCAAATCTACTTAGGTAACTAATAAGAAAAACTAAGGAGTTAAATGACTTCATGTTGGGGTGTTAAAAGCCTTGCTTCAATAATGGAGGAAATCCTGGAGTGAAGACTAAGGGATGAATGTAAAAGATAACTAAGACTGAAAAGCTAATTTGGGAAGATAGCCAGCAATTGACTCACAGCAGGCCTTGGCTTCTAAATCCTGAAAGAAAGAATTTTTGAATTATTGGAAAGGCCCTGTTTTCTAATAGCCCGAATTCCAGTGTACTATTGGGTATTAGTGTCACTGCTAACATTACAGGATTTAAAACGGTCAAACAAAAAAGGCTTTGATCTACAAAACTTCAGAAATTTAAAAATAATTTTTTTTTTTTTTTTTTTTAAATTTTAAAGTGAGTGTAGAAAGTGTTCCGGAATCACAGATCGAAAAGTGTGACCATGGAGATCCTTAATGCTGACCGTTTCTTTGTACATGAAAGCAGATTTTTTTCCATTTGTGTTTTTCAGGAATGCAAATGAGAACTAATGTCAGGTACTTTACTTTTTAAGTAAAAATTCTAAAGTGTGTTAAACTGATCTACAGGAGAGAAATGGGAGAAAAAAGATCATTGGATTTTCTAGGGCAGGTTGCTGCATAGGAACAGAGAAGGGCAGCTGAAAACATTAAAAAGTGACACATTATTTCTGATTGTTTTCTGAATTGGGAAGAGGAGACTGCATAGGATCACTGAAAAGTGAAACTGGTGAGGCTTTTATAAAGGGTCAAAAGACTTCACAATAGAGCTTAATGACTATGTCCAAATAAATGGATTGGAAGTCTCTACAGAGACTTGGGAGCGGGGAGGGCAGTCGGGGGAGGTTGCATTTTTTAGACCATTGGCACACAGCCACTGGAGAAGTCATCTAAATATAAATCAGACCATGTCACTCCATAGCATAAAGCCCTCCAGTGTCTTCCATTGCATTTCAGATGCAATCCAATCTCTCCACTGTTGCTTACAGGCCCTGTGCAACCTGGACCCACTTTGTTTTCCCAGCCCGCCTGGTATCATTCTTTGCTGGGAATCTCTAGACTGCAACCACAACCGAGCTCATTCCTGCATCCTAGCCTCTGCCCTGGGCAGTCTGTCCCTTCACTTGTGAAGCTTTTCTCCATTTCTTGTTGTCATTCAGGTTCAGACTCACATGCCCCCCACTTCCTTTCCCACATACCAGTTATTTCTCTACCCCTGTTAACTTGCTGAATTTTCTTTGGAGCACTTACCAGGTACCTTTAAAAAAATTACTTGGCCAGGCGTGGTGGCTCATGCCTATAATCCCAGCACTTTGGGTGGCTGAGGTGGGTGGATTACCTGAGGTCAGGAGTGTGAGACCTTCCTGGCCAACATGGTGAAAACCCGTCTCTGCTAAAAATACAAAAATTAGCCGAATGTGGTGGCACACACCTGTAGTCCCAGCTACTTGGGAGGCTGAGGCAAAAGAATCGCTTGAACCTGGGAGACAGAGGTTACAGTGAGCTGTGATCCTGCCGAGGCAGCACTCCAGCCTGGGAGACAGAGTGAGACTCTGTCTCAAAAAAAAAAAAAAAAAAAAGAAAGAAAGAAAAATTTCTCTTATTTTTCTGTCTCCTAGCACCAGAATGTATTAGGGAACTTGCTGTCTTTTTTTATTGAGACAGAGTCTTACCCTGTTGCTCACACTGGAGTGCAGTGGTGTGATCTTGGCTCACTATAACCTCCGCCTCTGGGTTCAAGCAATTCTTCCGCCTCAGCTTCCCAAGTAGCTGGAACTACAGGTACCTGCCACCATGGCCGGCTCATTTTTTGTATTTTTATGAGAGACAGGTTTTCACCATGTTGGTCAGGCTAGTCTTGAACTCCTGGCCTCAGATGATCCACCTGCCTTGGCCTCCCAAAGTGCTATGATTGCAGGTGTGAACCACCACACCTGGCTGGACCTTGCTGTCTTGTACATTTATTATAAGTCTCTTGTCCCTATCACCTTGCCTGGTATTCAGAAATATTCATGGAATAAAAGAATGAAGGAATTCATTTTTAAAGCAAAAACACTGTTCATGTGTAAAGTTATTCTAGTTTAATGTAGATGATTTACAATGATAAAATGAGGACATTGTCTGAAAATCCCAAACAACAGTGTCTTCTCTATGTGTTATAATACATCTTGTTGACATCAGCTGTCACATAGAGATTGGTGGACAGACTAGTAAAATATCTCATTTTTGTCTGTGGTCACTTAATATATAGGTTTAAAAAAATCCAAACTACCCCTGGGCATGGTGGCTCACGCCTGTAATCCTAGCACTTTGGGAGGCCAAGCGGGGCGGATCACTTGAGGCCAGGAGTTTGAGACCAGCCTGGCCAACATGGCGAAACCCCATCTCTACTAAAAATACAAAAATTAGCTGGGCATGGTGGTACCTGCTTTTAATCCCAGCTGCTCAGGAGGATGAGACACGAGAATCGAGAATCACTTGGACCTGGGAGGTGGAGACTGCAGGGAGCTGAGATGGTGCCACTGCGCTCCAGCCTGGGCGACAGAAGGAGACTCCGTCTCAAAACAAAGAATAAAAAACAAAAAATCCCAACTATATCTAGGGCAATGGGCCCCTAATTATTTATATGGCCTAGGAATAGAATTATAGAACTTCTATTTTTTAATCTTATTTTTAAAATTTCTAATTTTGTGTTTGAAAATGTATTGTTCATTAGTAGCATAGTAAATGTATATAATATATAAATACATATTTTCACATGTGTGTTGAAATATGCACTATATTTGTGTGATGAAATGTATGGACCAATCTAAAGTACAAATTAGGAAATGATGAAGTTTTGTTTTTGTTTTTGTTTTGGAGATGGAGTTTCACTCTCGTTGCCCAGGCTGGAGTGCAGTGGTACAATCTTGGCTCACTACAACCTCTGCCTCCTGGGTTCAAGCGATTCTCCTGCCTCAGCCTCCTGAGTAGCTGGGATTACAGGCATGCACCACCACGCCCAGCTAATCTTGTATTTTTAGTAGAAACGGGATTTCTCCATGTTGGTCAGGCTGGTCTCGAACTCCTGACCTCAGGTGATCCATCCTCCTCGGCCTCTCAAAATGTTGGGGTTACAGGCACGAGCCACTGCACCCGGCCAACGATGAAGATGTATGCAATGAATAGTTTTGACCTTAGTGACAATTATGGGATGAAATAAGCACATTTTCTAATGCATGGCTGTTCAGTTTTTTTTTGTTTGTTTTTAAACAAGGTAATATGATAAATATTCATGGTTAAACCTGTGATTTAAAAATATTAAAGGAAATATAATAAAGGAAAGGGTCAGTCTATATTCAGTTTGTGATGGAAACATCATTAGGTAGACCACAAAAGATACAGAAATTCTTAAAAAGATGGCATTTTAATTTGAGACTTGATCCCCCACCAGATAACAATTAGGCATTCCCTGCACTTCTCTTCCACCCATACTTTCACGTCTGTGCCAGCCACATTCCTGGCTTGCTTCTTGAACCTATTCCTTCTCATTTTAAAATGATTAGTCCTCTACTTTGAAATATAAATATCTGTGTTTCAAAAGGCCTATGTGAGACCCACATCCAGCAGAGAAATTTTGTTGTTGTTGCTTTTTTTGAGACGGAGTCTCGCTCTGTCGCCCAGGCTGGAGTGCAGCCGCACAATCTCGGCTCACTGCAAGCTCTGCCTCCCGGGTTCACGCCATTCTCCTGCCTCAGCCTCCCGAGTAGCTGGGACTACAGGTGCCCGCCACCCGACCCGGCTAATTTTTTTCTATTTTTAGTAGAGACGGATTTCACTGCGTTAGCCAGGATGGTCTCCGTCTCCTGACCTCGTGATCCGCTTGCCTTGGCCTCCAAAGTGCTGGGATTACAGACGTGAGCCACCGCGCCTACTCTGTTTGTTTGTTTCTAGACATGGGATCTTACTGAGTGCGGTGGCCCATGTCTGTAATCCCAGCACTTCGGGAGGCCGAGGCGGGTGGATCACCTGAGGTCAGGAGATCGAGACCAGCCTGGCCAACATGGTGAAACCCCGTCACTCCTAAAAGTATAAAAATTAGCAGAATGTGGTGCCAGGCGCCTGTAATCCCAGCTACTCAGGAGGCTGAGGCAGGAGAATCGCTTGAACCCGGGAGGCAGAGGTTGCAGTGAGCCGAGATTGCTCCACTGCACTCCGGCTTGGGTGACAAGAGCGAGACTCCGTCTCAAAAATAAAAATAAAAAAAAAAAATAGACGTGGGCTCTTATTATGTTGCCCAGGCTGGTCTTGAACTCTTGACCTCAAGTGATCCTCCGCCTCAGCCTCTGAAAGCACTGGGATTACAGGCATGAGGCACTGTGCCTGGCCCAGCAGAGAAGTTTGATTGAAGTTTTTGTTCAGCATTTCCTTTTCTTTTAGTTTGGTGGGCCGTTCATTTAAGATTACATTTGGTTTCTAGAAAGTTTGATGTTGAGAAAGTTACTACATCTAGTTTGCTAGTAGGCTTTTAACGACTTTAAACTCCTTTTTTGATATCCATATTGTATATTTTGTTTGAGTATTTTATAGAAGTACAATAAAAATGACAGTACTTTAAAAAGTCTTTTTCCGGAGGTCTCAAATATATTTTCTAAAAGAGTGAGTATGGGAAAAATATTTTTTTCACTGCCACTCAGATACATCTTGGTATGGGAAACGCATAGTGCCTTTATTGCTGCAGGAAATTTTCGTACTTTATTATCAAATCGCTTTATAATGCCAACTTCTTTTGAAAAATAACCATTGTGTATCTTTATTTCTTCTTTCAATATGGCCGTGTTGCCCTCAGCAACTTTATAAAAAAGTACACTCAGGCTGATGTCTCTCCACTGAGATAACTAGACACTATAACTCTGTGAATTCAGAATCTAACCCATTCCCACCTTGTCACAATTACTCAACATATATCCTTGCTAACATTTAAATTTTATAGAGAAAAAAAAAAATGGTGGCTCATGCCTGTAATTCCAACACTTTGGGAGGCCAATGTGGGAGGATTGCTTGAGTCCAGAAGTTCAAGACCGGTCTAGGCAACGTAGCAAGACCCCTTCCCAATAAAAACTGAAAAACCAAGTGTGGTGGCACTCGCCAGTAGTCCCAGATACTCTGGGGGCAGAGGCAGGAGAATAGCTTGAGCCCAGGATTTCTAGGCTGCAGTTACCTGTGATTGTGCCACTGCATTCCAACCTGGGCGGCAGAACAAGACCCAATCTAAAAGAGAGAGCGAGAGCGAGAGTGAGAGGAGGATAGAGAGAGAAAAACTCCGTAAAATGGAACTTGATAGTAATATACAAAATAGATATGCCTTAAGGTGGTATTATTAATACCACCTTATTAATAGTGTCTGCATGTTATTCATTAAATTACAAATGTGAGAATTTGGAAAATCTATTTCTGGTTAATTATTTTTCCTTCCAAGCACATCTATAAACTTTTATTCTAAGATACACAAGTACATAATAACAGGTACTAAGTTAAAGATTGATTCTTTAGAGAATTTTTGACTCATGGGATAAACTTTCATTTGTGAATTATTTATTGGTCTAGGACAGTGACTGCCAAATACCTTCATTCAATGAGATTCTTTCATACTGCCTTCCTATACCCCGCCTTTAAGGCTGCCTTCCCCTTTCATTTATGCCCATTGTAATATTGTCTCTTTGCTAATTAAAGGAGGGACTTTTTCTTTATGTTGATCACTTTAGAATTAATCATGACATCGCTTCAGCTATCTATTTCGGTTTCAGTAAGTCAGAGATAGTAAAAGTAGATACCATGCTGTAGAAGAAAGAAAACTGGTTCTAAGCCCTCTTCTGAGACGACTCAACTTGTGCATTCTGAGGTTATTAATTCCATTATGTCCTTGTACTTCATGCAGTGTCTGTTAAATGAGAGGGTTGCCCAAAATGTTCTGTTATTTTTTTCTTCTGATTTTTATCAATCTGTGGTTTCATTGAAGGAGGGAGTAGATGTGAAGAGGGCAGTAACAGTAAAGATGAGTGCAATATAACTGAATGAACTATATGGACAGGGTGAGAGAGGTGAAGAGTGTATTTTGGATATATATGGTTAATATTTGTCCTGTCTACCTTTCTTTAGATTTTATGTTTCTGTTTGGTTTGATAGTCATTTATTTACTTTCCCCACACAACCTATTTCCTATGTAAATTTTTTTTTGTTTTTGTTTTTGTTTTTGTTTTGAGACGGAGTCTCGCTGTCTCCCAGGCTGGAGTGCAGTGACGCGATTTCGGCTCACTGCAAGCTCTGCCTCCCGGGTTCACGCCATTCTCCTGCCTCAGCCTCCCAAGTAGCTGGGACTACAGGCACCCGCCGCCATGCCTGGCTAATTTTTTGTATTTTTAGTAGAGACGGGATTTCACCATGTTAGCCAGGATGGTCTCGATCTCCTGACCTCATGATCTGCCCACCTCAGCCTCTCAAAGTGCTAGGATTACAGGCGTGAGCCACCCGGCCCGGCCTGTAAATTGTTAATAATGTCTTAGAGAGATGTCAGAATAGTCATGAGGACAACATTGGGATTATAAAGAGAATGTTCTGCTTTTAAAATTTATTTTTTATTTCAACAGGTTTTTGAGGAACAGATGGTGTTTGGTTACATGAATAAGTTCTTTAGTGGTGATTTCTGAGATTTTGGTGTACCCATCGCCCAAGCAGTGCACACTGTACCCAATGTGTAATCTTTTATCCCTCACGCTGCTGCCAGCCTTTCCCTTGAGTCCCCAAAGGCCATTTTGTCATTCTTATGCCTTTGCATCCTCATAGCTTAGCTCCTGCTTATGAGGGAGAACTATGCAATGTTTGGTTTTCCATTCCTGAGCTACTTCACTTAGATAATAGTCTCCAATTCCATCTAGGTTGCTGCAAATGCCATTATTTCATTCCTTTTTGTGGCTTAGTCATATTCCATGGTATAAATACACCACATTTTCTTTATCCACTCTTTGATTGATGGGCATTTGGGCTGGTTCCATATTTTTGCAGTTGTGAATTGTGCTGCTGTATACGTGCATGTGCATGTATCTTTTCCTATAATGACTTCTTTTCTTCTAGGTAGTTGCCTAGTAGTGGGATTGCTGGATCAAATGGTAGATCTACTTTTAGTTCTTTAAGGAATCTCCACACCGTTTTCCATAGCGATTTTACTAGTTTACATTCTCACCAACAGTGTAGAAGTGTTCCCTTTTCACCACATCTACACCAACATCTATTTTTTATTTTATTTTTTTGATTATGACCATTCTTGCAGGATCAAGGTGGTATTGCATTGTGGTTTTGATTTGCATTTCTCTGATTGTTAGTGATCAGGGAGCATTTTGTGAGCATTTTTCCATATGATTGTTGGCCATTTGTGTATCTATTTTTGAGAATTGTCTGTTCATATCCGTAGCCCACTTTTGAATGTGATTGTTTTTTTCTTGCTGATTTGAGTTTGAGTTCTTTGTAGATTCTGGATGTTAGTCCTGTGTCGATGTATGGATTGTGAAGATTTTCTCCCACTCTGTGGGTTGTCTATTAACTCTGCTGATATTATTATTTTTTGCTGTGCAGAAGATTTTTACTTTAATTAAGTCCTATCCATTTAATCTTTGTTTTTGTTGCGTTTGCTATTGGGTTCTTGGTCATGAAGTCTTTGCCTAAACCAATGTCTAGAAGGGTTTTTCTGATGTTATCTTCTAGAATTGTTATGATTTCAGGTCATAGATGTAACTCTTTGATTCATCTTCAGTCGATTTGTGTATAAGGTGAGAGATGTATGAAGAGAATATTCTCTAATTCCACTTTCCTTAGCCATTTGTGACAGCCTTTCACCATTCCACTATCAATCTCTGTTGCTAGCAGTGATAATGAGAAGACAATCCTCAAAACTGAATATTTCTTTCCTGAGACTGTTCCCTTAGAGAAGAGCTAAGCTCCCATCATGAGACATGGGAGCCATATCTACTCACTGACAGACATCAGTGCAATGTCTGTTCCATTTAACAGCTTCATTCTTTTAATTGGTGACAATATTTATGCTGCCTAAGCCTGTGAACTAAACTTTTAAGGCAAGCCAACTTTGGTTCTAACTTAGGACAAAAAGGGAAATTTGGGTGTCATCCATATTCCCATGCCCAGAAATTCAAATCTGTTTTGAGTTTATGTACGAAAACTGTACTGGAAACACCTAAAATTGGTGGGTTTAGAAAGCAATGTATTAGATATCTCTTAAAAGTTCCTTTTTTTTTTTTTTTTTTTTTGGAATTTTCCCTCCATACCAATGAGCTGTTCTAGGACAGGGTTTCCCACCCTCAGCACTCCTGACATTCTGCATGGGATAATTTTTTGTTGGGGAGCAGCTAGCTGTTCTGTGTGTTATAGGGTATTTGGCAGCATCCCTGGCCTCTACCCTTAGGTGCCATGGGTTACCCTCCTTGTGCTGTGACAACAAAAAGTGTCTGGGCATTCCCTGTGGGGAGAGGGCAAAGTCACTTTCGCAGCTGGCCCAGAGGTTTGATCACCCTGAGGGTGGAGCTACAGATAAATATTACACCTGTGAGGAGGCTAAATTAGTTTTCTTTGAGCCATCGTAATGAACTATTTAAAAACAATTAAAAGGTCCTCACTTTATTCTTAAACTAATCTTAAGGAAAAAAGATCAATGTAGATTATTCCCTTTAGAGGGTGGTAAATTCTCCTCAAAGTGAATTTTTAAAATTGCTTTTCATAGTAAAGAAGTAAAATATGTATTGCCAGACTTTTCCATACTATGTATTGATAGGGCTAAAACAAATAAAATAGATAGAATAATAAATAAAACCTATTACCCATAACATTTAAAAAGATGTATTTTAAACAAAAATATTTTATATTCATTAAAAAACCCTGCTTTGATTTTTAAGATAATGACAAGATCAGTTACATTGATGTAGAAATGATAGTTTCATATCCATGTATTCTTGAAAAATGCCAACACAGATCATGTAAAATGTTCTCATTATAAAAATAACTGTATGAGGTAATGCATATGTCAATTAGCTAAATTTAGTCATTCCACAATGTATACTATATATACCTCAAAGCATCGTGTTGTGTATAATAAATACATACAGTTTTGTAAGTCAATTTAAAATAAAACAACAAATTATACATTATTATTTAGGATAAGATCCTATTGTAATGTGTGCAGTGTGTCATCAAGGAAATTTTAAGGCTATACTTACATATTAGTTTATTGGTCATAACTAATGTCTTTAGAGCTTGATGAATGTAGGTTATTAAAAGTGAAATATAGGGAATAATATGAGATTTTGTAACAGGTGCATAATCGCTTCGTGATAAATTAGGCTTATGATGATACTCCTGGCATGAAAACGTCTTGTCTAAACCTTTTAATCAAGGCCATATTAATTACTTCTTTTGATTGATTGAACAAAATATCCTAATACATTATTTAACATAAAAAAGAAATACCCGGCCAGGCGCAGTGGCTCACACCTGTAATCCCAGCACTTTTGGGAGACTGAGATGGGCGGATCACGATGTCAGGAGTTCAAGACCAGCTTGGCCAGTATAGTGAAACCCTGTCTCTACAAAAAATACAACAATTAGCTGGGCATGGTGACGTGTGCCTGTAGTCCCAGCGACTCAGGAGGCTGAGGCAGGAGAATTGCTTGAACTCAAGAAGTGGAGGTTGCAGTGAGCCAAGATCATGCCACTGCACTTCAACTTAGGCAACAGAGTGAGACTTTGTCTCAAAAAAAAAAAAAAAAAAAAAAAAAAAAAGAAATGCCTGAGTTTCAGTGGAAAGTGACTAGGTTGCATATCTGTCTACACTTTGCGAGAAAGATCAGTTTCTCACTTTTACAGTTTCTTTTTGGGTGAAAGGAACAAATACTAGAGTTCCAGCAGCATGCTGAATAGACTTGTATTTTAATCGTCTCATTGCCAGTTTCTACTGGCATCACATAAAACTAGATAGAAGCTATGAATGCAGTAATGACTGAAAGAAACTTTAGATTCTTTTTCTAAAGCTATCCTTCTTTGCAAATCAGAATTACAGTTCTGTTTGCAGGGGAACAAATAGATACAAAGGGAGATGAGGTTTTTTTCCTTTCTATTTGTTCATTTCTCACGGCATGCCTCTTTTTTTCCTTCCCAAAGGAGAAAGAAACAATGAAGGTTAATAATGTCATTTTGCCATCCTTGAAAATAACTAATATTTATATGTGCTTCCAATGTAAAGCCACTTGAAGTCTTACAGAGATGCATCAATAATAACTTGGAAAGTGAATCATAAACTATAGAAAGCTCAGAATAATAGCTATTGACTTTTTTTCTCTGTCAGAGTTAGGCATATAAGGGATCTTTTAAGTGTCTATATTGATAGGAGTTGTTTTACTCTTCAGGTAGTCTTAAAATTCAGTTGATTTCTTCAAAGAATCATTGTGTGCTTATAGTCACCTGGAGTCTTCATATTAAGTCATAGTCTAAGCCAAAAATTACATGATTGAATTATCACTTTGTATTTATATGCAATAGCTCTTAAACTACCTCTTGTTTTTTTTCCTGATTGTCATAAAAACATGTTTAGGGCAAAACAGAAAAATTTGGAGTTTTTGATTTGATGTGCCAATTTTGTGGAGTATAATTTTGAGGTGTTATGAGTTTCTTACAAATAATTTCTTATATTTTTAGGTTTGACTGTTTTATTCAGAGTTGTCTGGTTTGTGGTGGTTTTTCATAGTTTTATTAAATTCAATAACCTTCTTCAATTGCCCCTTTTCTCAGTAATATTTTCCATAATTTACATTCAGGCTTTTGGTGCCCTGCATGTATTTAAGAATGTGTTTTCCATATCCCTCACTAATATTAATCGAATGCGGCCATTTCATTAAAACTATACAACTATACAAATTATTTCATGAGGCTGCTTAGACGTATGCTTGTCTTTTATGTCTATAGAACGTGGCAATCCTTTGCTGCCAGAAGTTCCTGTTCAGTAAGGAGAAATACAATAAAGTATGACACCCCGTCTTTAACGTAATCTTTCCTTTGATATTAAAGGAACATTCATTAACACTATTTCTATTTGGATATTTTCCAGTTTTATAGTCAACCACTTATTGATCTTCCCTTTGCATTCTTGATCAGATGAGATTGGGCGTGTTCAGGGTAGTATGGTCGTAGACTGATCTTCCCTTTACATTCTATGAAGTAGTTTAAAAAAAAAATGAAATCTTTTTTTTATTTGGCAGGATAAGGGACACGGATGGGTTAGTGTAGTAGTCTGCTTTGACACTGCTGATAAAGACACTGGGAAGAAAAAAAGGTTTAATGGACCTTTTCCACATGGCTGGGGATGCCTCACAATCATGGCGGAAGGTGAAAATCATGTCTCACATGGCAGCAGACAAGAGAAAAGAGCTTGTGCAGGGAAACTCCCCCTTACATAATAATCAGATCTTGTGAGACTTATTCACTATCATGAGAACAGCACAGGAAAGACCTGCCCCTATGATTCAGTTATCTCCCACTGGGTCCCTCCCACAACACATGAGAACTCAAGACGAGATTTGGGTGGGGACACAGCCAAACTGTATCAGTGAGTGAGTGATCCAAAGGTTAAATGGGTATCCTCACATAACACAGTGAATCTTTAGTGTCTGATTATCGGGAAGCCAAGGACTACAAGAACTAAGAAATTCTCACCTCATTGTTTCAGTCTATACCCTATACCTCTGAAAAAATACTGACTTTTTTCTGTTCAGTGCTGTAAACGTGTAGTTGTAGTCTGTGCTGTCCAGTGGGGTAGCCACTCGCCACATGTGGCTGTTTAAATTTAAATTGAACTTTAATAAAATAAAAACTTTACTTCCTCAGTTGCACTAGCTGTGTTTAAAGTGGTCACTTATTAGTCAATGCAGATAAAAAGATTTCTATCCTACAGAAAGTTATATCCATCAGCACTGGACGATTGTTGTTTTATATCACATTAAAATATTTAGATGGCTCCCTTCTCTTGGAAAATCCACAAGTCAGTGAAATGTTGAAAATTTGCTTTTGGGTTCTCTTCTCTTTTCAGGTACTTGTGTTGTAGCTGGACACTGAGGGCCTAGAGAATTCCTGGGGTGCCCCCTGAAACCTCTGCCAGGTGTGCTGTAGGCTCTAGACCCCTACTCTCCTTCACACTTCAGCCAGAGCAGCCCTGCTTTTGTCTGTTTTACAAATTGGAGATTCCTACCAGCACATCGTTTGTACAACTGGATCCTTCTCATAAATAATTAGGAGCCACATTCAGTTGATTTACAGAGGCCTGGTTTGGGAGGTAGATAAAAAGAAGTGATTTGGGGAAATCCTCCTTCCCATACCATCCCCCAACTTAATGCATATATTTTATGCATGTATGTTCAGATTAAATATCATTATGATATTATTGCTTCTGAGATGTCTAGACTTGAGAGGATGGGTTTGTTATGATAGAAAAATGAAAAATGTTCAGAAATAAATAATGATACCTAATTTTAAGTGACAGCAGTTTTGTTTGTTTGTTTTGGTTAATTCTTTCCTTTTCTGTTCCCGTTTTCAGAGAAATGATTTGGTTCTCTAACTTTCTCCTAGAGTAACCAGTGAAATTTTTAAAATTATGAACTCATAGATTATAATGTAATTTGTTGTAGTTCTTTGCAGTTATTATTCTTTTTGTCACTCAGATTTTCCGTTTAGCTGATAGGCACCTCATCATCTTGGATTTTTTTTTTTTTTTTTTTTAATATAGCCTAGTAGTTCTGAAAACTTCCTTGCTTCTGGTATGGCAAGATGTTGGCTAATTTTCTACATTTCCCATATAAAACTTTTCTGAGAGACTAGGCCCCAGTTTGTCTTTTTTTTAAAGAAAATTTTAATACAGTATTTAGAAACAAATATCAACAGTATAGAAAGCTGAAAAAAATAGTACAAATCCTTTAACATTCATATTGGTTTGAATATGAATATACTTATTACAGAAAAGTGTTACAATGGTAAGTTGAAGAAAAAGAGTTGGATAGGTGTCAGCTTATGTGAATGCTTGAAACCGTGATTTGTTAAGGCTTTTAGGCAAGTGCACTCTTTGTTGTTCTATTTCAAATTATATTACATGCATCGTATTGCCCTCTGAACTGTTAGTTTCTCCAACCACCCATGTACATACATACAAAAGCAAATATTCAGTTAATTGGAAATCTGCAAAATTATTGTTTCATAAGATCTTTGTGGTATGAGAAATAAGAAACCAGAGAGTTTTACATTTTTTAAAATTTTATTTTAAATTCATATACATGGTTGAGTTCTATCTGCATGTCCCTGCTGATGAAAGACAGAGAGCCGGGTGCAGTGGCACACATCTATAATCCCAGCACTTTGGGAGGCCTAGGTGGGTGGATCATGAGGTCAGAAGTTCAAGACCAGCCTGACCAACATGGTGAAACCCTGCCTCTACTAAAAATACAAAAATTAGCCAGGCGTGGTGGTGCATGCCTGTAATCCCAGCTACTCAGGAGGCTGAGGCAGGAGAATTGCTTGAGCCGAGGAGGTGGAGGTAGCAGTGAGCTGAGATTGTGCCATTGTACTCCAGCCTGCATGACAGAGAATGAGACTCCATCTCAAGAAAGAAGGAGCAAAATATATGAAAATCAAAGGGTTGGCTTCTACTGAGGCTTTTTGGACAAATACTGAATAATGTGTGATGTAAGTTAGGTAAAACATGGTACTTTTCATATCACTGAATCTCCTTGCCCTTTTTTTTTTTTTCCCAGAGTACTTAGCAACCCTTACTATAGATTAATGGAAGCTACTTACAATATTCTTTTATCCTCTTTATTTTTGGTTTAATTATTTTCTTAAGAATCCATTTTCAATTTTTGTACCTAAATTTAAATTCTACCTTACTGATAGGCAGCCAGCATTCCCTTTTGGCAATGTTGCTGTGTCATAAACAAGATAAGGAATGGAGATTAGCTGGAATGAACATTTAGAATAGATTTTATCTTCACACCTCTGATCTCCTTTGGGCACAACCCATTTAAGTATAAATATGTATGTTTATAGCTGCTTTCGTTTCTAGAGTGCTAGATCCTATCACTGTAGCAAGTCCCGGAGTAACAGTTGAAGGTTCATTTGAAAAAATTTGCTCTTCTTATGCACTTCAGCTGAGTAGGAGGAAAAGCCAAATCACTTCTTCCCTGAGCGAGCATTCATAGGTCTCCATCTCTGTGATCACACGGAGTCATTATGTAGCAGTTGGCTCTGATACGCTTGCACAGACACAAATTGAGTCCGACAGGACTGATGTCTTCTGGACTCTGCTGTCATTTGAAATGCTGGCATGAGGATGGGAGCAGTGAAAGCGGGAGGAGGGGGATGGGGAGGGGAGAGCTGATTCCTTTAGCACTTTTCCTAGGAACTTTTGAGATTTTTAACATTTGATAGCTGTGAACTGCTTGAGAAGTTGTTTTTCAGAGGAAATTGATAACAATAGCTGATTTGGAACAGCTGGCCAACTTCTGGATTCAAGAAATTTTCCAATGTACAACTTGCTTCTTCATGTCACCTGTCACCCATTTTTTTTTTTTAAAGAGGCTAATAATAGAAGATTCCTCTCTTTCTTTTTAGTTTTATCTTTCCTGCATTCAAACTGCTAATGAATAGTAATACAAAAGATAATACCTTTAAAAAATTTTTTGTTCTCACGCTGACGCTCAGTTTCAGAAAAGACATACCATGGTATCTGTATTACAGTTATTTTTAAAGTACAAGTTATTTTAGTGGATTAGGTTATTTCTGGATATCTCTAGTATTTCCTGTCAAAAATTTTGTATATGTTTCAAATATTTCAGTATAAAAAAATTAAAGGTATGCAGTTTCATTTTGCAAATGAATGCTGATAGTCATTTTCAAATTTTTTCTGCAGTGATAGAGGATGCAATAGGATGTGATCTACTCTCTCTTTTTAAATTTTTCATTAAGAGTGTACTCTGTATAAGAGTCTATGCTAGATTTATTGAGGGTTCTATAGGTACAATTATTTAACACGTGAAGAATCATACTTCAAATGATTGCTTGGAGCCAGTCAGTCACTGGCTTCCTTCTTAATTCCTACCAGGACCACCATTACTCTTAAATCTTGTATCACTTCTCACCTGGAACTCTTGCTGTGGCCTAATAGCATTCTCTAAATCATCCGTTGTCCAGTTGTCAGTTAATCTTTCCAAAGCCTAGTTCCATGTTGTTCCTCTGCTCTGAAACATTAAATAGCTCTTTTTGTAGTTTGCCGAGTAAAGGCCATTTGACTTAGATCACCATCCAAGGCTCTCTGTGACCTACTTTTTTTTTTTTTTTTTTAAAGTCTGAATCTTTTTTTTTTTTTTTTTTGAGAAGAAGTCTCACTTGTCACCCAGGCTGGAATGCAGTGGCAGGACCTTGGCTCACCAAAACCTCCATCTCCTGGGTTCAAGTGATTCTCCTGCCTCAGCATCCCGAGTTGCTGGGATTACAGGTGTACACCACCAAGCCTGGCTAATTTTTTTTGTATTTTTAGTAGAGATGGAGTTTCACCATGTTGGCCAGGCTGGTCTTGAACTCCTGGCCTCAGGTGGTCCTCCTGTCTCGGCTTCCCAAAGTGCTGGAATTACAGGCGTGAGCCACCGTGCCTGACTCTGAACCATTTTCTTTTGTTTCATCTTCTGGTTTTCCTAATAGAAGATAGTTTCCTATGACTTCAACCAGAAGGTTCTCAAAGTGTGGTCTCTGGACTAGCAACATTAGCATCTCCCAGGAACATGTAGAAGTGCAAATTTATGCAAATGTGTGACTCAGGCCTGTAATTCTAGCACTTTGGGAGGCCAGGAGTGGTGGCTCATCCCTGTGATCCTAGCACTTTGGGAGGCTGAGGCAGGCAGATCACTTGAGGCCAGGAGTTTGAGACCAGCCTGGCCAACATGGTGAAACCTTGTCTCTACTAAAAGTACAAAAATTAGCCAGGCATGGTGGTGGGCACCTGTAATTCCAGCTACTTGGGAGGCTGAGACAGGAGAATCACTTGAACCTGGGAAGCAGTGTTTGCAGTGAGCTGTGATTGTACCACTGCACTACAACCTGGGTGACAGAGTGAGACTGTCTCAACAACAAAAAAAAGCAAATTGTTGAATTATTGGATCCCCACCACAGACCTAGTGACCCACAAACTGTGACGGTGGTACTCACCCATCTGTTCTAAGAAGCCTTCCAGGGGACCCGATGCATGCTGACCTTTGGGAGGCCCTGTTCCAACCAAACCAGGAAACTCACGTTTTCCAAAGGTCCTTTCCCACTGCCCTGCCTTTGCATAGAATTCCTGGAATGCCTTTTCGTCATCTTGTTAAAATCCTGCTTAAATTTCAAGGCCTAGTTTGAGACACTATTTCCATGATGTCAGTCTTGATCCTATCTTTTACAGCATTATCTGGTTTTCCTTCCTGGAACTAATCACTTATTAAATTATACTAGTCATCTGGTATACCTGCTTTATTTTCCCTACTAATCTGGAAACAAAAATAATAGAACCTGACTCATCTTTCTACCTTGAGACTCCTTGTGCTGTCACTCTTGATGCCTTGCACACAGTAGGTGCTCTAAAAATAGTTTATGGCTTCTTGATTTTATGGAGAAGATTGAGGAAATTAAACCATTGCCCAGGAGACATATAAAAATCCTGTTAAATGAAAGAGGCTCATTCTAACTATTGTTTTGACTTATTGATGCCAAACTAGATTTGAACGTTGATGTGTCTTCAGGGAAGAAGCCAAATATGCTGGTGTAAAAAATTCTAACCTCTACTGTTTACCTGGAGAAGTTGAATTAGCCCTGTCATTTCACCTGATGCCAAGAAAGCAGCTTCCATTATTGTGTCAGTAATAGACTTTTATCCTGCACGGAGGAACTTCTCTTAAATCTTTCTCATAGCATTGGTGTGCTTCTTTCCACTGATGTATTTACGTAATGTTTCATAAGAAGTGTCAGTTCTTTTTCAGGTTCTTTGCCCAAAAGGTGGCATAAGCAAAGAATGAAATTCAAGGTGATTGGGCCTAAAATTGGGATTGCGAGAGCTCCCACATAACACAAACCCAGATATCCTAAGACTCCTACATTTTACAAACCAAGTTATTTCCTTCCTAATACAAAGCACGACCATTACAATTTATTGTGTATTGTCAATGGATTGTGTCTGTCATGGTGATTGTGATGGAATCGGGGGGGGGGAGTAAGAAATCTAAACATCTTTGTGTTTTCTTCCTTTTCTTTTCTCTGCCTCCCCCCTTTCAGGCTCTGAAAGTGTTCCAGCTGAAATTTCAGATCGGACAGACTCGCTGCGGCTCCGGAGGCAGTGATTCCAAGCTGCTCGTGCGCGCTGCTGCCAAGCTGCAGGATGGTGCACGTAGCCCGGCTGCTGCTGCTGCTCCTCACTTTCTTCCTCCGCACGGATGCTGAGAGTAAGCCATTCTCCCCTTCTCTAGGGGGCTGTGACCATAATGAGTGGTTTTGTTTGCCGTTGGCACCAGGCTCGGGGCCTCTGAATACATTTCCTTTGGAAGTAAATCCTGAGACACTGTGGGATCCTCCTTGGCTACCAGCCAGCCTTTGAAAGAGATTATTGACGTGACTTCCTCACCATTTCCTCTCCCTTTTAATACCCCTTTTCTTGTGCATCTAACTGCTCCTCCTGTTTGTTTATTTTTTTTATACCTCTTATCAGCCTGGTAGCAAAGATATTATGAGACCAAGAATATAACTCAAACAGGTTAACCAGTTGGTGGTGCCAGTAAGTAAACATTGTTCAGACTCACTCAAAATTTCTTTATTTTTGTGGATCGTTCCTTGTTTAGAAAAATGCACAATGTCACATTGAGCCTAATTAAACTTCCAAGCCCCTTGTAGCTGTCATAGCAGCTGTTCTAATGTACTGTTTCCGACAGCTGTCGTCGAGTACAGTATTCAAACAAATCAAGCAGAACTGACAACTTTGTGGCTGGATGAAGGGTCTGGAAGTATGAGGAGAATTCTGTGGACTAGAGACACCAAAGTTTGGATTAATGAACTCAATTTATGAAACTGCTATTGTGGTCAGTTAGCTTGACAATTAATGAGAAGATCACGTCTCCTTCCTAATTAGGAAATCATTAGGTCTACCTTGTTTACATGCATTTATTTTCCCATCTGTCCCGCGGCTTTTTGGAAGAGAAAGTACTGGAGAAAGGCATGTCTCGGCCTTGTACTCCCTGACGTGTGGGGTTCCCCGGTAGTGGTTTAGTTCATACGTGAGTTGGCCATTCTCTTTGGGAATCCCCTAGTATCAGCAAAATGTGTAACATCTGCAGTCATTAACGTTTCTCTCCACTGACTATTTCAGTGAGATTAAATTTGATTCATGTTAAGGATGTTTCCAACACAAGGATCCTGTGTCATCTTGGCCCCTTCCTATTAATTGCATTTTGACAAGAAATCCCTCACGAGCCACCAATTGCTTGAAATAGGAGCTCTATTTTCTACAGAGGTATTTTGAAAAGTGAAAGGAATAACATTAATAATAAGATACATATGTAACATGCATGTTTTAAGCACAACATTCTCTGGTTAATAATGTATATAGTTTCCTAATTAGCACTTGGGAGTGTCAATTTAAGGTGAAGCCAAGGAATTTCGATTCTAATGCCAGCAAATAATTAACTGGGAAAAGACCCAAATGTAAGATGTTCTTGTTGTTTTAAAGCCTTTTATATCAAAGCTTATTTTAAAGGTGAAATCTAAATTTAGTTTATTAAAGAGAAATTGAGACTATGGTTTTATTATTTTTGTTTGGCTAGAGTGCAAAAGTAAGTTGTTTCACCATTGTTAATTTTTGGCAGAAGTCCATTTAGACCCTGGGAGCCTACTCTAATGTCAGATCATAGCTACAGGGTTTCTTAAAGTTACTAGATATAATTATTGTATGTCCATGAAGTTACCTTTCCAGATAAGCAAAAACGTTCTTCTACTGAGCAGTGCTGCCTTTGCTTAATTCTCTGGTGAAAAGTGGCAGACAGATGTGGAGTTGAGAAAGGAAGACTTTTAAAATTATGTTTGAAAAAACAATCTTTTATGCAGATAACCGTCATCTTACTGGTTTTCTCCTCCATCTTCCTCTTCTTCATCACACTTCTTACGCTGTGTAGTCTTGCAAAAGAAATCACAAAGGCCCTTGTTAGCAATTTTTAGTTAAGATATTTATCATGCTATATGTTTTGTGATATGAGCTTTCAACCTTAAGATGTCACTTGAAAAAGAATCTACTCCCTCTCACCCTTCCCATTATAGCTAAAAAGAGGAAACAGGCTTCAACGTTGCCAAATCAATTTTGATTAGCTTTGTCCTTGTCTAATCAGCCTCCATGTAGTATATTTTCCTTTTCACAGATTCATTTGGCACTCTTGAATAGCATGTGTATTCTGAAAGTTATTGACGAAAGAGGAAAATTTAACCATATCTTTTAAGGTACATTTTAAAAGAAAAAGGAATATCCATTTGCAGTCTACCAGAGGATATTTGTGGTTTGTGAAAGCACATGGTAGAGTTGGAGATATTTCAGTCACTAAAAATGTTTAAAAACAATTGGTAAAATAGGATCCAGATTATAACTTACCAAATACTGTCATTACCTTTTCTTCAAACACTCAAAGATAAAGTTATAAGTAACACTAAAGAAAAATTTGATTTATTCACTATCATATAAAGATAATATTTTTCAGGCTTTTATTGCCTACCCAGGCAATAAAATACTACCAGAAATACTGATATATTTCCTTATGTCTTCATTAGCACATCTGGCCTTCTTTGTTTTCCCTTTTACCTAACTGTGTTTTGTACTAATCCAAAGGATCAAGAGTTATTAACAGTAGCTTGTCAGAGCCATTTTGGAACTCTGAAATAATTTTTTCAAATGTTTGTCCTCCTTTGAAAAAGAAGACTCTATGGGGGTGGGAATGGAAAGAAGCCACTGTAGTTTGCCATGTTAATCTAATGTGCCCAACTCACTCTCTTTGGAAATGATTAACTCCAAAAAGCCTGGGAGTCAAGGTTATAATCTGCTGTATAGAATGTCCTAGCAAAGTACTGGGTGTGATGTTGCATTAAGGAGGAGAGCTCTTATGAGCCTTGGTTCAAACCTAGGTTGGAAAATTGTGATAATATCCCTCAGCAGAAAATTATTGTCTTTGCCATTGCCAGTTTAAAATGCCCTATATATCTATCCACTATTATTTTAAAAAGCTAGACGTGTGTTTGTATCTGATTTCTGTTCATTCTGGTGTCTTGAATGGCTCAGATGATTTTGCTTGTTGTTTCTTGAATGCATGTCTGGACAGTAGACCTGTGATCTCAGGGAGAGGCATATGCTACTTCTGTTCGAGCAGCACGAGTAGCTCCTCTTCAGAGCTGGCCAACCAGTTTTGTGGTTTAGGTAGTGCTTCGAGAACCATTCAACTATAACATGCATGCAAATTAAAGATTCATGTGGATTATAGTAATGTAATCCTCAGGTGAATGTTTTTCTTCTGGAGGAGTTTTCATAATAGCTTCTGTTAGTTTGCAATTTACCAGTCTTTAGAAAAGAAAAGCTAAATACAGCCCAAGAACCGGCTGTTAGCATCTTCTTTGTCAGACCAGTTTCACTCTAACGAAATCATTTGTAGCATACTCTTACATTCTAGACCTGAGTTTACGCTGTGGTCATTATAATTAGACCTGAGTGTTTACGTAATCTCAGAAATAAAACTTTTTTTAAATTATAGAGACACACCGTTGATAATTTAATTCCTCAGATGGTTTAGTTCATCCATTTACTTGTTGCTTTTTGTCATTGTTCCACTTCAGATTGTGAATACTTCCTCATTCTCCTTCCTTATTGTTAAAGAGTCTTGCTGTAGTCACTATATACTCGCAATATATCTGTCCTTTATGGAAGCAGTGAGTCCCTCCTCTACCCCCTTTGGTATTATATCACTGTAGCCCATGGAGTTTCTTTATTTCTTTGACATTAGAGCAGAGACTGACATCTGTGTTGCAAGGTAATCATTTGTTACCTTAAGTATTTCCTGATGGGCAGCATAGAGTGATGGTTTAGAGTGTGAACTCTGAAGCCATAGTCTGGTTTTGAAGTCTGGCTGTCATTTGGTAAATCATGCTCAGCCTCAGTTTCCCATCTTTGTCATTTTGATCAATCGTGCTCTTTGATTCAGTTTTCCTATTTTTAAAATGCTGATGAAGGTGATGGTCATGACATAGTACTCCTGGGTTTTGCGAGGATTTACTGAATAAACTCATACATCAGTAGATAAATAAAACTCATACATCAGTAGATACCACAAGGTAGGTGTTTCATGAATGTTAGCTGTTATTATATCATTATTCAACAAGATTTAGCAAACGGTTTTATTGAGCACATGTGTGAAGCACTGTGCTAAAGTGTTTTTTGTTTGTTTGTTTGTTTTTGTTTTTTTTTAATTTGACCTAGAGATTATCAAAATTTGGATAGTGGATAAGCCAGGTTTTCTTGTAGCAAGTTAAAGTCTCCAGCTTGCTTCTCTGCAAAGTCCTATATGTAGGAGTTCTTATAAACCCTTGCTTCCGGGCATTAAATTGAAGATCAAGAGGGGAAATATAAAGCATATCTGCTTTAGTCAAGTGGTTTAAAAAAAGCTTCTTAGAATTACACATTTAAAATTAATTTGGCTTGGGTAGAATGGATAGTAGAAGGTGTTTCCGCTGTTTGTACGGTTGCCTCTTACATACATTTTATTGAGCGGTTCACAGGAAGGAACTATAGAAATTTACCGTAGGTAAACACAGTAATACAGTGCCTCTTCAGAAAGCTGAAGGTAGGGGGTGAGCTTGTTGAGAAAGAGAGTGAGTGGCTGTTGATGTGACCAGGAATTATCTTGCAGGAAAAAAATTAAAAAAAATTTTTTTTTGAGACAGTCTCAGGCTGGAGTGCAATGGTGTGATCTCGGCTCACCGCAACTTCCGCCTCCTGGGTTCAAACGATTCTCCTGCCTCAGCCTCCCTAGTAGCTGGGATTACAGGCATGTGCCACCATGCCTGGCTATTTTTTCTGTATTTTTAGTAGAGATGGGGTTTCTCCATATTGGTCAGGCTGGTCTCGAACTCGCAACCTCAGTTGATCTGCCCGCCTCAGCCTCCCAAAGTGCTGGGATTAGAGGCATGAGTCACCATGCCCGGCCCCCAAAATGTTCTTAAGTTAGATTAGGGTGATGGTACTGAGTATAAACATAATATACTAAATACCATTGAATTGTATGCTTTAAATGGGAAAACTGTATGGTATTTGAATTATATCTCACTAAAGTTGTTAAAACAAGGGAAAAAAATAGCCGGTTGTAGTGGCACATACTTGTAGTCCTAGCTACTTGGGAGGTTGAAGAGAGAGGACTGCTGGAGCCCAGTTTAAGGCTGTAGCGACCTAGGATGACATCACTGCACTGCAGCCTGTGTGACAGAGAGAGACCCTGTCTCAAAACAAACAAACATACCTAAACCAAAACAAAAAGCAATTTCTGCTTATCCTAATTCTTTGGTTAGAGTCCCTTTAGTATATGTAACCTGAAAGTAACCTGTATGTTTACATGATAAACATGTAACCATGTTTATCAGTGCCTTCTAAATTAATAGAGGTGTAGCAAAATTACTCCCTCTTCCTTCCTCCCCTCACTTTAAAATAGCTAAATTAGCAACACCCAGCTGCCTGCAGCAAGGAAAGTATTCCAGCTATTTTACCGATCCTGTAGCCTCATTGTGGAGTTTCTGTGGCATTTTGAATTAATTGCTCCCAGCAGAGCTGTAGCTACCTAGTAAGATTAAGAATATGTCACAAAATCAACACATGTGTACACTTCAAAGCATTTTTTATTGAGTGTAGTAGGACTTGCTTTTTAAAACAATTCCAAAGTATGACCTGTTTGTTATCTCTATTTGGGAATAGGCCCTAAACTCTAAGGATGGAACAATATCAAAAGTATTTGTGAACTAATTCTTATTCTTTGTAATAGTCTGGTGGTCTTTGAGTCTACTGTTGTGTGATCTCCTGGTTTTTTTTCCCTTAACATTCTTAACTTCTTTCATTTTCCTCTCATTCAGTTACTGCGTACCTGATCTATTGCTTTTTTCTTTTCCCTTTCTTTTTTGAGACAAGGTCTGGCTCTACTGCCCAGGCTGGATTAGTGCAGTGGCACAATCTCTGCTCACTGCAGCCTCCACTTCCTGGGCTCAAGTCATCCTCTCACCTCAGCTTCCTTAGTAGCTGGGACTATAGGCACGCACCACCATGCTTGGCTAATCTTTTTTTTTTTTTTTTGAGATGGAGTCTCACTCTGTCACCGAGGCTGGGGTGCAGTGGTACCGTGTCGGCTCACTGCAACCTCCATCTCCTGGGTTCAAGCAATTCTCCTGCTTCAGCCTCCAAAGTAGCTGGGATTACAGGTGCCCACCACCACACCTAGCTAGTTTATATGTGTATATATGTGTGTGTGTGTGTATACATATATGTGTATATGTGTGTGTGTGTATATACATATATACATACACACACACACACATATACATATATATATTTAGTAGAGACCGAGTTTCTCCATGTTGGCCAGTCTGGTCTTGAACTCCTGACTTCAGGTGATCCACCCGCCTCAGCCTCCCAAAGTGCTGGGATTATAGGCATGAGCCACTGTGCCCGGCCTTCTTGGCTAATTTTTGTATTTTTTTGTAGAGATGGGTTTTACCATCTTGCCCAGGCTGGTCTCGAACTCCTGAACTCAAGTGTTCTGCCAGCCTCAGCTTCTCAAAGTGCTGGGATTATAGTCTTGAGCCAGCACACCCACCTGTACCTGACCCATTTCAAGTAACCTTGACTGACTTGGGAGCCCCATCCCCTCCTGCCCACATAGATGTGTTTCTTGTTAATTCAGAAACTCCAAGCCAGCCTCTATTTTGAAGTGAAGAATTAAAGGTAAAAGTCCTGTGATTGGATGGAGATGCCCCTTTAGAACCAGTTCTTTAACCTGTAATTAATATTTTATTTTTTCTTCAGTTTGCTTTAGCTTCACTTATTTCTTCACCAAACGTACGTGTGAATATGTGTGTGTGTGTGTGTGTGTGTGTGTGTCTGCTATATGGAAAGCTCTGTGTGAAGTGGTTGGAATATAAAAATTTTAAACAGTGTGGACCTATACCAGCCTGTAATCTATCTTCAGAATTCATAGCTAGTGTTTAGGATGCTCTCAAGCAATCTTCTCAGACTTTCTCTCCAGGCAGTAAGTAATGCATAAGTAATGCATAAAGAATGTGGACCCTATAGTAGAGTGCTTGCGTTCAAATCCTGCCTCTGCTGCATAATTACTCTGACCACGGGCAGGGTACAAATCTCTATGTGTCTCTCATCTGTAAAATGAAGATAAATATAGCACATACTTGATATAGTTATCATAAGGACTAAGGAAATAACTGTAAAGCATTTTGAATAGGATTAAATATTCACTAAATGTTATTAGTTGCTATCATGCCTTTTTTTCTCACTAGCTTGTATCATTTCCAAATTAGAAGCATCTATGTTTAGATCTCTGTTGGCATATATTATCCCATTAACTTCACAATTTGAGCAGAATCTTTTAAAAATGAAAGTATGTATATTTACATACATTTATAATTTCAAAGGACATTGACTGATGGGTTCATTCATGTCTTTCGTTTATAAATGTTTATTGGACACGTTTCCTGTGCCAAGCATTGAGTTAACTACTGAGGATAAAATGTGGAGAGAAAACAGTATGATCCCTGCCCCTGAAAAGCTTAAACTCTAGTTGCATAGCCAAATATTTCACATTAATTTTTAAAATTTACATTTTCTAACAGTAACAAGTATAAGGGAAGAAAATAGGCAGCCAAGTGGCTCATCTGTTCTGAAAAGTAATACACAGCTTTTCTGAGGGAGTGATTTAGTTTTTCTATTTTGAAATAATTTTTACGCTTAAAAGACATTACAAAAATTGTACAAGAATTTCCCGTGTAGCTTTCATTCAGTTTTCCTAATATTAACATATTACATAATCACAGTACATTATCAAAACCAGGAAGTTAACTTTTGCACAATACTGTTAACTATATGTGTTATTTGGATTTTACCAGTTTTTACATGCACTTATTTTTAGCTATTATTATTTATTTTGGAGACAGGGTCTCACTCTCTTATCCAGGCTGGAGTGCAGTGATGCGATCTTGGCTCACTGCAGCCTCTGCCTCCTGGGCTTGGGTGATTCTCCCACTTCAGCATCACTAGTAGCTGGGATTACTGGCACATGCCATCACATCCAGCTAATTTTTGTATTTGTTTTAGAGACGGGGTTTCCTCAAGTTGCCCAGGCTGGTCTCAGAATCCTGGGCTCAAGCTCTCCACCCACCTTGGCCTCCCAAAGTGCTGGAATTACAGGCATGATAAAAATAAGTGCACCTGGCTAAGTGATGGAGACTGGCTAAGACAAGGCTTCCTAAACTTTGTTCAAAGTCTTGGTTTTTATTCTATGAACTGCAGGAATCACTGAGTTATTTTTAAGCTGCTATAGGAAGACATTTACATTGTTAAAAATCAATGAGGCTGCATGGTGGAAAAACGCTTGGAGGGAGGCCAGCCAGAGTGGCCTTGAGATCTGTTAAGAGGCTGGTTGGAAGTTACGGAGAAGATTTGCTACAAGGGACTGGGGTGATAGAGGTTAAGGAGGCTAGCCTGCTTGACCTTTAAAAACATTTTTTTAAATTGACTTTTGTGAAGAAGGATTGTTCTAAAACTTGAAACACCAACAGATTGTTAAAATTTCGAGTGAAGGAGAAAACCAAGTTAAGGGAGCTAAAGTGTATTCAATACCTTGTAAGTAATCCTTTGTTTTTAACATGGCATTTTACAAATTGCCCCCAAATTTATCTTTACTCATTCTTGTAATTTCACTTTTTAATCGTGAAGTTCAGACAGTTTTATTTAAACTTATCTTTTGGTTAATATCTGTTAAAAATGTGGAATCCAGAATCAGTTTAAAACTAAATGAAGTTCAGTGCCTCACTACAAAAGACATTACAATTTAGCTTTGTTCTCTCACAAAAGTTTTAAATTCACTGCACAATTAGTAATAGGTTTGCAAAAGTCAACATAGTACTGTGGCAGTTATTTATAATCACTACAGTTATTAAATCTGACTTTAAGATACACTAAGTACTTATATCTTCAGGTTAAAAAATAGCACACAGTCTATTACTTTTAAGCTAAAAGTACACAAAGTATAACAAATCTACTAAACCAAGGACTTTTTCTTTCTTAGTTTTTTTTTTTTGTGTTAAGACAAATATATAAAGAAACATATACTTAAACCTTTTTAAGATGCTTATAAAGGAGGGAGAGAAAAATAAAATGCCATTGTTTGTCACTAAAAAAAGTCATTTAAACCTTTAACCTACAGTGATTTTAGGTTGATGCAAACTCCTCTAATATCTATATTTATCTTTTAAAACAAATTTAAATAACATTTCATTTAAAAGTAATAATACTTTTCATTTAATACATGACTACTGTGTTATACTTTTAACATTTAACACATGACTACTACCTCCAATAAGCCAGATCCAGATTCCTGTTGCCACAGAATTTATATTCTAGTTGGGATGTTGTGGAGAAAGGAGAAGTACAGCAAGACATGGCTATGGGCAACAAGTCACTGAACGGTGTGACTTTGGAGAGTGATAAATGCTGCAAAGATCTTAAAACAGCACAATGTAATATGAGAGTGAAAGAGAATATGAAGGGAGAGGATAGGACTCGCCTTTGTTTGTCAAATGTCAAGGAAGGTGTTGCTGAGTGAGATACAACACTTGAGCCGAAGAATGCGAAGGGTCCAGCTATGAAAAAAATTGAGTTCAGAGTATCCAGGCAGATGGGGAGTGACTGTAAAGACTTTAGTGCAAGGAGGAGCCTAGTGTGTTCAAAGGACAAAATAAGGTCCAGGAGACAGATCATGGGGCCCTGGAGGTCTTATAAAGAGTTTGTATTGCTGGGCTAGGTATTAAGAATCTGTGTAGGGAAACAGATATATTATTGGGACATCTATTTATGAACCTTGAGTTGGGTACTACTGTTCTCTACTAGAACAAAATGTATATATATTTTTCTACAAATAGTGCATTGAAAGTTTGGTACAACCTCCTGATCAAGTTATAAACTCACTGTCTAAACAGCTTAACTGAAATTTTCTTTGCACCAGCCAATATAGACTTAGAACACCAAAGACTTTGGTAAATAAAAGCACAAATGTCTGCTTTTAGCTCGTTATCTCTGGCCAGTTTGTTTTTTTCTTTTCTTTAAAGCAGATGATAGTTTTACATTGGAAAGCTGTGATTAAGTCTACACTTTCCTTCATCAATATCCATAGCTGCAAGATAGTAAAGGAGGGTACATTTGTAAAGTAAGGCTGTAACTGGAGGGTGATGGTCGACATAGAATTGCAGGGAAGAGAGGAACTTCAATAGGGCTTTTCCCTGTATGCTTCCATTTTGTCAAAATTACAGCAATAGGATTCCTAAGTGATTTGTAGGTTGGAGTCCCTATATAGATTAAAGCTTTTAAATAAAATATTAACTGGTAAACTTCTTCCATTTAAGAAAAAAAAAAAAACCCTTTATTGTTTATATGATTTAACATATTTGGATTTGTTTTAAGACCAATGGGAGTGTAAGGTAATACATAAAATGATTATGAAACCATAACTTAAATGTTTTATCTAAAATAGTAGATGGTGTTAGTAACCAGATTTGCCTTAAATAATGGCTCCCTTGCCTACCAGGAGCGATTCTCCTCCTAGGAGAATTGAGAATAGGTAGGAGAATTCTGACCCTTTGGCGATGCTCATAGCTCTCACAGGTTCCTATGATGTTTAAATAAGATCTTGAATGTGAAGTCCTGTGAGGTTCAGTTTTCATTCCTTTCTGTCTCTCTCCACACACACACGCACACGCACACACACACACACACGCACACACACGGAGTAATACTCAATATATGGAGAAATCAGCTGTTTAACATTTTTGACCTATTGAGATGATTTTTCATATCAAGGAATTCTACCCAGAAAGGAGCTTACAGCCCAGTTGTGACAACCAGATGATCTGTCAACATTGAGAACTGTCCCCTGGGGGCAAAATCACCCAGTTGGGAAGTGCTGATGTTGCTTGTGAAAGCTTTGGAACAGAAGGTTGGAGCAGAGGTTAGGAGAGATAGGCGCTGCCCTTCTAATTAATATGGGATTTAGAAGGGAGAAATTTTATTAGAAATGTGATAGACCTTTCACAAGCTCTTGAAATCAGCTGTGCGAATTGGGAAAGAGAAATCGTAGTTCTGTGTGTATCTGTAAAACCAGAAGCAGATTGCCTTATCACTTTATGTCTCCGTTTTTGTTGTCTGGAGTACTAGATGATAACTCTAGGATTGCTGTAAAGATGAAAGCAGGTTAACCAATGTAAGGTGTTTAGTACTATGCCTGGCACATAGTAAACGCTAAATAAACATTAGCCATTATGATGATATTAACTATTTGATGATATATTACTTTTGTTAATATTTTATTTTCTATCAATAAAATGAATTTTATCTTACACAGTGATTGTGATACCTCTCACTTGAATACTTGAATGATGATTTAAACACTTCATCTTTTTTTTTTTTTTGAAACGGAATCTCAGTCGTCCAGACTGGAGTGCGGTGGCACGATCCTGGCTCACTGCAAACCTCTGGCTCCCGGGTTCAAGCGATTCTTGTGCCTCAGCCTCTCGAGTAGCTAGGATTACAGGCATGTGCCAACATGCCTGGCTAATTTTTGTATTATTAGTAAGGACGGGATTTTGCCACGTTGAGGAAGCTAGTCTCGAACTCCTGACTTCAGGTGATCCCCCTGCCTCGGCTTCCCAAAGTGTTGGGATAACAGGCGTGAGCCACCACGCCCAGCCAATTTAAACACTTTATCTTCTTAATCTCATTTGTTCCTGAAAATTCTTTTTTTTTTTTTTTTTTTTTTTTTTTTTGAGACGGAGTCTCGCTCTGTCGCCCGGGCTGGAGTGCAGTGGCCGGATCTCAGCTCACTGCAAGCTCCGCCTCCTGGGTTTGCGCCATTCTCCTGCCTCAGCCTCCCGAGTAGCTGGGACTACAGGCGCCTGCCACCTCGCCCGGCTAAGTTTTTGTATTTTTAGTAGAGACGGGGTTTCACTGTGTTAGCCAGTATGGTCTCGATCTCCTGACCTCATGATCCGCCCGTCTCGGCCTCCCAAAGTGCTGGGATTACAGGCTTGAGCCACCGCGCCCGGCCTGTTCCTGAAAATTCTAAGAGTAGGCAGCATAACTTTTATCCTCCTCACTTCTCAGATTAAAAAAAAATCAAAGGGTCAGAGTAGATGACCTGCCTAGAGCAAAAAGGTGAATAGGTGATGGGGAAGGACCTAGAACACACTCTCATGATTCCCTGTCCAGAGAAGAGGCAGAACAGCTGAAAAGAGCTCAAAATGCACAGCAGCCAGAGGGCCCAAGCGATGCCATTGAGCATCAGGCCCAGAGTCACCCAGGTTCATTGTAATTCCTACGCCCCTCAATGATAGTTATCTTGAGGCCCTAGAGTCATGGAGGAAAGTTATGTCATAGTCACAACTTACACACTGTGTAAGAATCGAGAAGCACCTAATGGCTTTTAGAATGGCTTCTGTCCAATTTCAATTAAAAAAAAAAAACACATCAATTTGGAAAATTTTGATTTCTGTGTGACTAGCGTTTCATTGTAAAATGATTTCCATTTTTTTATTAGGCTTTCTTATTCTTATTTGTCAGTTTGATTATAAATTGTCAGCAGTAAGGTGTGCTTTCAAGATTTTGTCATTGTAATCGTGCTGTCACTCTACTCATCATCATGGTATGGTAAATTGGAAATCATGGCCAAAATATTTTACAGTTCTACTCTAGTCAAGGTGTAGTCTGTTTCCCCACTCCTTGAATGTGGGTTAGTCCCCTGACTGGCTTTGATCAGTAATAGAAGGGTGCAGGAATGATAGTGTACCAGCTCTGGGCCTGGCCCTTCAGCAGCCTGGAAGCTTCTACTTGAACTCTCTGGCATATTGAGTCATCATAGCAAGATGCCCAGCTGCCCTGCTGAATGGACCCCACGGAAAGAGAGAAATACTCAACCAGCCCACACCTGTTGCAGCTGTCCCAGGTGAGGAGCCAGATACACGAGCCAAGCCATCTTGGCATTCCAGCCAGAGTCCATCCTCTTCTTCATGACTGTAAGCCATGTGAGTGACCACATGAGAGATGGAGTTTAGAAGTTTCTAGCTGAGGCCTGGAGGGAAGAATCATGCACAAAGAAATCTTTGCCTTAAGCCATTTTTGAAGGGGTTTATAACACAGCAATAAATAACCTAAACACATAGTGATTATTATCAAAATGAAGCACCTACCAGCTTGAGGAACAATCTTAGACCTGCAGTTTCCTCTGGAACTGTAACACAGATGGTGTTTTAAATGCAAGGTTTTGTTTCTTTCTTTCTTTTCTTTTTTTTTTTTAAGAGTAAATGAACACTTTGATACACATTAGCTAAAGCCCTACTTGGGGCTAACATTTTAAAAGGCTTATACTTTGCGTACCTTTTGATCAGAGTTCAGCAAATGCTTTCTGTAAAGGGCTATATGCTAAGTATTGTTGGTTTTGTGGGTCTCTATCACAGCTGTTCAACTCTGCCACTGTAACAAGAAAGTAGCCACAGCCAATTCAAAATAAATGGGTAAAACAGTGTTCCAATAAAACTTTATTTAAAAATACGTGCAATGGGCCAGATTGTTCAAGAATCCTAGTTTGACCACCCCTACTTTTGACTTTACTCACCTACAACTCCTCATCAAACAGGGGAAGGTAAAGAATATCAGCAGAGGACCTTGTTTTAACCTGATGAGGTTAGTTAAAGGGAAGAAATTAGTTTGATTAGCCTCCTTTATCACTTTGTTTTGTTAGTAATGTTTATTGGGATCAGATTAATTAGAAGAAATAAGTTCAAGGAGCACATCTCTTGATAAACATAGATGTCTAATGGCACTTAACCTTTAAAATTTATGCAGAGAAACCTTTGCATGTTATTGCTCTTTATGTCTTTTGGGGGTGCTTCAGGTATTCAGCTGTTAGTGCCATTTCAAATTACGAAGTCCTGAAAAATGAATAATTTATCAGCTGAGGGGTAGTTTTCATTGCACAGTGTGCCTGACACTTGGAGCTATGAAAATCTTAAATAAGAGGAAAAAAGGGCCGGAAAGTGTTACCTTTGCTGGGAAAGTTGTAAGGGGTCTGTGAAGAAACAGTTTGTAATCATGGATATCGAAGCCTGAGCTTGGGTTTCATAAAGGCAAATAAAAGCACAAAAGTCATGGTGAATTTGATCACATTATAGGTACTTCTGGTATAGATATACTGTGTACCATTTTGGTGCTTATAAATCAAAAGCAAAATAAAACTAATGAGAAAACACCATTGATCCAGCAGCAAATGCCCAGAAATAACACTACGCTCCATCATGCCAGCAAACTGGAAAGCTTTTGTGGGAGGTGGGAAGGAGAAGGTTTGGAATTGGAATCCCTGGCTCACATGGGAAAATTTAAGAACCGACTGATTGGTTTGTCCTGGCAGTAAATAGGAGGCACACGTTTCTGCAGATGTAGGAAGGGCATACCTATATTCTTGTAAGGACTGAGGTTGTTTAGAATTGTGTGGAGAAGGCAGACTAATTAGATTAAACAAAACTCTTGCCTTAATATGAAGGAAAATGACTATAGTGAAGTC
The DNA here is from genome assembly GCF_008728515.1 of Papio anubis. NCBI lineage: Eukaryota > Metazoa > Chordata > Mammalia > Primates > Cercopithecidae > Papio > Papio anubis. The sequence continues at coordinate 37,771,465 of NC_044988.1, read as the reverse complement.
TCTTCAACTATGGAGTAAAATCTCAAGGGAAAGAGTGAGAGCCCCACAGTGTGACTCATTTGATGTAAGCAGCAGAAAGCACTGTGGGGAACTACTGTTTCTGAAATAATCAAAACTACATCAGAAAAGGGATATAAAAAGACTATTTAGCAGCTGAACAACACATAATTCTTTTTCATTTCAATTGTTCTGATTTGCAGTGAGAGGGAAACAGAAGGGGTATTATGATAATTGTAATAAAACAATTACTTGTATTCTGGGATCTATTTTCTCTGGAGAGCTTGTAGTTTAACAAATGAATCTGACACCCCTATTGGGCAGGGAATCATTGGCTTAAATCCCTTTGGTGTATTTACTCAGGCCACTAGATTCCTTTTTATAGCCTAAAGAAAGCTTTAACAAATTATGATTACCAACATTTTGCTAGCCCAAAAAGTGCTTTCTGATTTTCCAGCTTTACAAACATTCTCCCCTTCTCCCTTTCTCACTTCATAGCTTTGCCTTTCAGGCCTCACCTCCTCTTCCAGGTCCACCTTTTTCTGCTATCTTCATCCACTCTTATTTAGTGCTCTCTGTTGCAGGCATTTGAGGTGTAAGGAAGATACAGCCAAGTCACTGCTGTCAGACTAGTGGCAAAGGTAATAAAAAGATAATCACAATAAAGGGAATTCAGTGCAGGAAGTAGATATATACACAGGATGCTACAAGGAGGAAGTTCCTTACTGGAATTTATAGGGAATGTTCATAGGTGTGCTGGAGACAGAGAAATTGTGGAGGGCATTAAGGCAAAGCTAATGATCTTGGAACTTGCCTGGTAAAACAGTGATTCTCAACTTGATAACACATCAGAATCACTTGGAATAGAATGTAGACATGTAGGCCCCACACCAACTAAATTAATAAAAACATATGAAAGTTAGGATCAGCCATAGGTAATTTAAAAAATGCCCCTCAGTTTATTCTCAGGTGAGGCTGAGTATTACACATTACTAGGGAAGCCAGTGAAAGTTTTAAACTGGGAAGTGTTGTGGCCTGACTTGGATTTTCAGTAGGCACTGGCAGCTATGTGGAGGATGCATTGGAAGACCGGTTAGGAGACTGCTGTGAAATGAAATAGAATGAGGGTCCTGAGGGTTTGAACTGTGTTTTTGAATATAGGATACCAAAGGACCCTATACAAAACTTATTCAAGTGGTAGAATTTGCAGGATGTTATGATGAGTTGACTTTATAAGTACTTGATGAGTCATAGAAGAGACAGCCAGGGAGGATGAGAAGTAGGTTGGAGGTGATACAGTTTGTGTATTTCTCTTCCATCCCTGCTTCTCCCCACAACACACCTAATGCGCATTGATATGGTTTTTGGAAGATATCCTAGTTTTCATATGTTACTTTTAGATGTATTTGTCTAAACTTACTTTCTTTCATTCTTTTTTGAGACAGGGACACACTTTGTCACCCAGGATGGGGTACAGGTACAATCTCAGCTCACTGCAACCTCTGCCTTCTGGGTTCAAGCAGTCCTGCCACCCCATCAGCCTCCCCAGTAGCTGGGATTGCAGGCACATGCCACCATGCCTGGTTAGTTTTTTGTATTTTTTTTGTAGACATGGGGTTTTGCCATGTTGTCTAGGCTGGTCTTGAACCCTTGGACTTAAACTGTTTGCTCCCCTCAGCCTCTCAGAGTGCCCAGCCTAAAATTTTCAATTCTCAGACAAGTTTATTTATTCATCTCAGATTCCACCTCAACCCCAACCCCTCACATTCCAATACTGAGCCTTCCATACAGCCAGGGGTAACACAGTTAGATGCCCACCGTGACCAGGAAAGTAAAATTCATGATTGAGGTAGGCCATTTCAGCTGTTTGGAAAGTTTGTGGTGTATCTCTTGAGGGAAGCAGCCACCCATCCTCTTCTCATTTGGGAGTGCATGCTCCAGATCTTTTGATTTTCCTAGTGAAGCTTAAAATCTAGGTTTATATGTGACGTATTGGCTTGAATTAGAAATCATTAAGTAACAATAATACTGAGGCTAAAGGAAGTACATCTTTGAGATGGATCTTATCTGCGACCACAGGCTTTCAATCTCTGTGTAGGGCCTCTAGAAATTTGTAGAATTGAAATGAATAAAATTTCTCAATACCAGCCGTTTCCAGCCATTTCTGTGCTTAACAATAGGAAATGTAAGAAGGAACTGGCAGCCAACATTTGGGCTGATTCTGTTTGTGTAAAGTGAATTAGAGAATGGATTCTATTACCTGGTATCTTACACTAAAATGTAAAGCAGAAGGACAAATTTGAAGTACTTTAACCACAATTACATAGATACTTCTAGTGAATGTGAATTTGGGATGATGAATTATTCTTTTAAATCCTTTGGTTCTCCTTGTAGGTGCTAACAATGCCAGCTACCTTAGGTAGCTCCTCCTAGCCCAAGGCTGGGAGAGAAGTTCCCTCCCTCTTCTTCTGGTTTCATCCATCCTCTGGAGTCAAGTTATTAGATTATTAGGTTGGTGCAAAAGTAATCGCGGTTTTTGCAATTAAATAGCTTGGTTGCCGGAGCTCCTTTTTAATCTTAGAGACTGCTGTGGCTGCCCAATGTGAAGCCACAGCCCTGTTAAGGCTGAAGAGCAGGTGAACAGTAGTTCAGCCAGTGAATTAGCGTTTCAAAGGCCAGTGCTCCGAAGGGCACTGCCCATATGAGTGGCTAAGTAGAAGCAGGAATTTACTGATACTGTAATGTCTGTGTACTATTTCTGTGAAAATGACTTTTGAATTGTCTGAAGGTTAAACATTTGGTGCTAAAACTGTAAACTCATCTATCTTGCCGTAATTCTCTCTAGACTGTACCTTTCCTGTCTCAATATTATAGAGATCAAATGAAACATGATTGTTGCTTGATCATTGGGGTGACACTAATTAGGAATATCAGTTTATGTTTTTCTCTCATGTTAAGATGCCCTGTGGAAAGACTGTGGTAGGTAGTTGGCCTCCCTGTTGCATTTTTTGTAGGTCCGTATATGTTTTATAATTTTAGTTAGAAGAAATATGGTATGGTGGGAAGAACATTGGTTTTTAAATAAAATGATCTGAGTTCACATCCTGTATTTTGCTATTTACTGGATAAGTGTTCTTGGGCAAGTTTGTTAACCTCTCTGAGCATATGTATTTTTAAATTTTATACAGCTTCTATATATTCTGTACCTACTGCCTGCCAGCATATCGCTGGGTGCTGGTGGTATGATGTCAAGATGGGAACAGGTAGGGTCTGTAGCTTCCAGGCTAATCTTAGATTGCTTATCTGTGAAATGGGTGTGAGAACCCCATCCTGCAGTTGTTGTGTGAGAATTAACTGTGATAATGTGTGTGAGGTCCTGGCAGTGATTGGAGGCTCATAATTGGTCAATGTAGCTGTAGGATTTGCTTTTTCTACTGAGCTTAGTTGATAACACCTTCTAATTTGCTACCTTAAATTTACACCAGCTATTTTTTTTTTTCCCATAGATCTTTTCTGCATTCACATTTTATTTATTTTTTTATTATTATTTATTTATTTTTTTTTTTGAGACGGAGTCTCGCTCTGTCGCCCAGGCTGGAGTGCAGTGGCCAGATCTCAGCTCACTGCAAGCTCCGCCTCCCGGGTTCCCGCCATTCTCCTGCCTCAGCCTCCCGAGTAGCTGGGACCACAGGCGCCGCCACCTCTCCTGGCTAATTTTTTGTGTGTGTTTTTAGTAGAGACGGGGTTTCGCCGTGTTAGCCAGGATGGTCTCGATCTCCTGACCTTGTGATCCGCCCGTCTCGGCCTCCCAAAGTGCTGGGATTACAGGCTTGAGCCACCGCGCCCGGCTCTGCATTCACATTTTAACTCACAGATACTGTTCAGGTCCTGAAAGTGTGAGCTTCCTCTCTTTCTTCTTGAATGTTTTATATATGTGGTCCTTAAGCAATTCACTCATTTCAGAGATATTCTTTTTATTCTAGGCTTTTGAGATACAACAGTGACCAAGACAGACACACACACACAAAAAAAAAACCTTCCACCATGAAGGTCACATTCTAGGGGGCTCTAAATTATGAAATAGAACAATAAATATAACAAACAATCCGAATGATAAATAGGAAAGTATATTATGTGTTCAAAGGTGACCTAAGTATTATGGATGGAGAAAGACCAGAGTAAGGGAAATCAGGATAGTGTGTGTTGGGGGTGGGTAGGGGTTCAGATGTGATTTAAAATTGGGTAGTCAGGTCAGTGAGAAGGTGACATTTAAGCAAAGATTTGAAAGAGGTGGGGAAGTTAGCCATGGGGAGGAGTATTCCAGGCCAGGAAAACAGCCAGTCCAAAGACCCTAGGGCACGACCTTGCCTGACAGATTCTAGGAATAGCAAGGGGAATGAATGGAGGAAATATAAAGGATTAGGAAAAAAACTCTTGTACAGAGATCCTATAATGGGGAGGTATTCTACTGCGCAACAAGCCCCTCTGGAGGTCAGGCTTCCTGGAAGCAACGGGAATATTTAGGAGTTTGCTAGTGATATTGGGATTTAAGATCCAACAGGCAGAAAAACAGCTTGTACCAAGGCTCAAAGGAATATAGTGTCTGCAAAGGGCAGAATATAGGAGGCTGTGAGGGAAGAAAAAAAAAAAAAAACCCAATAAGCTGTTAAAGGGGAAAGGTAAATATGATTATATTTGTGCTTTGTTAGGATTACTCTGATTACAATGTGGAAAATAATCATTGCTCTTGATGGCACTGATAACTGAGACACAAAAATTTTCTCCTGAAGTGGTGGAAGTCCAAGAACAAGTAGATTATTTACATCATCTCTTTAAGTTTGTGGCCCACTTCTCATCTGATCCACCTTAGGCTTTAAATGTAGGGCTGTTATTCATTGATATGGCCAATAGTAAATTTCCTACCAGGATACTCTGACTTGTAGCATTCTGATAGGATTAATTGATTCAAAGCCTGAAATTGAGTCACTGTGTACCAGACAGGTCAGGCCTCACTCATTCTCACCATAGTCCTCCAAGTTATGTGTAGTGGATAAAGATTTTAAGTGGACCATTGGAGACTCAGTTGAGGAGCAAACTGGATACCAAATTTCAGATCAAATGTTTGACCCTGAAATGCTGGCACTAACAGTTATGCAGGAGAAGTTGTGTTTTGTTATTGTTGTTGTTGCTGTTAAGTCTTTTTAATCCTCTCAAATTCCGTTTTATAAATAAAAAGCACACACACATACCTAGGTTCCTAAGATTTTTATTATGAGATTTGTAACATATTGAAGAATCAGGTTGGGCGCGGTGGCTCACACCTGTAATTCTAGCACTTTGGGAGACGGAGGTGGGGGATCACTTGAGGTCAGGAGTTTGAGACCAGCCTGGCCAACATAGTGAAACCCAGTCTCTACTAAAAATACAAAAATTAGTCAGGTGTGGTGGCAGGTGCCTGTGGCCCCAGCTACTTGGGAGGCTGAGACAGGAGAATCACTTGAACCCGGGAGGCGGAGATTGCAGTGAGCCAAGATCACGCCACTGCACTCTAGCCTGGGCAACAAGAGCAAAACTCCATCTCCGCCCATCCCCCGCAAAAAACAAAACAAAACAAAAAAACCCCACAATACTCTCTTTGCATATTCAAATTTTATTAACATGAAAAGACTGAATACAGTAGAATATGTAGGAGATCAGCTGTTTGATTAGATAAATTAACTACTCCCTGCTGGGACTACCTCTAAAACTGCTGTATTTTCAGTGCATCCTGTCTTAGCTTTGTAAATGACCGTTGTTCGGGATCCTCGAGGCAATATCTGTCCACTTTCACACTTTAAAGAGGCCTTTACATGCTCATCCTGCCCAGCTTCTGTCCAAAAAGAAAAAAAAAAAAAAGCACACAGTGACTAAAATAACACCAGTAAAAAGTTTTTACAAAACCTTTCAGATTATAAGATAGTTTAATGTTGTTCATTATTAAAGACAGTCACACAATTGATAAACAGTAAACTAAACATTTGTAATAAATAATGACTTTTTTCGTTCAGAACAAGAAAATACCGTTGATATAGGCTGTCTTTTGTCTTACAATATCCAGCCAAAAGACTGTTTACCAAAATTACTAAGGACAACTCCATCCCTATCTCCTTCAATATAGTTATGTGATACATTTGTAAGGTGGTTATTTCATTTGTCACAGTCTGCATTCCATCTCCCTCCCTCCCCAAGTTGGTCGATTTTAAAAACTTTATATAGAGGAAAATCCACTCTTTGTGGTGTACTGTTGTACAAGTTTTGACAGATGCAGAGTTATGTATTCATTACTGCAATTACATATAGCAGTTCCTTCACTTCAGAATTTCCCTCACACTGCCAAATATGTAGCCTTTTGGGTCTGGCTTCTCACTGAGCAAAATGCATTTAAGATTCATCCATGTTGTTGCATAAATCAATAGATCATTGCCTGCGTAGCATTGTATCTGTATCACGGTTTTATTTATTCATTTGGGTTGTTTCAAATATTTGGTGATTATGAATGAAGCTACAATAAACATTTATGGGCTGGGAAAAATACATTTTATCAATCTCTGGTGTGGTGATTTGGGGACTTTCTAAATAGCAAAAACCACAGATACCTGGGCCCGGCTCCCAGCCAACTAAATCAGAATCTCTGTAGCTGGGGTCTGGGCTAATAGATTTCATAAAAACTCCCTACACGGTCCTGCTGTGTAGTCAGGCTGAGAATTATTGCTTGGAGACATGTGATCTTTGTATTTTTGGTAAATGAGCTCTCAAACGGTTTTTATTATTATTTTTACTTGTCAAGGTTTAGTAATTATATTTGAGTAATATAAGATTATGCTTCGTATTAGTTGTTTCTCTTAAGGACTTAATTTCATTTCAAGGAGAGAGTTACTGTATGCTAATTAAATCAAGGCCTTTTTAAAGGTACATTTATTGAGGTTTAAGTAGTCATGATAGAAATATATTTATAATATGCCAATTATATCCCTCAAGAATATTTTGATAATTATATATTTGATTAAAAGGAGTACTTGTTAGCTATATAGTATAATTATATGTTTGAATAAAGTATTACTAGAACTAAATGAGCTTCCTTAATTACTAAGACAATTATTTTATATTGCTGATGAAATATATTATTATCTTACATATATATTGGTAGTGAGTTTTTATAGTGTTTTATAATGATATTTAACAACTAGTTAATTAATTACGTTGAGTTAAGGCATGAAATAACATTAAATGTAACTATAAATTGGACATTTTAGATATCTGACATTAAAGTAAGATATTTTCACATCTAGCATTAATTACATAAGAACACATGGAGTTTATAATAATTTCCCAAACTTAGTAGAAATGTTACTTGAAAGCAATATATTTTGATAATCAAAGTGCTTACCAAGAGGAATTTTTATTTCAGCCGAAAGTTTAAGGCTAGTTTTATTTGTTTGATGGTGATCCTGAGAATAATTCTGTGAACACTAAACGTTTGAAGGCCGTTCATATGTAAAGTTCTCAGAAGTAAAGTATTTTTTTTTTTGAGGACGCAGTGTCCCACTCTGTCGCTTCCAGGCTGGAGTGTAGTAATGGATCTCAAAGCCACGTAAGCTCCTCGGGCCCCCAGGTTCACGCTTTATCTTGTCCAGCCTCCCGAGTAGCTGGGACCTGCAGCACTCCCCGCCTCGCTAGTTTTTTGTATTTTTTAGTAGAGACGGCTCTACAGTAAGAAGCCAGAATGGTCTCGGCCTCCCGACCTCGTGATCCCACTCGCCCGCCTCCCAAAGTGCTGGGATTACAGGTTTGTCACCTGCTTTTGTATTTCTTAATAGAGACGGGGTTTCACCGTGTTAGCCAGGATGGTCTCGATCTCCTGACCTCGTGATCCGCCCGTCTCGGCCTCCCAAAGTGCTGGGATTACAGGCTTGAGCCACCGCGCCCGGCCTTAGAAGTAAAGTATTTTTAACAAGACATACCTAAAGTATTTAGAGTATACTAATTGTTATTTCTGATATAAAATCATTAAATGTTAATTCTGACATAATTCATTTATAATTATCAAAGGGCACATTTTTGATATCCTATTACTGTTACTATTATTGTTGTTGTTGTTGTTGTTATTATTATTATTATTATTATTATTATTATTATTTGAGACACGGTCTCACTCTGTCACCCAGGCTGGAGTGCAGTGGCACAATCACTGCTAACCTCAGCCTCGACATTTTGGGCTCAGGTAATCCTCCCACCTCAGCCTCCTGAGTAGCTAGGAGTATAGGTGCCTGCCACCATTCCCTGCTAATTTTTGTATTTTTTGTAGAGATGGGTTTTGCCATGTTGCCCTGGCTGGTCTCAAACTCATGAGCTCAAGTGATCCACCCCGCCTTGGATTCCCAAAGTGCTAGGATTATAGGCATAAGCCACCCCACACGGGCTTATTTTTTAATATCCTCTTGATTTACCTTTTGAATGTTATTAGCTAATCAACATGAGCTGAATGTACTTGACCCTGGGACGTTTGAGAGAGCCAAGTCTTTCAGAGATTTGCTTTCTTGCAAAGCGTTGTAGCTCATTACCAGAGGCATATATTGTCCACTATTGCCAGGAAAAAAGCTTCTAATATTAGTAACAAAGAGCTAATATTTATTGGGCACTTATGATGTGCATGCACTATGCTTCATGTGGATTATTAAATTAATAACAGTCCTATGTTTTAGGAACCCTTATTAGCCTAGACTTTAAGATAGGGTAAATTGTAGTTTGGAGAGGTTAAGTAATTTGTCCTTAGTTGTTTGCTGTTTGTTCATAATAAATAATAAGCTGTGATTCATACCCAGGTTTTCTGACTTCAGAGACCACATGCTTAATTCCTGAGGCACTCTGTGTTATCCTCATTTGCCCATCTTCATTGCACTTAAAGATGCCCTATGTACCTCTCCCTTAGCACACTGAACTTATTTTATAACTCTAGTCACTTTTTTTTCTCTTTGATTCCTGTATTTGGTTATGTAGACAGACCCTTCCATTAGGATATAAATGATTTTTTATTTTTAGTTTTTACATTGACAGATAAAATTATATGTATTTACTGAATATAACTGGATATTTTAATGTATTTATATGTTGTAGAATGACTAAATTTGGCTAATTATCCTATGTATTACCTCATGTAATTATCATTTTTGTTATGAGAACACTTTACATCCATTCTGTTAGCGTTTTTCTTTTTCTTTTTCTTTTTCTTTTTCTTTTTCTTTGAGATGGAGTCTTGCTCTGTCACCCAGGCTGGAGTGCAGTAGCATGATCTCGGCTCACTGCAAGCTCCGCCTCCCAGGTTCACGCCATTCTCCTGCCTCAGCCTCCTGAGTAGCTGGGACTACAGGCGCCCGCCACCACGCCGGGCTAATTTTTTCTATTTTTCGGTAGAGACGGGATTTCATCGTGTTAGCCAGGATGGTCTTGATCTCCTGACCTCCTGATCCACCCGCCTCGGCCTCCCAAAGTGCTGGGATTATAGGCGTGAACCACTGTACCCAGCCCGTGGCTTCATTTTTAATTTTTAAGGAACTTCCATACTGTTTTCTACAGTGGCTGTGCTAATTTACATTTCCACCAGTAGAGTGTATGGGTTCCCTTTTCTCCACATCCTCACCAACACCTACCTTTTGTTATTTTGATAATAAACACTCTTAACAGACATGAGGTGATATTAAATAACCTTTTCTATGTTCCATTTGCACATTGCCTGAGACATGGCAAGCGAGACCATCTCAAAAGCAAAACAACAACAAAACAAATTTAGGAAAGTGATCATACTCATTAAGGGAATAACTTAATAACTGGTTGGCTGAACAAAGAACAGATACAGATTTTATACAAGGCATTCATTTTGTTGGATTGAGATTTCTCCTTTGTTTCAGAGGTGCCTTAGAAGGCATTTGGAAAATGAGTCAGTTTTCTTGCATGGTGCAGAGCTGGCTTAGCCTGTGAGGTATAAAATCTTAATGCCTTTTATCCATGGGCAAGTTTGAAGTTCCCGTATAAGCGTAGTGCCATACTGCTGGCACATACAAGGAAACCTGCACTATGATAAATTGTATTCTGAGAGAGAAAATACTCAACCAGTATAGGTAAGCTGAGAGATGTGGTACCTGGGAGATGACAGGTGTGAACACTGTGGTATGCATTATATGGTTTCTTGCTTGAGGAAAAGGTTATTGAAAAATATTTACTGTAGACAATAATAGATTATACTTTAGTAGTGTCCATGGTTAAACACAATATAGGAGACCTTTTCTCTCTGTGAGGAACACCCAATATAATTAGGGAATCAGATCATTAAGCCTTAAATTTCAAAGTAGATATAACAGACGGAAAGGAAGGACTAAAACTTAGACTACCCACCTCCCTAACTGCCTGCTTCTTGTCTGTACTGCTTTCTTAGGAAATCTATGAATTTCTTCGCCTATGCTAAGTAATTTAAGGAACACTTTGTCCCAAGAACAATGTAATCAAGAGACACTGCTACTTTCTGCTGGATTTTGAAAGGGTTTTTTTTTAAATTTTATTTTTACCTGGTTACTCTGAAGTGACTCAAATCACGGAAGCGGACTGACCAAAAGGGCACGTTCCTGTCTTTGGTCCATTACTTGCTTTTGAGAGACATAATTCAATATAAGATCTGCATTTCGGATAGAGAAATATCCATTGCCCATCCAGGTAACATCCTTTCACAAAAAGAATCATTCAAGTGACCTTGTATGTTTGCTTAAGTTTAGGAGGAACCACATCCCTGACAGTTCCGTAATATACCCACATATTTTATTGCTGCAACAAAGACATAGAGTGTAGTCCTTAAGGCCCTATACTCAAAATAGAAAGTTTGGATAAAGCTAATTGATTGTAGGCTTGCTGTTGTTCATTATCTTAATTAGTCTAGGTAATTAAATCATTAATTGATTGGAGCTGATCCCTTGCTAAAGGAAGTAATAAAATAGTAAAACTCAGTGCTTTTCTGTTTGATCCCATAAGAACTGCCATTTCAGTTCTTCATTCGCCTCTTCATTTGTGGTGTTCTATGCTGTCCAGTGGGGACAGCGGCACGGGAGGATGATGCTAACTGTGGACATTGCTGTTGCTTCAGAGGCATGCTGCAGTGAAATCAGGAAGCAGTCCCAACCTGGCTGTGGTTAATTAACACTGGACGCCAAGCCATGCAGATGCAATCCATTATGAAGACAACCCTGACTCTGGCAATTAGCTTTCATTGTCTGTTGTGCTTTGCTTGGGTACATCTCTGAGACTGTGAATTTCCATCAAAGGACTCTGACATGCATTCCTGCCTGGCATATGCTCACGCATCTCTACTCCTGAGATGAGTGCTTTTTTCCCCTTAAGCTGAAGTTCAGAGCCTTGGGATAATCACTCTGTTTCCTAAATATATGAAGTTCTTTTAAAACTTCAAAGCCACGGTAGGGGCAGGAAAAAAAAGAGAGACCATACAGACTTAGGTGGCTTGTAGTGAATTGAATTGGCAAAACCATGAACATTTGTCTTTAGTTGCTCAAATGTGAGATGTTTTCATAAAGCTATTTGAAGTCTGGAAAGTTGCTTTTTAAAATGAATCTCTAATCCAATAACTACAATAATACTCGAGTCAGACTAAATAAAGGAAAGGTAAAGCAGTAAGAAGTTGTTTTACCTTGGGATAGATATCAAACCTCCCTGAAAATCCTATTATATCTAATTTCAGAAGAACTTCTGTAGTAAGCTTGGTTTGATCAAGATCCCTTGGAAATGAGGCGGTTTTCTTTTTTTTTAATTCAGTGTTCTTTCTTATTATGTTTCTCTTGAGGAGAATTGTGGAAGTAATAAAATTCATAATTGGCTTCTTTTCTCCTTTGCTTGGACTAAGTGAGTCTGGCAGTTCCTTGGGAGAATTTGAGCCCTGTACTTTTCTGGTCGACAAGATAGCAGTAGTGAAGCAGCAGAATTGAGTTGAAATGAATGCCTGGCTTGGAATTTACACATACGGATACAGTGCTGACTGAATGCTCCGAATCACAGTTTGCCATTTTTATTACTATGGATAGAGCTTTCAGAGAACTCTGCTCGTGAAAAAATACACTTAGCAAATATAAATACCAGCAAATATAAAACACCTAGGGAATTGCCTTTTCTATGTCAACAGTAGTTTATTATCGCTACTGTTTTTATCTAATAAGTAATAAACATGTGAGGTGTAATTATAAAGACATTTTCTAACAAGGCATACATATGCTTCCTTTAAAACTATTTTATGTGAATATGATAAATTATTTTGTATTCTCAATTTGTTATGTGTTTAATTGCTCTCTAACTTAAGAAGCAGATATATCTTTTATATCCTCTTTGCTGTTGCTTCTTATGAATTGTAAGAGACAAGGAAATGTTGGTTTAGAAATAGAAAGTGATGTTCCCAAGTAATCAGGAAATAATTCAAAATTCAAAAGTAGTATTACTTGATACCTTAACTTCTGAGAATTTGTTTCTTGTATGTGCTCCTCTGCATTTGTTAAAATTATAGAATACTTTTGTTTCAAAACAAATTTAGGTACAGAAATTAGCTGGGCGTGGTGGCGAACGCCTGTAATCCCAGCTACTTAGGAGGCTGAGGCAGGAGAATCGCAGAACCCTGGAGGCGGAGGTTGCAGTGAGCCAAGATGGTGCCACTGCACTCCAGCCTGGGCAACAGAAGCGAGACCATCTCAAAAAACAGGACAACAACAACAACAACAACAAAACAAATTTAGGAAAGTGATCATACTCAGTAAGGGAATAATATATTTTACTTGTGAGAATTACACACATTTGATCATCCTCCGATCAGGAAGTGGTAGAGGCTGAGCCCTTCTTTTAAACTTACTGAAAATTGCAGTAGTATAAGGAGAGACACTGATAGAAGTGTGTTATAACCTGTTTTACATCGATATGGTGAATTTATACAGTTACGACTTGTGAACAATAGAGAGGAAGAAAAAGATTGAGAGCTATTGAGCTTTTCTTTTCCCTTTTCTTTCTTTCTTTCTTTTTTTTTTTTTTTTTTTGAAGGAGTATTGCTCTATCGCCTGGGCTAGAGTGCAATGGCATGATCTCGGCTCACTGCATCCTCCACCTCCCGGGTTCACGTGATTCTCCTGCCTCAGCCTCCCAAGTAGCTAGGATTACAGGCGTACACCACCACACCTGGCTAATTTTTTTGTGTGTATTTTTAGTAGAGACTTGGCCAGAGTGGTCTTGAACTCCTGACCTCGTGATCCACCCGCCTCATTCCTTTTACCATCTAAATTGAATTATCTCTATGATAGGCTCCTTGGGCATTTTACATGTCTTAAGCTTCCATATTCTGTTTGTACAGGGCTTTCATAGTGTACGGACAACTTTCATACACATTACCTCACTTAACCTTTAATGCCTCCTCTGTAAGGGAGACATTATGTACATTTTCAAGTTCATGATACTCTAAATAATAGCTAGAACTCAGATTTTCTGATTCCAAAAGCAGATCCTCTTCTTAATGACCTTAAGCCTATTGCTTTCTTTCCTTCTGCCCACCCTCCTTCCTGCTCTGCTTTACTGCTTCCCTGTAATTCCTTCCTTCCTTTCTTTAGTCATACATACAGAAATGCCTGTTGAGATTATATTACTGAGAGAAAACCAATTTGGCTGGAGTTTAGGAAGTGTGTAGGGAGATGCAGAGGATGGAGTGGGAGGGGGGAAGGCAGCCAACCCTGCACGATATCGTTGGCTTTGGTGTGGAGTGTGAACTTTGTCTGCTGTGTAAACTCAGTGTTCATCAAGGGAAGAGTGGTTGATCAGATGAGAGAGAATGCTGGCCCCTACTCTTATGGTGGCTGTGGAATTGGAGAGAAGTGGATGGATACCAGAAATATGTAGGCAGGTGGAATAAACCAGAGGAAGTAAATTATTTCCTCACATATTGAGGGTGAGTATATAAGGAAGTGTCAAGGATGGCTCCCAGATTTCTGTTAAGAGCACCTGTTGGGGAGATTGCAGTATTTATTGATAAGAAACACTCGGAGGAGGGTAGAATTGTTTGGGTTGAATGGATAGTCATGAACTGGGTTGGGACATACTGAATTTTATCTGTCTGTTAAATAACCTTCTGGAAATGCCAAATAAGCAATGGGATACATGAATGCAGAACTCAGAAAAGTGTGGGCTGGGGATATTCTCTTGGAAATCACCAGCATATAAATGGTCACAGAACCACGGGATTAGACAAAATCAACAAAAGAGAGAATAACAATGCCATAGGGTTCAAGATCCAACCTTTGGGTTCCCCAGTTAATAGAATTAATAGAGGTTAGGATGAGAAGTTGAGGGGAAAAAAGAGAAAAGAGGAGAAAGAGAAACAATAGAGTTGGAGGAAAATCCAGGGAAAGTGGTGTCCTAGGGGCCAAATGCATAGAGGTTTGGAGGAAAGCTGCTCTCAAATGCTATTGATGGGGTCTGAACATGTCCATTGGACTTGGTAATATCAAGGACATTATTGACATCAGGGAGACTGAGGTGGTGGAATGGTGGAACTGAAATGGTAGAGAGGAATATTTTTTAAGGGAGAAGTGGAACAGAGAATTTTGAATCTGGGAGTATTTATTTAATGCAGACAATTCAAAGTAGAATATTTTTTATGTAATATCATAAGTACTCATTTAACAAAAAAGAACGCTTTAAGCTTTTAGGCTTCTAGACTTTATCATCTTTCTTCACTTTCCTGCTGATCTCAAAGAATAGTCAGTGTTACCATTCTGCATATTTGGTCTGGAGAGGAAGTCTAAATAGTATTCCAGATTCACTATTGGTTTAATCTGCAAGTACTTTCTCATAATTTGGTAGCTGACCAGCTCTTCTGCTGATTCGATTGAACCCTTTTATGCTGAACTGCTTAAAATTCTTTAAATAATTGGAAATTATATTTATAAATAATACAAACTTCTCCAGTCAGTCGAGTTGATTCAGTAGTGCTAACTCTCCCCAAAATGTCCTCCGCCCTCTTGATTTTAGGCTAAATTGTACCTCTTATGGTCACGTGCAGTGGCTCACGCTTGTAATCCCAACACTTTGGGAGGCCAAGGCAGGCGAATCACAAGGTCAGGAGTTCGAGACTGGCCTGGCCAACATGGTAAAACCCGGTCTTTACTAAAACTAAAAAAATTTGCTGGTCGTAGTGGTGGGCATCTGTAATCTCAGCTGCTCCAGAGGCTGAGGCAGGAGAATCACTTGAACACGGGAGGTTGTAGTGAGCGGAGATTGCACCATTGCACCACTCCAGCCTGGGCGACAGAGTGAGACTCCATCTTAAAAAAAAAAAAAAAAAAAAAGGTACCTTTTATATTACGGCTTTTCTTAAAGACCCAGGGAGAACCTCTTGTGCGGCTCTCCTTTACAGATTTCTATCCAAAAACTGCCAACTGTCCTTGTTGGCTTTATTTTTATCTCTTCTAAACTGGAATCTCCTGAAGACAGGGATGCTATTTCTTTGTTCTCATGACCTTACGTAGTAGGTCATCAGTAAATGTTTGTTAAATGAATCCATGAACCTCAACTATGGTGATCCAACTGAGAAGCAAGAAGTATAAAAAAAGACCACAGAGTATAAGGCATACCAAATAAGCACAGTACTTTATTCCAAGTAAAAGCCCAGAAACCTCACTCAGAGCATTTTTTTTTTTAACTCTACCCACTAAAATGCTTATTTATCTGGCAGCCATGCTGTCCTATATAAACGTAGACTAACTGCTGACCCACTGATAAATTCCAGAAAAATCCAAGCAACCCACTGACAGGGAAATAAAAAGCTATGAAAGTGGATGAGAAAAAAAGTTACAAAAAGTAGGACCCAAAGTAATTGAGACCCAAAGTAATTGAGAGTATTCACGTTAAAAACAACAAAGTGGTCTGCCAAGGCCTTCTATCAGATCTAAAGCCAAATGTATAAATGAATTTACTTGAACAGTATAAATAAACCCTGATTTATCAGGAAATGATTTGATCATTCTGTTGTTCAAAAAAGCAGAATGGCATTTAATACATTGAGAAAAGAATCAAGATTACAGTAAAGTATGAAAATAGGTATAGTTTATAGAAAAAAACACTCACTTTTATATGGAATACTCTTTTTTTAATGGTGGCAGTAATTGAGATAGTATTGTGGTAAACACATCAGAGTATTCAGGGAGATTAAAATAATTTGGGACTGGGAATGCATTGTATAAGAATTAGGCATTCAAGGGTGAGAAAGGAAGAACTGTATGTAGCAAATGGCACAAAACCTTTGGGAAATTATTATGCATTAACATAGAGAAATTTACTTTCTGTCATTATAATACTTGAGTTAAAATGTTAAATGTACTTTTTTACCTTTCCATGGTTGGATACTTTGTTTCTCCCAAGAGCAATGGAAAAGATTCTTATTCCCCCCTCCCCCCCGAATTATGACACTAAAATGAAAATTTAACTTCCTTTTTTTTTTGAGATGGAGTCTTGCTTTGTTGTCCAAGCTGGAGTGCAGTGGTGCGATCTCGGCTCACTGTAACCTCCACCTCCCGGGTTCAGGTGATTCTCTTGCCTCAGCCTCCTGAGTAGCTGGGATTACAGGCACGCACCACCACACCTGGCTAATTTTTGTATTTTTAGTAGAGGCGGGGTTTCACCATGTTGGTCAGGCTGGTCTCATACTCTTGACCTCGTGATCTGCCCGCCTCAGCCTCCCAAAGTGCTGGGATTACAGGAAAATTTTTACTTTCATGAAAAAATTCCCAAACTTTATGTTTTCTCTTTTTAATTTAAATTGTTGGTGAGCAATGATATTTAAAGGACAAAACACCTTGAATAAATATTACTAGTGTTTTAGCAACTCAAACATTGGCTAAAGGGTATTTGAAAGTTGTATGTCTGCATTAATGCAACTTCAGATTTGTGTGTGTGTGGATTTGTTCACTGCTTAGTGATGGTAAAGTCAAGAGTTTTCTTTAATTACTCTCCATGAAAAGATTTTTTTCTCTTTTATGTGCTTCTGGATTCAATTGCCTGTTTTTACAAATGAATGAAAACATTGACTGTGACTGAGGTTCTGTAATACAGGGTATTATTTTTCTCACTCCTTAGAAATAATAAAAGCACATCATAATATATCTTTGCTATTAACAGCTGACCTCCAGTGTGCTGTGGAACCACGTAATTGAATAACACTTTTTGTAGAGGGTGATATTCAATAGTGGAAATGAATTTAAGTACATCATAATGATAAAGCGATTGACAATTGTGAAAGTTCTGAAATGGAAAAGCTGCTTTGATTCCTCTGTGCTGACTACTCTTCTAAATGGAATTGGAGTGTTTTACTACAATTCAGTAAATAATAATTTAGATGCATTTTTACTGATAGCAGCATAGTTTCTTAAATGAAAGTAATATTGTAGTATGATGATCAAATTACATAGTTTCCATTAAGATATACAGCAGTAGAATGCCACATGCATTGATTAAAAAGGGAGTGAAATTTGGAAAATACAAACTCTTTGAAATAGCCCACTGGGTAATAAGGAATTTAAAAAACCATTGATTACTGGCAGTTGTACCACTGTTCAGAAATTGCTGATCTTTTATTGTATGTCCCACATTTTAAGAATGCAGCCATCATAAATGTTGCAATTGGGTTCTTAACATTACTGATATTTGAAAATACCCAGAGAACCTCATTGATAGACTTTTATTAATGGTTAAATCAATCAGGGCCTACTAAATGGCCATGTTTAGTTTTTGTCCTTATCACAATAGGAAACTTTGGATAGGCTTTCTGTAGATTTTAATGTAAAATGCTACCTAATTGTGCAAAATATTACCGCAGAGCATGAATGTGTGTATATGTGTTTTCTTTTGGGCATTGCACTGGCCTTTATTTTCAGTAAAGTTTGTACTGAGGCAATGTGATGGATACCATTTCAGAAAAGAATTTTTTTACAACTTGGTTATTTAGTACACTAAACATTCACATTGGTATATGAAATTATATTCATGAAAGTTACTGGCTCAACCAAGTAGAATTACAAATCAGAAACACTTGGTTTTAATTTCAACGTGTTTTCATGAAATTATTTTCAAACTTGTCCAATGGAGTCAGTTTACTTTCTGTTTTCATTTGTTAAATAAATGTATTCTAAATGACTCATTATAGAAGGATTTAATTCTAGTTGTTAAGGCATATGGGGGAAAAATGTCCTCAAATGCTTATCATGAAAAATACTGGTTAATTGAGAAGAACACTGACCATGTATTTAGATTATTTCAGGAATTAATGTTTTTTACTTTTAATGATATGAGGTGTATTGATAGAGTTTCTTTGTCTGCCTCGTCTTTCTGTGGGGATGTGTTGAAAAGCCCTGCAAGAAACCAGAAACTTGATTTAATAACTTGCCAGAGCAACTGTTTAGCATCTGTCCTCAAGGCAAAGAGTTGAACTGATAGGTTTCATAAAGAAAATGAGGAATCATTATACAGTTCATCGGAATTTCATTACTTGTTAGAAATTTACTCAAAGGATCATAAATTCTGTATTTTTCATTATTCAGGAATTCTGAAAAAAGTGTGCATTTTGTGATAACAAAAATTCTGGTAGAGTATGAGAAATCCATCCTTCAATCAAAGGAGAAAAGAATTCACAACTTCAAATGGATGCTGTTTTCTCCTGAAGGATTCGCCCAGTGGCTGGAGAATGCTTCTAATATTATGGGTGCAGATGCCAGTTTTGAAGTGATGTTTATCAGCCCTCCTGTTCTTGAGCAGTGAGAAGGTATTTATTGGGCATGTTGAGAACAGTAAAAATCAGGAAAAACAAAGGATAGGATTGCTATGCATTATCCCCAACCAAACAGATTTGTAACAAGCTATCTAGTTTCCTGCAAAAAAGCTATTTCTGTATTATTCCTGAATATTTCTACATGCTCTCCCTGGAGACAGTTTTCAGGCAGTTTCACCATGAGGCCACAGGTGTACAATCCCCTCAGGATGCATTTTGAACCTATGCTCATACAGCCTTCCTGTGTTTAAAGATAAAAAGTATCCTTTGTTGTTTTCTAAGAAACTAAATAGACCTTGATAAAGTACAAAGGTAAATAAAACTTTCAACAGAAAATGACTGAAGAATTTTAAAATCCAGGTATTTGTTAATAAATGTACACCGTCTTTACATTTGTAACATGATTCATAGGAGATATACTTGTTACATTTCAGCAGTTACAGCGATCCTTTCTCAACATTTAAAACTATGCCTACAGCCACAGTTTTTTACACTATATCACTGACTCTCTCTCATCGCTCTCCTTGATTCTTGATTTTCACCAGTATTTTAAAAAATGGACACAGTCTTAAAAGCTGTAGCAGTTAGAGACAGTGTAACTAAAGCACTGAGTAAACATCTGTCACACAATAGGTATTCAGTGCATAGTATGCATTCAGTGTGCTGGTACTCTACATTTTACAATATCTAAATGATCAGCTTTGATCCTCATTTCTTGAGTACTGTATTTAAAACTGCTTGCCTTAAGCGCCTATAATCCAAGCTACTTGGGAGGCTGAGGCAGGAGAATCACTTGAACCTGGAAGGTGGTGATTGCAGTGAGCTGAGATCGTGCCACTACATTCTAGCCTGGGCGGCAGAGAGAGACTCCGTCTCAAAAACAAAAACAAAAACAACAAAAAACTGCTTGCCTTAAATGGAAAATGATATAAAGCTTTATGTTTGTATAAAATAAAATTTCACAAATTTATACTGAATGCTTACTGTGGACATGGTGATAATCTACTTCTATCGGGGACTACAGAGGAGTGTGAATGACACTTTCCATGACCTCAGAAGTTTAGAGCCTCCCATGGACACTTGTAATTCAATTGTTTCTGCACTATGGCGATGGATGGAAAATTAGGGATGTTATTTAAATGATGACCCATATTTACTGGTGCTCTGGTAGAAAGTTTTGGTAATTTCAGTTATTTATTCTTCCCACCAATAATGTCGTTGCATACAATTGTGTGTGCTCCTCCCCAAACACCCATGCACGCACACACACACACACCTACCTTTAAAAAAAATCTAGCCATGTGCATTGGCTGATGCCTGTAATCCCAGCGCTTTGGGAGGCCAAGGCAGGTGGATTACTTGAGGTCAGGAGTTCGAGACCAGCCTGGCCAACATGGTGAAAACCCATCTCTACTACAAATACAAAAATTAGCCGGGTGTGGTGGCGGGCACCTGTAATTCCAGCTACTCGGGAGACTAAGGCAGGAGCATCGCTTGAACCTGGGAGGCGGGGATTACAGTGAGCTGAGATCACACCACTGCACTCCAGCCTATGCAACAGAGTGAAATTCTGTCTCAAAACCAAAATGAATACATAAAAATAAATAAATAATAATCCAAAATCAACAACAAACTTACAATCTGAAAATTCTGCCAGGTAAAGAATGCTTTAAAATATATTTAACAAGCCGCATGACCCGTCTCATCGGGCCGCCAGATTTCTCTGGCTATTAAGCTGAAAATGGTACATGAAGGGAATGTAAAAGCCCTTTTCTCCCTTTTCCTTTCCCTGTTACATGTAGTCAGTCCTCAGAAATTAGATTTATTCTTTCATTTTCAATCAACTACTTAATTTTGAACCCAGTTCCATGGTTGTGACTTGCTGACTCTTACATTTTATCCAAAAGGCAAATACTATAAAATAGACCTGTGCTTATTTAGTGGAAGCAAAAATAGGATTCTTCTAGGCAGAAACTGTTATTGTTGTTCTCATGCTTCCACAAGCATTTTGTAACCCATTTGATTTTTAAAAGAGAGAGAAAACCAAAATGAAGCAACCGTTATTGGAAAGTTCAAGGGATCGTCTCTTTCTTCTATGCACCTCTGTGTAGCTGTGATGTTTGTCGGCAATTTTGGCGATACTAGAAAGGGAACAGTTGATACTAAGAAAGGGAACAGGCTGGGCGCGGTGGCTCAAGCCTGTAATCCCAGCACTATGGGAGGCCGAGATGGGCGGATCACGAGGTCAGGAGATCGAGACCATCCTGGCTAACACGGTGAAACCCCGTCTCTACTAAAAAATACAAAAAAAATTAGCCGGCCGAGGTGGTGGGCGCCTGCAGTCCTAGCTACTCTGGGGGCTGAGGCAGGAGAATGGCGTGAACCCAGAAGGCGGAGCTTGCAGTGAGCCGAGATCGCGCCACTGCACTCCAGCCCGGGCGACCGAGCGAGACTCCGTCTCCAAAAAAAAAAAAAGGGAACAGTTTTTACAGTTCTCAGAACCTTCTGCAGCATAGCAATTTATGTGGATTCATAGAATCATTAAAAGGTATCAATTTAACTTGGAATGAAGTAAAAACTCCTTATCTTGGCCTACAAGGCCCTTGGTGGAGCTAGCTTCTGTGTTCCTCTCTGCCTTCATCCTATATCAGACCCTGTTAGCTCACCACATTTTAATTCTCTTGAGATCTTCATCCATGGTCTTCCCTGTTCTTGGAATTCTTTCTCTGCCTAACCTAACTCATCTTTCTCCCCTGCCCCCTCTTCTGTGATGCCTTTCCTGACCACTCTAAATGAACCTCTCTCCTCTACTTCCTTCTGCTAATCACCAAGTTTATCTGATTCATAACACATCCTGTCTGGATTGCTCAATGATTGCTTGTCCCCCTACCCCAAGGCTGGAGGGACTTCAGCTCTTTTCCTCCACACATCTAGAATTTAATGTAGGGTTTGGTGCAAGTAGGTGTTCAATAAACATTTGATAGTTAAGTGAATGAATCAATGAATTAATGGGAAGGAGCTGAATTGCACTGAAGATGGTTTACTCCTTCATCTGTCAGATGAGGGAAAGAGCCTTGCCACAGAAAATCTGTTGCAAAGCACTCTTGGTTTCCCATCTGTGTCTTCTTCTCTCTGTTGTGTTGTTACCTTGAAAAACATAAAATGTGAAGGTGGCGTTTGGTCCTCAACCCAGCTGAGGTCTGCTGCCTGTGAAGATGTATCTGCTGATCCAGTTTCTGGAGCGCCTCTTGGGTTGTGCTTTTACTCTCTTATGTCAGGTGTCATACTGGAGTTTCTGAGCAATCAAATAGAAAACCCATATAGGGTAAGGAGTCAGTAACATTTATTTTGATCTAGATTTTGGTTCGGAGCAGGTGGTTGGGTTACAAGTCCAACAAGATAATCTGAGAATAGAGAGAAAGCAAATGACTGTGCGTGCACCACTCTCACATTTACTTACAGTAATTTCCAACTTAAGAAAACTGGATATGCTAAAGCAAAGCAAAAGTAAACTTCAGTTGAAGGCTTTCTTAAGTAGGGAGCATCCCTAGGAAATTTAAAATATAATTTGATTTATCATAGATCAGTTTATTAATTTTTTAGGATCTTCTGTCTTAGAATTTTATGATTCTATGAGGTTCAGCTATAGTAGCTTTGATTCATAGATGAGAAAATAGAATAAAATGTATATCACTTACTCAGAAATTACATAGAATCATTTATGCAATGTACCTACCAATGAGAATGACTCCTTGGAATATAAATTGGTATTTGATAGTGTCTGGGCATATAAAGAGACTATTGACAGACATTGTTGTTTGCCTGTTAGACACTTCCTTCTTGTTTGCCTATAACATTGACCCAGATTTTATTTACTCTCATTCTATACTAACAGGCTGTGTATGCCAGGGGGTGGGGGTGGTGGGGTGGCTCCTAAGTGGCGAATCTTATTGGTTGAAAAAAGTAAAGTGGTCTCAGTTTCCTGCTAAGTGATGCACTTAAACCTGGCCATGTGATTCAATCCTGGTGAATGAAAATTTGGAGCAAATATACTGGGGAGTTTTTGAGAAGGGTTTATTTACTCACAAGATGGGCACCAAGACAAAGATGTTTCCTTTTCTGTTCCTGAATGTTTCCTCTGTATGTGGTGGTTGGAGCTGCTGCAGGCATCTGGGGACCGTGAGAGGAACCAATCTAAGGCGACAAACCAGCACATTGAGAAAAGCAGAGGGCACAGATGATGGGAAAAGATTGAGCGCTTGAGCTGCTATTGAGTAGCTGAATGAATCACCCTGCCTCAGGTTTTATGGGACAGAATCATGTCCTTATTTTTTAAACCACTTTTAGTAGGATGTTCTGTTATCTACAGCCCCAAATATTTTGACAGATATGTTTGCTGGGTCAAGTAAAGAAATGTTTGGGACTGTAGCAGAGCTTACAGTTCCAAGCCACTAGGTTCCACAGTAAGAAAGAGAACAGCAAAGAAGCTACATATTTTAAGATTTAAGCAGCTCTCAAGGCTAAACATAGAAAAAAAAAAATGTAGTGTACAGACTTGCCAGCCCCCATGAATAATAGATATTTATTATATGCAGCTTAAAAAGAAATTATGAATGAAATTTGTGAATTTTGCTTCATTTTCTGAATGCGGGTAAAAATTCTAAGCACATGCAAGTAAGTTTCCTTGGCATATGCAGAAAACAAGTGTTTTTAATCCTGAATAAAATGTATTGTTGTTTGTCATTTTTATCTTTTGCTGGTGAGCATGTTTAGATCTTACCTAAAGGTATTTTTCATGTAAATTTAACTTTTCTATGGAGAATACCAAATCCCTGAACATTTCTATTTCAGTGGGACTGACTACAAAACCGATTTCCCATCAGACTTTTATTGTAGAAGTGCTGTTTGTGTGAATGTTATCAGTATGAATTTGTTTTGGGGTTAGGGGCTTCTCTAAATTGGATACCTCTATGGGTTTTGCTTCCTTTTCCTAAACATGAAAAAAAATAGAACTTTTACAATTTCTCTCCCATGGCTATTTCCTAGTCATATCTCCCATTCCTTCTTGAGGCAAAATAAGTAATATATATAATTCCCAGAAAATTATTTATTTCATTCAGATTTAAAAATTTATTAGCTATGCGTTTAAGTGTATTCTTTTACTTAAAATACATTCCATCACTATCTATTGTTAAATCATGTTTTCACATCTATGTAGGATATTCAGAGATTTACCTGATTATTTACAAGAAGACTTAAACGTATAAGCATTTGAATATTAATGACACAGACTTTTCTTTTGAGATTTCCAATGCTATTGTAAAGTAAAAATTATTTACTTTTAAATTATCAAAACATCTGCATCCTTCAGTGCTTCTCAATCTAGCGTTTAGGAAAATCTGAGCGCTATTAACAGGTCTGTAGAGAAAAAAGTCACCCTACAAAAATACATTCAAGCAATGCAAGTTGTTCTGTTGGCTTTTTTGTTGTTGTTGTTGTGGAGGCGTTTTGTGTGTGTAGGTGTTGTTTTCTCAGCTTTGCTTTGCTTTTACTATGGGACTTCTCAGAGCAATGAACATGCAAATGTATGCAAAACAGTTTCAGGACTTGCTGTGTGGAAACAGCTCACTTACCTTGATTAACACACTATATTTCCTTGTAACCAGAGAGCGATTTCTCAGACTTCTATCACTTACGTCGAATATAGACAGTTGATTGATGTGTGCCCCTCGTAGAATATGAGCTCCTGGAGGAAGCTTAACCACCTTATTTTCTAAGTACCGATATAAAGTTTTATTCTGCTTGTGAAGAATAAGACTTTAGGGAAATGAAAAAACATAGTGAATGCTGATAATTTAAGTACGTTCATGCCTATATTTGGCCATGAGCTACTACGATACAGTTTCTTTCCCTGTTTTCTCTGATATCCCAGTTTATTTTCATGGGCAGAGGTCAACATGGAGAAGAAGGTGTGTTTATCATGAGAGGACAGTGAATGATCCTGTGTGGGAGTTTGTTTCAAGTCCATAGGAGACAAGAAGAAGATGAGGTGTTCCACTACTCGACTGAGTAAAGTTTCGGGAAGTAGACAGGATTTACAGAGCCGCTTGAAAAGCATAGGTGGGAGTTGTGGTGCTAGACTGCGAGACAGTGGAAAAAACTGTGAAACTTAGGTTCAACCTTCAGATGCAAAGGACATGAGCAAGTATCCCCAAAACTCCCTGCACATAATACCAAATAGGCCTGACGATCATAGAGTTACCATTTTCAATTTCGACTATTTTTTATAACCTACCTCAGAGTGTCAGGACATGCAATCTGTATACATTTTGCTAATCTTTGGAGCTTGGATTTGAGTCACATTGGCGTTAAGCCTGGTGTGATGAATGGAACCCAAAACTGAGTAGTGAATCTAGTTTCCTGCCAAACATTTACATATTGATTTAGCTTTATTCTTTTGTCTTGTGGATTACGTTGACAGTAACTCTTGACACATGTTAAAAACTGTTTCTTTTTGAAAATTTACGAATTTGGGGATTCTTAAGAGTCTGGAAAATAATCGTTTGTGCAGATATAGAGGTGAAGGTATCAAAAGGAGGCGTAGGCCAGTGTGCCATATCATTACACAGCACTTAACAATTTTAAAGTATTTCACATTCCTGATTTACTTGATTTTCATGACAGCTTTTTGAGACAGATAGGGCTAATGTCAATATGCCATTTTCTTGGAAATGAAAGTAAAAATCCTGTGGTAGAGATTGCTAGTGTTCACTAATACATTCTTTATTTTCATGGCACATCATTGAATCAAATTCTCAGCTTTCCTAGCTGAGAATTTGTTATAGATGAGGCATTGGTTAATGGGATATGATTGGAAATGATGTGGAAGTGAGTGGTGCTACCTCTAGGCTAAGCTGTTTTAAGAAGGGAGGTGGCTTCTGAAGACATTAGGTCCAATGGAAGATTCCAGGAAGAGATGTTAGAACCACTAGATGGAAGAAACGGAGTCTCTTAAATATCTACATGGAGCAAAGTGTCTGTACAATTCATATTAAATTGTGACATGAATGAAAAAATAAATGTTATTGTGTTCAGCTACTGAGATGGTAGACTGGTTATTACAGCTGCCTTCTCTAACCCACCTGCTGGCTTCTTACTTAGTTTAGTCTATTTTCATTACTTTTTATTACGAATCTATATAAGTGAAAATCTTTTATTTATAAATTAATGCAAAGCTGTTTGAGAGTCTGAACAAGGAAATATGATCAAAAAGAGAAGAAGGAGGAATTTTAGAGACCATCAGAGTCTGAATTTTCCAAAAGGAGAACAGTAAAATAATCCAGGACGTAGATGCCCTCAGTTCTGAACCCAGGGGGTATGCAATAGAATGATAGAAATAGGAGGTATGAAGGAAAAACCAACATGATTATGAGTTGAATGGCACTATTTCAAGACTTATTTTTGAAATGCAAGCCATTATATACTTGGCATGAGATAGGACTAATATGAAGGAATAAAGTTGCATAAAGTTGCTTTTGGTATAAAGTTAGTTTAGATTACAGGAGTATTTGATCACATCACATTGAAATTGTGAAAGGAAGTCATAACCAATGTATTTTAAGAAAGCTGGCAAGTACTGAGGTGAAAATTGTTTGGCCTCTTGGAATCTGGTTACTATTTTACAGCCTCAAAGGATAATTCAGAATACTGTTGGTACCAATAAGTATATTCAGGCAAAGCACCTTCAAATTCAGTAGAATTCTTGTGTAATGTAAATTTCAAAAGACTTGTGAAATTTCGAGATTTATGGAGATTCTGACAAACGAGAAGAGGTTTGTTCATTTTTCTTCTCCTTTGTATGTTGCTGCTACTCTCTTTATCCCTTGTTCAAAGCAGACATTACTAATTATTTGATAATAGGACTCTCCTATTTTTTTTTTTTTTCTCTAGAGAAAAACAGCCTCAGAATCTTTCTGAACATGGTACTCTAGACACTCTCCTCAGAATCCTTCTGAACATGGTACTCTAGACACTCTCCTCAGAATCCTTCTGAACATGGATACTGCATATGTTTGGATAAACGACCTCTTTAGAAAATGTCATTTCTTTTTTTTTTCTCTTCTCCCTTAGGTCCTTCTCAAATCAAATGAGATAGTTCATATTTTAGAGCAGTGGCCATGGGGAATATTTGGGGCTGTGGCCACGAGGAATACTTGTGTCAAAAGCCATTTCATTATTTTCTTAAACTCTTTCCTTCCTACTCTTAGTTTCCAAATTATTTTCCATTCTGAACTCTTAGGAGAGAAAGATAATTTTTTCTTTCACATGTTTTCAAAGACTTACTGTTGTGAAATTTGCTAATACCTCCCTTGACGAAGGAAAAGAGAGGAAGAAATGCCCCAGTCAAATCCATTTTTCTACTTAATTATTAAGTCTGCTAAATATTCAAGATTAAAATTGTCTGTTAAAAAGGAGGTCTAGGTACTTGAATATTCAAAGTCCTTCAGCATATTTTGAATATTGAAATTAAGTAACATACTGTATATTTTTAAGTTGCTAAAAGAGTAGATTCTTAGTACTATTGTGAAATTAGTATTTTTATTTCTTTTCTCTATATCTTTTGTTTTTTTCCTCCCCCCCTATCAGTTACCTACTATCTTCTTTCTTAATTTTAACATCCTTTTGGGCATTTTGTTCAATTTTATGAGAAATACATTGTGTTCTCTTGAATAAAATTAGCCCCTATGGATAAATTACTGACCCTATGATTAAATCAAAATTATTTATTTATTTATTTATTTATTTATTTATTTATTTTTGAGACAGAGTCTCGCTCTCTCACCCAGGCTAGAGTGCAGTGGCATAATCTCGGCTCACTGCAAGCTCTGCCTCCTGGGTTCATGCCATTCTCCTGCCTTAGCCTGCCAAGTAGCTGGGACTACAGGTGCCCGCCACCACGCCCGGCTAATTTTTTGTATTTTTAGTAGAGATAGGGTTTCACTGAATTAGGCAGGATGGTCTCGATCTCCTGACCTAGTGATCCACCCGCCTCAGCCTCCCAAAGTGCTGGGATTACAGGTGCGAGCCACCGTGCCCAGTCAAATCTAAATATTTTAAAAAAGAAAATTATGTGAAGTTATATATGTGAAAAAATACCCTACCTTCATGACTTTGTTACAGAAGGAGTTAGAATTGTTAGGAGAGGAATTTTTTACATTCTTTTTTTTTTTTTTAAAAGACGGAGTCTCGCTGTAACTCTTAGGCTGAAGTGCAGTGATGCGATCCCAGCTTACTGCAACCTCCCCCTCCTGCCCTTAAGCAATTCTCCCGCCTCAGCCTTCTCAGTAGCTGGGACTACAGGCGCATGCCACTGTGCCCAGCTAATTTTTTATTTTTAGTAGAGATGGCGGTTTCATCATGTTGGCCAGGCTGATCTCGAACTCCTAACCTCAGTTGATCCACCAGCTTTTGGCCTCCCAAAGTGCTGGGATTATTGGCATGAGCCACAGTGCCCAGCCCAAATTTTAAATATTCTATCCAAATAAGTATTCCCTCTTCACTCAAAGTGTAGGAAAACAGTAATATTCTAAAGCAGAGATGAACCAAGTAGGATATTACATCCTGTGTGATATGGTTTGGCTGGATCCCCACCCAAATCTCATCTTGAATTGTACTCCTATGATTCCCAGGTGTTGAGGGAGGGACTCAATGGGAGATAATTTGAATCATGCGGGCAGTTTCCTACATGCTGTTTTCATGTAGGAATACATGAAAACATGAATATGTGTCACGAGATCTTACAGTTTTATGAGGGATTCCCGCTGTTGCATCTTCCTCATTTTCTTTTACTGCCACCATGTAAGAAGTGCCTTTTAGCTCCCACCATGATTCTGAGGCCTTCCCAGCCATGTGGAACTATAAGTCCAGTTAAACCTCTCTTTCTTCTAGTATTGGGTATATCTTTATCAGCAGTAAAAACACTAATACACTGTGGTTCCACAGATTAACCCAGTAAGTCTTCAGGTAGCAAGAAATGAACTAATTAGTACAGAGGGAAAAAATTCTCTTCTCTGCAGTCATATACTCTTACTCTGGTTTTGTTTTCATCTTTCTATCCACACAGTTTTTTTTGTTTGTTTGTTTTGTTTTGTTTTTTAATAATAATATGGGTATCAATTAGAGCTGGAATCATGTTGCTGCATTTTAACAAGAAAGTTTTTTTGTAAGGATGATTCTCAGAGTCACTTTAACGATTGCCTAGCCTGATTTAGACATCTCCATTTTTCAGGAGGAGTGAAATTAAAAACATGAATGAATTCATCCTGCTTCTAATCCATAATTTTGAAGAGCCTCTTTTTTGCCCCTGTGTTAGTTGCTCATGCCCTGACTTATAAAATTTGGGACATTCTTCAAATGCATTCATGTGTGTTGATGGTACTAATGATATGAATATAGGCATAGATGTTTAGAGTGATAAAGTCATAGTAGGCCTGCAAGGGACTTTAGAGATTATTTGGATAAAACCATTCATTTTCATGGATGAGAAAATTGAGCCTGAATGTAGTTTGATGTATATTTTTTGGTAAATCTCCCATAACCTCATTTGAGTATGGATGGATAGCTTGGGATTCTACAAAAAAAATGTGTCCATTGCAAGGGTTATTATGGCCTGTGTGTTATGAATAAGAAACCTGAAGAGTACGTGTTTACTAAGTGTTTTTCTTCTTAAATAATTAACTTTCTTTTTTAAATAACTTATTGCTATCCAGATACCATCTTATGTATATTTTTCCTTTTTAAACCACATCTAGACAACACAGTGTATTCATCATGTGATCTTACGTACTGAAAGAATAATGGGGTAAGGGAAATGAGAAGGATAAGAAGGAAATAAAGGAAAAATAAAAATATATCCGTCCCTTATGAAAATGATACATTTATTCAACATTGTAAATTACTGATCACTGGCCAAGTAAGTGGACTAGAATGACTATTTATGCAAATGACAGTTGTTTTATGCCACATAATTCTCATATTGTCATTATATAACGAACTTTTTATTGTAATAAAGAATAATTTTGTAGGCATTCAGAATTTAAAAAAAACTATAAAAGTGATATAACTCAATTGCTTATTTTTCTGATTATTTGGGACATTATACATACAGATTATCAAAGGCAAAGATTTGAACCAAGGCTTCTCAATTTTAAATCAAATAACTTCATCATCTCCAAATGTAGACACTGATATATATAAAGTTCTCAGGGAATATGGGTAGTGTATAAAATGTGAAACTCACTCTGAGAAGAGGAGAGTAGTTGGGAAAAAGAAAAAAAAAACAAAAAAACTCTTATTTTACTTAAGGACCTCTTACTTTGTTTACTTCAGAATTTAATATTTGCCTTTTTCCCATCCCACATATTTGCTTTGGATAGCAATATTGTACCCCAAAATGTCAGTTTTCTTGCTTGATATTAAAAAATTAGACCAAGGCTAACAGAGCCCGCACTTCCATCCAACCTTGGCCGTAATTGCAGTCACAGTACACATTGTTGTTTGTTGATGTTGGCACCTCAGGAGGAGCATATCAAGTGCAAGAAGCCTCACAGACCATGTGGTTCACATCACATACCTGGAACATACGGTTTGCGTTGTCCTTGCCGAACTTTCCTTAAAGGGCATTCATACTGGTTTTCCTTTGAAAATGCCATAGCTTTATTTCTGAATCTATTAGAAGAGTTTTTTTTCACTCCTCATAAATTTCTGGCAGAGCTTTGAGACAAGCCATCACAAAGTTTAATATAAAAAATAGGGAAATCTTGAAAGAAAGCGCTTTAAAACCAAATGTAGGATAAGCTTGTTTTTTCTGTTTTCTGCCAGATATTCCAGATATTCTCTTAAATCTGTAAAATCTAAGGACTGAATTTGATTTAGCAAACAATATATGTGGAATATTTTTTAGGAGAGTCTAATGTTTGCTGCATTCGGAATGCATCTAGCGTTTTCTTGGCTCTTTGGAATGGTATGGAAGGTCTCCCAGGATAACTTTAATTGATTTTTCTTTCAATCATGAGAGTGATAAAACAATCTTACACAGGCTCTTCTCTCCCAGAGGAGATACCATATCTTATACATTAGCTTCATAGAGAAGTTAGTGTTTTAAAAGTTTGGTTTGGTTGATCTACTTTTGTTTGGTTCTCTTACTTGAGAGAATATAAAATTAAACTTCTGATAGCTAGCTTTCAACTTTTAACCCATGCCTTAGAGAGGTAGCTTGAAATGCATCAAAACTTATTTTGGCTTCCTTTTTATTATGTAGTTTCAGTAACTCATGGATAATATTTTACCATTTCCTCATTTTGGTATTTGGTAACCTTCTACTTGGATGGTTGCTTGCTAAAGCCAAGTTTCTGGACCTCTTAGTCAAAATAACTGTGGTTCTGATCCTAGCTTTGCCAGTTGCAACTATGTGAACATAGACACATTTTTGGCTTGCTTGATCCCCCCTTTACTTATTTCTAAAATGGAGCTGTTACCTACCTTATGAAATTGTGACAGTGTATATTATTATATCTGAAATATAGGAGGTGTTCATTAACCTATTTGGATCATTTCTGGTGAGAATTAGACTTGTGTTAATTCTTCATGACATGACTCTGTGTTGTGGACCTAATCGTGGAGAATTTTCACTCTGTACCTATGTTCACAAATGCAACATGTGGGTTTGTATATACATATGTTGTACATGAACTCAGATTCCAAGTTAGCTGTGTTCAAATCTGAATTCTCTCCTGCATAAGTTTATACTTGGCCAATTTTGCCTCCAAACTAATTGGTCACTGAATATTTTAAGTTTTTAATATGAAACAACATGATGTCTTAAAGGTAGCAGTGAAGCAGACAAACTTTATTTTTTACTGAAGATGAAATTGAGTCATATTGTACACTGTGCACTGAACTTGATAAAGAAGTTCAAGGGTTATAGATGTTTTGATAGTTTCTGCTTGCTTTCAGAGGACTACTGACTCCCTTAGGAGAGTCCCTTAGCATTCAGATGAGAACACTTGTCTTTGAACATCTCCCCAAGAGCCAGACTGGACAGATGTTTCTCAAAATGAGCTGCTGAAAACAGCTGAAACTAGAATTTAAAAGAAAACTGTCCAATCTGGCTTAAGTCTTTTATTTTTAAAGGCGTAATAAAGAGGAGCCTAGTGCCCCTTTGAATTTTTTTTTTTTTTTTTAACAAAACCCACTGTATGTAAAGGTACTGCTTTGGGAAAGATTTCAGTCAGAAAGTGGAAATGTGATTAGATTTGGTTTGTTTATATTGGCCTATACCTCTTGTGTGGCTGTGCTGTTGCTTGACATTCTTGAACACTTTTGATTCTGTATATTTCTCTATGGTGTTAGCTTGGTACACTGTTTATTCAAGTCCACTGTTCAGTCAGTTTAAAAATAGGCCATTTATGGTAAAAAATCAGCCCAACCAGTTGATTGACATTATATAAAACCAAAGTGTTGGCTGGTTTCCAACTGTTCCTGATGTGTTTGTTGCCTTGATATAGATACATCACACCCAGTCTGTTTTACATGCAGAGTTTGCCCACAGGAGTTCTTCTGAAACCCCAACAAAATGGAAACATTGTGGCTGTGTATATTTTAAGCTCTTGTCTGTCGGTTTTGTTCCTGGAACCTTCAAAAATGAATTTTTTTTTCCCCAAAATTCTGACAGTATTTGTAAAGAAAGAGTATTGCTCCATTGGGCCTTGCTTTGTCTCTACTCTCACGCCAAATATAATGTACCTTTTTTTTTTTTTTTTTCTGCTTTCTACATTTATGCACTTCTTTGTAGAGGCCTTTTTGTTTCCTTTAAAAGATGGTTCCTTTCATCTTCTGCCTTTGTTTTCATTCACTGCCAAAGAAAAGCTGTCTCCTAAAGGCTGCAGAATATAAGGATGGCTTTTCATGAGCTCTGTCCATTGGAATAACAATGTAATGCTGTTGCCCTTGAAAATATGAGGACAGAAGGGCATCTTGACATCTAGCCCCAGATGCAAACAGAGCCCATCCCCAGAAGAGCGTCTTTACAGGTGCAGAAATTTACTCAAAGCAATTCACTCAGACTGGGGAAGGCTGATCACTTTTTTTTTCTCTCTCTAGGATTGTGAAGTTTGTGAATATTGTTTGAGCACATGCATATTAATCATATGCCCACAGAGAGCGGTAAAATTCTTTGAATGAAAACATTCATTGGGAAATAAATGAATGTAATTATAATTCATAGAAGCACTTTTGTCAAAGTGTAATTTGTAACCCTTAAAATCAAAACGCAGCAGGCACCCTTAATATTGTTCTAAATAGGTGTCTTCTTTTAAATAGTTTCCTATTAATCAATTTTAACATAGCTCCCTCATTCTTTTATTATTTTTCAACGTATCTAGAAATTACTATAATTTATGTATTAGTCTGTAAATGATAGGATTCAGTGTAGGTTAGTTGAAAAGGAAGAAAGGAATGAGGCTAGTTTTACTGAACCCGGTACTGTAACTGAGACCTTAGTCACATTATTTCCTCTGCAGTGTGAACTTGTAGGGCAAGGAAAGAGGAGTATCGGTGAAGGAAAGAGGAGTATCATAGTCTTTGCCGTAAGAGGGACGTGGGGTCCAAGCTTGGTTCACTTGTCAGCTGTGTGACATTGAGCACCTTATTAGCTTCTCTAAGCCCGGTATTGCTCATTTGTAAAATAGAGATGGCTTACAAAATCATTGTGAGGTGAAGTGATGATACACAAAATACAGTTCTTGGGACATAATACTTGTTTTTATTTTGCAGAGAATTGGGTTTGCTGGCAATCACATTGGGAGTGTTTGAGTTTCTGTATGTGTATAATATATGACACAAAATGTTGGTAGCTTATAAAAAGACATCTGTTACAGTCATGGATTTCTATAGGTTAGGAATTCAGATAGAGCACAGCAGAGATGACTTTTCTCTGCTCCACCATATCTCAGGCTGCAACGGGAAGATTTTAAGGAGGGGTGGGTAGCTGGAGTCCTCTGAACCCTTACCTATTCACAAGCCCACTGGTTGATGTTGGGACGTCTCAAACACTGGGGGCTCGTACAGTTAGGACTCCTCAGATACCTCCCTTTCTGTCTGTATTTGGCCTCCTGATGAGTTCTCTCTGGCACGGCAGCTTCAGAGTAGTTGGAACCCTTACATCTTAGCCCAGGACTCCTGAAGCACATGTTCTTGTGGGGGAAGAAAAGGGAAGAAGGTAGAATGAAGACCGCCGGAAGGAGAATTGGCAGAAGCTGTATCTCTTTGCTGTTTAGCCTGGGAAGTCATATAGCATCACTTCCAGCATACTCTATGGCCAGTGCTGTCACAAGCCTATACCCAGATTCAAATGGAGGGAATGGAGTCCCCACTGCCAGTGGAAGGAAAGCTTATGGTGTGAGATATGTGCGTCTTTGGAAAATACTACCTGCCATAGGACTAGCAAGAAGGATTTTTAAATTTTATTTCTTTTTTCTCTTCCTTGATGACATGTAGAGGAGGTGGGTTCTGAGAGTCAGGTTGGAGCTGAATTGGAGGGTTATTAAAACCAAGCTGAAAAAAGTGAACTGTTTGCAAACGACTGAAGTCCTCTGGAATTTACTTTTCTTTTCTCTCTCTCTCTCTCTCACTTATATATATATATTTTAAAGAGTTTATTTATTTTTTTGAGAAAGTAGTGTCTCCATGAAAGAGAGAGGCTTATCCAAGTTATGAATTACTGCTTTTCAAAGAAACTTAACTTACAGTGTCTTATATTCTCCCTATGTTTTCATAAATTTGGCTTTCAAACCTGGCAATCAAATCATGAATGCAAAGTCAGATTTGAAGAGAATTCCTCCGGGAAGACACTATAGCACATGCAGAAAATGCAGCTTCGTGTGTGTCACTCAAAAGGGGTATGCCCTCTTAAGCCAGATCTGCCTCTTCTTCCAAGCCTGCTACTCTTTCTTTATATGCCTCTTACAAAAGTTAAGATGTGGAAAATCATGTGAACTTATTAAGGCAATGATTTGAAATGCTGCTGGTGGAGTTATGGTGAAAACTCATCTGTCTACAACCCAGGTTTAAAAGCCTTTAGACAGTTTTTTTGGGGTGGGGGGAATCTTGCAAGTCATAGTCTTGAATGCAAAAAACAAATACTGAAAACAAAATAGCAACAGCAAAAACTCGCTGACAAAAAAATAACGACTCAGAAAGGAGCAGCAAACCCATGATAGGCCTACGTTAGAAGAGCTAAAATAATGAGTATCTGTTTTATACACTTAACTGAGTGGGAAGAAAACGTGATTAGTATTACTAAATCTTTGACATTTAATGAAAATAAACTCAGACCTCTCCCATTTCAGCCTCCTTAATTTTCCGTAAATGTGATGTTCTGTCCAATGTTTTAATAAAGAAAGAGCTTTACACATCAACTGCTATACTAGGATAACATTTTGGCTTAACTACTAACAAATTGCTATAGGTATAAGTTAAGGGAAAAAAATGTGTTAATTCTTTTTAAATGATTTTTGTAATTTAATATAGTTTTCTTTTTAATTACAAAAATGTATATGTTGTGTACCACAGGGGTTTTAAATTTATTTCTTATTGACATAGTACATATTTTTGGGGTACGTGTAGTATTTTGATACTTTTACACAATCTGTAATAATCAAATTGGTGTAATTGGGATATCTGTCCCCCCAAACATTTATGTTTTCTTTGAAAGGTGTTAATTATTTAAAGCCCAAGTTCAGGCTTCCTCCCTGGGAACTCCTGTTGTTAGTTTTTGTTTGTCATGCTAAGAGTGTGTATATCCCGGCAGGAGTCAACCTCGTTGAAGAGGTTTAATAAATAAATTTACATTCTTATTTAGACTTCTCTCGTGCGAAAACACTATTTGTTGTTTGCCCAATGCATAATGCATTTTTATTATGTTTTGATGAGTCACATACATTCTGCACATTGTGCGGTTAGCTTGTACTGAATGACAAAGGTGTCTATACCGCTATTTCTGTCTCATTGAATATTATACCTACATATGTTCATAAATATGGGCTATGAAGTGGTGATTTTTCATATTTAAGGATTTTTTTTTTTTTTAAATCCTTGCATGTTTTGTGGGAAATGTTTTTAGAGCTTTTTAGAGATTTTCATTGTCTCGTCCTACCGTGGTCGGTTGTTCAGCACCTTTTAGAGCCGAAATAATGTACCAGTTTCCAAGAATATAATAATGAAAACGGTAGATATTATGTATTTTAAGTGGCGGAAGGGCAATCCCTGAATTCGTATTGCTGTTGTTGCTTTTTATATTAAGTAGTTTGCTAGAAACAATAATAACAGTGGAGAAATGAATTTATATTCAAGGATGGGAATTTTCAGGTCATCTTTAAAAGAGTGTTTGCAGTGGGGTATCTCTACAAAGGCAACTTATCTGTGACCCACGCACATCCTTCAGGGCTGGGGGCTTTGCACCACCACTTTCTTTTGCTGCTAACCTGGTCTTGGTTGGAGAAGCTTTTCCTAAGCAGTCTAGATGCGTGTGTGTATGGAGATGGGGAGGAGGTACAGATTGAGGGAAAAAAGCTTTTAAAGACATGGCTCTTCTCTCAGTGGAAAAAGAGAAGGCTGGGAACAACTGAATTATCTTAAGTTAGCAGCTTCTTGGGTAAACTGTTTCTTCAAACTAGCTGTTCCAAAATATATAAAACTGTAACCCACAGCATCTACGCCCTCTCTTTTTTTTTTTTTTTTTTTGTTCGCTAGCTACAGTTCTCTCAATTTTTTGTTTGCATTAGCAAGCATGTTCTTTAAGAAACAAACATAAATGAAATGTGTTTGCTGTGGTTTAGGGACTTTACCAATAACTAAAATACTAATTTCTAACGTCTAAAAGAGTTCATCTATACTGGGTGTCTGCGTCTATGGATGATTGATCAGGGAAGCTGTGGATGTGTTGGCATGAGGCATGACTGGGAATGACATGACCTTGGTGGAGGTCCACAGGCTGAACGTGGAGGGCACTTGAGGGCACTAACAAAGTCAGGAGATAGGTGGAGGAAGGGAGAGGAGGAATACCAAAAAGTGTTTCCAATTTTGGAACCTAGGAAATGGAGCAACGTGTTTTTTCTCCTCTTCTCTTTCCTTTCCTCCATTGTGCTGCTGCTGCTGCTTTCAAGGCATATCTTCTTCCAGGGCCCTGAAACTCACATCAGTCCCATGAGGTCCATCGTTCGACTATATGGAGGATTTGTAAGCCTGCGATGGGCTAGTCTGGGATATTGTTTCCAGTGGAAAATTCGTTCTGAATGTCAAACAATGTATTTGCAAACAGATGCATATCATAATTTGTTCTGGTAATGGAAAGACATAGATATAGAAGTATAGGCATATTTGTGTGTATTTATACGTGTGTGTATATGTTTTTATATAGTATCTGTATTTTGCTAAGTAGTATAATTGTAGCTATATCTATGTGTGTATATTCAATATCATCTAGTATATAGATGTACATACATTATGTTTGTGTGTTTATATAGTCAGTGTAGAGATAGGTAGGTATAAATATAAAATTGCTATTGAATTTACTAGTTTCTGAAATGATACAGGCTTTGAATCTCATGATTGCACATATATGGAAAGGTGGGCAGTCACTTATGATGTCAGAAAGAGATTCAACACGAGAGAAGCCACACCAGTAGCTGAGTGAGAAAACATATCCTCGGAGTGGTAGTCCTTTATTCTTGGAAGAGATGTAATTAAAGTTGTAGGCAATTATGTTTCCAAAGGTGTATTTTAATTAGCTTTCGAGGAGGAACAGGTGGTATCATTGAAAACTGTGGATTCTTTTCAACACTGGTTTTCCAGTGTTAGCGCTTTTGCTTCTTACATATGGCTTTTAGATAAATTTTTCTTTTCAATTTCTTTCTTTTCTTTATTTCTCTTTTGATTAAGTAGATTTTAAATAGATAATATAAATTATTCAAAATGATGTATTTGTAATTATGCAGTAGAAACAAAAGAAATCATAGTATCAAATATATAAAATATGGTTTATAAGAAACGTTTCAATATTGCATTTAATCTCCTTGTTACTGTACTGGATTACATCAAGGATTTTAATGAGATTAATTTGCTTTCTGGCCAATTGATCTTCTGTCTAGTAGACA
This sequence comes from Papio anubis, assembly GCF_008728515.1. NCBI lineage: Eukaryota > Metazoa > Chordata > Mammalia > Primates > Cercopithecidae > Papio > Papio anubis. The sequence goes on along the minus strand of NC_044988.1, from coordinate 37,733,377 downwards.
TGCAGTGTGAAACGTAAGATATTGGTAATTACAATTAGTACATTTGTACTTTTGAGAAGTTTCTGTTAAATTGAAAGCTTTATAAGGCACATATTATGCCATATTTGCTCAACAATCATAACCTGTCCAAAGAAGTAGTTGTAATGACTGTAGTGGAAGAAGTGCTCAGCAGGCAGGCACACAGAGGGAACGGAGAACAAAGCTTTCTGTGGCAATGGTCTCAGTCATGGCAAATGTCTCTTGGGAGAAAACACCATATCACTATTCATTCTTTCACCTCTGAATCTCAGTATCTGTTGTAAATATTTATATTCTAAACCACATGTGTTTTTCCTGCAACATAATTGGTGAATCTTTTAAAAGATAATTTAGTTTGAAAGCAACTTTGCCTCAGGAGTTGAAGGCATCCTATGCTGTCTGACAGTGCCTCCTGTGTAAAATTGTAGTTTCATAGATATCCGCAAGTGGTGAAAGGAAACTTTTACTGACATCATTCTCTAAGAGAGCAAAGATAATCACAGTGAATATGAAGTGATGACCATCAAGCCTCACACATTTTTCTCATAATTGTGGGAAAGTTTAGGAATTTTGAAGCAGTTTTAGAAATAGGAACTTGGAGAACAGTTATTTAAATATCTGAATTTCCAGATCAGAAATCACATCAAGAGAATGTGATTTGCTGAAATTGCATGATAATGAACAAACTGCTTTGAAGTTGTGGGATGCTGCTAGATGAGAGTGCATCATTTTAGGATTCCATAAATTCAGTAGGAAGCGACCAGTTTCTGCCTCTAAAGATGGAATCCTTTTTATAGGCTGTTGAGGCTAATGGTTGCTATTCCTGTACTACCATCTTCCATTTCTTATCAGTTTCCATCCCAACCCTCTATGTACTTCCTGCAGGGTCATCTGTTTAACTCAGAAATTCCTGAGATTGTTTTTCTGGTGTGCATTGTGACATGAATTGCTCTCGATATTATTGGCACAGTATTGTTAATAGATATTTGCATGAAATGTTTTATTCTTTACCAAAGCATTTTATTTTAGGTTGTTTAAATCACCCTTGCTACTACTAGACCTCACTTTTAATCCAGAGAATAGGTTCCAAACCATGCCATCAATTTTATGTTATTGGACTGGATATAAATGTGCTGTGTGTTTTTATGTATCTATGGCCAAAAATACTTCATTTTATACATAAAGGAATCCGTTCTATCAAACCACTGCAAAACACAGTGCCTTTCAGAAACATTTATACTAGAAAGGTTTTGGGGAATTGGAGTCAATAATTATACTCCTCTTCACTTTTGGAATCCTTTCCTACAGAAAGCAAATATGGGCCAAAATACTCTATTTCCTTTATTATTGAAAAGTATTGATTGGTGACTTTGGCAGGGCTTTCTTTTACCCTCCTTTTTTTTTTTTTTGAGACGGAGTCTCGGCCTGTCAGCCCATGCTGGAGTACAGTGGCCGGATCTCAGCTCACTGCAAGCTCCGCCTCCCGGGTTTATGCCATTCTCCTGCCTCAGCCTCCCGAGTAGCTGGGACTACAGGCTACCAGCCACCTCGGCCTCAAGGTTTTTGTATTTTTTAGTAGAGACGGGGTTTCACTGTGCCATCTCAGGATGGTCTCGACTTCCTGACTCCTCGTGGATCCCGCTTCCATCTCGCCTCCCAAAGTGCTGGGATTACAGGCTTGAGCCACCGCGCCCGGCCTCTTTTACCCTCCTTGAACTTGAATTCTGGAATGCCCTGAAAGTGAAGAGGGTCGAGGGAGAGAAGACTGAATCAAGAGAGTATAGGTTCTCTCATCTCCTTAGATTATGACAAAGTTTTTTTTTTTTTAAACTTCTGTTAAAAGAGCAAACCATGTAACAGAAGGAACATAAGTTTGATGTGGTAGATGTTAACTTTTGGAAAACCGTGGTTTTGAAAAGGTCAAATAGTTGACATTAACTTGAGTCAGAACAGTTAATCTAGGACTCCCGGGGTCGTAAGGACAGTGAGGGTGGTGTAGAGCCTCGTGTGAAATGATGTCTGAATTGGATTTGACCTTGTTTACTCTTCCTTCCCTGTGTGCTCTAACAAGGAAGCAGTTTTCTGAATGTTTAATGCCTTCAAAACTTTCAAAAATATAACTCCAATTTTAAATTCCCATGTGAAGTTTTGCCTGTGTTTTATTTTCACACTTCACTGCTGGGATTCCAAGCCGTCACACAGAGAATCTGTCAGCAGAGATAGCAAGAGAGAGAGACACAAGCAGCCTGCGGGCCTGCACCCATAAAGAGCCTCAAGACCAGCACTGGCTGAGATACAAAAGGCACCGAGACCCCCAACACGTCAAAATAACTGCTGCTTCTTTCCCCTTCCTCTGATTCATCAACCTTAGAACTAAATAAATGTGTTGCTCACTTCCCAAGTGAGTCCCCACTGCTTGTGGTGCCAGGGCCTGTTAATAATTTAGGGAGTACTACAAATTGTCATGGGGAAGTCAGACATTTTGCAATGAAAGTGGTACTTGACATTCCACTTTATGCCTTGCTGGTGTCTGATAATCTGGCTACCACATTTTTTAAAACTTTTAGTTTCAGGGGTACATGTGCAGGTTGGTTCTATATAGATAAATTGTGTGCCACAGGAGTTTGGTGTACTTACTATTTCATCACTCAGGTAGTACGTAATACCTGATTGGTAGTTGTTTGATCCTCACCCTCCTTCTCAGCCTCCACCCTCCCGTGGTGTCTCTTGTTTCCTTCTTTGTGTCTGTACTCAATGTTTAGCTCCCACTTACCAGTGAGAACATAGGGTGTTTGGTTTTCCATTCCTGCATGTTAATTCACTTGGGATAATGGCCTCCCACTCCATCCGTGTTACGACAAAGGACATTATCTCATTCTTTTTCATAGTTGGGTAGTATTCCATCATGTATATATATTACAGTTTCTTTATCCAGCCTACTATTGATGGACATTTAGGTTGATTCCATGTCTTTGCTCTTATGAATAGCGCTGTGATGAATGTATGTGTGCATGTGTCCTTATGGCTCATACGTTTTGATTGTTGAGATTTCCAGTTTAGAAATTATTAGGTGGAACCTGAAAATCAGTTCTGTGTTTTAAATCTTTAATTTTTTATTAAAGTGCAACATCCTTTATGGCTATATTATGTATGCAAGCCATTTAAAAATGCCATTTGATTATGTCTTTGTCCATTATGGGTTTTTATAGCAAAATGAAATAATTTCCTTAATATTCACTTTATTCATTCATTTCATTCATTAGGCATTCTTTTTTACAGACTTACTTTGGGTGCCTACTGTGTCCCAAGCACTCCATTTTTTGAACAACAGCAACAAAATAGATGAAAATGGGCCAGGCACGGTGGCTCACGCCTGTAATCCCAGCACTTTGGGAGGCCGAGGCAGGTGAATCACCTGAGGTCAGGAGTTCGAGACGAGCCTGACCAAAACAGAGAAACCCTGTCTCTACTGAAAATATAAAAATTAGTTGGGTGTGGTGGTGCATGCCTATAATCCCAGCTACTCGGGAGGCTGAGGCAGGAGAATCGCTTGAAACTGGGAGGCAGAGGTTGCAGTGAGCTGAGATCATGCCATTGCACCACAGCCTGGACGACAGAACAAAACTCCATCTCAAAAAATAAAATTAAAATAAAATAAAATAAAATAAAAGATGAAAATGATGCTGATGTTTGGCAGTAAATTTTGGTGGGTTTGATAGATGAGAAAGCTATTATAATGCAGTGTAAGCTCCTTAAGTTGGGTTTAGGGAGTTATTAGAAGCGAATTCATATGAAGGAGTATCTCTCAACCTCAGAGGGTTCTGAAACTGCTTCATGAAGAAGGTAATGCTTAAAGGAGATCTAGAAAGTGAGCTAGACAACAAATACATGGAGATTTACATGCCAGGCATCAGTCCTAATATACAAAAAAGTATTAGGAGTAATGTCACTTATTCAATAGGGACCTGGAGGTAGTTTGCTATGGTTAGTGTATTGGTTGTATGAAAAACACTCACCATTGGTCAAAATGGGCTAGAACGACGGGGCTCAGGTCATGAAGAGCCTTAGCTATTAGATTCTGAGGGTTGGAGCTGATCCTGAAGGTCAGCGACCAGGAGCACATTGCAGTATGTTACAGAGGGAAGTAATGATGGGATATGTGCTTTAGAAAACATACTCTGACTTCACTGTGAAGAGTGGATCCGAGTAGGGGTGCTACTGTAAGTATAGATAAGTTGGAATGGTTCTAAAATTGCCCAGAACATGGAAGGCAAGAGACTGAATCAGAGTGGGGACAGTAGGAATGGAGACAAGGTGATGGTGATAAGATCTGTCTATGATGTTGAAGGTGACATGAGATGATTGGTCCACAAGCATAGTACCTGAAATGTTTTGATGATGTTGAAGGAGGCACAGGGCTTCATTATTTCTTGGATAGGAACTTGAGGTGTTGAGTGTGATGGAGGGAATAGGATTGCCAGACGTGTGTGTGTGCGTATGTGTGTGTGTGTGTGTGTGTGTGTGTAGTGTGTACCTGGAGTTAGGGGTATGACATAAAGAAATACAGGATTACATATATTTAGGAGGGGGAGGAGTGGGGTTTTTGCGTGAGACAGTACTTACTTTGAAGCTCATCTATTGATTAATGAATCTGTAATAGTTAACATTTATTATACAACTCACTCTGTGCAGGATATGTGAGAAAACCTTTGTATTTCCATTTCACAGCAATTCCATAAAATAGGTACAAAAATTTCCACCCTTCACACTTGAGGAACTAGAGGCTTAGAGAGGGCAACATGCTCAAAGCCACGTAGGAGAGAAAGGTTGGGAGCCAGATTTCAAACCCAGGTGGAATCAACTACGGATCTCAAGCGTGTAAACATTATCACATGAGGCTTCCCATACGTCCCAAGTGTATGTGACATCCACTTAATGTTCTCTGTATTGGTGCTTAAAATAAAGAAGGTGGATGTTGACATGTGTTTACTGACCACAGGAGAGAAAACTTAAAGGGAAAAAAAATGTACCCTGGTTATTTCTTTTGTAATTTACAAGGCTTTTAAAATGCATTGGAGATTAAATGCTATTTGACAGTATCTAGATTTATAGTAATGCTCAGAAGTAGGAGGACCTTGGCTAGTTTAGTGAAGGAAGCAAAAAAACCCCAAACAAACAAACAAACAACAAAAAACACACACACAAAACCCATTTTGGAAAATAATGACGTATAATCTCATTTGGAAATGGACTGTGACCTTGTGAAATGAGAAGCATTTTTTCCTCTCTGAATGTACCTTAATCATAATCTAGCCCAAGGGAGCCAAACATTTTATATGTTTTAACAAGCTAAGTGATTTTATAAAAGTGCTGTTAGAAGGATTTATTTTAATTGGATGTTAAAACATACTGGTCTTAAATCACAGCTAGTGCCTTACTTAGAGCTCTTTTCCAGGTTAGCTTTCATAAGTAAAGTAGCAGAACTAATTTTTTGGCCATCAAATAATACTTAGTATTGGAGTTTCACTTATTTTTGCTTGTATTAACTTCAGGCTTTTTTTTTTTTTTTTTTTTTTTTGAGACAGAGTCTGGCTCTGCCACCAGGCTGGAGTGCAGTGGCACGATCCCAGCTCACTGCAACCTCCTCCTCCCGGGTTCAAGCAATTTTCCTGCCTCAGTCTCCCAAGTGGCTGGGATGACAGGCATGTACCACCACGCCCGGCTAATTTTTGCATTTTTAGTAGAGTCAAGGTTTCACCATGTTGGCCAGGATGGTCTCGATCTCATGACTTTGTGATCTGCCTGCCTCGGCCTGCCAAAGTGCTGGGATTACAAGTGTGAACCAAACTTCAGGCTTTTTAAATGCTTGAATTGCACATTCAAAATACTGTGTGTGTGTGTGTATGTGTGTGTGTGTCTCTCTCTCTGTGTTTTTTTGTGATTCCCATTTCATATTTATCACATTTTTATTCTGCGTTGGCTCCAGCAGTGTGACACAGTAAAGGGAATAGTTTTACCATATTGCAATGGGTCTCCACCTGGTGGGGCAGTTGTTTCCCAGGGAATATTTGGTAACATTTGGAGACATTTTTGGTTGTCAGAATAGGGGGCAGGATGTGCTACTGGCATTTACTGGGTAGGTTTCAGAGATGCTGCTAAACATCCTACAAGCCACAGGACAGCACCAAATGTCAATAGCACTCATAAAAAGTTATGCAGCCCCAAATGTCAATGGCACCAAAGTTGAGAAACACTACTTCAGTGCACTAGTTATGCCAATTAAACATACAAAAATAGAGATATTTCCCTTAGCAACTAAATTAAAAATACTGGTGCTGCTTTGCATGCAGAATAAGAGAATAAATATATGAGGTTAGGAAATTAGAGGAATAAATTAAAAACATAGAAAAAACATAAATGAGATAACATTACGGAGAATTAAAAATAGAATAGAAGGGAGAGGCAAAGTCATCTTAGTAACCATTACTCCAGCTGTCTGTTATTTAGAAGACTTACGAGAGTGTAAATAAGTGGCAGTTGTGAGGTTCATATTTTCTTTTATATTAAGAAAAGTATAGCTGTTACTACTGTTATTATTAATAATTTATAGAGCATGAAAAATGTGTTAAGTGCAGTGCAGAATATAGACTCAGTCACCACCCAGAGGGTTTTAAGCTTATAATTAGGCAGATGGAGCCAACTCAAGCTTAGGATGGGGAAAATAGGTGACAACATGAGAAAGAGGTCATAACTTGCTTCAAATCTTCTTTTGTACAATTTCTGCTTACGTTTCAGTTAACCTTTAGTTGTGTGTGTGTGTTTCTTTAAATGGAGACAGCCACTGTGTTTCATAGAGAAAAATACTCTGAGAGATTATTTGATTACTACCAAAGAGAAAAATTCAAAAAAATCAGCTAATACAAATTAGCTTGAAATGTCTGTGGTAAGATGTGTAAGAAAATCTTAGTAGGAAAAAAATATCAAGTGTTTTATGAAATACTTAAGTTTTGCAGGTTTGATAAGTTCATTTTAATATAGGAAATGGATAGGAGGTTTCTGATTCTTTTCCATATAAATTTTCCAATTACATTTATTTGCTGTATCTACTGTTTTTAATTGGCAGAATTGAAACAGAAAGATTGAGAGGATTTAGGCCTCTAAAAATACACTCCCACATACCCACCCCCACACACAGAGTACAAAAAGTAAAATGTTGGAAAATGAAGGTATGTTACATGTTCCCTGCTAACTGGGGACATTATATTTAGGTCCTTCACTAAAAATTTCATAATCAGTTGCCATTTTTATCTGTTCATCTGAAAGGAATACTATTTCAGGGACAGTATGTGACATCATCTAGTTGTGAAACGTAGCTTTCCTAAGAGTGTTTAATAATTGGAGATTTGTTCGTTAGAGGATATTCAGTGTCTAACTTTACACCCTTTTTGATATTTTAAGAAGTAAAATAGCAAATTGATGAGTTATTATAAGAAGGTATATTTAAATGTGTATTACAAGGAACCCCAGCATGTCACTATTAATATGTGTAACATCCTGCCCAACCCTAATAAAGCGTGAAATATTACATTTAGACAAAGTTGAAGGAGTGAAATGAAAATTTTAGTCAATATGTTTTGCAAATATATGTAGTGTCAAATTCTTCTGGGGAAAATTAATGTCTGTCTCAGGTGACTTTTCCCTTTAATTTGCATTTGGTATCATATGATGAAAACATTTGCATAAACTACTTGAATCTCATTCTGTTTAATTAGAGAGCTTCCGTAGTAATAAAATTATTTTCAAGTCTCAGCAAAGAAATGGATGTAAGAAGATCTAGCAGTAACTTAAACCAAGAAGGTTACATGAAAGGTTTTATTAGTGTTAGACTGACTTCAAATTGTCATGAACATGAACAGTTAACAAACAAGAAGATGATACAACATGAATAGATAATTTAACAGATGTATAAGGAGTTAATATCCTTAAATCGTAATTTAGTTCGAATGCAAACTTGTGACATTTTCTACCCATGAATGTTTATGGGCTTATGAGATGTTTACCTTTCCTGATGAATATTTGAGTATTTATGTAAATAATGTATTTCCCAACGTTTAGTTACTCCAGTATATTTGAAATTGTCCAAGAGAGTTTTCAAAGGATTCAGGACAAATAGTGCAAAGTATAAAAATAGAGTCCTTTATAGATACAGTTCTTTCATATGGAACCACAAGAAAGGCACGTGGCATGTTTTTCAAAAGTTGTAAGTTGCAGCTTTTGATGCAGCAGTCTCTTCAAGCAATAGGTGTGTAAAAAATGATTTCTGGAGATTTCTTTTTAGGTCTATGCCTCTTTAAATGTGCACTTTTAGATTACTGGAAGTGAATATATTTCCATATTCAATGTAGGCATTTCTCTAATTCCTGTAGACAAAATATTTGGATAGGTACATTTTCAAAAAGTGGAATTTTTTTCTAAACTGCTTTACAGTTTAGAAAATGGATTCAGGAAAATTATAGCAATAAGTTTTAAAAGTATGCTTACAGCAGTAAATTTTTAAAAGTATCTTTAATATGTTCTGTATCCTGGGTGAACTTTTATTCCCTTTGCTTCTTTTAATTTACATAATACGTATTTCCTACCATTGTTATTTTTCACCTTTTCCAAAACACTTTTTCAAGACTTACTAATTTATATGCCTTCCACTCTCATTTTACTTTCGTTGTATTTTAAATTCATTTAGTGAATATTAGTTTAGGGATGATACCTTGCATATATTTTTCGAAAATTAAATGAGAAGCGGCCAGACACGGTGGTTCATGCCTGTAATCCCAGCACTTCGGGAGGTCGAGGTGGGCGGATCACAAGGTCAGGAGTTTGAGGCCAGCCTGGCCAATATGGTGAAACCCTGTCTCTACTAAAAACACAAAAATTAGCCGGGTGTGGTGGTGGGCGCTTGTAATCCCAGCTACTCGGGAGGCTGAGGCAGAAGAATAAACTCCAGCCTGGGCGACAGAGGGATATTCTGTCTAAAAAAGAAACAAAACTTTAAATGAGAAGTACTGTATCATTTTTCTGCAAAATTAAGTTGTTCAAATTTGAGGTTATTCATTTAGGATACGTTTATTTTCTATTTTGTCTTTATTTTAATTGTATTCTTCACTTTCCTTTTTCAAGCGGATACTCTCCAAGCACACTGTATAGGTAGAAATGGAATATATAAGAATGTCTGCATTGCCACAGTATTAAGTGAAGGAAACATCCTCTCCCCACCCCCACATCCACACACAGGCTGTGTTTGTCCTCACACTTTCAAGAAATTTTTGCCTTAATTCTTCACCACCTACTTCCCTTCAATCTGTCTTCCTCCAGAGAAACTCAGCTGCACTCTCAAATGTACCAGTGATGCTCTCTAACTACCGAAAGAAATGCACTTTTCCTGGGCCTCATTCTCTGTCGCCTGTCTGTACCATTTCATATGACCCACTGGTCATCCCCACCCTAGTCTTAGTTCGTCAGTGCTTTGGCAGGTGACCTGTTGTCTTCTTGCTATTGGGGCACTGAATCTTTTTTTGTTTTCCTTTCTTTTTGAACACTGTAAATGACATCCATTTCTATCAACTGAATAGATTTAAAAAAACAAATTTTATTATGCATATTTGAAGTTTACAACACGAAAGTATGGGATACATATAGATATTACAGAAACATATAGATAGTGTAGGGGTTACTGTTGTGAAGCAGATTAACATCTGTCATCTCACATATTTTAGCTGACAAGAGCAGGTAAAATCTACTTATAAGCCAGACACAGGAAGCAAAATATTGCATGATCTCACTTACATGTAGACTATAATCCATACATTTAAGCTGATATAGCTGTAGTAACCACTGCTTCATTCTCTGTGTAATGGGTATAATACACAGAGATAGAGAATGAAACAGTGGTTGCTACAGGTCCGGGGAGGGAAAGGAAATGGGAGATGTAGATCAAGAGGATACAAAATAGCAGATATGTAGGATGAACAAGTCTATCTAATGTACAACATATGGTCTAAAGTTAATACAATTGTGACATGTTAGGAATTTTTGTTAAATAAGTAGATTTTAGCTGCTTCCATCTTTTTCTGATGCCTTTTCTTCCTGTCCAAATCAAGGGGTTAGAGAAGAAAACCATGGGTTCAAATAGTGAACTGTCCCTCTGTTAGTGAGCTGAGTGATTTTTGATCATTTACTCACATCTCTTACTTGATGAATTTTTTTTTTTTTTTTAAAGGCAGAAAACACTGACCGCTGTAATCTTTCTCTTTAGCAATCTGAACTTCTTTGGCACAAGTAGGAGAGGAGAGAGAAAGCAAGACATCATTTCATAGGGACTTGTCAAGTTCTTGTTTGAGATTTGACTAACTTCCCATTCCTCCTTCCTATAGCACTGCTCACTCCCTAGCTTCAAACCTTGACAGGCTCCATATTCTTCATAACCTCTATGATTTCTTTAAACTGACATTCCAGGTGACCCATTCTGATTCCAGCCTACTTTTTCTGGATTATCATTCACTTGTTTCTTGAACAAATCTATTGCTCTACTCTTACTCTTCTAATTTACTATATCCTAAAATGTCCTTATCTCTCTTTGAAACTTCCAGATTCGCATGAGTTGGGGTTTCCACTACTTCTCCTTTAGGTGACTTGAATGACACAGCAGCCTATTTCCTTCCACCAACCGTTGTGTCTCTTTATGTGGGAGAATGGAAAATACTAGGGGCTTCTTCCAGCCACCGCCCCGAACTCTAGGGATGAGATTTCCCGCATGCTTCTCCCTGGTATACCTCACCACAATCTGTCTGTCTAGCTGCTATGGACTAGCACATCAGGTCTTATACCCTCAGAAATCTCTGTAGCAGAAGTGAGTGCCAGTCTGTCTGCTCAGGTCTACCCCAACCTGCAGGGGATACATGCTAAGAAACTTCTTTTCTCCATAGTGGAGGGGGAATAAAACAAATAAGATGCCATATTCCCGAACTCTCTGGAAGCTCTCCTTAAAATTCACCCCACCACCCTCTGGTAACAGTACCAGAGTGGGGCTGTGTGCATCCAACCAAGGAATAAGAGGCCACTGTCTGCTTACATGCACCCCTAATTTTTTGAGTGCTGATTTTGAAACCTCATCACTTTGGTACAAGGAGTACCTCCTTCCCCTTTCCCGTGGAGAGGAGAGATAATTGAGTCCTCTCTCTCTCCACTGAACTCCCCACAAAGCTGCTCAGTGCTCCTCTTTGATCCTCCTTCTGTGACAGCTGGGGAAGGGGTGGACAGGCTGAGGGTAGGTACTCGTAGCAGGATCTGCTCTGGTATATTTTGGTCTGAGCTCAGGTATGTAATTGTTCCCACAAGCTTCTGGCTTGCTCACTGCAAGCTATCTCTAACTTTTGGAATACTTTGCACTTTTTGTTCTCAATTTCAGATTGTAAACACAATTTTGAGAGTAAGAAAATCCCTCTTGGAATTCTATTATAGTAAAGATTCGAGTTTGAATTGAAAGACAGTTATGAATCACTTAACACAGTGCATGCACATTGCAATTTTCCAAGTATTTTTCACTCTTTTTATTGTTTTCTGCCTGTATTTTCTCTTCTAGTAATAATTATACTATCTCTTTATATAGTTGACATTTTAAACAGGTAAATCGTCTGGTCTTTGATGCAGTCTCTTAGTATTACAGTTAAGATTAAAAATCAGAAATTATTTTATTTTATGTAAGATGGTTCTTTCTGGAATGCTTTGCAAAACAGTTTGGCTTAATCTTGCAGTTGCCTGAAAAAGGAAGCACATGGAAAACTGTGGTGAACATATGTGTCTCCATGTATTTATCTGCATGTAATTAGAATGAAACCTGTCTAGTTTGGCTGAGTTTGCAAATTGAATATTCACCTAATTTGATCTACTTTTTGAACATCTAATTAAAACCTCTTTTAGGTTAGAAGAATAATTATGATCATAAAGAATAGATTTTACTACAAAGAATAAACGAGCATGTGGCTTTCTTCAGACCTAGTACCTCTTTAGGTAGCATGACACTGTTCTTTGTGTTGTTTACATTGAGCGAAATAGTGCTGAAAGAGCCAGTTACCACTGGAATTTCTTTCCAAGGTGATATATTTTTACACTAGCAACATGGTAGCCAGTGGTCATTGGGTATCTTCACATCTGCAAAAAATTAAAAGTAACCAACTTAACCCCATGATTTATAGCTTATTTTCTAATTAGTGATCTGTATATTTTCTTCCTTCTTAATTTTTATTTTATTTTATTTTTATTTTTTATCAGACAACCTCTAGAGCCAGAATTGGCTCAGAGAGACTCCCTATTTTCTTAATTTGCATATTGAAACTGCATTAATTGCCTGTAGAATCAGGGTTATTATGATACAGGTTGAGTATTTCTTATCTGAAATGATTGGGACCAAAAGGGTTTCAGATTTTGGATTTTCATTTTATTTTTTTTTTTGATTTTGGAATATTTCATATACATAATGAGATATCTTGGAGATGGGACCCAAGTCTAAACACAAAATTCATTTATATTTTATATTTACCTTTCATTTATATTTCATGTATGTGAAATTTCATATAAAATTCATTTATATTTTATGTCTTATATTTATTGCACAGAGGTAATTTTATGCAATCTTTTAAATAAGTTTGTGCATGAAATGAAGTTTCTGTTAAGTACTTATATGTGGAATTTTTCACTTTTGGTTTCGTGTCAGTGCTCAAAAAGTTTTGGATTATGAAACATTTTGGATTTCAGATTTTCGGTTTAGGGAAGCTTAACCAGTACATGAGGATATGTTGAAACTGGTTGGATTTAAGAAACAAGATGGAAAAAAATTGAATTTTCTGGTTTTGTTTTATTTATTTATTTAGAGATGAAGTTTTGCTCTTGTTGCCCGGGCTGGAGTGCAATGGCATGATCTTGGCTCACTGCAACCTCTGCGTCCCATGTTCAAGCAATTCTCCTGCCTCAACCTCCCAAGTAGCTGGGATTACAGGCGTGCACCCCCACGCCCGGCTAATTTTTGTATTTTTAGTAGAGATGGGGTTTCGCCATGCTGGCCAGGCTGGTCTTGAACTCCTGACTTCAGGTGATCCGCCTGCCTTGGCCTCCTAAAGTGCTGGGATTATAGGCGTGAGCCATGGCACCTGGCCTTCTGGTTTTGTTTCAAACTGGCCCTCCAAATTCCCTTTATTTTTGGGTATAATTACGTTAAGTAACATTATTATAGATGATGTGTATACACAAGCCACAATGCTTGTGTCTTGTTATAGGTAATGTATGTACACAAGACACAATGCTTGTGCTAGTGTGAAAGTACGAGTTTTTAGTAGTACATCAGTTTGAGAAGGCGGAGGTCACGGATGGCCAAAGTGATATGCATTGTTGAATCCAGGTGGTGTAGCTTCACTCAAAGGGGGCAGTGTGTTCTGCTGGATGTCTGCAGAGAACTCACAGGACATTCATTATACTGGAAACTACTGGGATTTAGAAATAATAGAGTTTAGCGTGTTGTACAATTTTGTCTCCTGTTATCAAATGAGTCACCTAGAAGTTTGCAGATCTCTTGGCTGGAGGGGTGCATGTATTTTCTCTTCCAATTGTCTAAGAACACATTTTTAGATATTCAGAAAAAGGCAGTTTCTGTGAAAGGAGAGTATTTGGCTTCAATTTTATTGCTAGAATTTTATGAGACAGTGACACCTATAAGGGCTTTGTGATATGAAGCCACATGAATCCCATTCAGATTATGGCTTTCATTTTTAAACTATCTTCTCTTTTTTTTCCCTTTCACATAAGATTTGTATGGATTATCCCAGAAAAACAACAAATGGAGAGTAGTAAGCAAATCTCTTGCTCTTCCTTCTGAACAAACCATTTAATTTTATCCTCCATTGAATGTTGACTTAACACTTAAGATATTTGAAGTGAATCATAATCAGCATTTGAGTTGTAGGTTCTTGTTCTAGTATGTTTAATGATTTGCTCAAATGTTGACACTTTTCTACAACAGGGGAAAAAAATTTCAATTTAAAACATTGGATTTTCAACCAGGGCCTTCAGTACAAAAATATGGGCAAAATAGCATATTCTTTTACAGTACAAAGCTGTAAATGCTGATAGTTTTAAATATAAGGTGGTTTTCATTCAGGAAAAAAAAAACAGTTATGAAATGCCTAAATGACTGTGCGGTAATAATTACGGGGAAATAATTGTTCAGTTCTTTAGTTAACACACTTTATTTTAATGGAACACTTTGAATTAATGAACATACCCATGCATTTTTTTTTGTGACAGTAATAACCACAGTGTATCTTATCAGATAATTAACTTTCACAAACATAATAACAAGTCTAAGGAGTAGTAATGACACGGTAACAATAAAGTATTTCTTTGGATGTTGAATTTTTAAAAGAACTGCTTAAATTCAAGTTTCTTCCTTCTTGCAAAGGGACTGTGGCTTTTGTTACTATGTGTAATGCAGGGACATTTCTGTGAAGAGAAATAAAAGTGGGGTGAAGGGAAATAATAGAGAAAAAACAATAGGAAAAGCAGGAAAACAGATTTGGCATTAAGCACACACAGGTATCATGAAAAGTAACATCACAACTCTGGATTAGATGGGTAGAATGAATGTCTAATAATGTCTGTATTGATCTTTAATTAGGGTAAGTGACTTAACAGTACAGCTTTTCTTTCTAATTCTGGTAAGCTATCCACCTCTCAGTAGCTTTTCAAAGGATCAGTTCGTGCAAAAACAAAAACAAAACAAAACAAAAACAACCCTGCCTTTTAATTCTTTTCTCTGTTTTGAAGTAATTATATTAAAAGCAAGCTCCAGATGATACAGTTTCATGTGGACATCATGCAACTCCCCAGTGCGATGCAGCCAAGTCTCCAGAGGGGAGGGACTGCCTAAGGTGGTTGTCAGAACGGCTGGGAGAATATTAAGACCTGCTGCATTTTGGTGGGGACACAGTGGCTAGCTTAACATTTGTTTCTGCTTTCCGTAGTAATTTGATGCATTTGAAACAAGTAAACAAAAATCTTACTTTCAGTTAAAAACTACTTGTGAAAGAACTACCCCCTCCCTCCAAAAAAATTCAAACTGTTTTTGAGAATGAGTGAACATATTTGTTTTTGCTGCTTTACTTTTACTGCTGTAGTTGGACAAAATCAAGGTGCGTTCTCTGGTAGATATTAGTGTTCTACTAAGAAAGCATGAAGTATTTTGCATTCTACCTATCACTCAGTTGTGTGCAGTTGGTGAACATTTCCCAGACTGTGCCTTTTGAATTAGGTCTTCAGTGTACCGTTACTGTTAGAAATTGAACGGTTAATTCTTCCCTTCTTAAGCTGAAGCGTACCTTTTTGTGATAAAACCATGGGACTCGAGACTTCATGTAAAATTTGGTGAAAAACAGAAAAATTTATTTATCTTTGTGTATGAATATGACTGGGGAAATATTTTAAAGCAGCTTCTGGCTGTATGCAGGAATAGTGTAGTGTGGGGATATATACAATGTGAGTCATTACTGTGTCTCAGCAAATATACATTTAAGAGGATTATATACCATAAACACCAGAACTATCTGGAGGTATATGACCTGGTGGTCTCTGCTCACTGGGAAAGTATAGATTGACTGGCAGGTGTAGCTTTCATGACGCTTGGTTGATCTGTCACATTGGAGGAACAAGTACTATATAAAGGCTTGTTTTTCCATGCTTCTTGGTGTGCAGTGTGGTATCAGGGATGGGTGCCTGCCTTGTGTTTGTACCCATAGTGCTTAACACAGTAATTTGCCTTTATTGAAGAAAAAGGATTGGCAGCATCTACACAATTGTGTTCTCTATAGGAAAATGTCCACATTCACTAAGAAAATTTTGAACTTCGATAGTCATGGTTAATATGGTTCAGAAGAGTTGATAGATACATACATGGTAATGAGAAATGAGAAGGAATATGATGCTTGGTCATTTTTTAAAGGCTTATTAAGAGAAGATTCTGATATGAATCTTGAATGGATTTATTTAATGATTGGTGTAGACATTTGCATCTCTTTAAGTTTCTAGAGAAAGTTTGGAGAGGATGAAGAGCCAACTGGTTTTGGACTATGTTTTAGGGTTCAGTCTCCAAATGATGTTGGTTAAAATAAAAGTTAATATCCTCTCAACATGGTAGAGATAATGAAAAGACTGCAGGAAATATTTTTCCATGACATCCGGAAAGATCTGTAAGCAGTGTGACATATCAGAGATCGGCTTGGGAAGACGCAATGATTTAAAAAACATTTTCCCCCAATTATTTAAGCTTGCTTTTTTAAATATACACTTTGAAGACTTAATTGGTAATATCTACACTTTAATCTGTTTTTTGATTTCGTTTAAGCAAATATAGTACCATCATGTTTCAAATATACTGTTAAAGCCTGGGCACAGTGGTTCACACCTGTAATCCCAACACTTTGGGAGGCCGAGGCGGGCAGATCATTTGAGGTCAGGAGTTCGAGATAAGCCTGACCAACATGGTAAAACCCCATCTCTACTAAAATACAAAAATTAGCCGGGTGTGGTGGCAGGTGCCTGTAATCCCCGCTACCTGGGGAGGCTGAGGCAGGAGAATCACTTGAACCCAAAAGACATAAGTTGCAGTGAGCCGAGATCATACCACTGCAGTCCAGCCTGGGCAACAGAGTGAGACTGCCTCTCAAAAATAAATAAATAAATAAATAAATAAATAAATAAATAAATAAAAACAACAACAAAAAATATACTATTAAAATAAAATCCTCAATCACAGCTATGCTTTTACAATCACATGTAGAACAAAATTTCCCATCTAACATTCAGTGACAGTGATTTTTTTTTTAGTTTGTTAAATAAAAAGTTAACCAAGATTTTAATTTTCTTAATATTAGCTTTTTCCTTGTGAGTCTTTTACCTTCTGGATCTAGAATTAAAAAAAAAAAAAAAAAAAAAAGCGCCAGTGATCTCAGTACTAGTTTCGTTTTAGAAAGACAAAAACAAGATTTTTGGGTGTTCCATTCCTCAAACGTGTTTGAAAAATATTCTCCTCATTATAAGAAGTATATTATTTAAAAAATTAGCTTTCAATCAAAAGACCAGTTGGAAGAGTCAGTTTCAAAAGCTCAATTCTAAATAGTTTTTATTTGATGAAATAAAAATTATTTGACTTTTTATACCAGGTTTTATCATTGCTAACAGACTAATTATTCTGAGAAGTTTAGAGTTATGCAAATGTATGAAAACAAAACCTTTTTATTTGGGTATTCCAGGCACCAGGAATTCCTTCCCCGCTGTGTCTCTGCTGACTTTAGATAATATGCTTAGCATTTAACTCTTATATACTTATGTAGAAAGTGGTTTCCTTTAAGGTAATTATCAGAAAAAGGTAAATGTGTGTGCCACAGAACCAAAATTTAAAATGGTTGTTTTCAGAAATGAGTTTGCAAAATGGAAAACCAATATCCATTTTAGTATGGGATGAAAGTTTGAGAATCACAAATTCAAATGCTTACAGGGTCCAGACAAAAGTGGAAAAAGAGTGCTGATTTGAGGGAAAGGCAGTAGGGAGTGTTGGGGCCTGTGGTGACATTGGTGACTCTATGCTACTGGGATAAACAAGTAGGAAGTGAAACCCTAGTGAGGGTTAGGTTTGGGGGTTGGAAAAAAGCCAGAGAATGAAAATTTTCTATTTTTCCCAGGCTGTATCAGAGCCCTGAAGAGTTGTCTACAATTAGACAACAGGTGTGGACTACAGAAAGAGTGTGATTGTGTGTCATCTCTTCCCTGTTGTACCCAGACTGTGCCATAAACATAACCAGCTGCAGAGAGGCTTCCTTGTCTCTTGATCCCAAGATTGGCGTTCTTCCTCAAGCATTCTCTTGTCATCCTATTCTTGGAGTCTGACCTTTTTTGTGTTTGTTTGTTTTTGTTTTTTCCAACATAGCAGTGACCCCTTTTCCCCAGTAACAAATGTAGGGACTGATTTTTATTTTCCTTTTGAGAGTTTGAACATCGGTGCTGTTGGTATACATTTATATAATTAAACATGCAGTTGTGACTTGGTTGTCTCTCACGTAAAATACATCAAATCCTTATAAGTTATTGTTCTTTAGGTTTTGAATAGATCTGTGAAAAACAACAACAACAAAATGTTGGCTCTGGTGGTATGCCTGTGGAGTCCTAGCTACTGAGGAGGCTGAGGCTAGAGGATCACTTGAACCCAGAAGTTTAAGGCCAGCCTAGGCAATATAGCAAGGATTTACCAATGAGTGAATGAATGAATGAATAAATAAATAAATAAATCCATGTTGTAGACCAAATACTTAATTAGCTGTCCCTTTCAATATTTAGTGAAACATACAAAATTCTATGAAGTTTTAGAATTAACCAGGAGGAGATTTTTCATTTTTACTTTACTGTAACTGCATAGGTCACAAGCACTCAGTAAGTGGCAATGGTTGGAGAAATACAACATAAACACAGAAATAACTGTGAAAATATGAATCAACATTCTTGTCTTGCTTTTCTCAACATATGGCAGAGTAATAGTAGAATATAATTGATGATGGTGTTTCAATTTTTTGCTTTCTGCTTTAATGCACAAAATTTTTAAAGGTTAGAGAAAAGGAACAAGTGTTGTAAAATTACAGCTATTCTTTCTTTTGTGAAACTTTTGAAGTGAACTTTTTATTTCTTTGTAAACATTTTACATTCTAACACTTTTATTGTTCCTAGACATTAAAATTTCCCTTTAGAATACAAATTTATTTTTTCTGTATGTCAGGCTTAGTACTGCCTTGATACCAAATGTGGAAATGCCTACATTATAAATACAACCTTCTGCTGTAATTGGTAATGAGAAATAAGAGACTGATTTTGAAGAGTTGACAATGCAATTTAGAACAGTGAATCATATTCCTGGGCTGAACTATGTATTGATCATGATGAAGAGGGGATTTCTCCTTTAGGATTTTCTCTGAGCATTATAATAAGGTGTGATTCTTCTTAGTGTCCTCAGGCCAGGTAGATCTTTATGTCCAGAGCATTTTTGTCTCTTCAGCTTGTAAGGGTCTGGCTTATGACAAAGAGCAGGGTATTTATAGATAAAATATCTGACCTTGGGAATATTCTATAACCACAAAAATGTGTGATTTTGAGAATGATAAGCCTCAGATTCATCATCTGCCAAAGGGAAATGATACAAGCTCTTTCATAGCCAGAGTGAGTGCAAGTGTTTGTGTGTGTGTCTCAATTAAATGATAAATTTCGTGTGATTCTCTGAGGTCTGAGATGCCATATGAAGATTAATTTTTAGGGAGTCATATTGCTCACTGTTACTACTATCCAGGACCACTGTCAGATTGTGGAAAGTCTTGTAAGTTGATGAAAAGAATTAAATTTAAAAAGGTAAAGAGTAAATGGAAAGTCAAGAGTCCTTGTATATAAAACCTTACTTCTTTGAGGTTTGCTTTTTGATTGCTGTGCCTGATACAATACAGGGCTTAGCAGGACCAAATCCGGAGTATGTGAAGTCATTGCAGAAGAAAGAACAAGTCCAGTTTAGTTTGTGGTTTCAGAGGTGGAATCATGGCAGTCTGCCAGGGTCAAAAAGAGAAGTTCACTAAGGGGCTGGGAGCCAGCTGGGGAAGATCCTGGAGGCAAAGCTGAAAATGGGAGCCAACGATCAGTAACCAATAAAGCAGACTCGGTAATAGGAGACAGGAATGTGAGAAACAGTTTTTTATGGACTCCAGCTAATTTGGATGAATGTTATCTTTTTGAATGCATCTGACCCAGGCATCTGCCACCAGTGGACTTAACCCTCAAAGCACTGTTACAAACAGAGCCACACAGAATCAAAAGCAGAAAAAGAAAACAAATAATACATGCAAATCCTACAACCTTTAAATATTTGTGATCGTAAAAATAAATCCTGTTACTTGTATAGTTTTTATTGCTTGGCTTAGATTATTGATTCTTCTATAGGATATACCCCTGTGTAAGACAAGAGCATGTACATATTATATTTAGAAACATTTCAACCAAATATGGTTAATATTTGAGGAAACTGATGCGGGTATGTTTGCTTTTTGGGAAAATCATTTCTGAAAAACAAATTTGCAATTCATTAGGAAATGGTAATGACTACATTGCACATTTTTGTACCTGAGGAACAGAAGGTGTCTCCACCAATTTGGATGAAGTTGTTTTGAACAATTCTTTTTCTTATAATAGGTATGATATTGCATTATCTTTTGAAGCAGTCTCTCTCTCTCTACATTTATTCTTCATTGGTGAATAATTCCTTTACATTGCCATGATAATACTCTTTCTCTAGCTCAAATATCATCATTGAAGAGTAATGATTCTAATAATTTAGAGAACATTGATATTAATTATAGTGACATCTAAAACCGTAGGTAGAAAATTTTTAAATTTGAAATCCTTCTTTATTCTCAGACAAATCCCGTAAAATGAAATGGCTGTGAACAGCCCCATATTTGCTTTAAAGATTTCCTTCCTTTTCTATTTGCCCCAACCAATTACTTCTGCACACTCTTCTTGGTCCAAGATCCCACAGATGGAAATCCACTCTACTGGTATTTAAACTTTAGATAGCTCGCTGCTTCAGAACATGGTGTGAAATAAGTTAGAAGTGATAGAAACCTTCAAAGATATATTCCTGGATGGAGAGGATTAGAAACCTTTCCTCTTGACTGGTTTTTATTTAGTAGTATTATTTGAAAATATTGATGGTCATGGTGATAGCAACAGGTTGGAATCTGGAGGACTTTTGATGGGATGGTGTAATATTTTGGGTCATAAAATATGTAATTGTTGCCCTGTCTTAAATCAGTTTCGAGCTGGAACATTTCATGACTTCTCTGGCATGGTAGCCACCATCTGGCCAGCACAGTCTCCTAAGATTCTTGCAGCCAAAATGTCTCAGCATTCGCTTGAAGAAATTCATTTTTAAAATTTCTCCAAGTCCTCAAGGACCATGACAAAAATGTGGATATACATCTGAGTGGCATAATTATCATACCCCTCTCATTCGGCAGTGTTCCGCTTCAAAGGAATGGCACAGTGTCCTTCTTAATTTTGTCACTTTTTTTTTTTTCCAGTTACTTCTTTTGAAACTGCTGAAGGATGAGATTAAGTTCAAGGCTTCCTAAGGATGAAGGAAGCAAAGGGCCTGCAGCAAAAAAATAATCATGAACAATTAGAGCAGACGCTGTGTAAAAATTGGCACTAAAACTGGATTTTGGAGCCTAATTAGCATTTTAGTTAATTGTCTAGATATCCATTGCAATTTTACTTACTTATGTTGGTCATTTTGTATACCAGGGATTCAGTGTCAAGGAAATGTAGTATTCCAGCCTTCTTGAAGGAGATACTCTACAGTGGTAGCATTAGACACCACGGCATCCTTTGTAACTAGGGTAGTGTTTCCATCTAGATACAAAACAAGGAGAATTTCTGACTTGTCTTCACCTTTTTTCTGTTTTTTTTTTTTTTTCCAAATATGCTTTTATCTAGATGCTACACAAAATTGCAAAAGTAATTATGGGGCCAAATTCATATTGTTTTGTGGATCTCTGAGGATACATACGAGAGAATCTAGTCCTCTTGGAGGAAATACTGAAATCATTTTTTAAAAATAGACATATTGGCTACTGGTACTAATAGAAAAATATCTTTCTTGATAGTTAACTTATTAAAAACTGCTCATTGAATCTCTCAATATGTCCTTTGTGGGAAAAATTGCCTTAATTGGAAAAGTCGGAACAATTTAATAGGACACAGTGTGAGTTCTGCTGAGAGGGACTCACACTGGTTCTCATATAGCACTTGTTAATTTACCAAATAATGAACATTTATTGCAACTAGTAGTAAGGATTTTAAAACTTAAATTGCTATTTACATATAAACTTCCATAATAATAGGCTTAAGAAAACATCAGTCCTTTATAGACCTCCTTTAATTCCCATAAAATCTGTTATACATATTATCTGTGGATGTTCACTACTGTTGTAATTAGGCAACATGTTAGGGTCCAAATAAGCTGAAAACAATCAGTTTAACTTCTACATTTTCTGCATTATTCTCTTAATTCAGTTATTTAGGGGAGAGAGAAAAAAACAAAGTGTATTCTCTTTTTTTTTTTGAGACGGAGTCTCGCTGTGTCACCCAGGCTGGAGTGCAGTGGCGCGATCTCGGCTCACTGCAAGCTCCGCCTCCCGGGTTCATGCCATTCTCCCGCCTCAGCCTCCGAGTAGCTGGGACTACAGGCGCCCGCCACCACGCCCGGCTAGTTTTTTGTACTTTTAGTAGAGACGGGGTTTCACCATGTTAGCCAGGATGGTCTCGATCTCCTGACCTCGTGATCCACCCGCCTCGGCCTCCCAAAGTGCTGGGATTACAGGCTTGAGCCACCGCGCCCGGCCAAAGTGTATTCTCTATACATCATTAATTAAAAAGATAAGCAATATTTTGCTGCTAAGATTTTGGGGCAAGTGGAAATAAATCTGTTAAATTCAGAAAAAATAATTTGATAATTTATTATTAAGTATTACACAAGGATATAAAACATTATTATAAGAAATAATTTGAAATGAAATCTAAATTGTTATGATCATGGAAATAAGTCAGTTTATTTAGATAGACTTTTAGTGAGAGGGCACTGTGTGGTTTAAAAAAAAAAAAAAAAAACCATGTGCCAATTTCTGCAGAGGATATAAAACTTAGTAAAATGTATGCTTTCCTTAGTACCATTCCGGACATAGGTTTCATCAAAGATTTCATAATGAAAACACTAAAAACAATTGCAACAAAAGCAAACATTGACAAATGGGATCTAATTAAACTAAAGAGCACAGCAAAAAAACTATTATCAGAGTGAACAGACAACCTACAGAATGGGAGAAATTTTTTTCAATTTATTCATTGACAAATATCTAATATCCAGACTCTACAAAGAAATTAAAAAATTTACAAGAAAAAAAAAAAAAAAACCACTATTAAAAAGTGGGCAGGCTGTGCATGGTGGCTCACACCTGTAATCCCAGCACTTTGGGGAACCGAGGTGGGTGGATAGCCTGAGGTCAAGAGTTTGAGACCAGCCTGGCCAACATAGTGAAACCTCATCTCTACTAAAAATACAAAAAATTAGCTGGGTGTGTTGGCAGGTGCCTGTGATTCCAGCTACTCGGGAGGCTGAGGCAGGAGAATCTCTTGAACCCGGGTGGCAGAGGTTGCAGTGAGCTGAGATTGCACCATTGCACTCCAGCCTGGGCAACGAGAGCGAAATTCTGTTTCAAAAAAAAAAAAAATGGGCAAAAGACATGAACAGACACTTCTCAAAAGAAGACATACATGTGACCAACAAACATATGAAAGAAAAGCTCTACATCGCTGATGATTAGAGAAATGCAAATCCAAACCACAATGAGATGCCATCCCTCGCCAGTCAGGCTGGCAATTATTAAGTTTATATTTCTTAAAATTAATAATCCATAAACTTTCAGTCAGCTTTATAAGTACTATTGGCAATGTGATAATTTCTGTGATGTAAAGCTGTGTGATTTCAGGGCATTCCAGTTTTCTTGTACAGTGACAGGTTATAACACTCTTTGAATTTATGACATATATCAGCTAGTTTGTCACTGACATCCTCATCTAAGGAACTGGATGAGTTAAAAAAGTGAGCAGTAGGAGTATTTCCAGAAACCTTTCCTATACCAGAGGTGGGCAATAATTTAACTGTGAACCACATAAAGATATTCTACTAAATCCAAAATAAATATATTTCAATTCAGCTTCCCTAGTTGGATCCTGCAAAATTGCCTGCAGCTTTCTAACACTACTGTGTGTGAAAGTAAATAAGAGTGGCCTTCACGTGACTGGGAGGGAAATATCTTACTATTACAAATTGTATAACGTATTTGACCATGCCAGTGTGACGTGTGGTACCTATGCAAGAAAAAGGTCCTGAAACTGAAGGTTCCTAAGGTCAAGGTAAATCTATTTCTGGCCATGAGAGAGGCCAGTGATACGTGAGTTCATAGTCCTTAGAAATGATATTTGATTGGGGATTAGAAAAGATTTCACCCAGGAGAAGGCATTCGAGATGGCTCTGAAAGTGGAATCAGCTTTCAAGAAGCAGGTGTTTTAGTGAAAATATTTTTGAATAATGGAGCAAATACACAAAAAGGTTGTAAAATTTTAGTATGCTAAAAGATCATCTGGAGGAGACATTAGTGACATGAATTCCCAGGCCTTACTGGGCCATTCTGATTCAGGATCTGGACTCAGAGAATATGCATCTTTAACAAGTAACAACAGGTAATTTGGTTGTGGGTGGCTGTTGGGCAGTATTTTGAAATAAAAATGTTAAAAAATATTTTTTTTCATAAAAGGCTGTGAGTCTGATTTGTTTGTGAACAGTGAGAGCTGATGCTATCTCAGGTAATTTAGAGATGTAACGTAAAAGGTCTTGTCTGATAGGTTTAGTGAATTCTTTCAACAGGACTTTCTCCTCCGCGCTAAGTAGGCAATAGTAGGGAACCATTGAAGATTCTTGAACACGGTCATGACCTGATTGCAACTGCATGTTTCTTGGATAGCACTGTCTATTTAATGGTTTGGGTAAGTTTGGGAAGACCAGAAGTAAAAATAAGCAAGCCCTGCTAAAGATATAGTAATATAAAAGAATAGGGTGAAGGAGATATTAAAAAGAAGAAAAAAAAATCAAGGAGGTGAGAATGGCTGAGAGAGTCATGCTCCAAGGAATATAAAAAATGCAAAGATGGTGGAAAAAGTTCATGTATGTGGCATTTCCTGGGGCTCTGGTGGTGATTGAAATATATTTGTTCACTCATTACTGACTTTTTCAAAGCTTTATGTTTAAATCTCCTTTATGTTTTTCTCTACACACCTTCATATTCATATTGTTGTTTACAATTTGAAGTTCAGACGTTAAAGATCTAAAGTTAGTAAAATGAGGCACACTATTTCCAGAAAATGCTTTTTATTATTCAGGGATGAAGGATGACTGTGAATTTAAAAACAAATTATGTTGTTGCAGCTTTGCTATGTTTAACCCCTAAATTACAATAAATTCTGGCCAAAAACCAAGACACATCGGCCTTTCTGCCATCAAACTATGAATTTTACTTATAAATAAAATACATTTCCCCAAAGAGGCAGGGGAGGAAAGCAGAAGTTGTATTTCTTGATTATTTAGGTGCTTTAGAGAAATATCACATGTGAAGCCTGCTTACATAGAAAACTTTCCATGTCTTTTTGGATAACTGGAGAGTTAAGTACTTTGTCAACTAGGCTGGATTGCCACTTGGTGAAGAATATCCTCTCATCTTTCCTTACTATTTTTTTTTAACTATTTAATTTTTTAAAATCATTGGTTGCTTGTTATTAATCTAATACAAATTACATTTACAAGTTATGTTGAGGAATCTTGAATGAATTCCTATTGTCCTATGTTTGAGTATGTGAAATTGTTTTTCTTACGAAAAAACAATCTTGCTGGAAAGATTGATGAAGATACTACAGGGAAAGTCTAACAAAAGAAAAGAGCTAATAATATCACATATTAGGGTCAACTTGAGAAGCTAGTACAGTTCTCGCAAGTTAATGGTCTTGAACAATATTACCTTCCTAATGGCTAAAATCCAAGGATAAATAAATACCTAGGAAGGGAAACCAATTACTGTAGTCATGTATTAAGTGTATTTTGTACCAAAAATGATTACTGGTTGTTTCACTTAGGTACTTTTTCTTTGTTATAACCCTTAGTGCTTACAAATAATTGAAAATACATTTAAATTTCTGGCAATTTGAATTGGACAGAGGGAATACAATCTTTGTATATATCTTTTTTACACTGGCTTGCATATATAGAGTATATAATGATTATATAAATTTGTCAATAAAAGCATATGTAGGTGCTTAATTCTTTTTCCTGTATTTTAGTTTTCTTTTTCCTGTATTTTGGCTTTAGCCAAGTATGCTCATATATACAGGGTATATGCTTAAATCTTATGAACTCATTGTTTACTCCATAAACTTTAGTAGAAGCATGATCCTTGGTGAGCGTTATAATACCGGAGGAGTGCCCACTACATATCATGCCTTTTGTTGGCTCACAGTCTAGCAGAAGAGAGAGAAGATGAACAATTATAAGCTAGGTGAAATATGCAGAAATTAAAATATTTAAATGGAACAGAGCAGTACAAAGTAGGAGGTAGTTGACTATGTTTGGAGGTGTCTGAGCTAGGAGACCAACCATCCTGTGGTTTCTTGAGATAGTGTCAGTACTTTTGGTGCTAAAACTTAGGATGTCTTCCCCGGAGACATTTGATAATGTTAGATTGTCACAACTGGTGGTGAGGATGTTAGTGCCATCTGTTGGGTAGAAGCTGGGGACGTTGCTCAATCTCTTGCAATGCACAGGACAGGCTTTACAACAAAGAATAGTCCGACCCAAAATGTCAGTAGTGAAAGGCCCTTTTTAAAGGGGAAGTAGCTATTCAAGAAGAAGAGAGTGAAGGTGCTGATTATGCAGGGAGATGGGACAATTGATGCACCAAGATTCCTAGGGCATGGCGAAGAGTGAATCAAGAGCACAAATGAAGCAATTGGTTTTGCATAAGATAAAGGGAAAAATGATTTCTAAGTTAGAAATTCTTATACAGTGAATAGGATGTGACTTGCCATCAAGTTCATGCTTGATGGCATTATTTTATCTGTTGATGTGGGAGGCAAAAGCATCTATCTCTTGGAGGTGAGAGGTCAGTGCAGAGCTGACTGCTGGAGGGTAGTGAAGGGTGGGAGGTTGATTGATAGATGACATAGGGGTCTAGTTGAGACTGTAGATCATGAATTTGCAATGGTACTAGCCCTTACAGTGTTTTGATTTCTCAGGCAAAGCTTAGCCATTTAGCATAGGAAAGGAGAAAGGCATAATACAGAATAGACTGGGGATTCTTAGGAGAAAGGAACTGTGTGGAAATATACTAGAGGGTTCAGGACCACTGGTGGGAGCCCTTTGACTGTTTGGAACATGGGATGGGTAGTGAAGGGTGGCAGAACCTTTATATTGACCCTTTAAAAAATAATGACTATATTACCAAATGCTTTGTATATAATCCAGTCTAAGTTACTGGGTTTCTTTGCAATTTCTAAACACTGTTTTTGTCTTTCTCTGTAGTTTACTTTGACTTAGAAAGATGCTCTGGCAACCCTCAGAGGCCATTTATGTAGCGAATTGGAGTAACTAATAGATATTTAATTATTAACTGGAGCCCATCCTTTTAGATTTCTCTTTTGTCTTTTTCACTCTGTAACAACAGCCCTGAAAGGAGATCTACTTTCATGGCATTTTTAGATCCATCTCAAAAGGCAGCTTTTACTCTCTCTAGGTTACCAAAAAACTTCAGACAGTAAAATTGAACAAAGGTGCTACAGAGAACTTTAAAGCACCTTTCCTTTCATTAAATTAGTTACTATGACTCGGTTATATAAAGATGGAGGGAAAGAAGCAGCATATATCACTCAACTTTTGAGATCCCAGAGGCTTTATCTTTACATTTGGTATGGAATAAAGGCTTATCTCATGATAACCTGCAGACCCCTTTTCTAATTCTCTAAGATTGAGTTCATCTAGAATCTCATGTGTGTGACCTGGCATACATTCCCAAGTGCCTCTGTTACTCAAATACAAGAAAGCATTTTCTTCTTATCATCATGATCTGTGGACACTAACAAAAACACTCAGGATCTTGTATCTAAAACTCAAGTACTTGGGATTACACATTAATATTTTAGAGTGGTGCAAAAAGGCCAATGTCATTATACAAATGGAATCCCTAGTATTTATAACAGTATTTTTAGCTTCTAAAGCTAAGTCAACCTGGGAAGAAGTCCTAAAATGGTGTCATTCTATTGTACCCAGCATAACCTGGTCAGTGCAGCTCTGTTGGATGAAAAGCGTCATTACAGCATGTCTTAGTCTGGCAAGAGGCCTTGGGTATCTGCAAATGTGTTCTAAGGATAGCAGGGGGCTGGGCCCATCAGCTGTCAGCCACAGCTTCTGTTTATGCTGTGAACAATAGCCGTGTGCCAGGGCAGTAATTATTGGTTGATTTTCCTTCTAAAATAAGTGTCCTAATAATTTGTCACAAAACCAACTTAAATTGCTATGATGTTGCCTGCAACAGTTAAATTAGGGGAAAAAGAGGAAAAAAAAAGAAAAATCCACCGCCAGTAGTGTGTCAGTTTATTTCGGCATGCATTCTATATTGGTAAATAGTGTCATTAAAATCTCATTTGCAGGTTTTTCAAAAAGTTTATTTCTGTGTGGGAAAATCCTTTGTTTTCTTACCTAATACCCTGAGCTGCAAATTAGAGGATGGGGGAAAAAGTTAGTTGGCAAATAAAGGTCCTTACTGTCTGTGGTTCTTTGGAAAGCCTCCCATATTCCTGGGGCTCAGATAATGTGTTTCTCTAGAAAAGCATGCATAATCTGCACTGAAATGAGCTGCTACCAGGGTCTGCACTGCCTGGGGATACAAATTAGGGACTTGATATTTGAAAAGTAATCCAACTAAAAAGTGTTTCAAGAATATTCGTGTAGTGTTACCTTGTGTCTACAGAGCCAAGTGTTATCCAAGTTCTCTTACCAGGAGAGGTGAAAGGCATATTTATGTTCATAAATTTAATGCCATTTGGAAAATGGTAACAAAAAGATTGGCCAAAACATAACAGATTTCAGTGAGGGAGAAAAAGCGGCCCTTCCCCCTCCTTGTGTTGATTTTCTAAATTTGTAGTGTGTATGTGTTTCAGTTCACAGAAGGCAAAAATGAAACATTTTCTCAGATTTAAAATGCTGTCATGGCAATGTTGATAGAGTTATTTTACAGAGATGTAGCTAGGAAAAAAAAAAAAAAAAAAAAGCAAAAGAACTACATTATTGCATTACACTGTGTTCCATCTAGAGCTCATTTTATTAAAGTTCTTTATAGGTTTATTTCCATCTACAAACCAAGGAATTGTACCCTAGTCTCTATCCGTGTGCCAGGTTCCAATTAACATCAATTTGAGTTCTCTGTGTGGACAGGGTTAGTTCGTGGCCTTGGGTGATCATCTATTATTATCACTGCTTGCTTGTACATGCCTTCACAGCCCGAGCATAGAACCAGTTGTCATGCTTTCCATCTTTTGTACCCCCAAATAGCTCTCTCAGTAGAATTTGTGAATGGGCGGGGCCACTGCGTGAAAATGCAGAGATCCATCGTGGGTAGCAAGATTAAACTTAGGGAGACATCTGCAGAACGCTTTTCTCATAACCAACTTGCATATATGAATATAAATTCTTTCTCTTCACTCTAAGAAAGAATTTGGATATTTTTGTAGAAAAGATGGACTTAATATGTAAAATAAATGCCATTTGGTTGCTTGCTACATGTGCTGAATTGGAAGTATACCAGAAAATAAGAATTTTAATATCCTACAAAATGTTATTGGTTCTAATGGTTACCTAATACTGAATGAGAATGTTTAGAAGTCTGCAAATCATTGCCAAATACTTTTCAGCTTACGAGTTTTGGGTCTGCAGAGAAATGAATTAAAAAAAAAAAAAAAAAAGAATGCTAAATTTAGTGAAAAATATCTGGAAGGGACATAGACACGTACCTAAAATTTCCATAGGATCCAAAATAATTATACTTGCTTTGAAAGGTATTGAATGCCTACAACATGTTAGGTATTGCACGAAATAAAACTGACATGAACCTTATAAACTTAGAATATGATCTCTGTCAGGGTATTGGTCTAAATGTGGATATGCTGGGCATTTTTCAGTATGTTTTTTAAGTCACTATTTCATTTGAAAAAACACTGGTGTATAGGCAAGTCAACTTTATTTTTTACTTTGCCTTTTACCTTTTCCACTTTTTATCCATCATGTATCCACTTTTTTTTTTCTTTTTCTTTTTCTTTTTTTTTTCTTTTTGAGGTGGAATTTTTCGCTCTTGTTGCCCACGCTGGAGTGCAATGGCACGATCTCGGCTCACCACAACCTCCGCCTCCCAGATTCAAGTGATTCTCCTGCCTCAGCCTCCCGAGTAGCTGGGATTACAGGCATGCACCACTGTGCCCGGCTAATTTTGTATTTTTAGTAGAGACAGGGTTTCTCCATGTTGGTCAGGCTGGTCTCGAACTCCTGACCTCAGGTGATCCACCCACCTCAGCCTCCCAAAGCACTGGGATTACAGGCATTAGCCACCGTGCCTGGCCATATCCACATTCTTATTAATAGGTAGCCCTTGCTGAGGTGGTGGCTCATGCCTCTAATGCCAGCAGTTTGGGAGACTGAGGCCAGAGGATCACCTGAGCCCAGGAATTGGAGACCAGTCTGGGCAACATAGCAAGACCCCATCTCTACAAAACATTTTAAAATTAGCATGGTGTTGTGGCATGCGCCCGTAGTCCTCACTACTCAGGAGGTTGAACTGGGAGGATGGCTTGAGCCCAGGAGGATGAGGCTGCAGTGAACCATGATTGTGAAACTGCAGTCCAGCCTGGGCAACAGAGTAAAACCCTGTCTCAACAACAAAAAAAATTAAAACATTTAAAAAAAAAAAAAGCCCTTAAAGTAAAATATTGTGTACCAAGAAAATATTTTTAAATAGCCAAATATTTAAGCATCTTATCATTGGAATCATCTAATATTTTAAAAGTCGTAATATTTAGAAGATAATATTAATTATAGACTTTCTTTAGGAAATATGACATGTATTATAAAACTGTATTCTATAATTAATATAATCTTTGTAATAAAAACTCAGGCAAATCACTTTCCATTGTATTTTGTGCTACACAAAACATTTTTGTAATGTATCAAAATTGTGTATCTATAAAAAGGTTTTTTTGTCTACAAAGATTTCTTATAATATACTTCTACATTTCTCCAGTAAATACAATCAAATATCATTTTAAATCTGTTTTATTGCTTATTGAAAGTGTCTGCATGTGTACACACACACCTCCCTTCAGTGTTTTAGTTACTTTGGGGATATAGTAGCTACTTTCATTTCCCAAAGTATCTTGCCAACTTAACCAGCGTGCAATTGATAGATGAAAAGTTGTGGTCAGTTTATTCCTGTAAGATGGATCTATCTTAAAAGAAATGGTCTGTGTTTTTGTCAGTTGTGGTAATACCTCACTTTGGTTGGAAGGCAAGAGTTATAAAAATTCATATTGGCTCAAAGCCTTTCAGCTCATACAGTGACACCAGTAGATCTTCTCTTTGTGGAACTGGCTTACTACTGGTTTCTAAAGTGAAGTTAGTACAGTTCATCACACTAGTTCCTCTTAAAATTCATATAGTTGATACACTGGAAATGTTGTATAGAAGAAGTGGCAGGATATTCTGGAGTTTGTTAACATAAAATTGGGAAAGATGGCATTGTTCTTTCTTTTTCTCTTTCTTTCCCACTTCAGTTATTTCCGCTCTCATGTTCCTTTTTAAATAAGCCAGTTACTTTTCCTGTGTGATCCAATTTGCAGGTACATGATAAGCAGCAGGTTAGAATAGAGAATAAATGATTATTTTTAATGATGATCAGCACATCTGATGTGATAAATTATGATTAACGAGTAAATTAGCAGTGAATGATGTAAATGAATCTGCTTTGAAAACTAACTCTACAAAAAGATGCTCAAGCATTGGTAGAGGTTCTTTTTGGTCGAATAGTGTGTCTGTGTTAAATGGCTTCCTGAGTGTGTTACCACATAGAGGAAATATGAAAAAAGCTGGTAAGTATTGTGTCATTTGCCTACATTTTTGCTGAATGAGCCTGGGAGATTGTATGTAATGCATAACTTTCTCATCTATTTCAGTATAAGGGCCTTTATCACTCTATTGAACAAAACGGATGCACAGTCTGAGTATTTTGAATGCATAAATAGGTAGTTAGCAAACCCAGAGGCTTAATGTGGAAGATGTTGAGTGAATGTCTACATGGTGTTGCTGATAACATGTTTTCATTAAGAATGCATGACTATGGCATAAGGAATGGTAAGAATGACTTCACAGATTTTGTCTACGAGTGATTCAGGACCACTTAGGCCATCTTCCTGAAATTTATGTCTCTAAACCAGTGGTTATTTTTAGTGTCTTACACCAAAACAGATGGCTAGCCTTACTAAGCACATCAATAGTTCAGGAAATTTTATTGCCCGGGCACACAGAACATAGATGATTGTTTGTTTTTGTCGTAATATACCATGACTGTTTGTTAAATAAAAAGTTATGATGGTGAGATTGTAGAATTTTTTACTGCTGTAAAACACGTGTTTATGATCCAGGTATTATTATACCTTGAAGTAGGACAAATTTCCTTCAAACATTGGAACATACCATTTCCACTGCTGCTCTGACCCATGGTGTGGTCTTCATCCATGTGTGTTGTCCTTTTGTAATATGCGTGCCTGTGTTGTGAATAGCAGAAACTGGGCTTGCATACTGTTCTGGAATGTGAAGTAATCCCAGGTGAGATCAGAGATGTTGAAGGCAACTGATAGGGAAGTCCCATGGTGGCAACTGGGATGGAGGAATGGGGATGATGCTAGAGCTAGAAGGTTGGTCAGCTGTGCTAATGGTCTATGAACATTTACTGGTTGCTTAGTATGTATTAGACATTGTGCCAAATGTTTGCAATTCATTATTTTGGCAGTGGATAAAAATATAGCCAATGGTAAAGTATTAAGTTATAGCTTTAGCAGTGGTCTAGGTAATTGGACATTCTGATACATTGCTGCTATGAATATATGCATTATTTTTAAAGTATAATTTGTTAAATATATCAAAAGCCTTAAAAATATACTTTTTGGATTCAGTAATTTTACATATAGAAATAATTCACATATAGGAATTACATATATGTGCAAAGATATGATTACAAAGAACAGTTTGAAGCCTTTTTCCGATTGAAATATCAGAAACAACCTAAATGTTTAACAATAAATTTAAATGTAATCTTTACTCTTTACAATATAAACATGTTGAATTTATTTGTGGTCATAAAAGATATTCACAGTATATTCTAAATGAAATGTTGGTTACAAAATAATGGTATAGTATAACCTCTTTCTTGTTAAAAAAATATGTAAAATAAGCATGGAAAATTCTTAAAAGTTATTCATAAGGTGATCACCATTAGAGTGATACCTCCTTTCAACTTATGTGTATTTTCTAATTTAACATAAATATGTACAGTGACAACAGTAAAGTCATTTTACTTAAAAATTAAAAACACAAAAGGTGGTAGAGGGGAAGAGAGCTCTGTGATGACAGTGAGGAGGAATGATATTCATCAAACAGAAAAGACTCATTGCATTATATTATGCTTCATCTAAACTTCAGTCCTATGATGGGACACATGAATCTGTAATCTGGCTGTGCCACATTTTGCCAGCTTAGGACTTGGTATGGATCTATTCGTCTCCTACTATGTCATATCAATGTATTGCAATGACAGTGTATTTCACATAGAATTTGTATTCCATAGCTAATTTGCCAAGCTGTAAGCAAATGTGCCTTTAATAGAGGTGCAAAAATCACATTTACATTATTATTATCCGTTCTAAATACTCAAAAGTGTGTATTCAAGGATTAGGGGATAGCACCTGGGAGAGCCTTTACCAAGCTCATGTATGCATTGAAACTATGTGCTGAGTATGGTTGAGAATTATAAGACTTCACAGATGACCAGGGGCATGTGTCGTTTTCTCAAGGTTCTATGAATGTGAAAGGGGAGAAAACACATGTGGTTAAAATAACTATAATGAAATATAGAGTATTGCGATTCATAAAAGATGCAGAAAGTATGATAGGGGAGTCAAAAGGATGGTACGTTTCATCTAGATGGGGAGGGTCAAAGAAGGCTTCCACGGACTTAATTTAGAATTGAAAAATGTGGGTAAATTCTGTAAATTCAAAAGGGGGAAAGAAGGCATTTTATATGAGGGAACAGCCTGTACTGAGGCATCGAGATGGGAGAATTTTGGGTTCTCCGTGGGCAATGGTGGAAATGTATTTGGGAAAATAGATTGACAGCAGCTCTGAAATATCTTAAAGGTTAAACAGAATTTCTGGTGTTAGTTTGCAGAAGTAAGCTATTAAAGTTTGTTTATTATTTTTTGAGTGGAAAAGAGCTGTACTCACAGATGCGTTAGGAAACAAAACTCAAAGAATGAAAAGGGAAAACAAAAGAAGGATCCATATAGTAAAGTGTAATATTAATTATCGAGATGAAATCCCTGAAGTGAGAGTGACCAGATGGGAAGCTGCAGATATCATGGCATCATTCAGTAATGCTCAATCCTGACTGCATGTTGGAATTTTCTGGAAATTACTTACCCAGTCCTATGCACTGTTTTCTGTTTTAACTGATTTAGGGTGGGGTTCAGGCACCTGTAGCTAGCTAGCTTGCTTGCTTTCTTGCTTTCTCTCTTTCTTAATTCTCTCTCCTGCTTTCTTTCTTTCTGCTCACTGCTTTCTTTCTTTCTTTCTTTCTTTCTTTCTTTCTTTCTTTCTTTCAGGACTCTTAGATGATTCTAATGTCCAGTTTAAGACAGGAGCATTCATTTTTTAGATTAGGGACCAAAGTAGTGATAAATCAATAGAACTTAGTAATTGATTGGTAATGGGGGCAAAGGAGAAGGCAGAAGAGGAGGCTGAGGCTGTTAGGTGGGATATATGGGAGAGTGAATATGCCAAAAACAGAAGTGAACACTCAGTAGGAGGAGAAGGACTGGGAAGGCAAACGGCGTGGTATGTCTTCAACACAACAATTTTGAGATGCTGGAAGGTAATCTTTCAAGCAGTTAGAAATAAGAACCTAACATTGATAGAAAGTTCAAGTGGGAGATAATCTTTTCACTAAATTAAATCTATTCTTCCTCTCTTCATTTCTGCCTTCCCTTTCTTCTTCTCTCTCCTTTTCTGTTCCTGTCTGTCAGTGTGCCTATCAGCCCTTTGACAAATTAAATATTGGTAGTTATACAGAGGCATAGATATCTATCTACCAAATGGGAAATGCTTTAATAGTCATTCCAAAGGAATTGAGAGTTGAGGCCTAAATGAAAGTAATGGTATAGACATGCATAGAAATATGTCATTGTGTCTTGAAAGGGAAGAGGGCTAATCAATGTCGAGAACTGTGTTGAGGTATTTGTCTTTTTAAATCATGAGCAAAGTGAATGTATAAGTAAAATAATACTAACGTAGCCTACCCTGCTAAACTTGAAATTTGGGTGATTTGTTTGTGAATTTTCTGACATTGATTTTTGTCTGTTGATCAGACATCATAATCTCTGATTTCAGTTGGATCCTGGAATGATATTACACTTTAAGAGAACTTTTATACACAGCATATTCTGGGTGAAGTTTCTCACTTAACTAGTGAAAAATAATTGCTGTAGTATGGCACAAAGTACTTGCCAATCCCTTGAGAAAGCAATCAGTATACATTTTATAGTTACATAAAAGATATTTCAAAATATTTAATAAGTTGAGATATGTTATCTGTGCAGTCTTTATCATTTTCTAGCTTGCAATTTGGCACAGCAAAAATATGAGTGTTACAAGATCTTTGGGGTGTTGCTTTCCTGGCCGGAAACCTCTATGGCCAGTGGCACCTTTGCCCAAGTTTTGCTCAGGCCCGCTGAGCTTGTTCTGCCCACTTGGCCTGGCAGGCTACACTCAGCTCACACTACCGGCCTGGATGCCATGTCTTCAAGGGAGACTGCGAGTCAGGCATGGAATGGCCGGGGGTGTGTGAGTGAGCATGGGATCTGGCCACTGCACAGTCAGACATGTTGGCCACTGCCATGGGATGGGCAGTTCCAGGTGCCAGTATGGCTGCTGGTTCTCCATTCTCCGTGAGGCGGAGGCTGGACCAGGTGCACCACAGGCAGCTTCCCTGGCTGGCACTGGGGGATGCAGTGACACCTGGAAACATGGAGATAATAGGAACCACAAGGCCCCAAAGAGTGAGTCACAGCCCTGGCTTGGGGAGCTTCCAGGTCTGGGGTCCTCAAAGGGCCACAGCTCTTCTCTCCTTCTCTTCGCCTGCAACGTGGCGAGCAAGGGACGTGTTTCCGCCCTGTTTGTGTTACAGCTCTTTTAGCCTCGCCAGTTGGCTGGTCCTGCGTTCTTGTCCTGTGGCCAGGAAGAATGAGATATGCAAACAAGTGAAGGATGAGCAAGACGAAGGAGAGCTTTATTGAGCAATAGGAGGAGACCCATAGTGGGCATCTTCTCTCCGTCTCAGGGTGTTCTGGTGAATGTTCACCTCCCAGCAGAGAGGGTAGCTCCTCTCTGCTAAGTAGGTCCTCCCAACAAGTGTTCAGTTCTCATCAGAGAGGGTAGCTCCTCTCTGCAGCTGGTCATCCCAGCAAGTGTTCAGCTAACAACATTGAGGGTCGCACCTTTTTGCAACCGGTTGTCCCATCATCTGCTTTGCTGTGGCTGAGCCTGGAACTTTTATGGGCTTCAGAGGGGAGGAAGTGCCTGCCAGCTGGTCCATGGGCAGCCATGGGTGGTCCCAGAAAAGGCCCCACCAGTTCCCACTCTGGTCTGTGGGGCTGACAGCCCAGCACTCAGACTTCAGGCCCTCGCTGGCCTGAAGGTGGGGCCTCACCGGATCCATCCTCTTCCACCCAGGAGCCTGTCTGCCTCCTGCCACCAACCATGGCACCCAGGCTGCTTATGCCAAGGGGAATCTGCAGGCCCCAGGCTGCCCTCGGCTCCCGCTTGGCTTCCCCTCCACCCTTGTCAGTGCCTACAGTCTGGAGGAGGCTGAGGCGGCAAGGGGCCGGTGTGTCAGTGCTGCCCCAACATGGGCACACTCAGTCAGGCTGACAGTACCTGGGCTCGGCCTCAGCTCTGCTCTGAGATCAGAGCTGTGAGCAGTGGTGGCAGGAGCGGCTGCAGAGGCAGCAGTGGTGGCGGTGGGACCCCTATGCCCCACGTCCCCTATGTCCCGCGTCCCCGAGGCAGCCCACCTGCAGCCAGTATGATGGCAGTGACCGCTCCACATGGCCTGTCGCTGCTGCCTTCATGAGGGGTTCACAATTAGATCAGAAGTTCATAACTCACTCTTAACCTCAGTGACTCCTTCTTGCTGTCTTTTCATTCTTTTTCCTCCCTCTCTCCCTTCCTCCCTAATACCTATATTACTGTAAAGCTTTCTATATATCTATAAAATAGGAGTAATGATAACATCTTGCAACACTTTTTGAAAACACCGTATATAAGATATATGAAACATTTAGTCTAGTGCATGGAACGCAAGGAGCAGTTATTTCTTTATTCCATTCTAAAGTGTAATGGTTCTTAAATCAAATTTTAAGTCAGGTTGTTTTGGGAGTTGTATTTAAAAAGAAATACCATAAACAATTTTTTTTAAAAAGTCTTTTTGATTTTGAAGATCTATCCTGACCACAGATGTCAACAGGTGACTCTGTTCAAATTTCATGTGACAGATTCAGTGTCCCCACAGGCCCTGGTACATATACAGCCTCTGCTGTGGAAGCTACCCCAGATGGTATCTGTGCCATGCTTTCGCCCTCCTAAGCAGTGATACGTCAACTCTGGGACCTCCTTCCCTTTTGTCGTGTGTTGGTATAGTTGTGCTGTTGACTTAGGCCGGTTGTCTGTCACTACCTGTGTCCCAGTGAAAATGAAGCTAATTATAACAAAGATCTATCATCCACGCAAACTCTGGCTGCCCCATGTTTGCGAAAGTGGCAGTAGGATTTGCTGTGGCTCGAAGGGAATGTAAAGGCCCATGGTAACTCCTTCCCCTCAAACCCTCAGACCAGGCCATTACCTTTACAACCAGCCCTCACTCTTCTGCTGTGTGCTGCATTTCCCACGGGACCCCGAAGGCGCTGTTTTTGAGCTCTCCTTCAGAGCTTTCATCCTGACACTTACAGAGAAAGAAAGATCAGAGATGACTTCAGCTGACCACCTCATAAATTCTACAGGCACTTTATAGGGAGGAAGCAGATTCCTAAAGACAGGGGTACCTGCATGTTCCCATTGAACATTCTCTCATTCTCTCCCTGTCTCATTTAACAGCAACAGAAACCTTCCCCTTTAAAAATTTTAAGTACATTGTTATGACAAATAGCCCTTTAAAAACAAAACACTCTATTTAAGGAAATGTTAATCAGTTAAAAGAAACAGCCAATTAGTTACATGCTGTTAGTTTTGTTCCCTATGCGACATATTTTCTTGATGTCCACAGAAGCAGCTTATTAATTAGAATTAAATTAGACAAATGGCACCCTCATTTTGTCTCTTCGCTTTTGTAGCATGTGATCCTTTCTGTGAATCTGTTTTAAGTGATTCTCAGTTGGCCAATCATATACCACAACCCTGAGTTATCTACTTAACCTTTAAGAATTTCTCATAAATTCCATTCATCTATGGATGTTACTGGTGGACTTCAATGGCTCTCCCCCATTAACATCTAGCACTACTTAGTATAGTGTACTAAAGGGAGGATTTTGCCCTCAGTACAGCAGTTTGCTAAGGACAGACAAAAGCAGTTTGCTGGTCTTGGTTGGTTCTCTTCCCTACGTTTAATAGCTGTAAGTGTACGTTGAGCTCATCACCTTGTCTTCAGAGTGCCTAGCAACTTGAAACATGATATGGCATCCAAATATTAGAACCATTAGGTTCAAAGATTCTGTGCATTGTTAGACTTTAAGAAACAATCTAACTTCTTAAAAGTAAAAATCAGTGTGTAGTTTGTGGCTCCTCCTGAGCTGTGTAGCAAATAATATTCTACTAAATTCCAGGAGCTATAGTCTGTGGTGTGAATGCATCCTGAGAATGTATAGTCTTTGAAAATGGCAAGCGAGCCTGGCAGACACATTCTAGAATATCAGCCATGCCTCTGTTTTGACGCATATACATGCATAGCTTCTCTGCTTTCCATTTAGAAAATAGACTTTCTGGGTTGAACAGTAATTTGAGCTGTGCAGTACCTGGCATTAGTTTAATAAAAGATCATACTCCTCACTTGTCAAAACCAACTTGAGCACAAATGCATTTTGCAGTGCAGCATTGGCAGCTTCACGTAGATGGCAATGGTAATTAGCTACAGCAGTAATGGAAGGATGCCTCTCTAAGTAATGGTGACTGGAAAGTTCTAATGCCTTTCTCCCCATCTTTATGCACTTGACATTTCTGTTTTTTGTAGACTACCTATAATACTGATGGTTGTATCTCATGGAATAAAAATGGAGATTTTCATGATTTGAATCTTAGTCTGTCCTATATTGTGACTTTTTAGTAGACACCCTTGTTTTATGCTTTGCTTGAATTCTCTTCCTTTTCTTCTCATCTTCAGAGCTTGGCTTAAATTTGGACAACATCCATGACACAATAAGGCAGACGATTCATCTCATTCCTTTTATTAAACTGAGATACGGAGAAGGGAAGTGGGTGATGTGTATTGTTACATCCCTCTGAGAATAAAGATTTTTACTTGCCTCAAGCATTTGTTGGGGTTATTAAGTTTAGCCTTCTCTCTACCTCATATCTTTCCTTTGGCTGGCTGCCTAACATTGACAGACTCCGTCTGAGAGTTTGACCAGCAAAAATGATTATATATGCACCACCCATGCTTAGTGAAAGGATTTTACTATATTATCTGGAGTCTTACTTTGTATCATAGGATAATGACATATATCCTTTTTGTAGTTTGGATCTCATGGGCAAATCTAGAAAAATTGACATT
This sequence comes from Papio anubis, assembly GCF_008728515.1. Lineage (NCBI taxonomy): Eukaryota > Metazoa > Chordata > Mammalia > Primates > Cercopithecidae > Papio > Papio anubis. The sequence continues at coordinate 37,693,445 of NC_044988.1, read as the reverse complement.
GGGTCCCATGGGAAAGTCATGATTTTCTTGTCAGTGAGACCAATGTCTTTTCATATATATATATATGTGTGTGTGTGTGTGTGTGTGTGTGTGTGTGTGTGTATTTTTTTACAAAATTTCTGTGTACAAGCCCCTGAAATTATTTGTTTTTAACTGTAGTGTGATCAATTTTATTTTCTTGTTTTCAAAGAATAAATTTAAGGACCCTTTTCAGGATTTTTTTTTTTGGAAGAGTATCAAGTCATTACAGTGGTAGAAATTAGAAAAATAGTTCCAGATCCTAAAACATTCTAACTGGTTATTTTAATAAATTTTCCACAGTTCAAGAGGTTAATTTCCTTACTTGACTTGATCTCTGGAAATAAAATCCTACAGTAACATCCAGTGGTCATTTCTTTGGCTTTTCTTTAAATTTTTTATTTTTGAGATAGAGTTTCACTCTTGTCACCCAGGTTGGAGTGAAGTGGCGCGATCTCAGCTCACTGCAACCTCTCCCTCCTGGGTGACATATTTTTATACTTGTCAATATTACAAGAAAACTTCTCTGAGTGTGATGATGGCTCACACCTGTAGTTCCAGCACTTTGTAAGGCCGAGGTGGGAGGATCCTTGAGCCCTGGAGTTCAAGACATGCTGGGCAACATAGGGGGACCTCATGTCTACAAATGATGAAAACATTACCCGAGCATGGTGGTGTGTGGTTGTGGTCGCAGCTACTCTGGATGCTAAGGTGGGAGGACTGACAGCCTGGGAGATTGAGGCTGCAGTTAGCTTTGATTGTGCCACTGCGCTGAAGCCTGAATGACACAGCAAGACCCTGTCTCAAAAAACGAACAAAAAACTTCAATGCCTGACCAGAAAATGAAGATAAACGAGAAACATACCTGGAAAACATTGAGATGACACTCATACCTGTTCTCCAAGTGTACGGGAATTTTGTCTCTCTGCATTCCATTTAGAAATAAGATTTCTGTGTTTAATTTGACTTGTTTAATGCCCTCACCCATGGTGGTTTCCAGATGAGCTTTCTAACCCAGGTCCTTACATGGCAAGAGGAAGCACTTACCCAAGCATCCGTTGCCTACTTGCAGATTGTCAGAATTGCCAACTTTTCTTCATTCTTTGGGATAAGAAATGTGATGGAATCCTTTAAAAAATATCCAGTTACAGGGAAAAGGGTATCCTACTTCTAGTTTTCTTTAATTTCTAATAGTACACACTCATTTTATGCAACAGCCCTTCACTGTATTCACATGCTCTTGCAAGAAATTTCAAAACAGAACTTAAATGGGAAGCTGGGCTTACAATGGATTTCCCTTCAGGGTTGACAGTTTTTAGGCTATGGACAGGAAAAGGAAGGTAGCTAAAAATGACAGTATTGTACCATTTAATACAGCTGTGCATTTTGTTTTTCTAGGGAAATTCCCTAGAAATTTTCATTGCATAATTATAATTTCTCCATTGGATACTGACAAGCAAGTAGTTATTATCAATTTGCATTGTTTGAAACAGCAGAAAGATAAATAAAAAAACTTGTAATATATTTTTCATTTGTTTGTTTCCAGAAAAGTGACATCAATGTATAGTATTTTGTAATCCTCTCACTGTTAGTCAATTTTAAATTACTTTGGCCGGGCACGGTGGCTCATGCCTGTAATCCCAGCACTTTGGGAGGTCGAGGCGGGTGGATCACCTGAGGTCGGGAGTTCAAGAGCAGCCTGACCAACATGGAGAAAACCTGTCTCTACAAAAAATACAAAATTAGCCAGGCATGGTGGCGCATGCCTGTAATCCCAGCTACTCGGGAGGCTGAGGCAGGAGAACTGCTTGAACCCGGGAGGTGGAGGTTGCGGTGAGCCGAGATCCATGCCATTGCACTCCAGCCTGGGCAAAAAGAATGAAACTCCATCTCAAAAGAAAAAAAAAAAGAAAGAAAGAAAAATAAATTATTTCGAGGCCAGGCATGGTGGTTCATGCCTATAATCCCAGCACTTTGGGAGGCCGAGGCGGGTGGATGACGAGGTGAAGAGATCGAGAGCATTCTGGCCAAGGTGGTGAAACCCTGTCTCTACTAAAAATACAAAAATTAGCTGGGTGTGGTGGCGTGCACCTGTAGTCCCAGCTATTTTGGAGGCTGAGGCAGGAGAATCACTTGAACCCAGGAAGTGGAGGTTGCAGTGAGCCAAGATTGTGCCACTGCACTCCAGCCTGGCAACAGAGTAAGACTCCATCTTAAGGAAAAAAAAAAAAAAAAAAAAATTAAGTACTTCCCACAGCTCCTAGTAATCATCTAGTCTCTGTTGCTACACTGAGTTGCTACAGGTTGTGATATCTAGCAGGGTTGTTAGAGCCTGTTTGGCTTTCCTAATATTTTTTATCATAAGCAGGCCCCCAGTTCCAGGATCACCAACAAGCTGAATTTGCTGATGAGGTGGAAATTCATTCTCCAGGAGCAGCATTGCAAATATGCCTCTCCTAAGCTTTCCTCCTTTGGAAATAATATATAAAACTAGGAAACCTTGAAACTGGAAGCAATTTCTGCAAATTAATTTATTTCATATGTCATAGTTTTGCAATTTTTGTAAATTAATGTGTTTCATATGTCATACCAAGAAACGGTAAAGTTGAGTGATTTTTTTTTTCCTCCAAGATTATCCATATACATAATGGTGGAGCTTAGATAGGAATCCAGCTTCCTTGACTCCAAGAAAACCAAACAGAGTTAGAACACACCATCAAGCCAATGGGAACACCATGTGTGAAATCAATACAGAGAAAATACTGGTGATGAGCCAAGAAGAACGAACTTTGTTATGACTTTTTTCTTTTTTATAATCCGAGGATTGTTTTCAAAATCAATTTTAGCTATGGTTATTTAAAGCCACTTTTCAATGACATGTAACTAGAACACAGTAGGAGAGAAGAGAAAATCTGTAACAGGGTTTTTTTTTTTAAATTAAAAAAAAAAAAAAAGAAAAAGTTGTTTGGGTTTGGTACAATTTTTCCTTTTCTTTTTTTTTTTTTTGAGACGGAGTCTCGCTCTGTGGCCCAGGCTGGAGTGCAGTGGCCGGATCTCGGCTCACTGCAAGCTCCGCCTCCCGGGTTTACGCCATTCTCCTGCCTCAGCCTCCCGAGTAGCTGGGACTACAGGCGCCCGCCACCTCGCCCGGCTAGTTTTTTATATTTTTTAGTAGAGACGGGGTTTCACCGTGTTAGCCAGGATGGTCTCGATCTCCTGACCTCGTGATCCGCCCGTCTCGGCCTCCCAAAGTGCTAGGATTACAGGCTTGAGCCACCGCGCCCGGCTGAAACATTTTCAACCAGGACATAATTGTAAGAATTCAAGGAAGTATAAAAGATGGAAGCAGTCGGAAAAATAATTAAAATACCTCCTCCTGAACACCATTATTAGTGTTTTCATTTACTTTGTTCTGTCTTTGTGTGTGTGTGCATTTTTCATTATCTGCTATCCCCACATATAACTCTGTAGTATGCTTTTGTGGCTGATTATTGCATCATCAGCATTTCTCATGTGATATGATACAGACTTTATAATACTACTTGTATGATGTTTCTTCTTCATGCCATAGTTTATTTCACTGACAGAATTCCCATAATGTTTGTTTCAACTACTTATACTCTTTTGCTAAGCAAATGATATGATGAATATCTTTGTGCATAAATATTCATTTACATTTTATATCATTCTTGCATGATAGCTATCTAGATCTTGCAATGCAAGATGAAAAATAAGTAAGTGTTTTAAGGAAAGAGGAAGAATGTTAGGAACATTTAAAGAGCTGGAGGATGTTGAACAAGCTTCCAATGTCTGTCCTTCTAGCCTTGGTAATCTTTAAGTCTACATCTTTCTATAAAAATATCCTTGGGTTTGCTGTGACTTTGGAGGCTTCTTGACTCATCTTCTTTTATCCAAATTGTTGAGCTAAGTTTCAAGTAAGACAGCTTACCATATCTGGGTTAGAGAGTCACTTTACCATTTTCCCCTATTTCTGTTTCTTGCCAAACCTTCTAATTCAGGGCTATATTTCTTGTCTCTTTAAAATTTCCTAGCATTTCTCTTAAATGTCACTAATTTTAATAGCTCAGCAGTGGCATTGCTGCTTTCTGGCAGTGTCCTGATAGTGGCATCAAAGCAAGCGCTAAAATTTTACTCACTTTGATTGATGAGCTCATTTTGTTACAGAGGACAAATTGGATTTTTTTTTAATACTGGTAATAAAAATTAATGTGTGATGTTGCTTTTCGGATGTTATTGGATCTCTACCTTAATACAGATTTCAGCAATAAAAGCACTAACAGATAACTTGACCAGGAAGTTACCTCCTTCCCCTTTAAACTACCCCCAAAAGTAAAAGTTGCTTTTCTAATTTTGTAATCCTATAGTGCATTTTAAAAATGTGTGTCTTGATGGCGGTGTGGTTGAGGATGGTGGGGAGAGCAGTGGTAGTAGGATAATAGTGTGTGTTTCAGTTTTCAATTTAACTGTGGTGTTTATTTTTTATTTCAGCACCTCCAAGGTTTACACGAACACCCGTTGATCAGACAGGGGTCTCTGGCGGAGTTGCCTCTTTCATCTGCCAAGCTACGGGAGACCCAAGACCTAAAATTGTCTGGAACAAAAAAGGAAAGAAAGTCAGCAATCAGAGATTTGAGGTATTAGGTCCATTGTTCTGTTTCTCTGGGGGAAGAATGCATCTGCTCTGTCTTTGGTTTCTATGTTATTTGGCTTGCTTTACTCTGATAAAAGATGTCACTGATATATGGTATTCCTTACATTGCAAGTGATGGAAAATGTAACTCTAAATGGCTTTTTAAAAAAGGACATTTGAGGGTTCAAGGGCTAATTTTTTGTTCCCACTTGTGCCAGGGCTCAATAGTATTCCTAGGATCAATCTGTCAGTTTCATCCCCAGGTTGCAAGATAGAACTCTGCATCCTCACAGGACCACATTTGTAGGATGTATGAAAGCTTATCTCTTCCAGAAACCTCTCATCCCATTGGCTTCTATTACGTTACTTGTTCATCCCAGAGAAAATTTGTGTGGATAGGCGGACAGTGTAGCCTACTTAATTTAAGCCAATCAGAATCTGCCTCTGTCCTGGGAATGAGAACTGTCCCATCCAATTCCAGGCTTAGAATGAAAGAGCAGTGTTTTCCCAAAGGAAATTTAAATCCTCGTTCCCAGGAAGAATGGGAATGGATGCTGAGCAGCAGATGAAGTGGTCCACTGCCCCTCGCACCTGTTTTACAAGTAGTGTGAACTAGAATGAGAAATTTGTTCTAGTGTTTTAAAGTACTATTCTGTAAGAAACATACCCAAACAGGTTCCTACTACAGAGAAGCCTATTGAAGAAGTTGGTTTTCTTTATTCAAGAGAGCTCAGTGCACCGAAGATGGTGAAACATAAATCAGAGATTCTTTTTTGAGTGTTGTGAGAAGGCTTATAGTTTAGAAATTTGCTCATTATGGAGGAGAAATATAGGCAAGAAGATATACAGAAAGCTACCCAGAGAGGCACACAATAGCATGCCCATAATTTAAGACATGAGAAGGGTAGCTTTAATTTTAGGGGCTACCAGTATCCCCAAACTGCCTGAAATTGTGAAACTCACCTCCCTTTTATCTGAGTTTCTAATCTCCTTCATGACCTAATTTACAATTTGGCAGATTAAAGGCAATTTCTAGTTAAAAGAAATATAACAACTACAAAATTCAGAACAATTTTATTTTACTTATTTTCATAGGAACTTACAGGGTGATCAGGGGTTCCAGTGTATAGAGAACCTAATTAATTACGTTTCACCATGGAAATTGGATTGTAGTTTACAAGTGAGAAGTTTAAAATTATGTCTGAAAATCAAATACTTCATTATTATTGAAATATAATTTATTTAAATACAAAAATAGTATCTTCAGTAGTATTTGGAAAATGTTTCCTATGTCATGTAGAAAATGATGTATGTATTCATCTTTGCTGCACATTTAAACAATTTTAAATGAAGTTAATTTTTTGTCAAAGAGAAGTTTGACATCACGCCTGCTAATGACAATGACTCCTGACAAAATCATGTAACAAAAATTAAATTATAATACTAAATATTTCAAAGTATGGTCTCTGCTCAGTACATAATTCCCCATAAGAGTCATATAAACACCTTGGGGGTAAATGAATTATTTTTACACAAAGCAGCTTCATCAAATTGTATCAAGTCCTGGGTTGAAAATCTTTACTATATTTAACACTAATATGTTATATATATTATATTATAATATAATTTGTGTGTGTGTGTATATATATATATGGTTTCACTAGTCTGTATGGCCCATGAGAGCAGTACATGGTGAATGTTTTTGCTCCCTCTTCTATCCCCAGTGCTAAGTATGGTGTCTGGTCCATGACAGGCATGCAATCAATACTGGATATTTTCAAACTGGAAATTACATCACTGGCTTGTAATGTGTGGTATATTGTATGTTGTAAGAGGATAGGTCTAAATCTAGGAAATAGTTCACAAATGTAAACATACAGTGACATTTATTAATAAATTAGTCAACATTTAAAGTGGTTTTGTAGTTGCTTTAACCTTTTCCTACACTAAATCATAAAATGATCATGACTTTTTTAAAATTATGGAATGCTTAACAAAGCTTCCAATATGAAACCATGAAACTTTTCTTTCCTAAGATGCATAATAGATTTATTTTAAAATGTATGCTTTATAGAGTTGAAAATAAACTGTAGTGCACTGAGAAATGGGCCATTTTGGATATTTACGTGAATTTTGAACAAAAGTGGAATGCACAAAGATTGAAGTGGACATATTTTGAAACTGTTGATGTCCTTTCTCTGTATGTTAATATACACACACACACACAAAATCTGAAATTAAGCATCCCATAAATATATTTATAAGGCAATCTGAATTTATTCATAATTTAGGCACATGGGAATATTCACAGTGAAATACAAGAAAAAAAAGGCACAGCTTCTCAGTGAACAGCTGAAGGAATGCAGCATAGTTACAGAAAAGACAGAGGACGCCTTAGTATTGTATACATATTTGTTAGTATCATCGGTTTTTTTTTTTTTTTTTTTTTTTTTTTTTTTTTTTTAAGTGGTACCTGAATTAGCTAACAAGTACCTAGGATTATCAGTGTCACTAAACTGTTTCACAGAAAAGTTCCTAATGGTGGTGAATTCAGGCTTAGTGTTTAGGACATTAATTTTCTGTCTGGTGAAGCAAGCCTCCATTTTATAGCAAGAATGCTCTAAAAATGCAGAAAATGCTAAGCTAGAACAAATACTGAAATGATTTATGGCAAAATTAATGCACGCCATCAGGCTTTTGGGTTGTGAAAGCTGTCTCGTTGGCTGCCTAAGTACTAGATTTATGCAGTTTTTCTTTATGGTTTGCCCATCTATACTGTTCAGGATGAGACAATTTAAACCAGCAGAGCTATCTGTGGTGGTGTGCATTAATTCTTCACCTTACAGGCTCATTATTGAATGAATCCACATTTGTGTATGTGCTGTCAGAGAAAGAATAATTTGAGAAGTTTATCGATCATAGCTGCAAGCCCCTTGCAAAATTAATAGAATAAAATTGCCCTAGATGCACATACTGAAATATTTTAATGAGTAAACCCTCGTGGTTTTTAGTAGGGACTAGAAATCTCCATACTTTGTATATGTAGTTACATATCTTTCTCCTTGTTCAGTAGAAGATTCACTAAGTTAAACCAAATATTTTTTCACCACTGTATCAAAATTCAGTTTCAGAATGATGTCTAGTTTATTATAAGCCTGATGGCAGATCCACCACTGCATTGAGAGCTTTAGCTGAGAGGTAGACAACTGTAACAACACCTGTGACAGCTATTGTTTCCTCTAATAGGTAATAGAGTTTGACGATGGGTCTGGATCAGTTCTCAGAATACAACCCTTACGGACTCCGAGGGATGAGGCCATTTATGAATGTGTGGCCTCAAATAATGTGGGAGAAATAAGTGTATCCACCAGACTCACAGTTTTACGGGGTAAGTGCGTGAGTGAAGGTTGTTGTTTGTGTCATTGTTACAATTCTGTATCTCTTTTATAGCATCATTAAAAAGACTAGCATTGTGATGATGCTTAAATGGGAATTGCAGTTCAATAAAATGTTTATAGGCCGGGGCGGTGGCTGAAGCCTGTAATCCCTGCACTTTGGGAGGCCGAGACGGGCGGATCGCGAGGTCAGGAGATCGAGACCATCCTGGCTAACATGGTGAAACCCCGTCTCTACTAAAAAATACAAAAAACTAGCTGGGCGCGGTGGCGGGGGCCTGTAGTCCCGGCTACTCGGGAGGCTGAGGCAGGAGAATAGCTTGAACCCGGGAGGCGGAGCTTGCAGTGAGCTGAGATCTGGCCACTGCGCTCCGGCCTGGGCGACAGAGCGAGACTCCGTCTCAAAAAAAAAAAAAAAAAATGTTTATAAGAGTTGAACTTTCATTAGACAGTGAATACCTTCTCTAGTTACGGGTCTTAATAGAACTAGAGTTCAGGGGGAGAATCAGGGGTAAAAAAGCTGAAAAAGGTATTGATTTCAAATGCCAGATACCATTTTGATTTTTGGCAGAGCATCTAGAAAGGAAACAGGATATGGTACTCTTTTGTATGTTGGCATTTCTCGTGCATGGATTTTTCATACCGCATTCAGCAGCTACGTTTTTACAGCTACCATAGCTGACATTGATATTTGCAAAGTAAAGAAACAACCTCAGCCTAAAGATGAACTTTCCTTAAGCAATGGGTCAGAACCAAGTATAAGAAATATACCTGTCTTATGTGAAAAAAAAAAAAAATACGTTTTTTGTTTGTCTGTTATCTTTCTTAAACCAACATGTATTGATCTAAATAACTGGGCTGACAAATCCCTTTCTTTGTCTCCGACAATGTTGCTTACACAATTTGACAAAGCACAGGGTGAGTTGCCAAATCTCCAGTACAGTGTGTTCAGTTTGTAGACTTCCTTTACAATGGGAGTGCTGGAAAATAAAGCTAGTGATGAAGACTGTGTTGTATGTCTCTAATTCAGGCTTTTGTATAGAGATACGAACATTCCCGATTAGGCACCTCACAGTTGACATTTCCAGATTAACTATTCTGTGCCTTTATCTCTTTCTTTCCTGCACACAACTCATTTGTTTTGTTTTGTTGTATTTTGCTCTATTCTAAAATTGAGGAGAATAGACCTTCCTCAGATGAAGGAAATTGGAAAGGAAAGGATCAGAATCATAGAGGAACTTACATAGATTAACTACATTTCTCTTCTGTTTCATTTTTTTTTTTTTCCCCATGGAGGGATGGATTTACATTATATCTTTTATAAAATAAAAAAGTTTGATTTTATAAACATCTTGGTTTCTTCCAAGGAGGTAAACCCTACTGATATTGTCAAGAACTTATTTATTTGGAGGCCAGCAGTAATTAGTAATGTAGGCCAAATTTACCTGGTGGTTTTGAAACTAAACACACACACACACACACACACACACACACACACACCCCACACACACACAAAGAAGTAATTCAAGAGGCTGAGAAAATGAGATTATTTACATATACAAAATATGTTTGAAATAATATAAAGACCTTATTGAGTTGCAGGGAAAATATTGACAATTGGATGTATATATCTTTTAAATGCATGTAACAGATGCTGCTTTAAAACAGACAAGTCAGATTTGAGCTACATTTCTGGCTGTTATGACAAGCTAAGTTGGTGCAGGAAGTTTTCCATTCCCTGACCACCACCTAGAAATGTTGAGAAAGTATCTGAAAATAAAATTAAAAACATAATTAGGCTTGCAAACAAGAAATAGAAATTTCCAGTTGCTAAAAACAAGGAGGGATTTCCTAGACAAAAGATAATTGTAATATAATAACCCAAGATAATAACATAATGGACCATATGCTTTAGTGCTGGAGTTTTAACACTCCAGCAAGATACATACTTATATAAAATAAGTTGGGAGTAACAGAGACTAAGATCAGCTTTCTGCCTACAAGTGAGATTTCTAGTACTATTCCTACTGTGCAATTCTCAGGACCAAATAGTTTAACACAAAAGCTGGTCAGAAACAGTGAATCCCATAGAGTGTACAACAGACACCCATGATAGCACTCACCCCACAGAGACATTCCGATAATCCAGATACACAACCCTAGAGAAGGTTGTTTATACCCAGATGGGTTAATAAGCACCAGTTCTGAAGCAGTCGAGTCAGCTACCACCAGCGAGCAACAGTAAGCCCAAACGTCGAGGGTGGAAATCACAGTCTGTGACCTACAGGTAATTGAACTGTATGAATGGGTTTTAAAAATAACATGTTTACATTATTTAAAAAGGAAAGGGAATGAATGGTCTAATAGGCGAGAATGAGACATTAGGGAAAAAAAGAGTAGGAGTTAGAAATTAGACTTTAGAACTGGCACGAATCTTAGAGACTATGTTTGTATGTGCTATAATATGCACTATGGAATGTATACATATTGCTGAATATACATATATAGTTCACATCAGCTTGTCTGAAAATTGTGGTCATTTTTCAGGTGTTCGTATTTGAAGCAAAATCTAGCTCATTTGTTCATCTGCTTTAAAAATTTTAATCTCCATTTATTTACCTGGTTTAGAATCAGTGCCATCGTATAGAAGGTATATTAAAAAGGTACGATAAGATAAAACTTTTCAGAAGCGTTTTTGAGTTTTTTCACTTTCTAAATCCCTTGAACTTCTTAAAAGGAGTTAGTGGCAGTCACGTGCTTGACTTATCTTTATGCATCCGATGAAGACATTAACAAAAAGTTGGAGGAAAATATCACTTTACTGAGAAATTCACATGGATTAATGTTTTCCTGCCTCTCAGCTGGCTGGAGTTTCATCATCTCCTCTGCTTTTATACAGCTAGTCCCCATATAAAACAAATGCATCAAAAATGTTTAAAATGGTCTCAAGTTTCTATGTGAACATCTGTCATGTGTAAGTACATTTGTATGAAAATTTATGATTTGAGTAGTTAACCCTTTCTATTTTTTTTGAAGACTACATTTAGCAGTTTTAGAACTTTCATGAGGGCCGGGCGCGGTGGCTCAAGCCTGTAATCCCAGCACTTTGGGAGGCCGAGACGGGCGGATCATGAGGTCAGGAGATCGGGACCATCCTGGCTAACACGGTGAAACCCTGTCTCTACTAAAAAATACAAAAAACTAGCTGGGCGAGGTGGCGGGCACCTGTACTCCCAGCTACTCGGGAGGCTGAGGCAGGAGAATGGCGTGAACCCGGGAGGCAGAACTTGCAGTGAGCCGAGATGGCGCCACTGCACTCCAGCCTGGGCAACAGAGTGAGACTCTGGCTCAAAAAAAAAAAAAAAAAGAACTTTCATGAGAAAAACTCAAAAGTATTTTGGATGAGAGAAAAGTAGTCTAAACATAATCTTAAAATAGAATACTTTTATATATCCTTTTAGGATAAAATAAATATGGATGGAAATTATTTTTATTTCTTAGAGTCACTGCTTAAAACTTCTAAATATTGTTATTTCTATTAATAGTAGTCTTTAATAATATTCCAGTGTAATCTGACTTTCATAGACTTTGAACATCATGAACACCTAAGTAAATGTGTATGAAGAGGTTTATACCGCAGTTGAGGAGCTTTGTGACATTTTAGGTTCGCTTTCTCTTGCAAATCATATTGGCGGACACTCAGGCACTCTGTTCTGCAATAGATGGAGACCACTTTACACTTTTCATCCAGTGGCCCTCATTAGATTCCCATTTCGTCCACATGGATCATTTACTTTTTCCCTGCTTTACTGACAAATGCCAAAAATGTGCCAATTCTCATGATGGGTTTTGTCTACGTGAACGGGATGACGATCACTCATTTATGTCACACAAGCTACTAGAGAAACTAATTAATTGGAGATTCAAACATCTGACCCGTATGGTTAATCAAGAAGACATCGAACTAATACCCTGACCACCCAGGTGCCTTGAAGGGAGCATTTCCGGAACAAGTTTCCCTTTGTAGCTTGTTTCAAATTACCCTTACTCTTAAAAACTGTGTTTCAATAAGGAAGGATAACCACAAGCTCAGGCTGAATGTGCCCTGAAATAAGATATTTGGGCAATTAACTGTACCATAGAGTGTGGTTCATGGAAGAAGAAATAGGAGAAGGGGGAGGTGAATGTAGGGCTTGTGTCTTCCAAGTCATTTTGATTTTTTAGTTGTCTTGGTTATGGAGACACAAGAAAATACTGACTCCCTAATGATATAACACTTTAGGAGGTTTAGTATATCTGTTATACTTGTGTTTTCCCATCCTAAGCAGAACTTTAAGTGAAGGCCTTAGGTTGTACTGAGGCTATTAAGGGCTGTGCCTTAACTAATTGTGGAATGCTGCTAAGGACAGTGAATTAACAGGCTTTCAGTGAAGAGCAAGCATACGACCACAGAGAGTGTTTGTAAGAACAGGGATTATCATCCAGATGGAATTGGTTCTGTCTGTTTCTTTAGTTTGCTGGTCACAATTTCTTCCTGACTAAAGATATCAGCAGGAAACCATGTAATACAAATTTATGCAGTGATAACTGAGGATGAAAATATTCTCTCTGGTAGATGTTATCAATCACTAGGCAGGGAAAATGAGATATGACCATCCATAGACTTTTCTTTCTAGTAAGAGTCCAGGGGTACCTGTTTCTTTTGGGCAAGAGGAAAGACATCAATAATTATTTCTTCTTGCTTACGTAACCTCTCTTCTCTAAGACAAAGTTCTAGAATCATTTAATCAACTTTGAATCTAAGCATCTGACTAAATGTCATCATGTTTCTTGAACTTAGAGTTTTGTTTTTGTTTTTGTTTTAGGAAAGTGATCAGAAAATACACATTTTGCTCTTATCTCAAACAGCATGTAATGGGTCATTTAAAAAATCTTAGTAGATTATTTTTAGACTGGACCATTCTCCAATAGCACTGCCCCAGACCACCACCACCACGAGCACAACAGAACAGGGTATGGTATATAACACTGCTGCTCTTATCTATTTATGGGGAACTAGCTTTGTTCATAGAATATATCTACAGTACAATTATTGTCTAAAAATGCTAGTTTACCAGATATGAGGCATTTTAGTTACCTCGTTTAGCAAATATATTTCATCAAGTGATACGTGTGAGTATCTACTCTTACATATAAATATATCATTTGTGAATTATCACCATTAGGACAAAAGATAACATGTGAAGTACCCAAGTCTAGGACTTAGGAAATTGAATTCCAGCTTTAGCTGTGTCACAAAATAGCTGTGGCATCTTAAGCAAATCTGTTAACTTCCCTGTTCTGTTTTTCTTTCTTTTTTTCTTTTTTTCTTTTTTTGCCTCATATGCATTGGGAAGGCCTCAGATTAGCGATCAGATCACTCAGATCACCCCTCTCCAGCTTTCCATGATTCACTGACATGCCTATTTCAGCAAGTCAGTTCTTGCAAGATGGAAGAAATTTGCTCCCTGAAGGTGACTGTTACTGAGATAGTAAAACACACAGTGAGCAGTTGGATGAGACAGAGAAGGCGCTGCAATGGGAAATAGAGAGAAGTGTTTGCATAATATGTCTGTTTCAAAAAACCTAAGCCATTATAGCAGTTGTTAAAAAAAAAAAAAAAAAAAACATACAACTTTTACAATCTTTCAGGGAGAAGGCAGTCAACTATCTCTGCCATTGTGCAGTACCCTGTGATCAGAATTAGCATGTTCATTACAGTCTCATTTTATTAATGCCTCTTTTTGAAGATGAACACAGTTGTCCCCGCTGTGAAAATGGTACTTTGCCGTTTATGTTATAAAGTGGTCTCGGCTGGAGATCCAGGCTAGGAACATTAAAGAACAAAGCACAGCTGCTTGAGTGTCACACAAAAGGATTTTTATGAAGGACGGAAACAAAAGGAAGGGTGGCCACCGCAGAACAAACGTGCTGACAATTATGGTACTGACTGAAGATTACTGGAAAAGGCTTACAAAATAGTTGAGTACTTGGAATACATTGATACCAACACGATAAAGCCTTCCTGTGTACCGCATTTCCATGCTGGAAAAAGGTGGTGGTGGGCAGAGCCACTTTAAGTGAACAGACACTCCTGACTTTCATTGGTGTAATCTTTAGAATTTAAAAACAGTGATTCTTTGGGTATCAGTGGTCACAAAGGCAGAAGCCCATATGGATAGTCTATGAGAGACCCTAGTAAGGGGAGACATTAAAATTGAAGATTTGGGAGAGAAAGTGTACCTGTGAGGAGAGGCTATTCATTTTCCTTCTGATCTGTCTTTTGAGGACTGTTATGTTGGTGATGCATGCTCCTTCCTTGGAACCATTACTTGTTTTGCCACACTGAGAGCATGTGTAAAAAGGGCTCAGAAAAAACGAGCACACTTGTAAATCACTGCATTTAAGTAAGAACAATTTTCTTCTTTTGACTTCCTATTAAAATATTATTTTTAATAATTTTGAAATGAACATCAACTCATGTGAGTGTTTGCTGCTTAACTTGTTAACCGAACCATAGAAATGTTGAGCTAGAAGGGAATTTGGTGTTTACTACTTATTTTGGATGTAAGAAGCCAAGGTCCAGAGAGTTTGAAATGATTTGTTCTTGGTCGTACAACTAAGATTTTCATTGAGTTTTGCCAAGTCTGAAATTATCCCTGCTGCATTACGTGTGACAGTGGGTTTCAGCCCTTGAGATATTTACTTTATATACAAGATATTGTCTTGGAGGGACAATGTTCTTCCAGCTGACAAGTTGACAAGTATGATTTGAAATAAAAGGTGCCGAAGTGCCATGGGTGCAAAGTGTGCAGAATACCACGTGGATGATGCACGGTGAGTGTGAGGACACTGGTGGGTTGAGGCATGAAGAATATTTAGGAGTCTATGAGATAGAGCTAACTTGAGAGAGAAGTAGAAACTAGAAGCTTCATGAGCAAAGTGGCTTAGGGAGGAAATCCCTGAGTATTGATGGTAGGTGTGTGCAGTGTATTAGGGTTCTCTGGAGAAAGGGAACCAACAGAATATGTACATATATAGGAAGAGCCTTATTTTAACAAATTGGCTGACATTAGTAATGAGGCTGAGAAGTTTCAAGATTTGCCAGGGCTGTCAGTTGGAGGCCCAGGAGAGCTGATGTCAGTTCTAGTCCAAAGGCTGGCAAGCTGAAGACCTAGGAAGAGCTGATGTTTCACATTGAGTCCAAAGGCAGGAAAAAAGCTGAGGTCCCAGTTTGAAGGTAGGAGGAGTTCTTCCTTCCTCAGGTGAGGCTCAAGCTTATTGTTCTCCTTAGTTTTTTACCTGATTGGGTAGGGGTTGTCCACATTAGGGAGGACAATCTGCTTTGCTTGGTGACTAAATTAAATGTTAGTCTCATCCAAAAACACCCTGACAGTACCCTCAAAATAACATTTGACCAAATATTTGGGCACCCCAGATATTTCGCCTAATCGAGTGACACGTAAAATTAGCAATTACAGGTGGGTATGAACAATGGTAGGTCGGAATGGAATAGAAGTAAAATAGTAGTAGTAAAAGAAAATGAGGTTGGAACATAACTCATTGGCTAAGGAGATAAAGCTAATAAGTGAGAAAATGTGTGATTAATTTAACCTAGACCATCTTTATGTGAGCTGAAAATTACAAAGGAGTTTACTAAAATACTTCACTTAGTCTATCAAACAATCACAGTCATTCATAATTGATGTTTATACTTTAAAACTAGGTAGTTGGTTGGCTTTCATTGATAAAATTTGAACAATTTTTAAAAATTCAGTCTCCTGGTTTTCCAAATTAGTTTTATTTTAAGCTACTAATTAAGATGTTGTTTTAAAAGTTGTGCATGCATAATTTATTGGTATTTAGGGCACAGATATACCAAATGCCTCATCTAGGGTTTAATTATCAAAGCCCTAATTACATATCTCCTTAGAAGAGCAAGTAACTTATTATATCTTATTAAAAAAACAATGACTTGTGAATTAATGCCACATTAAACACAACTATGATGACACACATCCCATATTCTTAATATATTTTATTAAAGATAGCAAGATTTTTCTTTTTTAACTACTAGGCAACCGGGGAATAGAGCATTTCAAGACTCTCTTTATCTGTCATCTTCCAAAATGAGCTATATTTTAATTTATATGTAAAAACTTTCCGTGCCTTTCTTTTTTGTTTCTTAGAACTTTACCTTTGATTATTAAACTTTATCCATTCTTTAAATAAATGTTATTTCCACCCTTTAACAGTAGATTTTTTTAATTGATAGATTTTTGGTCATAAGTGTAGCGCTTTTGAGATTTTTCTCACATGTCTGATGATGTCTGTGTTCAGGTTTAAAATTTGATCATAGTTTGTATTTTCCCAGAAGATATCCTGTATTTCTTAGAGCATAAATACCAAAAGAGCTGTTTAAAAAATGAAGCTGTAAATTGTGAGACCAGAAAATCAATATGAAAAGTTTTTAGATATTTTCTACCTTTCTAAGTATTGGCATACATAGTTCTTTCTGTTGTTTATGTATTTGTTTAACTATGTGAGTAACTATAGTTCTATCATTTACCAGTCAACTAGAAAATTAAGTACGGGAGAAAAGTGTGTGCTCATAAAATCATGATGGCTTTTAATAAAGCTAGTTATCAACTATCAATATTTATACAAAAACTGGTTGGGGAGGTATATTTGCATATATGTATGTTTTGTACGTGTAGTATGTATATAGTGTGTTTGTGTATGACCTGTTTAATTTGCTTCGTAGCACTTTTTACTATGTGATATTATACTCTTTATTTCTTGAGACTTTTATCCTGTATACCTCTTCCTTTGTGTATAAGCTCCATTACAGTTTTCCATGGCCAAAAATGTTCCTGGCATTTATTGGGCACCCAAGAGATATTTGTGGCATGAACAGGTACATATGTAGAGGGATCTATAGATATGGTTGTAGGCACAATGCATTAAGAGACCATTTGGGTAGGAATGAGTCTTACTTTACATATAATGAACAAAGTAAATAATAATTATTTCAGTGGCCACTGTAAGATGAAGAGTGTGATTGAGCGCCAAGAAGTCGAGGCAAAGGGAAAGAGAACTACAAAGACAGTGAAACAGGGAATGAAGAGAGATGCTCTTTATAGCTACATAAACATGAATTTGTATAAACTTTCCAGTGCTTCCTAACTGTATGGGTTTAGACATATTACTCAAGTCTGAATGTTAAATTCCTATCTGTAGGATTGGGGGTGATCCTGGCTATCTTTTAGGGCTGTTTGTGGGGAAGTTAATGATGTATATTAAATCATCTGGCGGAGTAACTAACAATAAACTTGCCAAAGAATGTTAATTTCCTTCCTTCTCCCTTTATTATCTCTTTGAAGCTGAGCTAGCTGGTTTGGCTCTCGCATCACTACTGAATCCCCAGCATCTAGAATAGTGCTAGGCACATAGTAATTCGGTAAGTGTTTGTTATATGTATACATGGCTATGGTGAAGGGAAGGGAGGCTGAAGAACACTGGAAAATGAGTTTTTGTGTCTTCTCAAATAGTCCTTAATCCAAAGGACTGAAAAACAGCTTTTCACATGGAAATAAGATGATACAACAATCTGAAAACATACAGTATTACCAATTTATTCTGAAAGACTGAAGATCATTTATTAGTGCTATGCTAGTATACAATCCCAAGAATTTTAGATCCTTTTTTTCCCCCTTACATTTGTGCTTATTGTTATGTTAACACACATTTCCATATTCTTCATAATGCTTATACATTAGGTAGGTCCAGGTAGTCAATTGCTTCAACTGCCTAGTGAAACTACAGTGATACTGTCATACTGTTCTATGCCATCTAGGTCACAGAGTACATAAAAATCTATAACTTTTATGATTTCTTTGAAAATGTAGCATTAGATACATATTTTAGAAGTAGCAGAAGAATTTCAAATATCCTTGAAACATTGAAAGAGGTAATAGAAAATGTTTTCTTGCTTGTTTTTTTTTATTTGTTTGTTTTGTTTTTTCAATTATTTCTGTTACCAACCTTGGTATAGGAAGTGACAGAAAGTGTAGTTATGGGTGTAGGTTCAGCAAACAGACAGACCCGAGTTCAAATCCTAACTCCCCTATTTGCTCTGTGGCAATGTGCACATGTCCTAACCTCTCTAAGCTTCACTCTCTGTCTGTCGAGTGGAGATAAGAAGACCTATTGCCTAAACTTAAGAGGATGATTACAGGAGATAATCCATGTAAAGCTTTTAGCAAAGTTCTAAGCACTCAGGAAATGTGAGTTGTTGTTGTGATTATCATTATCATCACTAGTATTACTACGATCAGTACGATTATTATTATTATTATTATTATTTTTTTGAGACAGAGTCTCGCTTAGTCGCCCAGGCTGGAGTGCAGTGGCGCCATCTCGGCTCACTGCAAGCTCCGCCTCCCGGGTTCACGCCATTCTCCTGCCTCAGCCTCCCGAGTAGCTGGGACTACAGGCGCCCGCCGCCTCGCCCGGCTAATTTTTTGCATTTTTAGTAGAGACGGGGTTTCACCGTGTTAGCCAGGATGGTCTCGATCTCCTGACCTCGTGATCCGCCCGCCTCGGCCTCCCAAAGTGCTGGGATTACAGGCGTGAGCCACCGCGCCCGGCCCAGTACGATTATTATTATTATTATTATTATTATTTTTTTTTTTTTTTTGAGACTGAGTCTGGCTCTGTCGCCCAGGCTGGAGTGCAGTGGCCGGATCTCAGCTCACTGCAAGCTCCGCCTCCCGGGTTTACGCCATTCTCCTGCCTCAGCCTCCGGAGTAGCTGGGACAGTACGATTATTATTAAAAGTTAATTTCAAATTATTTGATTAAAGGGCACTGCCCCATTTGTGAAGCAGAATTTTTTGGCACAGGCAGAATTATCTTTCTAAGGCTGGGAATATACAAATTTTTTAATCCTTAAGTCAGGCTACCTTGTCCACTAAATAATCATGTGGTCCAGATGCCACCATTTGGCCATTATAGGATCCACGAAATATTTGAAATTTGAACGTCATTCTGTCATAAGTGATAGGGGAGTATACTTAAGAGAAAATTAGATGAAATTTTCCTTTTATCCTAAAAAACAGAGTTAGTTGCATGCTTAGACTAGAAGTTCCATAAGGGCATGGCTTTGTTTTGCTCCAGACTGTACACATGGCAGTAAGTACAGTGCCTGACATTTTCGGTAAACATTTGTGTTTTTTGTTTTGTTTTTTAGAGACAGGGTACCACTTTGTCATCCAGGCTGGAATGTAGTGGTGAGATCATAGCTCACTGTAACCTCTCACTCCTGTGTTCAAGGGATCTTCCCACCTCACTCTCCTGAGTTGCTGGGACTATAGTATGAGTCACCTTGCCCAGCTAATTTTTTTTTTATTTTGTAAATTTTTAGTAGAGAATAGGTGTTGCTATATTGCCCAGGCTGGTCTTGAACTCTTGGCTTAAGCAATCCTCCCACCTCAGCTTCCCAAAGTTGTGGGATTACAGGCATAAGCTACTGCTACCAGCCAAAATTTGTTGATGGAATGAATGAATGACAAGTTTAAGGAAAAGGTTTCTAAATATTATTTTCTTGCAGACTGCTGGATTTAAGATTTATTTATAAAAATTAGAAATGTCAGGAGATGTTGCTTCCATGTCTCGGAGAGGCATACAATATATGAGAAGAAATTTGTGTTAATTCATGAATTTATTCATTTGATCATCTCTGTTCCTCTGTATTCCAGGAAGTGTGCTAAGTATTAGGAATAAAAAGATGGAAAGACACTTCCCCCACTTGCCTTCAAGGAAGCTGCAATCTCTGTTTGATGGGAAGCCATACATTTGGTTAAAATGACAAGGCAGCGATACATGTATACTGTGGCTGGAGATAATAAAGTCTATTTTTAGAAGAAAAGTGCTTTCACAGTAATGCAGCTTATACCTTTTCAAGCTAGTACTTGCAGTAAGAACTAATGTCTCCTTGAATCAATATGACAGTAAAGTTTGTTGAAATGCAAGATGTGTTTGACATATGAAGCCTCAACTGACAGAAAAATTAAACTCACCTTTTTTTCCTGATGAGTAAAAATGTTCTGAGAGAAAAATTGTGTTTCATTTGTAGGAAGATTCGGGATATACTTTGGTTGGGTTTTGAGAAAATATGGTGCAATAAAAAAACTTAAGTAATTACCTTCAAAGTAATATTCCCATTTGTTTCTCTCCCAACTAATAGTACAAGGAGTTTTTATTGCTGCACTTACCATTTTTTATGATTCTTTTTTTGCTCTAGGTGGAGATGACAGAGCATACCTAAATATAAAATGATTTTAAAGTGTACTAGTAAAATATCTTAAAACATCTTCTCCCTCAGAGGACTTCATTAAGCAAAATTGATTTTTATAATAAAATATTTATTTATTAAAAAATGGTAGTTTAGGCATTTTAACCCTTGAGGAAAAACCATTAGCATACACTGTACTCCAGTATAGGAACACTGTTAGATAAGTTACTTTTTAAGGCTTTGACAACTTGGAATAGAGCCCTGTATCCCAAAGAGCCTTTTATTTACACTCAGGTTTTTATGCATGTCATTATAACTTATGATGATAGATCTGAATTTCCAGGTATTGCCAAGCTCGTTATAAACTGACATCAAGTGCTACAGCTGACTTACTATGGGTCCCATTAATCTTAGTTGTAAAGATGCATTAATAAAGTTAACACTCACTGGCTCAATAGTAAATGGAATCCCCTCATCTCAGCTTACAAACAGATAAATCATCATCTGGGAGGAGGAATTCACTCTGACTTAAATGATTATTCTCAGGGATTTGCTATAAACCTACTACAAAGAGCCAAGGAGGACACTCAGTGCTGCCCAGTGGGACTGGGGTTTGAACCGACCTTTTCTTAATTCCCTATCAACATGTTTGAAATATGATTGTGATTATTTAAAAACAAACAAATATTTTTAAAATTAAAATTACTTTACAGCATAGTGGTGAAATGTTGATGGGATGGGTTTTACACAAGCCTGGTTAACTACATGCTAACAGCATTGATTAAGCTCAGGGACCACGCTTCCTGTGCCCTCCAGGGAGATGAATTCTTGTTCAAAGACCCCCACCGAACTCTTGCCGTACTCAGGTGCCAGCAAATCTCTGTCAGAATGGTGGAGGGGAAGTAACTGGTGTGGAGCTGAAGTAGAGACATGCTTACCCTGCAGTTGAGGAATCTTTGGAATTAGGGCCCTCCCTTATACGATGCCTTCCGAAGGTCCAGGAAGACTTACCTGTATCTCCAGTTGATTATAAATTTTTCTAAAATTTATAAAAATACTGTTTTTGCATTTGTTTTCATAAAGTAGTCCTTTAAAGTTTCATAGGCTTTAGACTTTATAATATCTAGGTCTGCCGCTGGGATGGGGCCAAGGGACCTAGGAACCGCATTATACTTTACACAGGATTAAAAAAATTACTTGTGGTACATCAACACTCGAACGTGAGTATCACGTAGAGGGGTGAATGTCTTTCCTCTATCACCCTCCATGGTTCAGTATAGACTTCAAAGGACCTTGCCCAGTGTTTATAATTCTGATTCTAAATTTGTGGAGAACGTCTTGGTACTATTTTCTTCCTTTTCTGTTTAACATACAATGCTACACAGGCAGTACACATCAACTGCTCTCTCCTGTAGCAGGATGGTTTTTCACACAACACAGGATTCCCCGCCACCTCCGGCCCCAGCCGTTAACTGGACTGTACCTGGTTAAAATTTCTCCATTCTGAAAGGTCAAGGTTTCTGTCTCCTCTCATTGCATTTGAACAGTACCACCACCACAATCACTGATGCAAAATAATCTTTTCATCAAGACACTGTAAATTCTTAATTTTTATTTTTATGTAAACTAGTTCTAAAGTTTAGTGGCATTATTTACTAAAATTCAACAAATGAATTTCTGAGCTGATTCTCCGTGAGCGACATGCTGTCTTGTGTATTAAAGGAGAAGAGACAGGTAGAAGGCAGGAATGGTTGAAGCTTCTTCTTTAAAGCGTTTGTCTGTAAAATAAATATTAAAAGATCTTCAGATTTCTTTTCTCAATGAGCAAACGATACAGAACCTCTGTTTGCTTGTTCAGGTTTTATTGGCGATTAGAAAAGCAAAGATCAAACAGGAAAAGAATCCTAGAGAATTAATAATAACCAAGCATTCAGTGCAGTTTTGGAATGTGTGAATTTTAATATATAGGTGTTCCATCTGATGGTCAGATAGATTCTTAGCCTTAGAAGAGAGGTCTGCTAAGTACTGTACTAACTACTAAAGGGGGTCTGTGTGCATTATCTGGAGAAGCTACGAGTTAGGAGCGGCTGAGGTTCAGAGGTGGCTTGACCAAACATGCTGGCAAATGTGATGATTACCAGATTTTCTGACTCTAAAGTTTATTCTGTATTTACTACTTCATATATCGCCCTTTAATGCTATCTTGCAAAGGATGCAATCGAGTGTAATGTGACATAGAAAAGTGTAAGGATCGATTTTTGTGTGTGTTGGGGGTCTCTAGGAAAAGGATGAAGATGTGTAAAAGATATCCTAACTCCAGCCAGAGGGGCTACTGAGTTGGTTGTGTAATGGACATTTATTTAGTCATTGTCCTTGAGTTTCTTTGTAACCTGGGTAGAAAGAGAGCTCTGAGAGCACAAAAAGATGGGGTGGATTGGGATATAAGAGCTGAATGGTTGTGAAATATAAAATGCATTTAAAAGACGTTAAAGAAGACATAGTTATTATTGAAAGGCTAGTTAAGAGGGTACTTCTTTTTTTTAATGCATTTGATTGTTATACCTCTTTATTATCTTTTAAAATATTATAGTAATTGAAATAAGCCATTCACAGAAAGACAAATGCTATGGGATCTCACTGATTTGTGGAATCTAAAAAAAAAATTGATCTCAGAAGTAGAGAGTAGAGTGATGGTTACCAGAGGCTGAGCAGGTTGAAGGGTGGGGATTGGGGAGATGGTGGTCAAAGGATAGAACATTTCAGTTAGGAGGAGTAAGTTTAAGAGAACTATTGTAGAACATAGTGACTATCGTTCATAATATTTTGTATTCTTGAAAGATGCTAAGAGAATGGATACAAAGTGTTCTCAAACACAAAAGTGGTAGCTGTGTAAGATAATGCATATGTTACTGAGCAAGATTTAACTATTTCACAATGTAAATATAGTACCATCGTTTTGTATGTGGTAAATACATACACTTCTATCTCTCAATTAAAAAATAAATTTATGGCTGGGCACAGTGGCTCACTCCCCAGCATTTTGGGAGGCTGAGGCTGGCAGATCACTTGAGGTCACGATTTCAAGACTAACCTGATCAACATGGTGAAATCCTGTCTCCAGTTTAAAAAAAAAAAAAAAAAAAAATTAGCCGGGTGTGGTGGCATGCACTTGTAGTCCCAGCTCCTAGGAGACTGAGGCAGGAAAATCGCTTGAACCCGGGAGGTAGAAGTTACAGTGAGTCAAGATCGCACCACCGCACTCCAGCCTGTGCAACAGAGCAATACTCTGTCTAAAAAAAAAAAAATAAGTAAGTTAAGAAAGATATTTCTTAAATGTTTGAGGCAACCACAGGAAGTTAAAAGGTGAGGGCAAGTCATTTCAGATATGTTGGAACTGAGTTGTCTTAGTGTTTTATGACTCCGTGACTTTCTCTTTGAAACCTCTGGTAGATGGAGATTATCAAGATACCGTACCATTGGTGTGAGAATCTAACAAGTAATTAGTCTTCTTTTATTAAGAAAATTATTCACAGGAATCTTTGATCACCATTCATGGCTTTATACACAATATGTTTTCATGAAAATGAAAAGTCCAGCCTGAGTTTTGTTTGTTCTTTCTGAATATTATCAGTTGATAGACTTGCTGAGCTAATGGAAATGTACCTAGCGCTTTACCTATGTGGTCTTCATTTAATGTGTATCAGATTAAGGGATATGGTAATCTCTTATTCAGAACCCAAATATCTTACTAATATGGGAAAATGTTCTTTTTTCTATGGCCCTAAACTCGTGCAGCAAATTTTCTTTTAGCGTCTTTCTTAAACAGCAGTTGGTGGAAGCTTTACAGGTCTTATTGTTGAGGAAGTGACTTTAAATTTTTATTTTAGGCAAAAGCATCTGCAAATTAAGACTGCAGAAAGCAGCAGTGAGAAGATCCTCACAGTTCTACTCAGTTGGGCAATTCTTCACTACTCTGACAATTTAATTGGGTGTAAAAAGAAATGGCAATTAAAAATCAAGAGCTTTAAGTGGGACAACTTACCAGTTTCAAAGTTAGTGATTTTTTTAAAAAAATTAGCAAGACTTAAAGATGGTACATCTTTAGTTCTCTAGTTAGTTGTTTCCTATTATGTTCTGTGCTGAAATTGCCATATCAGATGTGCCTTTTAATGGCAACTTTTGCAAAAGTCTAAAGATAAAAAGTTGAATTCACCCTTTTATGCACATATATAAATACACTTATAGAAATACTTATTTTTAAGAAAGTTTATCTACTCAAGTTTTATTATTTTAATGATTTTAGACTCTTTTAATTCAAGCCTTTTGGATTTTTAAAATCAAGACTGTAAGACTTAAAATCCAAGTGGTTTTGTTTGTTCTTTTAAGTAGGAATGAAACCAGTATTGCTTATCCCATTACTTAGAGAAGGGGTGCTACAGAGAAGGGACTCAAATATTTTGCTGAAATAATACATGTCAGTAAATTTTAAAAGTTGGGACATCTAAGTGACATATCTGATGTTGATTGTAGCTTAGTAATCAGGAATAGGAATAAATTACTTATGTATATCAAGGTTTGCACATCCACTTGGTAAGAGTTATAAACATTTCTCCAAAATGAGACATCAGTTCTCTCTCTTGAGAAGTTTACAAATCTCAGATCATAACATGGGTGCTTTATCGACCAACCCTTTTCAGAGGCGCTGAGTAGACATCTTCATTCTCCCAGCCTTCTTTCTCTTCTTTCTTTCTTTTCCTTCTTTCTACAAGTGTTTTAGGTAATCGCTCTTATTACCCATCGATTTACTTCATCCCTTGACCCATCTAAGGTTCATGAACTCTCAGTGTATTTTGGTTTATATAAAATGAAAATATATTTTTATCTCTTATAGAAGAGCCAGATTGGGGAAAAAAGAATTTGTAAATAAGTATTTTGGATAACAGTTATAGAAAGTAGAGTATGGTTGTACTCATGCGGGTGTTCGAATAAATGCCATTTTATACACCAGTAATCCCCGATTAAACTACTACCAACTGAACTTCTATACTGAGGAAATCACTGTGTTCTGTGCCACCTGAAAGTCTGGGTGAATTTCAGCTTAGCCTCTCATGGAGAACATAATCACTTCAGCAAGATTAATAGCATAGTTAAATTATTAGTATTTTTAGCTAGAGTAAATCACATCCAAAACATTGAAGAATAAAACTGTCTAGCCCCTCCGTAATAACATCAGCAGTCTATCTCTCATCTGAAAGGTAGTTTTGTATGTGAGATATGCTCCGAAAGTAGGGTGTCTATTTTAGTAGCTTTCAACTTTATGAATAAGTTGCAGATATGAGAGAAAAACCACAATATTTTTTTGATAAGAAATGGTGAATTTTTCTCACATTTGTCATCATTAAAAATTCTGTTAACCACAGACCACGGTTTATTACCTAATCTATGGTTATCATTCTTTATTCAGTCTGCCTAGAGTCTGAAGTAAGGGACCCCTGTGTTCAGTTTTGAAATACTTCTTTAACACATGGACTTTGAAATTTTATGAAGACATGGTAGTTATCAAACTTGTAAAGCAAGGTGTTAAATATTTAGTGCAAAATGAAGTTATGAAGACCATGTACTAGATGAAATTTTAAAGGTGGAATTTTCCTCTAGCTCATCTGCCATGTTATAATTTGAAAAGTCTCCTGACATCTCAACATTCCCATAAGCTTAGTGGGGACGCTTTTGTCTTTCTGGTAAGTTCATTGGCCCATTGCACTTTAGTTGATTTGTACTGATGGTCCAGTACCTAAAATAGCCTCATGTGGTTAGAAAGTCAGGATATGAGGTTTGGTGGTAAAGTGAATTATGCGTCAATAGTAGATCAACGATTCACTTGTATAACTTTAAAAGTGATTAGCTAACTCTCCTTTATAAAATGTAAAATCTTTCATAAATTTCTTTTTAAATTTTGGGGAAAATGTCTGAATAATAGAAAACAGATGGTTTTAAATGATACTAAATTATCAAGATTATTTTCTCCATGAAGATGTTGCTCAGGACTGTGGCTGTAGCACAGACTAGCTGACATACGTTGATATTTCATTGAAGCTGAAATATATATTGATTTCATGTTGAAAATATATGGACAAATCTCTTTAGAATGTGAGAAAGGGATGGTTAACTACTTCCTGATAGAGATAATTTATTACTGAATGGCCATTTCCTCAATTTTTATTGTCTTTGACATATGATGTCGTTTTTCCTAATTTTAAGTTACTAGATACAGCTAAAGCCAAATAAGTGGAAAAGCCTGGAGTCTATAAGATGCCATGCTAGATTTATTAATAATGTGGGAAATTCATAGATAGTTTTGTTCTTTTTGCAGGGAGGCAGATCTGGCTCTATGTGAGCTGGGAGTATAGTGGCGGGATCTCAACTCCTTTGCAGCTCGCCCTCACGTTTATGTATTCTCCTACCTCAGCCTCCAGTGTCTTTGGGACAAGCGTAAACCATCATGCCGGCGGATTTTGTGTATTTTTAATTTTAGTAGGTTCCACACCGTGTTCGCCAGGATGGTCTCGATCTTCTGACCTCATTGATCCACCCGTGCAGGCCTCTAAATTAACTGGGATTACAGAAGCGAGAACCACACCAGCCAGCATTTTGTTCTTAATGAACATTTACCCTTGAGTCTGCTGGGTACTTTTTAAACAATGCTTTGAACTAATCTTCCTAAAACTTACAATTCACTTTTTAAAACAGAGGAGTGACTTTTCTCAAAACACCATGAAAGGCCATTGTCTATACCTAAGAGGATAAATGAAATTAAAATAGACCTAATTTAGACTGCTCTTTCTTCATGTTTAAATAGTGGTGATAGCTTACTTTTTCTCAAAGTGAGCACACTTGATTTTGCATGAGTGCTTGGTATACTTACTATGCCCTCCTTGAAAAATTTGGGCCATAAGGTTTAATTGCATGCTCATCAAGCAAACAGGCTTGGAGGTATATTCTCTGAGCCGTGGGCTCCCGCAGCTCCCATTAATGCTAATGGGAGTTACACATGTGTATTGAGGAGAGAATAATATAGCCTTTGAAGCTGGAGTTGCTAATTGAGTGCTTTCTTCAGCTGTGCTCAGCTTCAGTGGCTAAGCTGAGTTAGAGTGGTCTAAAATGTCATTCTGGTAAAGCCCCCAGAACATTATCAAAGCAGGTTGGCAGTGAAAGAGACAGCTAAAAAGAAGTCTTTCTCACCCTTCAAATGGAGAAAGAATTAGCAGGCCAAACAAAAGAAGGAGCAAAGAAGTCTCAAGAATGGGCACTCCTTTCTTTAAAAGTAACTTGAGCTAATTTAGTTCAGAAAGTGGGAATAGAAGAAGCCCTCTTCCCTGGTGGAGTTGCTTGCCATATGTGGATGACTTTTTGTGAAATATGAGGACTAGTCAGGGCTAAATATTATCCACCTCTCTCGTAGATTTTGACTAACAGATACTTGTTCCTGGAAGTGACCGGATGTCTGTCATTTTGTCTTGTGTCTCATGTCTTTTGTCTCATTTTGTCATTTTGTCTCATGTCTAAAGGTCCAAGATCCCAATGTGTCAGATCCCTTATATGCCCTCTTATTTCTTGCATAAACTCCTTTGTAGTAGTTATCTTTGCAAAGATATGAGAAGCTGTAGGATTCTACATTGTAGGGCTCTACATAAAAGGAAGATGAAATTGACTCAGTCCTAAAGAGTATTTAAGTGATTATCTTCTCTATTTCAGTCTACCCTCATTTGTCCTGGCCTTCCTTACAACATTCAGCATTAATCTGTGTGGTATTTTATCAAACTGAATACAGACAGGGAGGTCTTTTATTGTGAAGAAAACTACACCTGGTCGTGGGATGATCAAACCTCTGAACTCATTAGTCTCATTTGCCACAAATGCATAAACTGGTTGCCTTGTTTGACCTTAGCTGTGACTGCATGTGTTAGGCAACTCAAATATTTTGCCACTGTATGAAATGACTGAAATCACCATAAGTATTGACTTGGAGGTTACAAATAAATTTTAGCAAGTAGGCGAATTCACAAATATGAAGAATGAGGGTCAAAAAGTTCAGTGTAATACCATTGCCTCTTCTGGAAGCATATCTTAAATCACATTTACCAATAAAGGATTAATCATGTCATATTAACATCTGAAGGACAGTATATTAAAAATAACACTATATCAAATAACAGAACAAAACTAGAGAAACTCATATTCTAACTAATAGCCTTCTAGACTTACCATAATATGAAGGGCTTCAGCTTTACTATTTTATAGAAAAAGAAAGAAAAAAAAAAAACAGTGCAGGAATAGCGATACTCTTCTTTGATAAGAGCTGCTTCTAAAATGACAGACTATTTATTCATTTAAGAAAGTTCTTGCAGAAAAGACAGTTGGGCTGAGAATGTGAAAATGTAATTCTCCTGGTCCCTCAGGGTGTAAGAAAAATAACTAAACCAGTTATGAAACTGGTGGTGGCCTCTGTGGACTGTCATGTAGAAGAGGGATTAGACTCATTTTGTGTTCATGCAGACAGCCAAATCAGGCTCAGAGAGTGGCAGATTTTTGGACTGGTCCCAGGAAGAACACTGGAATGATCTCAGCTTCCTGAAAATTACCAGGGCAACTTTAGGAGGTAGAAGTGAGTGATCATTTTCTGGGGGTGCTAGAGAGGCAGGAGATTCAAACTTCGGGTAAAAAACACAGCATGATGATGTCAGAGAGTCTGTGATGCTATATTTTAATCTGCCGTTTTTTCCCACTTGGATTTATTTTTAGTTAAAAAAAAAAAAAGTCAGTAGCAGAATAGTCTGTCAACTATTTCTAGGTATGGTTGAAGTACTCCATTCCGCAGAAGGAAGGCAAAGTAAGATATTATAATGTTTATACCCTTAGCATTAATGTCAGGGATAGTACCTTTCCCTTCCCCTTCCTGCTCTCTCTTCTAGAAATGGAAGACACCACTGAGATGAAAGAATGCCACTTCTCTTTTAAAACATTTACAGAGTAACTTAGTCTTAACCCACATGTGCGTTTTTATATTTGTTATGCAGTCTATTCAAAAGTAATATTCTTTGAATACGTATTATGTGTTGAAAGTAATAGAGAGCTAAGACATCCCACCCTTTGCCCAGCACGCACACCAATATAAGTAAAATGTAAGTCTTTTTTTTACTAATGAATAAATGTTAGGGTTTTGTTATTGACGGAATGTTGAATATAAACACATGAAAGTATTAACTACAGGTGTGTTATTAATAATCCTTTCCTTCTTGCAAATTTTAATACCTAATCCTTCTGAAGGCACAGTAGTACATAACAATGCCATAGCCAATCACAGAACACATCATGATTCAAACTAATCGATTATAATTTTAAATAACCACACTATCGACAATTGTTTTAAAACATGCTAATAGTCTTACATGAAAAAGAATGTGAAATGTCTTCATTGTTCTCTACTGGAGAAAAGTTAAGGCAAGTACCACTTGTATGTGGGTGGTCCCACCAGCCTCAGGGTCCACCAGAAGTTGTCATCCTCTTCTCATCCCAGTGAGTGTCCCTCCAAAAGACCGCATTCTTATACCATGATCACTGTGCCACCATCCTTCTCTACTGTGTCCAAGTCTGGTATGTGGATTTTTCATTGTATTCCTCTCTGTCTTGCTACCTCTTTGACTAAGTGCATTCCTGCAACCAACTTGAATAGTGACCCTTTGTTTTCCTTTGTCTTCTGTTGTTATTCCAACAGCTTTTAATTGAACGACTTCGCTTTCTCCGTTGGCACATTTCTCAGACGTTCCTCTGGTTTTCGCCAATTTTCATGGTATTAATTTTGCTGCAGTTTATGTATTTTTACACACACCTATAGATGAAATTTCTTTCACGACACATTTTGCAGTAGCACTGGATATGAATGAATATTTTCTGGTACTTTAGAATTGATGGCAAAACATACCAAAGCAAACAATAGAATATGAAATATAAATGTACTTACTGGATGAATTTTGTAAAGGAGATATGTTTTGTAGGATATGTAGGTATGAAAAGGAGTAGTTAACATTGAAATATCTTTTCTGGAATTCTAATAATGAATGCGACACCTATATCTATGCTATTTTTCTTTTCTTTCTTTTGTAACATTTCTACTAAGGTCTTGTTATTTGGGTACAAAAGTAATTTAACATTGAAACATGTCTTTCTGGAGTTACTAATAAATGCTGTTCCTGCTCTCTTTCTTTCCTCTTTCCTCTTATACTTTTTCCTCTCCTCACTCTCCTCCTCTCATCTCTCCTCTCCTCTCCTCTCTCTCTCTCTCTCTCTCTCCTCTCTCTCTGTCCTCTCTACTCTACTCTCCTCTCTCTCCTCTCTCTCCTCTCTTCCCTCCCTCCCTCCTCACACTCCTCTTCCCTCCCACCACTCACCTCTCCCTCTCTCTCTCTTCCATCCACCCTCTCCTCATCACTCATTTCTAACACGCTTAAACAAAGCAAAGCTGTAACAACAAAGCAAATACCATAAACTATAAGCTTTTCTCCACACATCATCATCCTCCTCCTCCTTCATATACCCTCTATTTCTCCTCTTCTTTTTAAAAACTTACTTTTGTGAGATTCTTGCATGTCAGGCTTAAGTGCAGTGGCTGGATCACGGACTGACTGTAGCAACCCCAGGTGCCCAGTCAGGTGATCCTCCCACTGAGGCCTCCCAGTGTGACTGGTCTGGGCTTCCTGTGCTCAAGCTATTTTTGTATTTTGTAGGACATAGGATTTCATCATGGCACTTTGCCCAGGCGTTCCCAAACTCCTGGAGCATCATTCCTCAAATCCCTAAAAAGTATACAGTTATTTTAGATTATAGATATAGGCAGGCTCACTCTGTTTTCATTTTTTAAAATTTATTTTTATTTATTTTCTCTTTCTTTCCATCGTTTACCCCATGTTCTGGTTAGTCACTTCCATTTTCCTCATCTTTTAGTGACGTCTTCATAAGGATAGCTTTGCCCAAGTGGCAAGTCCTACCAATATTTGTGATAGTTAAAAAAATATATATCATCTGACTAGAACACAGTCAGGCTCATTTAACTTTGAGATTTTTGTTTAACAAATGGACAATCAGCTTTTTGGTTATTTTCTTACTTTATAGGGGATACCATTAAGAAAAACATTCTCAGTTGTGAAAAGTAAGGAATTAAATCTATTTTAGTGATTATAAGAAATGTAATCTTTTGATATTTTCATCACATGTTTGGGTATCCCAGTATTTAAAAAAAGAATAAACCATAAATTTAGATGGAGGGCCATATAATAGTTCAACATGAAAATATAAAACCATCATGGTTGTTGATGTGGAAAATGTTAATGTAATTAGCTAGGCTTAGAAAAACTTACTTTCAGCATGTTAGCAGCTGGCTAGTAAAGTTATTTTTCTGGGGCTTGTTGTTGCCCTTTCATCTAAACCAGATCACTTCCTGTTATATAGTTTAATGAAATGATTATATGGAAAATAAAAAGTGCCAGGAAATTAAAGCTCTTCTAAAAACTAAATAGAATAACACAGCAGAACTAGACTGGATGAAATAATGTCCCTGTGACTTCAAACAGTGAATGAAGCCACAGTGGTGCACCAAGCACTAACTTGGCATTTGGCTATTAAACTAAATATTTATGAGTAAATACTTTAAATGTCAGTCTGTGGTGCTTAGCATGCCCACTCCTTGGCTTTCACAGCTTTTTTACTGTTCAAGTAGAATGGTTTTAGTTTTCATTTGTCTAACAGAGAGGAAGAAGCATCAGCCCTTGTTTTTTTAGTTTGGATTCAGGTATCAAAAGAGACCGTGTGGTGTGACTGGGACACTGGGCTGAGCACCAGGAAACCTAGGATCCCATTCCAGAATCGACACTAAATAGCAATGTAATGTTGACCAGAAACCCTAGGCTTTCCAGTGCCTCAGATTTTTTCCTCTCAATTCTGAAATTGATAATAGCCACCATTTATGGAGTACTTAATATGGCCAAACATACTAAGTGCTTTACTATATATATATATTTTTTTACTTTTCACAGCAATCCTGTGAAGTATTATCTCTTTGAAATGGATGGGTGCACTGTAGTTCAGAAAGTCCGATGTTTGCACAACAACAAATAATAAATAATATAATAATAATAATAATAATAATAATAATAATAATAATAAAGATCACTTAACAAAAAGTGTGCTACTATGCCAAAATACTTAAAATGCATACTACTGTTAAACCACTTTAGTCTATAGGTTAGCCCACTTAATCTCAATATCAGTTCTGAGTAATAGGTAGAAAATGAGTTTTCCCATTTTACTAATAGGGAGCCTGAGGTACAGTGAGCCTTAGCAGCTCAGCTAATAATCAGAACTTCATATGAATCTAATCTTGTCTTACTCAACATTTGTGTTGGGATTTTTAATGTAGGAAATATACTTAATTTTTTCTCCTTTATATTATTTGTATAAGGAAAAAATATGGTTAAAAAGAAGGAAAAAGTCAAATGATTAAGAGAAAACCTTAAAATACTCAGGTATTCCTTCCATTTTTATGAGTGATGCGCAAATCATTTATTGTAGGTTAATTTAGTACCTACAACTGGCTATTAGTAAGAATAAAATTGAATTAAATAGTGATGTTCAAATGTGGATTTTGTGTTGATTTAAAGTTTTTATTTAATTATACTTTTTAAGTACCCTGTTTCGTGAGTGGTGCTAAATTGCTCCTGTTCTGTGGTTTCTGTGTATGGATGATCAGAGATCTTCATATGGTAACATGAGCTTCCATGGAATGCACATCCACCTGATTTAGGCATCCGGTTACATACTTGTCACATATTAATTTAGTTTATTTTCATGATACTCTTACCAGAAGGGCAACACTTTTCACAACTCATCAATCTAGAAATAAAGGTAAGACAAAATGACAAAACCACAAAACATGGAACAGAGCCTGACCTTGAGGAAACTGACTTCACATCCCATGTCCTTCCTATGCTCTGTGCTGCTGACCTTAATGAAGTTACCTCCTCGACACCCTGTCCAGTGCTGCCACGTGAACACACTCAAGTTCTGGGACGCAGCCAAGCATATGTGAAATGATCAAGTTAATGTGTCTCATCTTCCAGGAATATCAGCTTTACTCAGAGATGGAAGGAAAACAAGGATTATGTTAATATTAAAATTAGATTCATTGAGGGGACAAATGTAAAATTCCCATTCACTTTTAAGATGAAACAAGATATCAGAGTTTTGTTTTTGTTGGTGGTTGTCTTGGACTTTGCCCACAGATGACTCTGGTACTCTGAATTATAGAGGTGATGTGTGGGGAACATTGAGAAGCCTGTTTTTCACCTGGTTGCTTCTTTGTGAAGTCATGTCTGAGTCTCATCACTATGCAAAATGCCTCAACCACTTGCTTGTGCTGATTCACTCTCTTTGAACCACTTATCCGTTCCCAATTGTAGAGATAAAGTACATATGGTCCAATTCATGAAATCCTGAAATTTCCATAAACCCCTCCAGAATTAAGAAAATTAAAGGAGCACTTCCCTTTTTTCTTTTTTATTTTTTCAGGTGCATTTTCAAAGTTCTATTTACATCATCCATTTGCCATCAGTACTCTAATAGCAACAGCTATTCATATACTAAACACAGTGATTTTCCAGTATTCTGGCTGATTTGATAAATGTGGACAGTTAATTCAGATTCCCTCCTGCCATGGAGCAGGGAATGGGTCAAGCCACAAGAAGATATGGGAGAGACACTGAGAGTCTCTGAGTGGTTCTAAGTGACTCTCTTGGAATATGCCAGTTGCTTTAGATGTGGGCACTCTGCTGTGTGAACAGGAAGCGCTAAAATGTACCACAGTGATGCTTTGCTAAGTGGCGTTTTAGAGTTCAGAAATACCTCTTATACTTCCCATCTAATCTTTTTATTAGGAATACCTTATGCTGGCCCTTTTGTAGTATAAGCAAAATACTTCACTAAAATTTCATAATGTGCAGGTTTTCATCCCCATTTAATGACAGCTGAACTGGATCATCCAAATCATGAAATTTTACTTTGGGACTTGAATTAGTTCAACTATTTGTATTATCCAGGCTAACAGGGTAACAGTAATATCTTCACTTCAATATGTAATGTTTAGATATATCCTACATGAAAGTCTAGATTTTTTAAAAAATGGTTTAGAAATGCTGTGTCTTATTCTCAGCTGTATGTGGAATTGAATAATGGAAAAGCAGTGTGCTGGGATATAGGGTTACAGTGCAATGCATCGTAAAAGCTGACATCCTGTAATCACAGATATTTGCAGCCCAAGTATGGCAGGCAGCCTCTGTGTTAACTTCAATAGAGTTATACTTGACATGTAAACCTGTGACACAATAATAATACTTGTTTCCTATAGAGTCCACCATAATGTAAAACCATCCCTTAAACTTGTTAGGTTGCCTTAAAATTATATATCCTAGATTTGCAATGAACTGTAATAAAATAAATATTTGTGTTTATTTTAAGTGACTATTCTGTTTATCTCCACGAGCTTTGGCATGGCAGCTCTAGTAGGAGTTGGTTATTCTCCATTGCAAATTGCTTTATAATCAGGGGCCACTCCCATTCGTTTTTAATTAGTTAATTTATTTTTATTTATTTATTTTTTTTGAGACAGAGTCTCACTCAGTCACCCAGGCTGAAGTGCAGTGGTACAATCTTGGCTCACTGCAACCTCTGCCTCCCAGGTTCAAGCAATTTTCTTGCCTCAGCCTCCTGAGCAGCTGGTATTACAGGCGTGTGCCACCACGCTCAGCTAATTTTTGTATTTTCTGTGGAGGCCGGGTTTCACCATGTTGGCTGGACTGATCTCGAACTCCTGACCTTGTGATCTGCCCACCTCAGCCTCCCAAAGTGTTGGGATTACAGGCATGCGACACCGCACCCACCCTATTATTAATTTTATGAATGTTTTACTTTGCTGTTCATATACTTATAGATTTTAATTGGCAGACAAAATTGTATGTATTTACCATGTACAACATGATGTTTTTAAGTATATATACACTGTGGAATGACTAAACCCAGCTAATTTACTTTTGCATTAACTCACCTAGTTATATTTTTGTGGTGAGAACTCTTTATATCCGCCCTCTTAGCATTTTTCGAGAGTATAATATTAACTGCACTTACCATGTTCCACACTGGATCTCTTGAACTTGTTTCTCCTAACTGAAATTTTGTATCCTTTGACCAACATCTTCCCAACTATTCCAAATCCTGCAGCCCCAGGTAGTCACCATTCTGCCATTGATTTATGTGACTGCTCCAACCCCCATTGGGCTTCTGTTGAAATTAAACATTCAAGTAAGGTTTTCTTTACCTGAGACTATTGTCTGCTTCTACAGAGAGAGATGCCCAAAATTGGTCAAAAAAAAAAAAAAAAAAAAAAAAAAACCAATGTGACAGATCCTGGATTCAGTTATAATCTAAGCAATGTGCTTTGTGAATATTTTGAATAAGGTTTCTTAACTTAACCTTAAGGAGGTGAGAGAGATTATTGCGTAGATATAAAAATAACCTTCCTCTAGCATAAAAGATAAATACAATAATAGAAATAAAATATGAAAAGACTGTTTAGCATTGTTTTCTTGTGCAGAAGGGGTGAAGTTGTTCAGGAGAAAGGGAGAAAGGCAGAATGGATTTCAGAATATCAAGCATCATGTAGTGAAGTAAAGCTTGGTGCTCTAAATAGCATCTGGGTTGGTTTCCCTCCTCCTAGAGTTACTTATTTACTCCCTGGAAGTAAATTGAAAACTCATTTCATTGCTTTTATACATCATATGGTCTGGATTCTTGATGCCTGCACATAGAAAACATATGTCTCTGCATATGCTTCATGTCTCTTCACTTGTTAGATTGAGAGGCCCCTATAAGATGCTATTCACAGGTAAGTGATTTTCCTTCTCTTGGCTTCTCTTCCCCTCATCCCCAAATGAAAGGACTAGACTGGTATCTTCCTCAGAGCACTACTGGCATTACATTAACATTCTCTAATTGTAGAATCATGCCTATTGGCTACCATGAGAGTGTTTCTTGAGTGTGTGTATGTGTATGTGTTTGTGAATGCATGTAAAAACTGTTATTTCGACACTTCTCCCTCCTTTCTTTTCCTTCCCTTGGAACCTCCTTCCTCCTTTCCTCACCACCACATTCCACAAAGGAATTCTGCAGACATACCTTCAGAGATATTTTGTCCACAATTCTATGTGGATCCATTCATTGTTTTGTGCTTATAAAGCATCAAATGGAATGAAATAAGGATCCTTTTAGTTTAGGTTCTTGAGGATGGTATAGTATACTATGTACATCGCCACCCCTGCTCCCCGCCGCCCCCCCCCCCCAAAAAAAAAAAAAAAACAGAAACCAAGAAACCCAGAGGACTCATCCATGCTATGGCACATCTATGCTTCTGATTTACATGCTACAAATTGTATCAAAGAGGTGGCTGTAATAGCTGGTAGGATAATCAATCCTTAGTAAGTACAGTATGCTTATGTTGCCAACTTCCGTGGAGATGGGCAGAAAGGCCTGAAAGTGGTGTAAGTCTGTTGAAGCGCAAAGTAATGGCATGAGTGCTGAAGAGAACCAATGTGCACAGATGTCACATCATGTGCAAAAGCATTCTGCCAGGTGATTCACGTCCATTCTCCTGTCATCCTCACAGTATCTTGAATGATTTCTATTATCCCTATTTATGAGGAAACTGAGGCTTCCAGAGTCTTAGTAACTTGCCCAACGACTCACAGTAACTAGCCGATCTAGAATAAAAACCCACGTTTTCTGACTGCAAAGACTGATGAGTCTTCACTGAAGCTCTTCTCTTCTTTGAAATGAAAGAATCCACCTTTTTTGACCCAATGGTTTCAGGTCATCTCAAAAATTGTTTTGGTGAGGTAGAAAATAGCTCTCAGTTTTTTTCTCTAGTTCAGTTGAATGAGCTCAAAGAGCAGGCAAAACTATGATAATGAAGTTAAATTCACAACCCATTAAACCTAAGCCAATAGTTAAGTCCAATTATGCTTAGCACTTGCAGCTTACATAAATATTAAATTGTCAGGTTTAATATACTTCAAAATTTGCTCACCCGCGTTTTTCCAACTTCATTATTTTCAGGTCTGCTGAGGCATATTATGTTGGCAAAATGCTTTCTTGCTGAAGAGGTTGATAGAAGAAGAGTTTATTTGTGGCACTTGGGTTGGGACCATGGGCAACTGCACAGTTTGATAGGCCAAAGGTTACCTAGAGTGATTCAACTAATAGATTAAAAAAGATGGCAGTTTATTTTCATTTTTTACTTAAATAAATGGAAAACCCAGAAATCAAATTGCTATTGTTCCTAAATAAGTTGCATGGAAAATAACTTGCTTACTTTTCCTTATCTCCTTACTGGATATTTGCACCTAAATATACTGCAGTAATCTCAAGCTATACATGTTAAGGCATGATGTTATTGTCTCCCATTTTCTATATTTTCCATCTCAGTTAATGACATCATCATACCCCTGTTTATGAAATCCTGAAAAC
This sequence comes from Papio anubis, assembly GCF_008728515.1. Classification (NCBI taxonomy): domain Eukaryota; kingdom Metazoa; phylum Chordata; class Mammalia; order Primates; family Cercopithecidae; genus Papio; species Papio anubis. The sequence continues at coordinate 37,655,426 of NC_044988.1, read as the reverse complement.
TCATAGACTTACTTAATTTCTCTTTTCCTCCATATTCCGCCAAACTCAGTAGGCAATAGCTTAGGAGATAATTGATTACTTCAGAAATGCATCTTGAATTTGATCTCCTCTTTTCATCCTTTATTTGACTGATTTAGCTTGAGTCCCCCTTATTGCTTTGGGGATTTTTGCAAGGGTTTTGACATCTGTTCCTTGACTGCCCACTTTGGTATCATTCCCCATTGGCTATAGGAGAAAACCCTGTGTCAGTATGGCCAGGGTCCCTTGCTGGCCTCATCTTGGACTTACCCTTATCTGATGTAATGTACTTCATGCCCTTGTCAGGCTGAACTCACTCAAAAAATATCATGCTGTGCTCTGTATTTCTCTGCCTTAGCATGTCTTCTTCCTTTCCCACCCTATCTGTGATTCATCCAGTTAATGTTTACTGGGAAATGTATTCCTCTAAAAAAACATCTAGCTCATATATTACTTCCCTGGCTATTTTGCGAGATCTAATGGTTCTCTCTTGTGTGCCACTGTGGCACTTTGCTCTTTCCTTGACTATGCCTTAAAGCATTGTGTTTTAACTTCATGCATGGGCATCCCCTCCTCTCCTGGGAGGATCTCGGGGTTAGAGACTATGTCTTGTTTTTGAGTTCCTTACTTTACCACAACAGTACTTGGCACATAGTAGATTGTCAATGAATGTTAATGGATATGTTGGATGCTGAAGTGAAGAATTAAACACTCTCAGCATAAGTGTTTAATTTTGATGTATGTAGTGGTGAGAATAGCTATATTGTGTTTCCAGGACAGGTTGTAGAAACTTTGAGGCGTGATTGATAGGAAACACCTTTTAGTGTCTAATACTTTTTAATACAAAGTACATGTTTTCATTGTAGCCTTTCTTCTAATTAGTTGGGCTTTTCCATTAAGGGATTTCCTTATAACTAAATAGTAAAATATTTGTGTTTGGAAACAATGTGTAATTGTTGTTTCCTCCAAATTCCTGAGAATATTTCTAATTAAAAACATTTTTTTGATAGATTGATTATATCAATGGATAGGAGAGTTAGGACATGTACTTTGTATCAACTTCCCTTATGAGTAACAACTATAGTTGGATTTATATTCTAAGTGGGTTAATCATCTAACTGCTTGCTGAATTCGGGTAACTTTTCTTGACAGCATCTGCTTCTCATATAAAGGAAGTATTTAATTTAAAACATGGTGCTTGGGGTGCTAAGGTTCTTCTTTTTATTCACATTGTAGGAAAACAGTTCTCAAATAAGTGAGAAAGCAAACACATTAAGGAGAAGTAGCTCCAGTGTTAACAAAGTAAATCCTTTTGAAACCACGGACTGGAGAAAGCTGTCTATAGGGTCAAAGGCCCAGCCTTTCTACTCACACCAAGAGTTTAAACTGTCGTCTAAGTACCATAAAATATTTAAGAAAACTTAGATTTTTTCTTTTGCAATTACAATAAAAGCAACCCGTAAATCCAGTTTAATCTAATAATTGCCTGTGTAGTTCCCCAGCTGATGTCTCTAAAGAGTAATGAATGGTTTTACGAAGACTGAATTAAGTAACTTACAAGTGGTGAAACCTCTGAAGTCAATGCAATTTTATTAAAATCATTATTAGTTTCTGGTAAGGATTGTAATATACCTCCATGAATGCAAATCAACTTGCAGGTAGTAGAATACTATTTATGATTAAGAACCTCTGTTTGAAAGCTACAAATTGATTAAGACAGGTTCAGTTGCTGTATTTTGTTGCAGCGTTGTTGCAATCTCTTCATCTTCCAGTGGCAGCAGTCTAAGGAAGACGAATTCCGTGGTGGGTTTGACTAAAGGGGATTATGTCGAATGAGTTTATGCAGATGAATGAGTTAGTTGAATGAGTATATGCAGATGCATAGAGATAGAGATGGAATTAAAGCTAGGATACAGATGTAGAAAGGTATTCACACATTCATTTTGTGTATATATAAATGCATATATATGCACATGCATCCATATTCATTTATTTATGTAACTGCATGTTTCTCTTAGTTTGGGCATGGTGCTGACTTTGGTAAAATCTTGATGCAGGTTGAGTTCATTCAAGTTGACAGTCTTTTCTATTGACAATTGTCTGTAGTGTCTGAACACATGAGACTGAATACAAAGAGATGTTGAAGGCTGTTTTGTTTTTATGTCAGATGAAAACATGCTGATTCCTGCTGTACTTTTGAAAAACATTTTAAAAATTAAATATTTGTTTGTATATTGTCTCTTTACACATGTTCAGGGAATTCATCGTCTCATGAAAGAATGATCTCTGGTATTCTCATTCCTAGTAAGGCTCATAGTGAGGTTATATCATGTGGCAAGAGTCACAGTTGCTATTGTCATCCTGTTTATAAGTGGAGAGAAGAAGCACCACCAAAGGCTTATACAGACAAGGTAGTGTGAAGTCTCAGAAGTCCTGGGCAATGAGGAAGGTGCATGCCAACAATATCTAGGGATCTTTATAGATAGATGTAATTTTTAACACCTTAATTGTGAAAACATGTTAACAGTTTTCTATTTAGAACTATTGGCTCCGGTGAAAGATAGAATGCCAAGGTCATTTATAGAAACACTTTTCTTTCACCAGTTTATTGGATATTGTGCCTCTAAATATATGTAGAGGGAGTTCCTCTCATGTTCCGTTTTTCCCTGCTTTTCATCTTCTGTTTGGTAGCACATTGCTAAGTGTAAGTGACTGAGTGTAGAGATGGAGATCTGGTATCTTCTACCCTTTTCTGTCCTTGCAGTGCACTACATTGGGTCACCATTGTCACTACCTATAATTCTTTTCATCTCTTCACTGAGGTCCATTCCAGGCTTGTTATGTACCTTTTGTCTCTAGATTTCCAAATCTAGCACAATGACTAGGTGCTTGATACATGTTTCTTAACTTATTCTTAACTGACTAAATTAATAAATGTGTGATTTTCTAATTTTCCTTTTCCAACCCTGATAATATGTGCTTTTGATCATTTGAATTCTCTGTTATTCATTTAAGACTTTACTCTGTGACAACACTGTCAATCAATAGGAAAGACAATACTGCCGTCAGTAGGGTGAAAGGAATATAATTCATAATGGTCCCCATGGGTAGGTAAACTGTACAACTCGTGAAATTTGCATGGATTTAGGATGAGCCTGTTCATTTGGAGGAATAATTGAATATGAATGCTCAGGAAAATATATGTCAGGTAGTATGTTTTTGTTTTTACATATCTCAGGTATCTTTAAAGTTTAGCAGTATTAAAGTCAATATTTATTAATCTGTTTTGTTCAGCAAACAAAAATTTGCTGAATGATTCAATTAAATGTAAATGTTATAGCTTTCATCATAAACAGAGTTCCAAAGCTGAGAAAGTGTAAACCATTCAACATCTTTAGTGTCCTGTGACTTTTTAAAATTTTAAAATTTTATTTATTTTTAATCTTTTGTGTTTTTTGTGGATACATAGTAGGTATATTTCCAGGTTAAATGAGATATTTCAATACAAGGCAAATGGGACCTTCATTCTCTCAAGCATTTATCCTTTGCATTACAGACAATCCAATTATTCTGTTTTAGTTATTTTAAAATGTACAATTAAATTATTTTTGACTATAGTCACCCTGTTGTGCTAGCAAATATTAGGTATTGTTCAGGCAAACCAGTTTTTGTGCCCATTAACCATCCCTATTTCTCACCCCCTCCCCTATACCCTTCCCAGCCTCTGGCAACCATCCTTCTACTCACTATCTCCCTGACTTTGATTGTTTTAATTTTTACTTCCCACAAATAAATGAGAATATGCTAAGTTCGTCTTTCTGTGCCTAGCTTATTTTATTTAGCATAATGTCCTCCAATTCCATCCATGTTGTTGCAAGTAATAAGATCTCATTCTTTTTTATGGCTGAATACTCCATTGCGTATATGTACTACGTATATTGATGGAGACACTTACAAATCTTGGCTACGGTGAATTGTGCTGCAATAAACATGGGACTGCAGATATCTCTTTGATATACTGATTTTCATTATTTTGGGTATATGCCTAGGAGTGGGATTGTTGGATCATAGAGTAACTCTATTTTTAGTTTTTTGAGGAGCCTCCATGCTATCCACACTACCCTCCATAGCGATTGTGCTAATTTACATTCCCACCAGTAGTGTACGAGGATTCCCTTTTCTCCACATCCTCGCCAACATTTGTTATTGTCTGTCTTTTGGATATAGCCATTTTAACTGGTGTGAGACGGCATCCCATTGTTGTTTTGATTTGCATTTTTGTGATAATCAGTGATGTTGAGCAGCCTTTCATATACCTGTTCCCCATTTGTATGTCATCATCATGTCTTGTTTTTCATCCATTCAGCCACTCCCTGAATTTTGATTAGTTTAGTCCATTTACATTCAATGTTATTTTTCATAAGTAAGGACTTACTTCTGCCATTTTGTTATCTGTTGTCTGGTTGTTTTGTGGTCTTCTCTTTCTTCCTTCCTTCCTCTCTTCCTTATATTGAAGGTGATTTTCTCTGGTGATATGATTTAATTTCTTGCTTTTCATTTTTTCTGTATCTTTTGTATGTTTTTTGATTTGAAGTTACCATGAGGCATGCAAATACTATTTTATAACCCATTATTTTGAGCTGATAACAACTTAACACTGCTTGCATAAACAAACAAGCAAAAAGAAAACTAATAAAAACCCTATACTTTTATCCTCCTGCTTCTTTAATGTTTCCTTGTTTCTATTTATATCTTATTGTAAAGTCTATGTCATGAAAAGTTGTTGTAGTTATTATTTTTCATTAGTTCATCATTTAATCTTTCTACTTAATAGTAGTTACACAACACATAGTGTTATGTATTTTGTGCTTTTCTGGGTAGTTACTATTACCAGTGAGTTTATACCTTCAAGTGGTTTCTTCTTGCTCATTAATGTCATTTTCTTTCTGAATGAAGTACTCCCTTTAGCATTTCTTGTAGGACAGTTCTGGTGTTGATGAAATCCCCCAGATTTTGTTTATCTGGGAAAGTCTTTGTTTCTCCTTCATGTTTGAATGTTATTTTCACAGAGTATATACTATTCTGGGCAATTTTTTTTTTTCTTCATCACTTTAAATATGTCATACTATTGTCTCCTTTCCTGTAAGGTTTCCACTGAAAAGTCTGCTGCTGGATTCATTGGAGTTCCATTGTATATTATTTGTTTCCTTTCTCTTGCTTCTTTTAGGATCCTTTTTTAAGACCTTGACCTTCAGGAGTTTGATTATTAAGTGCCTTGAGGTGATCTTCTATGTGGTAAATCTGCTTGGTGTTCTATAACCTCCTTGTGCTTGGATATTGATATCTTTTCTTTAGATTTGGAAAGTGCTCCATAATTATACCTTTGAATAAACTTCCTTACTCCTATGTCTTTCTCATGTCTTTCTCTACCTTCCTTTAAGGACAATAACTCTTATCTTTAGTCTTTTTATTATTTATTTTTATTTATTATTATTATTATTTTGAGACAGAATGTCGCTCTGTCGCCTAGGCTGTTGCCAGTTCCCCAACCTCCGCCTTGCAGGTTCAAGTGATTCTCCTGCCTCAGCCTCCTGAGTAGCTGAAATTATAGGTGCCTTCCACTATGCCCAGCTAATTTTTGTATTTTTAGTAGAGACGGGGTTTTACCATGTTGGCTAGGGTGGTCTTGAACTCCTGACCTCGTGATCCACCCGCCTTGGCCTCACAAAGTGCTGGGATTATAGGCGTGAGCCACCGTACCCAGCCTATATTTGCTGTTCTGATGCTATTTTCTACATTTTGGAGGCATGCTTCATTCTTTTTTATTCCTTTTTATTTTGTCTTTTCTGACTGTATGTTCAAATAGCTTGTCTTCAAGCTCACTAATTCTTGTGCTTGATCGGTTTTGCTATTAAGATAATTTGATGTGTTCTTCAGTATGTCAGTTTCATTTTTCAACTCTAGAATTTCTGCTTGATCCTTTTTTATTTATTTTAATCTCTTTGTTTTAGTTATCTGATAAAATTCTGAATTTCTTCTTTGTGTTATCTTAAATGTTCCTCAAAACAGCCATTTTGAATTCTCTGTCTGAAGGGTCACATATCTCTGTCTCTCCAGAATTAATCAATGGTGCCTTATTTAATAATAGTTCGTTTAGTGAGTTCATTGGAAGGTCTTTATGCTTGTGGATATTTTTCTGTGTCTGGGCATTGAAAAGTTAGGTATTTATTTCAGTCTTTGCTGTCTGAGCTTGTTTGTACCTCTCCTGTTTGGGAAGGCTTTCAAGATATTTGAAGGGACTTGGGTGTTGTGATCTAAGCCATATCTGCATTCAGGAGCACCCCAACCCCAACAGCACAGTGGTTCTTGGAGACTTGTAGATGTTTTGCCATTTTGGTCTTGGATAAGCTCCAGAAAAGTTTTGTGCATTACCAGATAGAAACTGTTGTTCTCTTCCCTGACTTTCTCCCAAACAAATGGAGTCTCTCTCTGTGTGCTGAGCTGCCTGGAGCTGAGGCTGAGGTCATACAAGAAACCCGGTGGCCATCACCACTGGGACTATGCTGTGTCATAGCTGAAGCACTGAATCTTGCCCAAGGCTTGCTGTAACCATTACCTGGCTACCACCTATGTTTGCTCAAGGCCCCAGGGCTCTACAGTCTGCAGGTGGCAAAGCCACCCAGGCTTTCTTTTAAGAGTGATGAGTTCTGCCAGGCTTGGGGCAGATTCAGAGATGCCATCTGGAAGCCAGGGACTGGAGTCAAAAACTTTAGAAGTCTACCTGGTCTTCTAGTCTGCTGTGGCTGGGCTGGCAATAAAACCATATGACATAGTCATTCCCACTCTTCAATCCCCTTTCCACAGATGGAGGAACATCACGTCATGGCCACCACCATGGGCCCATAGGGAGTACTGCCAAGCTCCTGCCAATGTTTGCTTAAGGACTAAAGGCTCTTCAGTTAGCTTGTGGCTGCCAGGACTGGGACTCACCCTTCAGGGCGATCAGCTCTTTGGCCCAGGGCAGGTCCAGAAATGCCATCCAAGATCCAAGGCCTTGAACTGGGGACCTGGAGAGCCTACCTGGTGCTTTACCCCACTGTGGCTGAGCTGGTACCTAAGGTGCAAGACAAAGTTTCTTTTTTATTTTTCCCTGCTTTTCTCAAGCAGAAGCAGTCTCTCTCCATAACCACCGCAGTTGGTAATATGATGGTTCTCACCTGAAACCAGCATGTGTTTGAGTCTTACCCAAGGCCTGTGGTATATTACCTGGGTATTATGCTGGTTCTTCAGGGACTAAGGGCTTTTTAGTCAGCAGGGGATGGATTCTGCCTGGACTGAGTCCTTCCCTACAAGGCAGCAGGTTCCCTTCTGGTCAAGGATGTGTCTAGAAATATCATCGGGGACCCAGGGCCTCTAATGGGGATCTCATGACCTGACCAGTGCCCCATCCTACTGTGGCTGTGCTGGCATCAAGACGTAAGACAAAGTCCTCTTTACTATTTCCTCTTCTCTTCTCAAGCAGAAGGTAAGGGTGTCTTTTAGAGCTGTGAGCTGTGCTGCCTGATGTTGGTGGAGGGGTGATCCAAGCACTCCCTTAACTACCCAGGCTGGAGTCTCAGTAGGTTACATGCCCCTCCAGTCCACTGGCCCTGAGCCCAGTGCAGCAAAAGGACTTGCCTAGGAATTTCAATACTTGTGGCCTAGATTGCCCCCTCGAGTTCACTTAGGGCCTCAGAGCACTCCAGCCTGTGATGACAAAGCTTATGGGAACTCAAGCTCGGACTGCTGGGATGGGCGATCCCTTCTGTCTGGCTAGGCCAGTCCAAATGCCCCCTCCACGGGGAGGTGTCGGCTGAATACAGCCTGGTTCTTCTTTCCACTGTGAGAGGGAAGCATTGAGTTGGGTGAAAGCCTCACAATCACCGTGCTCCACCCATCCCAATCACAGAGATTCCTTATACCACCAGGCTGCAGCCAGGGGATGGGGGAGGGACAACATGGGCAATTCACAACTGTTTTCTACCTTCTTCAGTGCCTCTTTCAGCAATATGAAATCACAATTAGGCACTGTGAGTGCTCACTTGATTTTTGGTTTCTACCAAAGGGGAGGGGCCGGCTGGGCATCGTGGCTTATGCCTGTAAATCCCAGCACTTTGGGAGGCCGAGGCAGGTGGATCATCTGAGGTCAGGAGTTTGAGACCAGCCTGACCAACATGGAGAAACTGTGTCTCTATTAAAAATACAAAATTAACCAGGCGTGGTGGCGCATGCCTGTAATCCCAGCTACTTAGGAAGGCTGAAGTAGGAGAATTGCTTCAACCGGGGAGGTGAAGGTTGCAGTGAGCTGAGATCAGGCCATTTCACTCCAGCCTGGGCAACAAGAGGGAAACTCTGTCTCAAGAAAGAAAAGGTGGGTCGGGAGGGGCCATCGGTAGAGCCCTCATCTATCTTGGTTTCCCCCTTTTGTTTTCTGTGAATTTTGTGTTTTGTAACTTTCTAGTTTTGAATTAAGAAGAAAAGTATCAAAAAAATTCATCACTCCAGAGTTATTGTTTACATCAGTTTTGCAAACACAAAATGTTGCATAGGTAACTGATGCTTGAATGGTTTTTGTTTTGTTTTTACTTTTCAGAAGAGATGGGGTTCATTCAGGGTGGTATGGCCATAGACAGTTTTAATTTTTGTATAAGTTTGTTCCCACGCTGCTAATAAATAATAATACCCGAGACTGGGTAATTTATAAAGGAAAGAGGTTTAATGGGCTCACCAGTTCCACATGGCTGGGTAGGTCTCAAAATCATGGCAGAAGGCAAATGAGAAGCAAAGTCATGTTTTACATGGTGGAAGGCAAGAGAATGTATGCAGGGGAACTCCCCTTCATAAAACCATCTTCGTAATATCACATGAGACTAAGTATCATGAAAACAGCATGGAAAAGACCTGCCCACATGATTCAATTACCTCCCACCAGGTCCTTCCCAGGACACATGAGAATTATGGGAGCTACAGTTCAAGGTGGGATTTGGATGGGGACATAGACAAACCATATCATTTTTCAGTTAAAGTTCAATCTTTGTCTCCTTTTCCAGCAAAGGAGCAGAACGCTATACACCCTATATCTTTTGCTATTTTGCTTCTACGTCTAGAAATGTCTAGACGTGGGATTAATGATTCCAACTTGGCTCATAGATTGATAACCCAAGCATTTTAACTCATTGGAAGGCAGCAATTCTCTGAGAAGGTCAGACAGTGGTTTCCTTTACAAATGGCTCTTCCAGTGAAAGATCCTCTCCCATTCATGATGAAGGATACTTTTTGGTGCTATGAAGAATGAGCTGCGTTGTACATTTGATTGACTTTTGAAAATAATTGCATAGGTTAAAATGCACGATCTCATAGAAAGGCCATTTTCCTAGCCTGTTACCTAAGGGTCAAAAAAATTATGCTTCCATATTGGTTGATTATATGTCCTATATTGTTTCGGTACTTTGATACTTGTCAGATGCTGTTTTATTGTTTTGTTTTGTTTTGTTTTGTTTTGTTTTTTTTTTGAGACAGAGTCTTGTTCTATTGCCTAGGCTGGAGTACAGTGGCATGATCTCGGCTCACTGCAGCCTCTGCCTCCTGGGTACAAGTAGTTCTCCTGCCTCAACCTTCCGAGTACCTGGGATAGCTGGGACCAAAGAAGCATGCCACCATGTTGGGCTAATTTTCATAGTTTTAATAGAGACAGTGTTTGACCACATTGGCCAAGCTGGTCTCAAACTCCTGACCTCAGGTGATTTACCTGCCTTGGCCTCCCAAAGTGCACTGGTTATTTTCAAACAATAACCTCATTGTAGAAAATTTGGAGAATGTATAAAAGTCTAATCATGATCCAGTGACTCAGATAAATACTGTAAACATATTGGTAGATGTTCTCTCAGGCTTTTCTCCATGCATATTTATATGTTTGGCTCTTCTCTAACTAATAAGGGGATAAAAAGACCCCTATCTTCTTTAGTACCACAATGAGAGATGTTTATAGGTGGCATTAAAAGTTATTAATACATTTGCAATTTTCTTCAGGATGATGAGTCCTTTGTGTCTTTAAACATGTTGTCCAAGAAAAATGGGGACATTTTTCTTTTAAATAATAAGAAATATTTGGGACATTGGATTATACTTATCACAGGAGGTTAATGAAGAGTGAAAAGAATAATCTGTGTATTTTTGCCAACTCAGATAGATTCTGTATGAATGCCACAAACGTATTTGAGAATATAGGTTACATCTAGGGCTCACAGTGTTCAGGACCACATTGGATAAAGAAACACAGCTACTTGGGAACATCAGTGAGCATGAAATTGATATTGATTTAGAGCCCAACAAAAAGTGTTCAGAAATCTGAAATGTAGTTCTAAATGTAAACTTGAATGCATTCTGTTTTTTATTTGATCTTTCCTCCTCCTTTTTATTTTCACTGTTGTGCTTTTTTTCTTCCGGTTTTATTTTGATATCTTGGCTTTTATTGTTGTACATGCAAAGATTGGTAAATTCTTTGTGGAACAAGGAGGGTGTATTCGCAGGTAGATAAATCACTAAACAAACAAATCAAAGTAGTACGGAATGGAAATATAGGGCTGAAACCTAATTGGTAAGGGGAGAAAACTTACTTTATAAAAACAGGGATAGGCAGAAATTTATATATTTCAATCTTATTCTTGTCTTGATATTTTGTCTTATTTCTTTCCAATTTTTGAGGCTATTAACTAGAATCCCAGTAAGCCATTTAAAGGACTAACTCAAAGACTGTTCTTCCAGAGTTAAATCTAGGAAAACAGAAAGATCCCCCTTTAACCCCTCACTTGGGGAATAAATGAAAAGACAGAATTGATAATGGCAGTCATTTGTAATGTATGATTGTAATTTTAAAAATGCGCTTACTTTTTTCTGTTACAATTGATTTCTTTGAGCAAATCTACCATATTTTTAGTGTAATTAATAGAAGCCATAAATCTTTGCAAGCTGTTTCTGTTAACAGCACAGTAATATAGGAACATGAGGTTTTAGGATGACATCCTGTTAGATATTTAGCTAAAAATTGTATGCACCATTTATTAAATGTGTCAAATGGAGTCCAACCATAGCACATTAAAAACCAAAGCTATCACAAGTTTACTTAGTTTCCCAATATCTTATGTAGCGAAGCTGTTTATCAATAATATTGTTGTTTTATTTGTATTGCCTAGCTTAGATAAGGATTAAATATTATAGCGTTGTTTAGGACTCTTAACACATATTTTATTAAATGTAGTTCATGGGTCTAAATATATTAGTACTATTATATATATTGTAAATACTTCCTTTTAATCAATTATAATGTATTGATTAACCTGCAGTTCCTTAAGATGGCCAAATGATAATATTGAAACCAATCTTCTTTTTCAAAATAACTGGACTTTTCTTTCTCACTTTCTGCATTGTTTCTGCTCCTCTGCAGGCCTCTTGTCATATATTTTTTTCTTTTTATGTTAATGGTGCTTATTCTAAGTTCATAACTAGAACCATAAACTCAATGTAATTTACATTTGTTTAAATAATGTAGTGTATTATGCATCTTTTTATTTTCAGATCTTGCCTAGAGTGCTTTAAAAGTAATTATTGTATTTGTCCGCCTGCTAATTTATTTTTGAGACTATATTATACATACATATTGTCTGTCCATATATTTTATGTGATGGAGTATTATTTTCATATTAAGATAATTCATGATATGCAAAATACTATATTATTTTTTCGTATATTTTATATCTTGTAAAGATTTGTGACCCTCACATTATCCTGCATTACTATGAGTTCTACAGTTTTATCAAATAGGATATATTACTTTTGTGAAAAAAATAAATATGTTTAGAATCTCTGATACCGGTGCCTTTAAGACATATTGAAGCTTTTAAGAAAATCCTTGATCAGCCTCTTATTTCCTTCCAGGAACTAAACCTATGATTAGTAGTGATATACAATGGCGTAGGCACAACATAGAATTGCATCTGTTGTGGGTAACTAAGATAAGTGTCTAGCCTGCTGAAGACATACTAACTTACGCTTTTAAAGAGAGACACATAGAGCAGGAATTTTTAAAATATCAACACACGTGGATTAGACAGCATTATTTTTTCTTATTAATTAGGCTGTAAGCTCAATGAAGACAAGAGCACCTTCTGATTCATCATTATGACCTCCAGTACAGTAAACATAGTAAATAATCTAAAGAAGAGGTGTTTATTGAATTAAATTAACTTTTCAATGCACTTCATGAATAGCATTAAGACAAAACTAAACTTTCTACGCACAAAGAGTTTATCTTGATGCTCTTAAACTGTTGCCATTAACCTTCCCAGACATTGGTTTGTTATATTACATATATATGAAAGATTATGTGACTATCTATACATACATATATAAAGTGTATGTGTGTGTACATTGTTTTTCTCTACTCCTGGCTTATATCCAGATAAAAGCAGTACTATTTTTTTTTTCCCTGTAAGCACCGAATGCCCCTATATGGCATTTAAATACTAAACTGTCTCTCTGAACATAGATTTACAGTTCAAATAAGCTTTGATTGGCAATATGGTTTCATATGTCAACACCTGGCTGATCCTTCTATTCTTTTTAAAAATCTGTTTTTCAGATTAAGCTTATCATGTGATCAATCTCTTCTGCCATAGCTTGGTTGTCTGCAATCTTTTCACACATTTTGACTTAAAGTTTTTTGTTTAATTTGCCATATTAAAAAAAAAAAAATCAGGTTTAGGGGCCGGGCGTGGTAGCTCACGCCTGTAATCCCAGCACTTTGGGAGGCCGAGGCGGGCAGATCATTAGGCCAGGAGATCGAGACCATTTTGGCTAACACGGTGAAACCCTGTCTCTACTGAAAATACAAAAAAAATTAGCCGGACATGGTGGCGGGCACCTGTAGTCCCAGCTGCTCAGGAGGCTGAGGCAGGAAAATGGCGTGAACCCGGGAGGTGGAGCTTACAGTGAGCTGAGTTCGCACTACTGCACTCCAGCCTGGGCGACAGAGTGAGACTCTGTCTCAAAAATAATAATAATAAAAAAAACAGGTTTAAACGTACATGATTTAATTCTCATACTGCTATAAAGAAATACTCAGGACTGGGTAATTTATAAGAAAAGAGGCTTAATCGACTCACAGTTCTTCATGGTGGGGAGGTCCCAAGAAACTTAGAATCATGGCAAAAAGGGAAGCAGGCACATTTTACATGGCCACAGGCAAGAGAGAGTGTGAGCATGGGAAGGAGGAACAGTCAAACACGTATAAAACCATCAGATCTTGTGAGGACTAACTATCATGAGAATAGCATCGGGGAAACTGCCCCCATGATCCCATCACCTCCCACCAGGTCCCTCTCTCGGCATGTGGGGATTACAATTCAAGATGAGAGTTGGGTGGGAACACAGCCAAACCATATCAAATGATTAGGTGGATTTTTCAATATATCATGGAGTTGTTTGCCAGGATTGATATTATGTATTTGAGTTCTGATATTTGTGCCAAACATTTTAATATTAGGGAATGATTACAGATTCTTAGCCAGGAGATCTTTGATGAAGTAAACTTTTCCATTTGGTTGAAATTTCTTTGTAAGTTTTCTATTATAAAGAAGTGTTTGAGATAATTAGGATTTATGTTTATTTGGTTTGATTTTGTCTTTAAAAAACAGCAGACTTTGGAGTAGAGGATAAAACATTTAAAGTAATTGAGTATCGTGGAGTGGGGTTTGTAAACTGGAGATTGGAGATTAGATTTATTCCATATGATTTCACATGTCAAACCAATCCAGGAAAAAAAGCAAATACTAGAATTAATGGAAATTACTGCATACTACATATTACATCAATATAGTGCCTTTTCTACTATTAGGAAGGTAACTTGAGATCTAGAGAGGTCCCTGTCACTCGTATCAGTAGTATATGCATAACTACTATATGTGAATATATGAGATATGCATATATGTGTATTGTATTGGGAAAGACCTCCCTAGATTCCCAGGGCCAGCTCTTTGAGAATCAGTGGTTTAATGAATTCCTCAGAAAGAAAAGATAGAAGTTCTTTTTAATCATGTTGTATCCATTTCACCAGCTATGATAGTTTTCTGGAGGCCATTTGCCAAGGGTGCTATGGTTACCATGAGCATTCGTGATACATGTTTGCTGGTTTTAGAAGTTGCATTTTCCAAAGTGCTAAACAGCTCTTTCATTGAAAATCTACCACTCCTCTTAAGGATATGGCCTCAAAACCTTCTTTGATACAGTGTTTCACACCAGTGAAGAATCAAATTGTGAGACATTTCTGCTATTAAGATATCACTGTCTCCTCCACTGTTGGTAAGATGTTTCTCCAGCTATACTATGAGAAAGTAGGAGTTTACCAAAAAAATTAATGTCATTTTGAGAAGATTTACTAGTTATATCTACTTATTTGAAGTCTGGAAACTTGTTTCTTACTTGAAATTAGAAATAGCAACAACAAAGGCAAGCTTATAATAAACGAGTGTGACCTTTCACCAAGTCTGTGTACCTTTTGTTCCACACTGGTTCTGTAGGCATTAAAACTGAATGGTCCAGGGAGACCAAAGATACATTATGAATTTGTAGTCAAGCATCTTCTATATCAGGTGCTGACTTTACCGTCTTACCGTCCTTAGCAAAATTTGACCTCACAAAGATAAAGACAAAGGCCTTCAAGCAAGGTCCTTTTTCAGTCAGATGCTTTCAGTTGAACATTTTGTTTCTTGTATGATTTTCTAATACTTCTGAGAATGTGACTTTCCAAAGAAGTCTTCCTCAGTGACACTAGGTAAACTCGTCCTAGTTTCTCCTCAGCCTTCCTTTCCAGTCTGGTGTTTTGCTATTCCCCCATTTCCTCCTTTCATACCAGCCACATAAAAACATGCTGAACTTCTCAAATATACTTCCATCATTTATGCCTGTTGGAAATTGCCTTGATGTTTGTCTATATTGTCCTTCTTTGTTCTCTCTGTCAAACCTCTACCTATCCTTCATGGTTCAACTTAGGTGCTACCTACCACCTGTTTTTGACTTTGTTCAGTACAGTTAGTTATCTTCTCCTTGAGTCTATATTATGTAATAGCTCCATTAACACATAGCATGTTATATTACAATTATTTGTTATCTTTTAGGCACTAATTTAGTGAAGATCTTCAAGCACAGCAACCTTTGTGTGCTTCAGGACACCAATTATCTCAATATCTGCCACTCAGTAACCACAATATTCAACCTTTGTTATGTGAATAAAGAAAAGACATCAGGAAGCCTGCTTATTATTTTGGTGAGACACATTAAAGAACTGTGGAATCAGGACAGTCAGTATCTCAAGTGTGAATGCCATTGGTGTCAACTGTAATCAAAATTAAAGATGTGCAATCCTTGGAATTTCTCCTCTACAAGTAAAGAGCTGTGCACATCCCAGAGCTATTCAAGTCCTTGTATGCCAGTGACAAGCAGTTACTCACTTAGGAGTCAACTCTGCCTCCCTACAGGCCATATGCACTATTGTTTATTTTCACTGACACACAAGGTGCTTAGACTGGTTTTAAAGTTTAGTCAGCTAAAGCAGAAGGGATATTTTACATGACCAAGTCAGGTTTGTGTTAGTGGGTTGAATTTGGGGGTGTACTTTGAGTAGTTGTTTGAGGAGTGAAACTTTAAGAAGAGTGAGAAGGAGGGCATTGAGTTTAGCTGAAATGGTTTAATATCAAGACAAATCTGTCTGATTAAACGTTTGTATGGTCAATATGTCTTATTTTTAATTGTTCCAAGTAGTTCTTTTAAAATTTAAATTTCCGGCCGGGCGCGGTGGCTCAAGCCTGTAATCCCAGCACTTTGGGAGGCCGAGACGGGTGGATCACGAGGTCAGGAGATCGAGACCATCCTGGCGAACACGGTGAAACCCCGTCTCTACTAAAAAATACAAAAAAAACTAGCCGGGGAGGTGGCGGGCGCCTGTAGTCCCAGCTACTCCGGAGGCTGAGGCAGGAGAATGGCGGGAACCCAGGAGGCGGAGCTTGCAGTGAGCTGAGATCCGGCCACAGCACTCCAGCCTGGGTGACAGAGCAAGACTCCGTCTCAAAAAAATAAAATAAAATAAAATTTAAATTTCCATGTTAAAGTCACCATATTTTGATACCCTTTGACCCCATACATTTTATTTCAAAGTTCTTTTAATACATATATGCTATTACAAGACTGGACTGAAATTAATTCTGTAAAACCAACAGCTCACTGCCTCAAATTCATTTTTTCTTTGTCCAGAAATTCATGCAGCTTGAATCAAATCTAAATTTAAAGGAAGGGAATTAAACTTATTTATGGCCAACTAGCTCTTTACACTGAAGGCTATTCTGTTAGAAGGTTTATATAGTTCACATTTAAAGCTTGATTTAGACTTGTGTCCTATGCTTAAACTGAAATTCTGTGATATATACGTGAGATTGCTATTACTAGTTTGGTTTGCTTTCTAGGCTTATGGAATGGCAACTATTTTGTTACTCTCAGACTTGGTACTTTAGCCAACTAGACGTGTCCTTCTGAATTTGAGCTTTAGAAATTCTTAAGATAATATTCAATTAAGTCACTTGGAAAATGTCCACTTCCTCCCACGTTCTTTCTCCTCTTGCTTCAATTTTTCATAAATTATTCTGTTTGATTTTGTTTGCAATCAAGCAGTTAACTTTTGAAAATTAAATCAGACGTGCCGAAAAAACCCACCTCAGATCAGTGTATAGAAGTCAGTGAAGTCAAAATGAAGTTGAATAAACTCTCCCAACAGAAGAGTGTCAGATGTGTCTTCCTTTGAAGTTTTCACCATCCACAGGCAGGAGAAAAATATGATTTCCATTATTCTTGGTTGTGGGTAGACTAAATAATGGCCCTGACCATCCCACTCTCTATCACGACTGGTTCCTATTCTTTGGAACCTTGTGATGACTATGTTACCCTACAAGGCAAAGAGAAATTAAGGTTGCAAATGCAATTGATGTTACTATTCATTTGTCCTTAAGAGAGGGAGGTTATTCTGGATTATCCAAGTGAGCCTAATATAATAATAAGGGTCTTTAAATTGGAGGCAGAGGAGTCAGTGTCAGAATTATGCAAAATGAGAAAGAGTTAACTGGCTTTTGTTGGCTTTGAAGATGAAAAAGGATCACAAGCCAAGGAATGTGGGCAGACTATAGAAACTGGAAAATGCAAGAAGGAAGATTCTCCCCTATAGCCTCCATAAAGGACTGCTAACATCAGTCCTGCTAACACCTCGATCTAACCCAGTGAGACTCATATGGGACTTCTGACCTCCAGAACTGAAAAATAATAAATGTTTTTGTTTTAAGCCATTGAGTTTGTGACAGCTAATTATAACAGCAGTAGGAAACTAATTACCTACCTTCGTTTTAGACAGAACTATTCTGTTTGGTTTATAGCTGATTAAGCTTGGATGCAAATCTCTAGTAATATTTCTGTATTTACTGTCCATATGCCTTTGTGACCCCTGCTCTTCGCACCAAAGAAACATTTTAAAAATTCCTTTGAGTCATTCATTTGTTTGAAAACATCCATTGTGTTCATACCTAGGGCCAGTTAGTGAACACAGTGTCTTTTTGGTTTTTGGGTTTCAAGATGGGAAAGTAGCTACAGGCTTCAAGTACAAAAATATAATCTCTAGGAAGAGAAGGACAGGAAACTTGATAAACTTATCATCCATAAGTGAAAGAGACTGAGGCATGTAAAACTTGATTGGTTGCAACTTTCTACCCACCCTCTGATAAGTCTGCTGCACACTTGAATTTTAGGATATAGCACACAACCATGTAGTGTTCTCCAAATAAAATACCTTGGAAGACATAATTAGCTTAGTCCAGAACGAGTCATTATTATTCTTAAATATCCACACTTATGTTACCTCTGCAGATCTGTTATGTCATATTTAGAACTTCATTCCTTTTTTCTGGAGCTATTTTCAACCCTAGCTTAAGGAAGTGTATATTTGATTCAGATACTTGGACCATCTGGTTTTATTATCAGCTTTAATAAAATCAATTCCAACTCATACTATGACTGTACTATATCTATCCAGATTGTATAGATATAATATCTATATACCCTTAAGTATGGCCTAGGTCCTAATCCTTGGAACCTTGTGAACATTGCAAAAACCAACATTCATAACCCCAGAAATCTTTGTTACCGAGGATCAGTCGTTATTAGTTGACGAAGTGAACGCAAGCAATTTCTGTTATTTCCAGCATGATTTTCTTCCAGAAGATTTCTCAATTTACATTTTCCAAATTTGCAAACGTACATTTGAAATTGAAGCTAGCCACTGTGAGACTTCAACAGTATTCCCTGCAATCTACAAAACGTTATAACAGGTTGTGTAGGCACAGTTTAGGAATCAGAGGAATGTGTTGAGTTTCTTATTCAAACGGAAACATGACTTGGTTGATTTCTGAGGTGGCAGACGTGCCAACGCAACCAAGTACCAGGATACTATCCAAGACAGGTTTCTGGGGAGGAACAACCCCTGCTGGGAACTCACTGTCATCTACAGAAATTGGATTGTGTTCTGAACTCCATGTTCTAGTTTTTAAGTCACAAATAGCTTATGGTGACAGTAAATCCCTACTCCAAGCACTATCTTGTTTTCAACATGGTTAATTCACATAATTAGCATTAGGTTGGAAGGTTTTCATATTTTTTCTTCCATGTTTTCTTATTGTATTTCTTAAGAATACATTTATAAAGAATCAAGCGACAAGTCAGAAAGTCGCTGTGATTATGTTTGTGTATGATTTAGTTCCAGAATTCCAGGACTTATGAGAACCATAGCTAGAGTATTTTGCTGCATTAAATGTTATTGTATGAGATGTGACTTTTCATCTTTATCAGTTAAAATTTGTACTTATCTGAGAACCAGAAGGGTATATGTTGAGCTTCCTGGTGCTTGTTTGGTTGGTGCTTATTTGGTTGGTGGGTTGATTGATTTCATCAGTACAGCAATTCTTCACAGTGTAAAGGTTAGCCAGAATAAATTCCTGTAAGAATACTTTCTTTGCAACATTTTCCTTTGCGCTAGAAATTCTGAATAATGTTGATGGTATATACTTATATATCACTCAATATTTTCTATAGAGCTTTCCTATTTATTTTTAGTTTATAGTAACCCAGTAAGAATCTGTAGGGATTTCACATTATTTATATTTTAGTTTATAGCGACCCACTAAGAATAACTTTTATTAAATACAAATTCCTTGGCTCCTCGGTGGAAAGCCTGATTCAGCATGTCTGAAATAATGGTCCAGGAATCTCTATTTTAACAATTACCCAGATTATTATTTTGAAACAGGTAAGTTGCCTGAAGACTTCTCTGAACAAGAATGAGGGTTATTATTATTTCTACTGGTTGATGAAGAAATTGAGGCAAAATCAATAACTTCCTAAGATTGCAGGTCAGGTAATGTCTGGTTTTCTTTGCATTATCTGATACATGTATTATCTTGTATTATATTATCTTGGTACATGTATGCACAGGTGTACACAGGCCTGTGAGTTCTAGGAACAAAATGAAAATATCTTTTCTCCTAAATGTTTTCTGATACAGTTATTACAGTGCTCGTAGTTATAAATTGACTTATAAACATACTTTTGCCAAAGGATTATTCATTCTATAATAAAGCAAAGAACTAGATGCCTACAAAAAGAATTGTGGTTAAAAAAAAAAGTTCATTCCCTATCCACTGTTGTGTCTTCTATATCTCATAGTGTTGGAGACTCGAACTTCCAAAACACATTTCGATTATTGCAGTTGTCATGAGCTTAATATGACTGTGACACAAAGAAATGTCAGCTGGTAAGAATTTCTTCAAAATATAAAGACTACAGCTGGCTTCTTATTTTTGTCCATTCTAAAGATACTGTGGCTAGCCTAATTTGTATGGGCCCACTGGATCATGCCTAATTAAGTTAATGAAGCTCTTCTGAAACAAGAACCCTCCAAAGGAAAATAAAAACACAGAATGAAATTTCAGAATGCAGATTAGCCTAGCTTTGCTGGCTTTAGCTCTCATGGGTAGAAGTCACAGAGTAAAAGAAAATCCTTAAATTAAAACCAATTACACCATATAGTCAAAGATCAGGTTTACCTAAAATTGTCACAGGGGAGCTGCATGTGTTCTGAGGAGGATTGCCCATTGGCTGGTAGATTGTTGAAGGCTCTTGGCTTCTTAGCCTGAGATGCACAGAGCTATTATTTACTCCTTAATTCTTGTGACTTGATTATTTCAAGTACCTGTTGGCATCTTTGAGGATTTATGATTTTCATCTAATCACTGGAAACATACATTCAGAAAATTATTAGCTACAGTGGGGATTTATGTTTATGGATCTTTATGTTTTGTCTTTTCCTACTAAGTGTTTTCCTTTTTCCTTTCTTGTAACACACGTTTCAGATTTCTTTGTTATTTGCCTGTAAAGACCACGTACAGCTTTCTAGGGCCGTTGAGGTCAGCTATTTCATACCTAGGCATATCTTTATTTTCCTTTTGGGATATAAGAGCACTTTTAGTCTGTTGAACTTAATTTGACTTTTTTCCAAATTCAACTTTCCATTTTATATGATTAGGAAACTTTAAGGAATATTATATAGAAGGGTCATACTTCACTCATTTTACTCAAAATGTTTTAATTAAATATTTTCGAATTCTACAAGTTTGTTTAACTACAATGGTGTCAAAAGCCAATATGTATTTATTATTTTCTTGAAGTATTAGGAAAAGGTCAGTGAAATTAGAAGAAACCTTGCATTACTGTAAAGGCTGCTGATTTTTGTACTGTTATAGAGGTGAATAAAATTATTAAAATCTAAAATCTAAATAAATCCAAAATCTAAATAATGATCAAAACAGTTGTCATAACATGTCACTAGTGCCTCTACAGATTTTTATTATTTGCAAGTAGTTGAATAACCTGAAATAAAACTAAAATGTGTAACCCTGGTCTCTTAATATTTCTAGGCTTCCATTTCTTTTTTTTTTTTTTTTGAGACGGAGTCTGGCTCTGTCTCCCAGGCTGCAGTGCAGTGGAGAGAACTTGGCTCACTGCAAGCTCTGCCTCCCGGGTTCATGCCATTCTCTTGCCTCAGCCTCCCGAGTAGCTGGGACTACAGGCGCCCACCACCACGCCTGGCTAATTTTTTGTATTTTTACTAGAGATGGGGTTTCACCGTGTTAGCCAGAATGGTCTAGATCTCCTGACCTCATGATCTGCCCGCCTCGGCCTCCCAAAGTTCTGGGATTACAGTTGTGAGCCACCATGGCCGGCTGGCTTCAGTTTCTTTATTAAGTGAGGAGTTAGAGCAAGATAACCTCACTGACTTTATTATTTACCACTTTATATTTTAAAATCTAGTGTTAATATAAAATATGTAAGAACATATTTGGTCTAACAATAGCGTTGGCAAGCGTGTGGGAAGCAATAGAAAACCAAAAGCATAGAGAGTGATTGGGAGTGGGAAGATAGGCAGCTTGTTGTAGTGAGGCAGAGCTAGGGGTATGGATTCTCATGGTGATTTGCCCATATGAAAAGTCATACTGTGTCTGGGGGGGGGGTCTCAACTTGTGAATATTTAAAATGGAATGATTTAACCAAGTCAGCCTGTTAGGTTCCCTTTTTTTTTGGTAATTATCTTTGATCGCAGCCTAGTAGAAGTGGATGAAATAAGGACAACACAAAGAACAATGAAAGATTCCAATATGGAGTGAGTGGTAGAGACTGACACTGCTATGGTGAAGAAGGGAAGAAACATGAGCTGGTGAAGACTTAATAAAGAGGAATCAATGCTGGTTATAGAGTGTATTTATAATACACAAGATGTTATAAATTATTATTTTTTGAGACAGAATCTAGCTCTGTCACCAGGCTGGAGTGCAGTGGCGCAATCTCCGCTCACCGCAACCTCCGCTTCCGGGGTTCAAGCAATTATCTTGCTTCAACTTCCCAAGTAGCTGAGATTACAGGCACACACTACCACGCCCAGCTAATTTTTGTATTTTTAGTAGAGACGGGGTTTCACCATGTTGGCCAGACTGGTCTCTATCTCCTGACCTCATTATCTGCCCACCTCAGCCCCCTAAAGTTTTGGGATTACAGGCGTGAGCCACCGCGCCCGGCCTATAAATTATTTTTTAAAATTAATGCCTGTTAATGTTAAATCAACAAATTGTTTATGAGTTTAATTGGTTATAATAAAATTTTAATCTTTGATGACAAAATCATGGCAGAGAGAGGACAAGTGGATTTATGAGATGACTGAATCCATAACAATTTTTAAATCTCTAACATAAGAATATAGTCTACCTCATAGAGCTTTTTAAGGTGTAATGAAATAGTGCAGTCAGAGAACTCAGAAGTGCCTGGCAAAATGCAAGCATTTTTTCAATGCATTTGTAAATCTCACTCACTAAAATAACTTTCACACGTGGCAGACATTCATATAGTTTTACCAGAATTTATAAATAAATGCATTTCATCTGAGCAAGTAAAGAATACTAATAAATCTGACTTATCTACATATAGAGTTAGGACTTCTTTGCAATGTATGGTGGTTGGTATGGTACAGAGTTGTCATGCTCATGGCCATTAATATGACCCAAATGAAATTAAATCCCACCAATTCATACACGTTTTTATGGCGTCCAGCCTTTCTTCATGCTTAGGCTTTCATATCCCAGACTTTCCAGTCCATAGTGAAAATCTCAAAGTGGCTTAAAAACAAAGTAGTGACTATAGTTGATGTAGTTTAGTGATTAAACCTTGACAGAACCAGGGCATCAGGAAACTGACTCAGGAGAGTTCAGAGCCTCACAATTTCCTGTTCCTTTTATAAAGTTAAATATATAATAAATTTGTTTCCATCTATCTTCAAGCATCTGTCCACTCGTCCCTCGTAATTTTTCTCCTTTTGTAACTCTGCAGCTAAACTTTAAAAAAATGTAGTACTCTAGAGTTGACTAACTCAATTTCATATTTGAAGATCTACATTGAAAATTCCACATGGCAGGCACTGTATTCATTTGAGCCTTAAAGTACTTTATATGGTTTGTCTGTGTCCCCTCCCAAATCTCATCTTGAATTGTAGTTCCCATAATCCCCGTATGTCATGAGAGGGAACCAGTGGGAGATAATTGAATCATAGAGGAGATTTCTTTATGATGTTTATATGTCCCTTTTCTCTCTTTTCTGTAATCAGACTCACTGGAAGTTTAGGTTTTTAATTACTGTGTTCAAACAATGAGAATTTAGTTCTGTCAGTCCTTTCTATTGTTTGTTTTTGTATTTCACCAATTTCTGTTTTTACCTGTTGCTACTTTCTGCTTTTTTTTTTTTTTTTTAAAGAATTACTGAGTCTTGTTTTCCATTTTAAGGACTTGAAATATTAACTCATTAATTTTTGGTTTGATTTTTTAAATAATATATTCCTAAGGCATCTACAGTGTCTGTCTTACAGTTACTTTAACTTGACTCCGTATCAAGCTTCCAGGTAGAACTCACTCTGGAGTTTATTCTTAGGACTGTTCCCAGTACCAACCAATTAATTGAGCTAAATAACATTCTTTTTTGCAGAGTGTGTGTGTGTCACGATAAATATGAATATGTGCAAGTTCTGATTTTTACATTATTGAAAATTAGGGCATTTACAATTAGCAACAACAAATCTGCTTTTCATTGTTCACCAAACCTATTGGGAAACAGGATGTCAGTGATATGTGATCTACTCTTTGGCTTCCTACTTCCGCAGGATCACTGCAAAACAGTAGTTTCTATCATTGCGAAATATTGTGCCCAGGTTTGCTATTTGCTATTTATAAAAGTTGCGTCTGTGTGTGTATGTATGTGTGCGTGCAGGCACATACATATAGCTGCTTTTGTCTGACTGACTGTAATACCTATTTTGTTGTATTTACAAGTGGTCCTACCACCAATTACCTATTCCAATAATTAGAATAGCTCATCACTCACTACTTAGAATAGTGCTAAAAATGGCATCATAAGAAATACAACACCTCAAGTTTAAGTCTTTTTAATTAACCTGTCAAAGACTTTGTTATCTTTACATTCAGGTACTGTGTTCACTTTCAAGAATCAAAAGTCCGTCAGGGTCTGCAAACTGCAGCATATATAACATATATTTAAAACCAAAGAAAGAAAATTCTCATATCTTGGGTCTATATTGTACAAGAGAAACTTAATTGCTATCGTCACTGCACTTTTTAGGTCTGTTACTTCAGGTGATTAGGCTGTTGTGTTCTAAGCTATTTTCTTATTATTGCTTCAGTGTTTTAGAGTCATGTATCATTTCAAATCTGTCTTGGTTTGTCAGTTATCTCACTCTAGTGCTTATTGCTTTCTTTCCATATTACCTTGTTCCTTTATCTTTCCAAAGGCAAGCTAGTCTTTTTTCACGTCTACTGCTGCTGCTAACACTTTCCATAAACATTTGTTTCATATATTCTGTCTTAATACTTGACATTATCATGACACATTTGTTATTAATAGAAATATATTTCCCCTTTAATATAATTTTTTTTTGGTCAAAAATGTGTGGAATGGCTGGAAACTTGTAATCCCTGCAAACCCTGATGAATGTTCATAGCTGCCACCCAGGAGTGAAATCTGATCATGCCACTGCCCTGTTTCACACCTCTGATGATTCACCTTTGCCTGTGGCAAAAAGAGGGAACTGTTTAGCCTGGCCACTAGGCTTCCACTTGCCTCACCAGGTCTTCTTCCCATCATGAACACTTCTGGTTTAGTTTCCATCTAACGTACTACATTCCTTCCAAGGTATGTCTGCATGATGTTCCTTCAGCTTAATTTCCTGGTCTCCCTTTTCAACACCTGATTAATCTTTCTCATCTACTGCAACCTAACTCTATGAAGCTTTTCCCAATTCCTTTAGCAGATCTGGTCAATAGCCTACTTTGATCTGATAATACCTTTATATACATGTCTCTTATTCCATTAAAATACTTTGGTTTGCAACTATTTATGTATCCTTTGTTGCTCTAGAATGTGACTTCTTTTATGACAGGCACTGTGGGTTTTTTATACTTTTATTGCCCAGGACTTATTAAAATGCTTGGCATGAGCAGGTTATCAATAAATGTCAGTGTGAACCAATGAACGTGGAATGAATGAACAGTCGCCAGTTTTTCTTGGGCATATTTTGACACAAGGTATTTAAAGCTAATAAGGATAATACATTTATCAAAGTTCCAGTTTTAAAACTTCATGGATATTAGTTTTATTATATCTTTTTTAAAAAAAATTGTTTCTTACTGAGGATTATATACCAGGAGAACAGTAGTGTTAGATCCAAGAGAAAATAAGCTTTTGTATTATAAAAAATAAGCTATGGAAAAGATTAGATGGACAATTGGTCAAAACTTTAAGCAGTGCTTTCACATTTACAGAGAAAATGCTGCGTTGTTTCTATCAAATGATTTTAGATGATACCATACTATAGCAATATCCTTATTTTCCTTATTTCTTTTCTGTGATTTATTAATCAAATTATTATTAAGTTTTAAAATCAACTACTTTACAGATTTGGAGCATAAAAAGCCCAGATCCTAGACTAGTAAGTGTTGCATATACAGAGGTAAAAATGTATCATCTCAGTCCTACAGCACCTCTGAAATATTTGTAAATCCAGCTTAGTACATTTATAAATGGAGATCAGTACATGTAGTACAGAAGTACTACACGATAGTAGGAACAGAATACAATGCCTGAGATGAATTGACTTTCAAATAACTTAAATTATTAATTTCGTGTAATACGAAGTTTAACACCTGTGCTTTTTACTCAAAATGGTAAGCAAAGAAGAATTACATAGAAATTCTGTTTAAGTCAATATGTTAAATAACAATTATATTCAGAGATCCTGTAATTAACACTTGTGGATGGGGAATAAAGTACAACATGTTACACCCAGTCCTGATTTCAAACACTTTGCCATTTAGATATATGTGTCTACATACTTTAAGCTAGTGTGGGCGGATCCCGTTGCCTTTCTACTTCTCAGCCCGTATCTATGTCATAGCTGGCTGGTATCCATGCCTCTGCAGTCTCTTAACATATAGGTAGAGCATTTGTTGTATGGACAGCCTAGAGAATTTTTCTGAGTTTTTGTTTGGCGTGTTTGCAACCACTAAATTAAGTTATGAATCAAATAATTAATAATTATTACAGTTTTTATTATCAGTTACATATACAATAAGGTTTTACGAAGGACAAGTATTAAACTATGTTTAATAAACAGACTATATATGGGTGTTGGAGGGTGGGGGCTCTGTTTGATCAACAGTGTCCCTAGTTGATTACTTAAAAAGTTGTAAATGGCCCTTGACTCATAGTAGCATCTTTTAAGTTTCCCTGTTGTCTAACATGAAAATAACTTCATATGATCATATTCATTTTTCATGATGAATATTATCGTAAGAAAACTGTTGGCAATGTATCATGTCTACTATTGTCTTGACATGATCATCTTCAAATTTCAAGTGTGTATCCTGTGTACAGACCTATAGTGTGCTAAGAATCTGTATCTGTATAAAGCGCATTGGAATTAACTGTAAAATTCTAATTTTAGTTACCAGTTTATTTGCTCTGTATTCAACAAATGTGTATTGCATATTCCAAAGAAAGGAAGGAAGATGAAAACCATCAAGGTCCTTCTCAGTTATGTGTAGAGACTGATGGACATGCAGGATTTGAATAGAAGAGGGGTCCTTAAACATCAGTATGCATCAGAATCACCTGGAAGGCTTGTTGAACCATGTTGAAACACAAATTTCTGAGTCTCACACCCCTAGAGTTTCTGATTCAGCAGGTCTGGAGTAGGGCCCGACATTTTGCATTTTTAGTAAGTTCCCAGGTGATGCAGAGGCTGCTGCTCGGGCACCATCGTTTATAGTTGAGTATAAATGGAATAACAAAGATGTATTAAAGTCGCTTCCAGAATAGAGACGGCAATGCTCAATATATTAGAGTAGTTAGGCAAGGCTTTCAAAAGAGGGCAGAATTTGATTGAAGTCTTGAAGGATCTCTTGGTGAGAGAAATCCTTAATAAGAGTTAAAAGTAGGCTGGGCACGGTGGCTCACATCTGTAATCCCAGCACTTTGGGAGGCCAAGGCTGGTGGATCACCTGAGGTTGGGAGTTCAAGACCAGCCTGACCAACATGGAGAAACCCCGTCTCTACTAAAAATACAAAATTTTCCGGGTGTGGTGGTGCATGCCTGTGATCCCAGCTACTCGGGAGGCTGAGGCAGGAGAATCACTTGAACCCAGGAGACAGAGGTTACAGTGAGCCGAGATCGTGCCAATGGCACTCCAGCCTGGTCAACAAGAGTGAAACTCTGTCTCAAAAATAAATAAATAAATAAATAAATAATAAATAAATAAATAAAAATAAAAGTTAAAGGTATTTCAGGCAGCAAGAGTGGCCTATGCTCAAGTGATGTGTATTCACAGAACTCTTAATTTAGCTCAGATTCTGGAGCACAGGTCATGGTGGAGAGAGTGGAAAAAAGGAAGCTAGAGAGTTTGGGTAGTCTTTGAAGCAAAAAGACTTGAATCAGGAAAACCTTAGTAATATATTTGCTGTTTTGAAACTTGGCTCTAGCTGCATTGTGGAAGGAGATTGGAGGGTTTTAGTACTGAAGTTAAAATAGACAAATGATAAAGGTCCAGATGTCTCTGCTGACAGTGGGAATGACAAGAAGAGAGATGCAGAGTAACTCAAAAGGTAGCATCAATAGCAGTTGAATATTGCCACTAAGGAAGAGAGTCACCAAAGATGCTTTCTGGGTTGGCATTGGTTTGGTATAGATGGCATACACTGAGATCAGGCTTATAGGGAACAGAACATATTTGTGAAGGTTTGGTGGTAGGGAATAATTTACTCTGACTCTCTTGAATTTTACTCTTTTCAGGAAACATGCAACTAGAGGTACTCAGGAAAGAGACATGGATATGCAAATATGGATTTTTTTTGCTGCATTAGCCTTGCTATAGATCAAAGACAAGATTAAGTATCTATATACATGTATGTGGGTATATATATGCACACAAAAATAGAACTACACGTAACTAATTATTATGGCATTAACCTATAGAAATTTTGTTTACTTTGGTTTTACAATACAACCAAAATCTGAAGCTTTAGGAAACATTGGAAAAAACATAAGGTATAATAGATAATCTGTAAAAATGCAAATCAGGACCATAAAAGAACCATTATTTCTCCCTACAAATAGTAGTAAGAGTCTTTCATTCTATCTTGGAAGTCTGCCTTAAATGCAGCATTATTTCAGCAAGTTCGAAATGGCCATAAAACAAAACTTAATATCATGTGTTTATAGTTATTATAGGTATTGACATTATTTTTTTATAAATGTGATAGAATCAAGAATCGCTGCAGGTATTATATGCCAACCATTGGTTGAAAAGTGTGCACATTAATATTTAAAAGGAAAAAAAAAAAGCCTTCAGCAATCTTCCAACACTTCAGGGTTTGGTGTTATAAGGATAGATAAACAGTTTGTGCAAACATTATTTGCTTCCAAGCTTTCATGCATGCTAAATATCATCCATTACAACATGTGGGGATTTAAAGGCTGTTAGGACTATCTCATTTGTAAATGTAAACTGACCTAAGTTATTTCTCTGCTGAAATCTTTGTAGTGCATCTCTTGTTTAGCAGAGTTGATTATGGAGTTCAGCCCTCTGAGGAAGCATCCCAAAGCTGGTCTTTGCATCTTTGGTACCCTGTGCAATGTTTAGCACATGGTAGGTACTGTAGTTAATAAGTTGAAGTTAATGTGCGTTTATGACTTAGAGTCACTACATTTGTTGCACAATTTCTCATTTGTTTTTGTAACTTAAACTATTTTGAAAAACTGAGCAGTTGCTTTTTTCCTTTCTGAATTATTCTTGAGCAAAAAGTGAGCCTTCTTGATTTTCTGACATTGTAATGGAAAATTTATGGACTTCAGTACTTCATTGTTGCTTACAAAATAAATGTATGTATCTCTTCTGCAGCCTTGGTTTTGCAGAGACATTGGTCTAGATTATCGTCTGGTAAAGGCTGATAGGGTGAGGGAGGACACAGTAACAGAAGATACTTACTAGCCTGTAGTTTATTTTCAAGAATTAAGAGAGCAACAGACAAAAAGAGTTCACCAGCACATATGAATTAGTACATTGGCCACTCCATACAGGGCTATTTAATGCATTTGCTATATTCTTAGAATTGCTGCTTTTTCTATGAAAATTTGAAGTAAGCGGTTAGGGAGTAAAAAGAATAGTTGAGTGTGTTGGTACTGGGTACTCAATTCACTCAGACCCGGCTTGAAATATATAAATATATAATCGCCTCCTTCCCTTGCTCATGAACACAAGTGATTTGAGTTAATTTCAGGAACAATTTAGCTTACTCTTGGTAAATGAGATATAATCACTAACTTTAAAAACTTCTGTTTAAGTAGAAAATCAGAAGTCTTGTACCTGTTTGCAGCCTGAACTACTTGAACAGCTATTCTTAGAATACGAGGACAGTTCTATAAGCCCTCTGATGAAGTGTGATCTATTTGCAACGCCTTAATGAAATAGATGACCAGATTATCTTGTGCCTTTATTGCCAAGGTTGAATTAATTTGCTTTTACCTATGTTTATTTATATGATACTGATTTTTTAATTAATGAAACCATTTCTTCTTGGGCATGCATATTCTTCCTTTTTAAATTTATTTTTAAATTTGTGACTGCTTATGAATCTTAGCATATCACTTCATTTTATAAGTTTGTTTGGCATTCAGCAGTGAGTCATTTAAATGGGATTGGCAATTAACTAAGCAATTAATTGAGTTTTAATAGCTCGGGGAGGAATGAATGTCTGGCTGAAGATGGATATTTATTTTACTGAATGAAGAAAAATGGAAAGAACCCACAGGAAACTATGCCTTGAGCTTTAAAAGTAATAATGTATCTGGAAAGTTCAAAAAAATATTTCTCTTCTCAGTGATTAGCCTTTATTTTGCTGTATATACCACCTAATATTTGGTATTTGTATTTCGCTATATATACCACCTAGGTATTTTCCAGATGCTGAGATAAAGTGTTTTAATGGACATGTTATTGCTTAATGCCTTTTGGTGTTTAATTTATTATCCATTATTTTAAAATGTTGGACCAATTTTTAAGGCCCCGCAAATACCATCCTCATGAATTAAGATGTTCAGATATTTCTTTCAGAGGACAATATTGTAACAACTCCAATAGTAGATGATGTCCAAAATGAATAGTTTAAATTAAAATAATATTTCTTGATTGACAGTGCCAAAGAGTATTCATTATCGCTTATTATCAGTTGTTAATAGTGATGATCATGATTTTGGTAATTTTAAGAAGCAGCTACCATTTTCTTCTAGTCTTTTCTTGAGATGAACTAAGACATGTCTGAATCTGAAGGACTAAATTGTGAATAGCATAGCACGTTTCCTGCAGATCTATGGGTATCAACAGGTTTGCACAGGAGTTGAGATGGAGCATTAATAGAACATCACATAGATGGTTTTGTACCAAGGAGGAACATAGAAGGCCCCTGGAACTGCCATTTCTTCCAAGTATCTGAAAATACAAGGATGAACACTTAGTATTACCGTAGTCAGCCCTAAATGAAGTTAAAATTTGCCTTAGAGAAATTATTTTCTGCCAAATTTATGCACACATGAATTCTAAAATTGTTCTGTTATAATTGAAATATAAACAAAATGTAAATATTAACCTCATTTAGGTTTTAATTGTAATATTGAACACTGGTTACAAAATGTTCTGCATAGGTAAAAATGTAGAATTAAGAGTAATGTTCCATAGAAATAATTTTAATGTGATAAAAATTATGCAACTTTGTGGATAGAAGAATTTTTATCATTTTCATGCTATAGGGAGAGGAACTGAAACAAAGGCAGGCTTGTGAACATTAGAGATATGCTTAATAGTCAAGAAAGATGGCTCCATCTATTTTAATTGAGAAAAGAATGAATTCTGTCTGGCTTTAAGCCAGTTTTAATATTAACAATATTTATCTGGCTGAATGCCACTGACCCAGAGTGAACTGACTTGTGAAGAGTATCTTCAGTTCTGTTTGAGATGATCCAGGGTGTCCCCAATTTCCTAACCCTCTAGAAATTTAAGTCTATCTTCATTCTGTTAAAGCAGTGTTCTATTATAGATTATTTTAAAACTGTTTTGCCTATCTTTTCATTTCAGGTGTAAGTATATTAAATATATACTAGAAATAAATATGTATATCTCTAGTAGCACCAATACCTTTATTTAGTTACATAAGAGAATAACAAAATTTATACATCATTTTTTTAGAATTTCTGGAACGTATTATCAGCACATGTTAAAATGGCAGCACTGAGTTGCCATGCATTCATTCATACCTAGGGCTTTAGAAGTACCAAGAGGCGTAAAATACTCATTTGAGTCATAGGAGTTTAAATTGAGGATGCAATTCGATAGAAAGCAACAGATCCATGAACAAAAATATGTAGCACAGGAGTTGCTATGATGGCAATAAGTTATAATGTAAATGTACTTTACTAGAATAAGAAGTTAAAATATATCAACAACCTTGAATATTTAACCAACTTTTAAAATGTTAAGCTTATAATAACTGTGTTGAAACTTTTGAAATATTTAGGATATATGTGAAAATAGAGTCATGCAAACCAGTATAATCAGAGCAGTAAGTATATACAGTAATATGAAATATATGTAAAATATGGAAAATAATATGCAAAATATGGAAACTTAGGTAGTGGAGATGTGCTATATTGTTTTTTATTTTTTTCAAGTCAGGGAGTAACACTAGACTTCCTACTAGGTTTTGATATAATCTATTTCTGAATGCCTCCAATGAGGTTGACTCAAGTGTCCCTCTAAGCAGTTATTCTAGTGCCTAATTTCCCTTGAAGAATTTTTGTGTTGTCTAATCTTAATTTCTTCCTTTTTTAGCTTTAGACCATTACTCTTCATTTCAGCTTTCTGTTACTATTTTAAAAATAGCTTCATAGTACTTATGAATTCCTCATAATTGCTTTTTTCCCTAAATGAAGAGTTTCCCTGAAGTCATTTTATGTGTGTAACTGCCCTGTGGACCCCGATCAGAAAGTCTTGTCTCTGCACTGCTGTTCAAATGCCAAGATCTCTGTCTTTGGATCATAAACCTGGGACTTTTTATGTTAGGAGAATATCGTGGAAGATATTTGGAAGGGTTTGGTTTTGCTTTTTGGTTAGGTAGAAGAGTCCTTGGAGACTATCTTCTGACTCTTAAATTTACAAATAAAGAAACTTAAAAGGAAAGATTATGCTTTTGGGTGAAGCCACACCTAATTTCTGACAAACTCAAGCATTCAATCCAGTTTAACTGACACTCAGAACTTGCCTATTATATTTAATATTAAATGAGTTCATTGAGTACTACCTGAATCTATTTCTACATTACGTGAAAAATGCATTTTACATTACAGAGTCAAACAGAGTTGCCACATTTTGGCTTTAATATCTATATCACCACTGTACACATTTCTTTCGCATCCACCAACTTTAATTCTTCCACAGTTTTATTCCTTCCTCTGCCATGTAATCATCCTGAAAGAGACCGTGACCAAACCATCACTAGAAGCTTTCCTCTCTTGATGCTCTGAAGGAGTTTTGGCTTCGTGTTGATAGTCTCTTATCAGAACATGCTCTTGGAGATAATGGGCAATTTCCGCAGCTCCAGGAGCAGTTTATTTATAGTGTCACAGAGTTGAAGCCTCAACTATAAGGACGAATCACAACTGTTACTGTGCATTCCCCTTAAAATGAACAAATGGAAGAACCCTCTTATAATATCTATTTATTAAATATTGTTTTTCTAAATCTGAAAGTGAGATATTTAGGATAAATTCGAATATGGCTTTGCTCAGTTGTTTTATATTCAACAAAGTAATAATATTGCTTTTCTCAGCAAGGTTTGTGAAGAAAACCATTGATTTTTTGGACTGCTTAACTAGGCAAAATGCTGATTTCCTTATGTTTATGCGTAGATATTATCAGCCAAATTGTCATGGATGATTTTGATGGTGTTCTGTGTGCCAAACTTTAGAATTCTCAGTTACTGGTCTCTGTTTTTGTTTTTGTTTTAAATTTCTACTTCGTTTGCTGCCGTTTAGATGTCTGGAGGGATGTAATGGAGAAAAGTGTAATTGTTAGCTATGAAGCTTTCTTTGTGTTGGAATCAGCTGAACCTGCCTCTTAAGTGAGACCCTAAACTCTTAAGTATTCACAAGGCACAGTAAGAGAGTGAACAATAGAAATAGAATTAGTAGGAAAGCGTTAAAAGAGAAGTTTTTCTAATGACAACAAAGCATAACTTGTTCAACTCTGGTGATAAACACCAAATGGGCTTATTGCTCAAGGTAAAGATTGATAAATGGAATATGCCATGGAAGCTCCTGAGCAGGAGTACTTTGCCCATACCTGTGGGCACTCAGTGGAAGCCATGTGAGAGCTTGGTGCTTTTATGTGTTAGCCTGCGGAAACGATTTCACTTCTGAAATGCTTCAGGAGTGTTTAAGTATAATGGACTTTGTACTGCCTGCCTGGTCTGTACCCTGTAGAGCTCTCTCAGCCCATTCAGCTTGAACTCCATTTTATCTAGCTCTTTATCCATTAATTTTCTCCTGACCTTGGGCATAAAATATATGTGCTTTTTATGCCATGGTGCTTTGTGCAGACAAAGAGGAATAGCATTACCAATCCATCACCATTATGAATGATACAGCTTAAAACAAACACAGGTCAGAGACAGATATTTTAAGAGCAGATTTGTATTGATTCCATCACAACATTGAGCTAAAAGGAAAAGAACTCTGAGACTGTAAATGATGAAGTAAGTTTTGACAAATAGCCATAACCATGCAAGCTGACTTAAGAATATGCCTAACGGGCAGTCATTGGTTTAAAAAAAAATGTATTTGTTATTATTAAAATGTACCTCTCTTAAGTGTCTTTATTACCATACTTTACACACCACATTTTAATGTAATAGTGTTTTCCTTTTCTTGTTGTCACTCATTGACTCTTGAAAGCTTTTTTGTTAAAAGAAAAGGGAAGCTTATTAAATTCCTTAATTTTTATTAAATTGTTGCTTTTGAAATATTTAAACTAACCTTTAACAGTAGGTGGTGGCTTATTTGTTTTGCAATTTAGTTTTGAGCACATCTTGTTAGGATTTTGAAAGTATTTGTATTGTGGCAAATAGTATGTTACTGAAGCCCAGTAAATTATGATTAGTGTATTTATTATGACCATTACTGTTAATAATCTCAATTTACATATCAAAATCTCGCTATTTAATATAATAAAGTCACATATACTACCAAATTATGTGGTCTCAACCAATTTTTCAGTGGTTGAAATTCTAATGGACTCCATCTCTGCTATAGGAACAGTCATTCTGGCTGTTATAAGAGGATGCACAGTATGATGTTGATATCTGCTTATGCGATGGTGATTGTACTTTCACTACAACTTCATTAGGGAAACTGTGGTTTTTCTTTCTAACAGTTCACTGCATTATGTACCCACATGTTTTTATATCTGAAATAACAACAGATAGCTGCACCATAGATGCAGGCATAAAATGTGTGTGTGTGTGTGTGTGTGTGTGTGTGTGTGTGTATATATATATATATATTTTTTTTTTTGAGATGGAGTCTTGCTCTCTCTCCCAAGCTGGAGTCCAGTAGTGTGATCTTGGCTCACTGCAAACTCCGCCTCCTGGGTTCACGCCATTCTCCTGCCTCAGCCACCTGAGTAGCTGGGACTACAGGCGCCTGCCACTACACCCAGCTAACATTTTTGGTATTTTTAGTAGAGATAGGGTTTCACCATGGTCTTGATTTCCTGTCCTCGTGATCTGCCCACCTCGGCCTCCCAAAGTGCTGGGATTACAGGCGTGAGCCACCGCGCCCGGCCCATGATGTGTATTTTTGAACATTTTGAAAGGACAAAAGGAGAAAACTATTTTTCTGAGAGATAGAAAAGTACAAAATGTAAAGTTTATTTTCCCAACACTGAAATATTACCTTTAGAATATTTTATAATGAAAACAATTGAACTATTGTTGCTTAAAAATTGACAGTATTGACAACATATTTTTGAAAATTGCACCTAATATTTCTATCTACTACTGTCAGGATTATGGTGGCAAGAATGTGTGCACCAGACTTCCTTTGTGTGTGTTTGTGACTGTTTTTTGTGTGTATGCGTTTGAGACAAGGTCTCATTTTGTCACCTGGTCTGGAGTACGGTGGTACTATCTTGGCTCACTGAAGCTTGTACCTCCTGAGATCAGGTGATCCAACCACCTGAGCCTCCCAAGTACATCCAGCTAATTTTATTTGTTTTTTTTTTTTTTTTTGTAGAGATGAGGTCTCATTATGTTCCCCAGACTGGTCTCAAACTCCTGAGCTCAAGCAGTCCTTCCTCATGCCTTGGCCTCCCAAAGTGCTAGGATTACAGGCATGAGCCACCACACCTGCCATTTACGTGTTTAATATGACTTAAAGTGTGCAGTTACATTTGTATCTAGTACACATTTTTCAGAGCAATACTGAATATGATTCTGTATTGATAATTATCCTCTGGACTTCTGGTTATGTTTTCGTAATCACAGTCTCTCCTCTATGTTCAGCATGGGATTGTTACTAAAGGTGCTAATCAGTGACTTGCTTTCTAGACTTTTCCTGTTTTTTTTTTTTTTTTTTTAAACTATATTAATGGGTAAGATCAGTAATGGACTGAATAGGTGAGGTCAGTAATGGACTGCAAGTCAGAAAAGTTTACTTCTTGTACTGGATTTGTTATTAGCTGGAGACAAGATCCTCACAGATAAAATTCACTATTGACCCAAATCATTTCCTCCTTCCTTCCTTTCTTTTCTTTCTCTCTCCATATACTTTCTCCTCTTTTTCCTATATATAAACTAACTATCACCCTGGATCAAGCTGTGAATTAAACAATAATGTAGGAAAAGGGCCTAGTACAGTATTTGAAATATAACAGCTGCTCAGTAAAGGGTGGCCACTACTTCTTCCATTTTCTCTTTTCCCAACCTGTCTACATACCTTCCAGCCACAACCCTCATGCTTGGTTAGCTGTTACTTACAAAGCACAGGGTCAAGTGCACTATGAATCATTTGCAGAACATGACTTCAAAATGTTCATATTTTAGTTGACAAAAAACTCGCCACTTATATACACATCAACTCTTTAAGGCTAATTTATTGTAATGTTAGTTAAGTGGACAGTTGTATTGTGGGCCAAAAAATTAATAATCATAAACTGTTTTGTTTAATATTGGTAAGTTAACATTTTGTTTACAGGCTTAAATTTTGTTTACAGGATTTAGTGTTGACAAAGACAACTTTGTTAGTTGTTCTTGTTTTACTCTCGTTCATTTAAAAAGTAAGGTACACTACAAAGTCTTTTAAATCTTCAATATTGTCAATATTGTTTCTTATTAATAAGCAAAATGTTTCTTCTGTGTTGGTACTATTAACATTTATCTTTCAAACACTGATGAAGAAAAGATATAAAATTAAAAATCTAAATATAATTTAAATAAAATCTGTCTCGTAATTAACATTTATTTTCTGTTTTTTCTAGATTGAAAATAATGAATATTTTGTAGAATAAACCAAGAAAATATTTGGGTTAAAATTCTTTAAGATAATACACACTAGTAACAGATAAAATTTAAGTATATAGCAGGCTTGATTTTAGCGTGAGATGACAAGTGTCTAAGCTCAAGTCATGGGATGTCACAAAAGTGAGATGTCTAACTTTTGTTAAAATATGAATATTGTCTATAGCACTATAGTTGAAGCGCCAAGATCAATTAAGTACTTTAGAGACTGAGAAGTTAGGAAATGAGTTACTTTTTCTGAGGCACTTTTAAAATTCCTGATATATGGCACACAGGAGGGTATTCTAAATCTTTGGATAGAGACAAATGAGCCTTCTGTTCTATTCGTTTTCTTTCCACGATGTGAACATTTAACACTATGCTGGGAGCTCCACTCTCCAGTTGGGCTTCAACCTCACAGAGTTGCTTCTCTAATCCAGGGATATCTGATGTGATTTGGCTTTATGTCCCCACCCAAATATCATGTCAAATTGTAATCCCCAAAGTTGGAGGAGGGGCCTAGTGGGAGGTGATTGGATCTTGGGGGTGGATTTCCCTCTTGCTATTCTCATGATAGTGAGTGGGTTCTCATGAGATCCAGTTGTATAAAAGTGTGTAGTACCTTCTCCTGTGCCCTCTTCCTCCTCCTCTGGCTGTGTAAGACCTGCCTGCTTCCCCTTCTACCATTATTGTAAGTTTCCTGAGGCCTCTTTAGCCATGCCTCCTGTACAGCCTGTGGAACTGTCAGTTAAACCTCTTTACTTTATAAATTACCTAGTCTCAGGTAGTTCTTTAGAACAATGTGAGAACAGACTAATACAATATCTCTTGCAAGAATAACAATGCAGACACGAGGATGGTATTTTATTACAGAGGTACCTGGTTAGACCATTGTTAAGCTATGCTTTTATAATTTGTTAAGAATATAACAAAAAGCAAAAAAGCAAGATAAGAAAAAAGGGAGAACAAAAGTATTACTGACTTTGTTATCTCAAATTGCACGTGAGTATATTTGTTATCTGAAATTGTGTGCGAGAAGCCCTCTGGGCTTCTACATGATATATTGTTGTAAATATGCACTAGTCAAATGTCCAAAGTTTGACGATGTCAGCTTGCTGAAAAATATTATAAAATTTCCAGACTTATCTTTT
Organism: Papio anubis; assembly: GCF_008728515.1. Taxonomy (NCBI): domain Eukaryota; kingdom Metazoa; phylum Chordata; class Mammalia; order Primates; family Cercopithecidae; genus Papio; species Papio anubis. Next base: position 37,617,369 of record NC_044988.1, on the reverse strand, counting down.
AGAAATCATTTTGTGTAATGTATTTCTGTCATACTTTATTTATTCTTTAATTATGTCTAATAGTCATCCTATTAGAGAAAATGATTTAGTCTCATAACAGGCCTAATTCTTTTTCCTAAATCTTAATTTTATGAATAATATTGACCTATGTGCCTTTTATCATTTGTATTTGTATTTTTATCTATTTTTGCTTATTTTTATAAAACAATAAGGGGGAAATGTAATAAAAGTTTCAAGTAATTACACATAGAATGTTGTGCAAAAAAGAGTGAGTCTGCAGAATATGTTACAGTTAGTATTTGTATTTGGATGTAAGGAAGCCCTTATGAATGGTGCAGAAAAGCTGTGTGACAGTTGGTATTATTATAATGGAGAAATGTCTCGCACAAGTGAGGTAGTGTGTAGGAGCAAGGATCTCTCCTGTGTGTATTCACCGTATTTTGTTTCCTCAGGAAGGACAACACAGTGTAGCATTTATTATCAAAACTCATTTGCTTGGAGATAGACCTCCTTTAGTTCTTGAGACTCAACCATGTAAAGATATAAGTAGGGAGAAAATTAGCAGTGCAAGGAGGGAAGGGAGGATAAAATAAAGGAAGAGCAGAGTGTACATCATTTCTTACTTTTTCTTTTTCCTGAAAAGCATAGTAGATGGAATCTTTTTTTTTTTTTTTTTTTTGAGTTGGCTGGAGTGCAGTGGTGCAATCTCTGCTCACAGCAACCTCCGACTCCCTACTCCCCGGTTCAAGCTATTCTCCTCCCTCAGCCTCCTGAGTAGCTGAGATTACAGGCATGTGCCACCACGCCCAGCTAATTTTTGTATTTTTAGTAGAGACAAGGTTTCACCATGTTGGCCAGGATGGTCTCCATCTCCTGACCTGTGATCCGCCCACCTCGGCCTCCCAAAGTGCTGGGATTACAGGTATGAATCCCTGTGCTTGGCCATAATCTATTTTATTTTTTTAAATAAAACATCATGATAAAATTAGAAAATATCTGCTCTGTATTTTTCAGTTTCCCAAATCTGGAACTTTCATTATATATAATAAAATATCCACATATTCTGTTTTATTAGTTTTCATCATGAATTTATAATTGAAATGGAAATTTTAGAAGTTTCTAATTAGTAGGATTTTTTCCAATTTATATCTTCCTTAAAATAGTAAACAAACTTTCTTTGGTAGAGGTGATTCTTAAGTCCTTTCTTTTAGGGATGTTTTTAAGTAGTGGAAGTTTTAAAGTCTCTTTTCTTAAGGATCGTATATGACTGCTCAGTTTAGATAAATGAAAAGGAATCGATAAGCCAAATTGCAAGGTGTGATTCTTTTTAATAAATTTTCTTCCTTTGAAAATAAATCACTACCAGATGGAGGGGACTGTAGACATCCCAATTGTTGAGGGGAACGGAGATGTGTAATAATTGGAAGGCCCAATTTTTTCTCCAGTTTTTATGGAAGATGTTCCTCCTTTAAAGAGAAACAGCTTTTCTGAGGGAGAGGTTAGTAAAGGTCTTGCCCTCTCTGCCTGTCTGTAGCAGAGGACTATAGGCATTTTCATTTTAACATAAGTTCCTGCATTCACAATTTCAAGCAGGTTGGTGGATGATTGCCTGCCTGATATGATTTGGGTAACATTGGATAGAGTGGGCTTCCTTCTGCAAAATATTGGTCTCGCTTTCAGTAACTTCACTAGCATAATCTTTTCCTCTGGAAGTTTTAAGGCTGGAAGAGATAGCAGTTCTTGGGGTGTGAGGAGTCGTACCCTTGTTAAAGGGTACCTGAAGAAGAGTTTCACCTACGTGGGTTAAAATGAACTCCCTAGGCTGAAGAAGGATGCGTTAGTTTGGGAGAGGAAGCCTCTGGAGGTAGGAAGGAAAGTTTTTGGGAGAGAGTAAAACATTGCCAACAAACATGATTTTGTTTAAAGTCAGATATGTTTTTGAACATCAACTTGGGAAGCATATTTCTATATAAAAAAATGATGTTAATGTTTGTATTGCTGCATATGTAGCATTTGATTTGTGCTAATGACACACAAAAGCTCATAGGGGAGCAAGTGAGTATTACCATATTTACTTTAGGCAGTACGTAGAATTTAGAAGACCAACATTTATAGACATTTTCTAAAATATTAATATTTATTCTATAGAAAATAGAGAGTGTCATGCCTTTAAAAGAAAATACTTGCAGAAAACTCAGGTTTATATTGGAGATTTTGATTCAAAAATCATTAGAATTTGTTGTAGTAACCAGATTAAAAAGAATCTAGGCTATCTAATACTGATATAGAAAATTAAATCTACCAGACACAGATAGCCCTGACCTTTCTCTCCTGCTGAAGCTGAGAATGAGTCTGGTGTGTTCTCTTATTTGTGTTTTACCGAAGGTTACTAATCAGCCTTTCAAAACCGCTTGGCTCAAAATCCATTTAGCCCAGATGTCTCTAGCAGCTTAATTACCAATTTCTTTATAGGTGATTTAGGAGTGATAGGACTGAAAGGTTCCAGGGAGATGATGGCTAAGTCTTTGCTATTGACAGGTAATGTGTAAGTTGCTGTCACATTGCCTTGAAATCACGGTTAGTAGAGAGGGAGGGAGGAATCCGCCTCAGAATTCATGAAATTCTTGGTCCTGGTTTAATGTCTTTGAGATTTGAAGACCCAAAGAATAACTCCCTAAGGTTTTGATAAATGGTATTAATTGTAACTTAGCATCTCTGCAGTGTATAGAACACATGTATTTAAAAGATTTTGCTGACTAAGCAAAAATCTATTGGATTTGTAAATTATTATTAATGATTAATTTGTAGTATTTAGAATATAGCATGCTTCTCTTTCCATTATAATGGATTGCTTATAACTGTCAGCCTCTGATACATACTAGGAGAAACCATTAAAAATGGTTGACAGCCTGTTTTGTTAAAATTCCATTAAAATAAGGTCTCATTTCTAAATATATATTCGTAGTGATGACTTTAATATTTTAGTCTTCAAATAGGATTAATTCATCCATTCATTTAAAAATGTCACAGTATACAAGAATAAATTGTGTGCTTTGGAATCTGAAGACTTATCCTTTGATCCTGGTTGTATTAATAAATGTATAGAACCTAGCTTAGTCATTATATGTTATTTGTAAAAGAGAGAAAGAAGATTAAAAATATCTGTAATTACTTCCAGCCTAAAGGTTATATGATTCATTCATTCATTGATCAGGCATTTAAAAATACCTACTGAGTACCAAAAAATACTGAATTACTGAGCTCAAACAGCACACAGTGTAGAACAGGAGATTACACGCAAATACAACTAAATTCATTTATTCATAAAATATTGAGCAAGCACTGTGGCACTGATGCCTAGCAGAATGCTGGAAATACCATGATGACTGTGCCACTCCATTCCTCAAAGAACTCAGGTCAGCGAGAGGCAGTGCTTTCCCAGATCACTGCGATGTGGTATTCTTAGTGAAGAAGGACATGTGCCCATGGTAGTATGGAAGTAGGTGAGTAGGACACCTTACGACACCTTACTCATCTGGAATTGGAGATGAGGAGGGGGTCAGGGAAGATTATTTTGGAGAAAGTTACTCCTCAGCTATGCCTTAAATAACATTTATCTGAGAGGAGGAGACAGGATTACAGGCAAGTTATGATATTTGAGGCAGAAGCAATAGAATGAATGAAAAATACGAGCAGCCTTGAAGCCTGGAAAAGGCAGGTACCACTAAATTCATCATGGAACCCATCTGCATTGTTTGTGTTTTTTTTGCATTTCTGGTAGTTTTTCATTGCAATCAATGTGAAACATTGTTTATAAAGTACTGATAAAATACTGTGTCATTTGGAAAGGGAGAAAATTACTTACAAATAAGGTAAAGAGGAGAGATTCATTGGAGAGGGGAGCATTCAAGAGGGGTGGTTTTACGGAGTTTACGTGAGGAGAGATGTAAGAAACATACCTTGCAAGAGGGTATTTCAGGTGATTAGAAAACCCCAAATCAGGAATGAAGTTTTTACTGGGAGCAGCAACCAGAACTGATGACCACATCTACCCAAGGCAGTGTCCAGGCCGGAGACATTTTGAGAGCTACAACATTTGGCCACTGGTATACCTTGTCTAGAGTTTTTAACAGGAACTGGCTGGAACTACGTTTAGAATCACTTTTTATCTTAAAATGTGTAGTTTCTGGGTAATTCACAATGGATATGAATTTGATTCCTTTTTTATTTGGTGAATAATCCTGAGTGTCTCACATATTTCAGTCTCAGTGCTAGGCACTGAGGATCAAATATAAATTGAATAGTCCTGCCCTCAAGAAGCTTCAGTTAGTGAGAGCTACTGGTGATCTACTCAGATCTGTTCCTTCAACTCTTGCCCTACTCAGAGGTGAAGTTATGGCTGTCATGAACATGCCATCAGGGCCAACCTCGGTCTTTCACTAAGCTGTTTCATACTGAGGATATTATCAAAATAGGAGGGTTTAATGATCAGATTTTGATATGCTGTTAGGCTTACAGTTCAAACAGCCAAATAAGAGATATAACTCCCAAGTATCCTAGTCTCTCTGTTTCTTGGGAACATGAGTAAAGAAAACAGAGAGGCTCAGCTATTCGTACAGATTTTGAAACAGCAATTCTTTGGCTGGCTGGCTTTTTGAAGTAGAAATACACCTAACCCTAGAGCAAACAGTTCTCCTGCATACACCCCTCTCCATATGTTTGTAACAGTAGCTTAAAAAACTACCCCTGCCAAAGAGAATGCATTGGTCTATAAATGAAACTTGCCATATATATGCACACACACACACACACACACACACACACACACACATTTTACATTCAGTGTATATCTTTTCAGTGGAAGTATTTTCAGTTTCTCTTCCACTGGTGATTTTGTTCTATACCAGCTTACCTGGGAGCCCTAGTTTATAACCTTCACGTATTTGATCTATAATACTTCAAAACCAGTCCTAAGGTACCTGAAATCTCATAAAATTTGTCTGCTTGTTTTTTCTCTATATACAAAAAGCATTTGAACTGCAACTTTCTATTTCTATAATATACCATGGTTCCAAAAGGTATGCTTTTGCTATTAATGCTATTAATAATAAAACTTTGATGAGTAACCTACCCCAGTTATTTATGATAAGCATCTCATAAACCATGCAGAACAATTAGCCAGAAAGATGGAATATTTTAGGATGTTGTTTAGCAGTTTAAATTTATAATTAATGGAAGAAACTGAATTGTTTGTTGTATTTTTTTCTTTTTTTCTTCCTCTTGATGACCATTCTAGATGTGCTCTTGTTTCTAGAATGTTTATGTCAAGTATGGCATTTCCAGTATTTAAAAGCCAAATGTACCTATGGTAGTAACATAGATTTAAAATGTGAAGTATCAAGGGGAGAAAATATGGGAGGCAAGTGTTTCCTGAAACACTAGTCATGCATAGGAATTACATTTCAAATTCAAGTCTAATGCAATGTGTGGCACTTAGTATTTGATAACAAATGAATGTTATCCTTTCTGTGGGTAGTGAATTAATAGTTTATTTCTTAAGCAACCAAATATGGTTCTCACATGAAAATAGTGGTATAGGAAATTACTATTCTAGGGAAAAAAAGGTCAAATTTAAAATAGCAGTTGATTACATATCAAACTTTATTGTGCAAAGAGTTGTCATATCTGGCAGTGTAAGCTCTTAAGTTCCCCAGCCCAACCCTTCCCACACTTCCTCCCTATTCCTGTGACCGTGATTTCTTATACTCAGAACCACTGCGGTTAGCTCAAAACCCCATGAGTGGGGAGCAGATTACATGGCCACCTTTTGTTTCTCCCCGTCATTGAGTTTTTAATTCTAATTTTGTGAGTAGCTTCATAATTACATTTGAGGACATTTTTCAGTGAAGGAGCTTTTGTATTTCTAGAGGCAAATTTTGCGGAGGATTTTTATCCAGCCAGTGGCTACATTTTGCTAATCTCATGATTTCTTTCCATTTTAACACTTACAATGTGGCTAGCATAGATGAATATTTATTTTGTTTAGATTATTTAGGCCCTTTAAAAAAACTTTCTTAGACTCTTCCCCCGCATAAGCAAATGCACACCAACCACCATACCTACATATGCATTTGGATAAACAAAAATTTCCGGAGATTCTTGTCCAATCAAGATCAATGTAACGTGACTTGATCGTGAATGTCAACTTTTTATTTTTTTGAGAGAGAGTCTGGTTCTGTCGCCCAGGCTGTAGTGCAGTGGCACGATCTCAGCTCATTGCAACTTCTGCCTCCTGAGTTCAAGCAATACTCCTGCTTCAGCCCCTGAGTAGTGGGATTAGAGGCATGCGCTACCACATCTGGCTAATTTTTTTATATTTTTAGTAGAGATGGAGTTTCACCATGTTGACCAGGCTGGTCTCAAACTCAGACTCCTCAGGTGATCTGCCCACCTCCAGCTTGCCAAAGTGCTGGGATTACATGCGTAAGCTACCGTGCCCGGCCTGAATGTCAACTATTATTTTGAAAAGATTATTGAAACACTCCTGATTGTGTGTGTGTGTGTGTGTGTTTGTGTGCGCGCGTGCTGATTGTGTGTGTGCGAGGCACATCACTTGAGGTCAGGAGTTCAAGACTGGCCTGTCTAACATGGTGAAACCCAATCTCTACTAAAAATACAAAAACTTAGTTGGGTGTGATGGCACATGCCTGTAGTCCCAGCTACTCTGGAGGCTGAGGCACAAGAATCACTTGAACCCAGAGGGTAGAGGTTGCAGTGAGCCAAGATTGTGCCACTGCATTCCAGCCTGGTGACGGAGGTCAAGGCGGGTGGATAACAAGGTCAGGACTTCAAGACCAGCCTGGCCAATATGGTGAAACCCCATCTCTACTAAAAATACAAAATTAACCAGGTGTGGTGGCACGCGTCTGTAGTCCCAGCTACTTGGGAGGCTGAGGCAGGAGAATTGCTTGAACCCGTGAGCAGAGGTTGCAGTGAGCTGAGATCGCACCACTGCACTCCAGCCTGGGTGACAGTGCAAGAATCTGTCTCAAAAAGAAAAAGAAGGAAAAAGAAAATTCTACATCAAAACTTAATAAGTGGGAGACAATCTGTATATGCATATGTGTGTATATATGTATAGATATTTATTGACATATAATTGATATGTGATCAACTGCACATATCTAAAACCATAGTCTGATAGTTTTGACATATGCATAGACCTGCGAAACCTCACCACACTTGTAATTCCTCCCTCTTGGCTGTCTCTTCTGTAGCCTCACCAATATACTTCGCAGGCAAACAGTCATCACCCTGTCACTATACATTAATTTTTATTGTAGAATTTTATATAAATGATATCCTACAATGTGTATACTCTTGTGCCAAGCTGACACTCAGACTAATTATTTCTATATTCACTCATGTTGTTTAATATATCAGTAGTTTATTATTTATTGCCAAATGGTATTCCATTACATGGATAGATCAGTTTATTTATCTACTCATCTGCCTTTTCAACAATTGGCGCTAGAAAAAGTGGGTGCCCATATGCAAAAAACACTAAATTTGACTCATACTTTGCACCAGATACAAAAATTAACTCACGGATCTAAATGTAAATCATAATACCATAAAACCTCTGCAAAATAAAAAAAAAAAAAAAAAAAAGAGGAAAGAAAATATTTGCAAATTGGATTAGGAAATATTTTTCAGCTACAACACCAAAACTATGAATCCTAATGATGACCTACATTGCATTAAAATTTTCTCCTCAAAACATATTATTGGCCAGGGACAGTGGCTCTGGCCTGTAATCCTAGCACTTTAGGAGGCTGAGGCAGGTGGATCACTTGAGCTCAGGAGTTCGAAACCAGCCTGGGCAACATAGTGAAACCCCGTCTCTACAAAAAATATAAAAAATTAGCCAGGCGTGGCAGCACATACCTGTAGTCCCACCTACTTGGGAGACTGAGGTGGGAAGATCACTCGAACCTGAGAGGTCAAGGTTGCGAGGTGCTGAGATTGCACCATTGCACTCCAGTCTGCATGACAAAATGAGACCTTGTCTCAAAAAAATAAAAATAAATTATTATGAGAATGAAAAATCAAGCCATGAACTGAGAAGTTTTCAAAAAATACTTAATTTTTAATCTTACAGAGAAAGGTGACAAACAGTGTAAGTAATATTGTCATATGTGTTTTATAGAATATAGATTTAGCTTAAAGTTTTATGAAGCTAAGTACACTGAAGAATGAGAATTGAGAGCCCAGATAGTGAGTCCTCAGTACTTTTACAACAGAACTATTTTATCAACCTTATAGCTTATTGATGCCTATAGGAAATTCTATTAAAATGGGAAAATCAGAATCTGTCACTGTCACCATTTGGGGTATATACCTTCATCTTCAATCTCCTCTTGCTTCAAATGTATCAGTTACATTTGTTTCCATTTAACAGCATTTCCAATTGATATTCGGTTATTCCCAGTTTGTGGTTCAATGATAGGTCTTTAAGAAACTTATCTTTTAAAACTCTAGTAGGGCTATAAGTAACATTCTGGTGATGTGACGTGCATTTTTTTCAAGATGAATGGCCTTTAAAGGAGTTGTAGTTTTGCAAAGCATCTAACTTTGGCACTGGAAACATTTAGATCACTAAATATATATAAATATATATGTATATTTAGACATCTCAAGCGTTACCCTTACCCTTTTCAGTGGTGCCAACACCACTCCTGAATGGGGGAAAAAAACATCCAAGGATCCTTTCCTAAAGACTTTGTTAAAATAATGAATTTTTGAAATTTGAATTTATATATCACTGATGCAGGAATTTTCTGAGTCCATTTGCGATGTTCCAGCTGGTGATGTGCCCCCCACTGTCCACCCCCACCCCCACCCCAACCTCGCTCAGCCCTGGGAATGCTGCTGGAGGCAGTCGGTCCGCTGAGTCTGGCTTGCGCACCCGCCAGGCCCATGGCTGAGCTGGGTGCGCCCTAGCCCACCTGTATTATAGCTTGTACCCACATTTGGGGGTTCCTGAGCTCTTATCCTGTGTCCAAGAAAAATGAGGGTAGGCTGACAGCTGAAGGGTGAGGATGGGCGGAGAAGAATTTTATTGAACAATGAAACAGCTCTCAGTGGGGGATAGGGCTGGGGTGGGAGGATTCCCTGCCCTTTCAGTTTTTTCTCAGTGTGGCTGGGTCTGGGGCTTTTTATGAACTCAGAATGAGGAGTACGTGCTGATTGGTATGTGAATATTCAAAAAAGATTAAATCAAAGACACCACTCAAAGGTGGGCAGGACGGTATAGAAAACCAATTAGGAAAGGGTAGGGGTAAGTAAAATAGATGAAGAGGAAAGTGCAACAAATGGGAAGACGGGTTCTCAGTCTGGTCCAGGGATTTAATTTTTAGCTTGGCTTTCAGGCTTTAAACTGTCTTCAGCTTGGAGGTGGGATTTAAATGGGGATCCTCCCCCATCTGATTTGGCATTGGACTGCCTCCTTTCACTATCATCACCACGGCTAGGGAGTGTTTGTTTTTTCAGTTGTGTTTTGTTTTGTTTTGTTTTGTTTTAAGGAATACCTTTCTGCATCTTTATTTACACTTATGCTAAAGAGTGCTGAAGAATTTGTCATTTGAATCCAGCCTATAAACTGTAACGTCAGAAAAACAGATGCATTTACCAGTAGAGATTTCCTTCTAAACACTGGGTAACCCCTGTTGTGAGGAACATTTTATGCTCCTTATACAGGCACAGCTTGATAAGTGCATCACTTTGAGAAACCACAGTTTATGTGAAGTCTTTAAAGGGTCCTGTTTGTTTGATGGTTGGGTGTGGGAAGATAACTGCAAAGGTAATTCATCCTTTCCATTGCTATATCATCTGCAATTTACTGAATGACTTTGTTCAGCTCCTCTGCAGGGTTATATAGCTAGATACTCATCTATACATACATTTTTAAAAATTTAATTATATGTTGATTACTCTTAATATGAAAGAGCCTTGACAGTGAAACAGGGTGTATATGTGTGTGTGTGTGTGTGTGTGTGTGTGTGTAGATATATAATACATATATTTTAAGTTGGTACTGATCATTTGACTTGCCCCTGTCTAAATTACCTGTGTTGTTTTCTTCCACTCCCCCCATTTTGCATTTGGCCTTGTTATCAACAAAGTTTTAAACTTGGTTATGGCCAGATAGATCATGTTATCTCTTAATGATTTGCATGGAGTTTAAAAATTCATCTCATTTTTATAACTTGGTTGATCTACATGTACAGATTATAATTTTTTTGAATTGAGAGATTACAAACATTGTTCAAATAATAATAAACCCACAAAAAGCTGAATGATTACTTTTAAGGTTATATGAATTGAGGCAAGCTTAAAACATATTTCTTTCATCACTAAGAAAAGAAGTAAAATCAGTTTTGGATTTACATCTCCCTTGACATTCTGCTATCTTACTTGCTTACTGCATATAGACTTTCCTAAGACATTCTTGTTAATGATACAGTTGAAGATAGTAGGAATGAAATCAATACACTATTACTTTGTTGGAGATACACATTGGTTTTCAATAGACACTATTCTGCAAATTAATGTTAATTGCTCTAGGTAGAGAGAAACACCTTATGAAGTTAGAAGCTATCCATGTACATTGATAATGTTCTTTGAGAGTCGACATGGTGTTCTTTGAAGGTGACTTCTCATGGGCTAGTAAATGAAAGCTGTGAGAGCTAAACTGATGGGCTCAAGCAATCAACACAGGTATCAGTTTCAAAGGTGATAGAGGGATTCTTTTGCAGTCCCACTTTATAGCACGTTTCTTAAAGTTGTGACTGAAGCTTAGGCTTTGGGACTATTGCCAGCATGATTTTGGGTACAGAAAAGGAGTGAATCTGTTGGATTTCTCATCCTTGAGAACTGAAATTTATTACTTTGTCCTCCTGGTGGGAACATCCACAAAGGATGGTGTTTAAGGATGATAACTTCTGGTTTCTCTATTCAGGTGAAATAAGCATAAACCTAGCTCAAGAGCAGGTTTTAAAGTGATAGTGCATTGCATTAAGTAAAATTTGATTGCACATGACACAATATGAACATTTGAATTTTTAAATTGATATATAATAGTTCATATTTGAGGGGTATATGTGATATTTCGATATCTGTATACAGTGTACAATCAAATTAGGATAACTGGGATATTTATCACTGCAAACATTTATCTTTGTGTTGAGACCATTATAATTCATTTCTTCTCACTCTGTTAAACAACGAATTACTGCTAAGTATAATTTTTCTACTGTACTATTGAATACTAGAACTTATTTCTTCTAACTGTATTTTTGTTGATTTTTTTCTTCATTAATTTTTTCTTTTCTGGGAAAATTAAAATATTATGTCATCTCAGTCAGAATAAAAACAATTTGGCTTAAAAGAAATAGAAACAAGTAAAACTTCAGTTAACTATTAGACTATATGTAAATGTGGGCCAGTCATTCAGATTTTAAACATAGTTGTACTTCTTGTGAATATTATTATTAAATCATTAAATGTATTTTGAGTGTTTCATATTTACTCAATTGATAAGTTCTGATGAATATATATTGCCTCTAAAGGAATTTCGAGTAAATTTGAATTTTTTTAGAACGCCAAGCACCATTTTGTGGCAATTGCCATTTTGTTTCAGTTCGCCATTGCATGTAAGTCAGATCATGATTACCTGTAAGATAAGGTGTTATAAAGGAAATTCACCCTATTTTGGTAACATTAATATGAACACTCACATACTATAAACTAAATGGGTAATGATGACAGCTGTCCTAAAATAATAGACATCTTTTATTAGACAAAGTTTTGTACAATAGCCCAAGCCAGTTGACTGGCTGGGTTCTAGGCTTAATCTAGTCTGCCATGAAAACTGTTTAACTATACATTTCAGAGAGATGAAAATCTGACACATGTGGAAAGGCTGTTTCTGAGCTCTCCACCAGAGCAGGCCTGAAAGATGCCCAGGCTATTTCAGCTCTCTGGGAGGTGCTAGATGGCGAATCCAAGGTTAGGATGTGGCATGTGGCGTGGCTCTGTGAGACTTGCCTTGTTGGCCACACATCCTGAGAGGGAAGAAAGGAGGGAGAGACTGTGTTACTGCTTCTTGGTGATGAATCACTATTAGGAAATAGTACAGGTGACTCAGCTCATGTTTATTCTGCCTGGCAAGGCCGAATGAAAAACAAAAAGGAGAGACGATAGAGAGGAAGAAAATAAAGCATCTTTAATTGTCTCTGTTTGCATGAGGAAATAGCTAATTACCGATCCTGGAGGAAATGCTTGAGTATTTAAAGTTCAAAACAGTCAAACCTAGGTAGGAAGGCAAGGCTTGCTTTGTCTGTCTCTCTGCACCTCTCATTTTTTAAAATTGTCTGACACACATCATTATTTCTATATTGGGAAAAGAATCAAAGGCTCCCTTATTGTAGCAGAAATAATAGATTAATTAGTTACATAATTTTTTTTTCAGGCTTCACAATTAGTAAAACGTTCTCCAAATTTATAATGGTGGCATAAAGGAAACAAAAAAAATATAGTAAACTTAAGTAAGCAGAAAATGATCTTTACTTCTATGTTTATTTCCTTATTTCTTGATATGTATACCTACAAATTAATAAATTTATATATATATACACGTATATGTATAGTGTACACATGTAGTGTATATATACACATATAGTGAAAGTGACCTCTTATAGTGAACTCTTGTATATATGAAAGTGGATTCCTTGGATAGGAAAGAAATGCATGGTTATATTAATTAAATGCATATTTATTCTAACAGATATACAAAGAAATATAAAATACACAAATATGTATACATGCAGATGTACATTTAGCCTTTGCTAATTAAATGCTTTCAACACAGTATATTTTGGTAGCCTTTAAATATCCTTTATATACTTTCAGCCATTTCCAAGGATTAGAAAGTCCATGATTGGCCACAGATTTTTGTTGTTGTTAGTGTATATTACACATTTCGTCACAGACTGTTAGAAAAACATTCATGGTTAAGTTTATTCTGGTGTTTTGCAACAGAATTTCGACTTTGACCCATGGTGAGTAATCAAACATGACCCAAATTAGTTCTGACATATGCTCTGGACATAGTAAAGTTAAATGCCGCCTAAGAGACCAGACTTAGATGCACAAAATGCCTTTAATCTGCATTTCATTGAAGAGACCTTTGAATAAATTTTTAGCTTTCTCAGTGACAGAGTAGTGTAAGAATGACAGAAGTCTTAAGCTGGGCGGGAGAGCTTGAAATTCTTGCCTTCTGTGCTGTAAAACAATGTAACAGCCCAGATGTTTTCCCAAAGGGTAGCATGCTCTTTCCAGATCTGCCAAGACGTATTTTTTACATCCATCTATCCTTGTTCCACATCAGAGAAATGAAGATGTCTTCACAGATCTGCATCTGGCCTGACCCATTTCTGTACTCCCATGCTTCCCCAAGGGTGCAATATAAAGTCCAGGATAGACCTTGACCTGTGGTCCAGTGGAACGTTGATCAGTCTTCTTATTTGTTGCCCACTTTCAGTCCATCTGCATTCTGTGTTCCAGTGCTTCCCCTACACGTGTAGACTCTCTTTCTAGATATAGACAAACCATCCTTCCCCTTACTTCAGATTTCATTGACATCCTCATTGTCCCTGCCTGACTATAGGAAACTGCATTCTAAGTTCTGTCTAAAATAAAAACAATATCCCATTTTGGAGAGATGTCCAAAGGAAGTTGATAGAAGGCCAGAAGGCGGCATGATGATATTGCTGCCGTTTAAAGCCAGTGTTTCTCTGAGAAATGTGGATTTAGTGTTTAACATCAGATTATCCAAGGGGAAATACACATGGACTCACATAAAAATCTTCTGCATTCACTCTCAGCTTCCCAAAGCTAACATGTGGGTCATCACCAAGTAAGAGTTTGTTTGCTGTTACTCCCTTTTAGTCTTTTTTTTTTTTTTTTCCTCTGTTGGCCAGGCTGGAGTTCAGTGGCGCAATTACAGCTCACTGCAGCCTCGTCCTCCTGTGCTCACACGATCCTCCCACCTCAGTCTCCTGAGTAGCTGGGACCACAGGCGCACACTGTCATGCTTGGCTAATTTTTAAAAGTCTTTTTATACAGATGGGGTCTCACCACGTTGCGCAGGCTGGTCTCAAGCTCCTAGGTTCAAGTGATCCTCCCACCTCAGCCTCCCAAATTGCTGTGATTACAGACATGAGCCAACACACCTGGCCCCTTTGAGTCTTAAATATTTGAGGAGGCATCTGACTTATTCTGGGAAATTAGTAAATAATAGTAGGAGAAACGTTATTCTCTTGATAAAGTAACATTTAGCAAATTAGAAGCAAGCATCTGGAGGAACAATTTTATATATATAGTGTATATATACATAATTGGATTTTCAATAGGTAAGTCCTATATACTCATAGGTACAAAGAGACTTAAGTTTCAACTTGATGGACTCTGATCCTGGATCACCTTACTCTTACCACACCAAAGCCTGTAAAAATGATAGAAAGCATATAAAAACACAAATGTGTTAGTGTTTTATGGGGTTTGCGGTCCTCAGTGTGCGGCTTCATATATTTCTCTGACACCCCTACAGTGCTTGGACCAACAGGTCAAAATAAACAAATGTGTTGGACAGTGAATGAATTCCTATCCCAGGATTAGCTCTCCGTTTTTTAGCAGAACCGTTATAAAATTGTATTTCTGTTTATACCTAGCCATCTAAATCTGCTTCAATAGCCTGGCACTCAAAGTCCATTTCTTAGCCTATTAATGTGTCACAATTGGACTTAGGATGGCCTCTTTGTCAGTCAAACCACTTTTCTTCTTTTTCTAGACTGGTCATATACCGCTCTGTGTTCCCAGTACATGCCACACTCCAAGTTTGAGTTCCTTGACCCAAAGGATATTTATTTATAGCTCATTTAGAGGAAGAACAAGGACTTTTTCCCTACTTTTTACTTTCCCATATTTAAAATATTTCTATATTAAAATCCATTTCTGTGATATCAAAACATGAGAATAATCATTTTTTCTATTTCTAGCAATATCAGATTTATTTCTCTTCTTCATAACTCAGAATCCTCCTTGTTAACAAAGCTTTTATTTATTTTTTTAAATCCTTCCTTCCCCAACTATAATCTGTGGGTTGTTTTGTTTTGTTTTGTTTGAGACAGTCTTGCCCTGTCGCCCAGGCTGGAATACAATGGCGTGATTTTGGCTCACTGCAACCTCCGCCTCCTGGCTTCAAGTGATTCTACTGCCTCAGCCTTCCAAGTAGCTGGAATTACAGGCGTGCGATACCACGCCCGGCTAAGTTTTTGTATCTTTAGTAGAGAGGGGATTTCACCGTGTTGACCAGGTTGGTCTCGAACTCCAGACCTCATGATCTGCCCACCTCAGCCTCCCAAAATCCTGGGATTACAGGTGTGAGCCACCACGCCCGGCCAACCTGTGGTCTTTTTCTCTCTGAATTTCGCAGGAGACTGGCCTCCTTCTTTCTTGTACCATACTGTAGG
Organism: Papio anubis; assembly: GCF_008728515.1. Classification (NCBI taxonomy): domain Eukaryota; kingdom Metazoa; phylum Chordata; class Mammalia; order Primates; family Cercopithecidae; genus Papio; species Papio anubis. The sequence goes on along the minus strand of NC_044988.1, from coordinate 37,601,776 downwards.
TGGTACATCTTCGTAAGTTAGGATAGAATTTACAGGCAAACAAAAAGGTCATAGCTTATTAAAATCGGGTTATATAGTTTCTCTGAGCATAAGAAGAAAGTTCTTATAGGGCTTTATGGTTAGAAAAAGAGAACATACATTTTAGACACTTGATCTTAGCCAAAAGGCTGAGAAGCGATGAGAACATGCATTTTAGAATGCCCAGTTGTGTACCTGTCATAAAGGTACACTCCAGTTCCCCTCTCTCATTTCTTTTCTATAGCTTTCTTATTTATTATTACTGTCTCCTATTAGATGGTATAGTTGATTGCATAGGGTAAGTGTCCAATAAACGATTGATAAATGAAAGATTGACTTAATTAATTTAGAATGGAATTAATGCATTCAACTACTTCAACATATCAGAAGATACATGAAAGTAAAGCTATTTGCTCCTTTTTTTCATGCCACGCCAGGGGACTCAGGCCCATTATGTGAGCTCTTTCAAACTGCTTGAGGTCAGAGCAACTCTACACTGACTATTTTCTGCTTCCCTACAGGGCTTTCTACTCTTTGTGTTTTCCTTTTTGTCTTTCTCTAATATTTCTATAAAGGCACAGTTTAACAAAATATGTGTCATAGCATTTTTAAGTTGATTCGGGATCTGAGTTTAGTTGTAATCTGTAGGGTGCCATAATATACTTTGCAAAGCAGGTCACTGGTGTTTTGCTCAAAACTCTTGGTTATAACAAATTTAACCCAGTAGCCATTCTAGTGATTCTTCATATTCTGTGGTTTAGCTGGGCAGTTATTCCAGTCTGGGCCAGTTCAAGTGATTTACGCTGTCTCTCTCATGGATCTGTGGTCATGTGGCAGGGTAACTATGGCTGCGTAATGTGGAATGTGTCTGGGATGTGGCATGCTATTGGCTCTAGCAACAGAGGCAATTGGTCTCCGGAAGTGTTGGTCACACAGTGGTAGTCATGGGGCTCACAAGCAACCCCAGTGCTCAGTGACTTGCCAAGTATCAGCTTGTGACACATTTACTAATGCCTCATTGTCAAAAGCAAGTCATATAGCCAACTCAGAATTAAGTTCATGACCATTTTCAGTCCACCACAGAGAGTGAAGCGAGGGTAGGTATTCTCGGGGCTGTATTCGGCTTCCTCCTGCCTCCGGCATTGCTCATGAACACCTCAGAGAAGGGTCATCATCCATATTCAGTCCTAGCCATTGTGCTACCTACCTGATCTGGTCGCTGGCTGGATTGCCTATTTGCTTGGCCTCCCTTCATCATTAATCTTCTCCTGAAGCTGCAAGAAGTCTCCCAGGGCTGCTTCTTCATCCTCTGAAGAGTACAGTGAAGGTGATTGGTGTGAATGCCTCTGTCCTCTTTCCATGCACCTCACTGAGGCTTCTTTATACAGCGCTCTGGGAGAAAAGTGGATACCAAATCCAAAAACACACGTCATACTCTGTCAAAAACTCTCCCATGCTGGTCAGCTCTGACACAGCAAGAAGAGAAACCTGCTAATACTTTGCATTTTTGACAGGCACCCCCAAACCATACAATGATTTTTCCCAGAGAGAAAGAACCCTGTACTTTCCAAAGATCTGCTGACTTTTCCTATTCTCAGTTTTGTGTGTAGATGGGGTTTGGATTTGGATTTTGCTAGGGTTGTGGTTATTAGTAATAGGTCAGTTCTGTCTTCCGTTAGAAACCCTGCAAGGAGGTGCCTGTGACCATCACCTGGCAAAAGCAAGGTGATAGTTACAGGCCCCTGGTCCAGGTCATTGATAGCTTCCTTTAAAATAAATGATGAGAGGGGGGATGTATTGCCAGTCATTGTTTTCAACTTGAATCTTAGCTACAATTGAAGTACAACCAGAAAAGTTGTTCTCAAATCCCAACATAGATTATTTTATCTACACTTATTTGCTTAGTTCAACACATGGTCCTCTCTTTAATTGGAACAGGATGACTGGATCACATTTCTGGTTTGATCTATTCCAGGCTTGATTCTGCTGATTATATGTTGATAAAGTCTGTGAAGGTTTATTCTAGGCAAAAAGAGGTTGCTTTGGTCCTCATAGTCAACATTTTGTGGACTTTCTTCATTATGTTTGGAAAATTGAATTATTATACCTATAAACTTTATAAAAGTGTTGTTAGCAATTTCCAATTAAAACTAGTTAATGGTTCTCCTTCATGATGAAGTGATTGAAAATGATCATGCTATTTCCCTCACAGGTTGTGATCTGAAGCTACTTAAAATGACTGGTACTTCAGGCTGCTGAAAAATTGTATCACTCTTGCATCCTTGTTAGTCTTCTAAATTTAAGAACTATTAGTCTTTATTTAAAAAAAGGAAAAGAGAAAGAAAAAAGACCTGCCATATACTCCTGTATCTGTAATAGGGTTTTGATTGTTGAAAAGAGGAAAAGAAAAATGAGGTATGAAGCATATAAGGATGAGATTAAATGGGTTTAAATTATGAACATTTTCATATTAAATGTCACTTAATGGAAAACAATTATATAAAGCAGAACATTTCCTCAGTGGCTTCTGAAATTGAAAAAAATTTTAATTACAAAATATGTTTGTGCTATGGGTCATGGGACCCAATGCCTACAGAGGTTAAAGTCACTTAAGGAAGGGCTTACCAGTTATTAGAAATGTATCCTTTGATATAATTATGAAGAAAGATAAAATGCTCCAAGGGAATAAAATAGCTGTTGAGCAAAAACCACCCCTAAGTGATAGTCTTACCATTTGTTTTCATAGGGATTTGCCATTATGAGATCATGGGAATGCCAGGAGTGAAATTTATTCAATCGCACTGTTAATGCAGAACTGGGATGCTGTTGTTGGTGATGAATAATTGCTATGAGAGCTATAGCATAAGCTCACTGTCGAAGACAGGCCCATGAAGAGAATATTCTTTTCATACCCGGCCTTGGTACTATTGCATTCTTATTTCTCTAGTCTAAAGAGCCTGTACAAAAGAACAGTTGAACACTGGATCTGCTTGGGTGTTCTTGTCAGGAGTTCTCGAAGTTAAAGCTGTAGACTATAGGGCCAATGGATTTATTAAGAAATCTTAGGACTGAGCTTTTATACTATCAGTTACATTATACCCTATTTCTAGGTTTCTCTTGGATATGGATTTAGATTTATTTAGGTGATTGAAAATCATGATCTCTTCAATTTGATGCAACTCTTTCCACAAATTATGTTGGAGCATATGTGTGCACATAGGCACATACGTTTGTGTGTATGGTAGATACATTATCCAGTAGGTCATTTAAACAACTGAGATTTTGAGAGCCTGAAGATATTTCAGGGCAACTAATTACAATAAATAATGCAGAATATAGTTTTGATTTTACTATTAGTTTCAGACATTCTAGTAGTAGCAGTAGCTGCAGCAGTAGTGGTAATAATAGTAAAATTTTAAAGTATTTACTATATGACAAATCTACTTTTGAGTGCCATACGTGCATTAAATCATTTAATATGACACTTCAAATTTGGGAGGTACCATATACATGTAAGATACCTGTACTAATCTTAGGAACAGGACAATATTTATGTTGGAATGTAGGCCTATTTAAAATGCTAGAGCAATCATAAACCAATAGAAAATGAAAAACAACTTTTTTGTTTTCCTAATAATGTAAATTGGGCCTTAAAATTTTTCAAATTCTTGGGGAATACAGTGAAAACTAAAGAAGTCTTCTATTTGTTCTTTTCAATCCTGACTGATTCCCTGTTATGGCTTTTGCTTTGAGCTTGGTTCAGTTCAAGTTAATCAGTGATGTTTGTGTTAATGTTGCACTTCTACATTAATTTTAATCTTCTTTCAGATGCTTCATGCCAGGAACTATGTGAATGGAGATCTGAATATAGATACTCTAAATGAAAGAGCCTGAAATGGCACCCTTTTTGTCTGATTGCATGGCTTGAAGCAAGAGTTAAGAATAGTGTCTTCTTTTGTAATGATTTTTAAAAAATTGGCTCAATATCCTAAGCTACCGTTAGAATTATTGGGTGTTTTTCCTGGATAATTTACAATTTGAATAATTTTATATTTCCTATTTAAATAATTTCCCTTGGGGTTTATATCTTGCATTTACTTTTTTTACTTCATCTCCCCTCTCAAAGTTGCATTACTTTCTCATATGCCCCTCCTCACAAGGCAAATATCCACACGTATTTTTCTCTATGTTTAAAATCTACAATGTAAAATAGTATAATTCCTCTTATCCCTTTTGGTTATTTAATAGGAATATGCAAAAATGTTACTATGTGAAAAACATACTTGGAACATTGCAAAACCCCCTAAATATGGCTATTTCCCATACTCTGCTCACTGTAAATTCTTTGCTGGGTCATCTCATCCATCTACATGATTCCAGCTGTCACTTTCATATGAAAGAAACACAAATCTTGACCTTTCTGTGTCTCTTCTTGTGTCTTTTATATTAGTGACATCATCCCTGCCTGCCGACCTACCGTCATTCACGAAGGAACTGAGAGACTAGAAACTTGACACTGACTCTTACCCCATTTTTCCTTAAGTAAAATGAATACTTCCTAAAACTGGTGGAATGGTTCTCCAATATGTGTCTAACTCATCTCTTCTTTTCTCTTCCAGTGATCATAATTATAATTACATGTTATATCTACACATAGGCTTCATCATCTCACATTTAAACGAATAGAGTAACTACCTAACTGGGCTTTCTCTTTGTCCCCCATCACTGCACTCCATTGACAGATTGCTTTTTAGAATGTGAAGATCTTTCTTTTATTTTCTTGGTTCAAACATATCCAGCTCTGGCCAGGCGCGGTGGCTCATGCCTGTAATCCCAGCACTTTGGGAGGCCGAGGCGGGCGGATCACATGAGGTCAGGAATTCGAGACCAGCCTCAACATGGAGAAACCTCATCTCTACTAAAAATACAAAAATAGCCGGGCATGGTGGCGCATGCCTGTCATCCCAGCTACTTGGGAGGCTGAGGCAGGAGAATTGCTTGAACCTGGGAGGCGGAGGTTGCGGTGAGCCGAGATCGCGCGGTTGTGCGCCAGCCTGGGCAACAAGAGCGAAACTCCGTCTGAAAAAAAAGAATCCAGCTCCAGCTGAGCGCAATGGCTCACACCTGTAATGCCAGCACTTTTGGGAGTACGAGACAGGCAGACCACTTGAGGTCAGGAGTTTGAGAACAGCCTAGCCAACATGGCGAAACCCCATCTCTACTAAAAATACCCAATTAGCCGGGTTTGGTGGTGCGTGCCTGGAGTCCCATATACTTGGTAGGCTGAAGCGCAAGAATCGCTTGAACCTGGGAGGGGGAGGTTACAGTGAGCTGAGATTGTGCCGTGGCAGTACAGCCTGTGTGACAGAGTGAAAATCTCTCTCTCAAAAAAAAAAAAAAAATCCAGCTCCGTGTACATACAACCTAACAAATGAACCCCAGATTCTTTCCAGCTTCTCACAGTTGGACCTGGCCAGCCATCTTTGCATCATCCTTCCACAGACTTTGCACACTGTCTTCCTACCCTTTCCCCAAACAAAAACATTCAAGCAGTAGCCACATTTCACCCTGAATCCACCTCTCATTTATTTAATTTTTCCTGGACTTTAGATTATACTTTTCCCTGTGCCTTCAAGGCCCTTTACTACATTTCTATCAAAATTATATTCACGCTCTTAGACTTACCTTCTTTGATCTCCAGCAAAATCATTATTCACCCCTGTGCTCCCTTAAGGTTTGATTAGTTGACACATTTTCTGTATTCACATGCACGTTTTCACCTTACATGGTACAACTTTCGAGGGACTGTTTTTGGAGCTGTCAGGTACTGAGCAATGTTTTACACAGAGAGTCTGAGAGGTGTTCAATAAGTATTTGTTAAGTTTAACAAATAATACAGTGCTATTTAATGTTTATTAAACGTGATTTTAATTTTCTGCAAGTAATGTAAAAATGTGCTTTGTACAAACATACATATCCACACATAATTATATATGTATTTTTGTGTGGGTATATATCTTTATGATATTTATCAATTTTATCATGGGCTGATAATGGAATTAAATCCAATGCCTATGACTTTTCTAAAATAGAAATAATAGTCACTCTTTTTTTTTTTTTTTTTTTTTTTTTTTTGAGATAGGATCTCACCTCATCACGCAGGCTGGAGTGCAGTGGTGTGAACATGGCTCGCTGTAGCCTCAACCTCCTGGGCCCAAGCAATTTTCTTGCCTCAGCCCCCAGAGTAGTTGGTACTACAGGCACATGCCACCACACCCAGCTAGTTTTTATATATTTTGTAGAGACTGGTTTTCACCATGTTGCCCAGGCTGGTCTTAAACTCCTGAGCTCAGGCAATCTGCCCACCTTGGCCTCCCAAAGTGCTGGGACCATGCCTGGCCCGCTATGTCTATTTAACCCTATCTTTATTTCTTTATTCCTTTATTTTTTCCTTTAAGTTAGTGTTTATTAAATTAAGTTTTTTATATCCTTTCTGATAAGCTCACTTTAATAAGTTTATTGTTTTTAGTTTATCATAAATTCAGGTAACTTTAAGATTTCTTGGACTATTATGGGAAATGTGGATTCATTTGGACCTGTACTGACATCTTTTAGATCATCGCTTTTGTACATTATATATTTTTAAAAGGTCATGTCTACAATATTTATGCCTGTATCTATTATAACTTTATTTTAAAGAGATACGGTTTATGGAAGAATGTTTCACATACCAAGATAAAATGGTATGACAGTGGAGCAGGAAAATATTGTAGTAAGACAGGTTAATGTTAGGAGTACAGTTGGAATGCGCATACGGTCCATGCCATGGACTTCTGTGCCTTTGCTAAATAAGCCACAATTTTAGCTCCAAATCTCCTAACAGCTCCAGAAGTGAGAAAGAGGGAACCTGTGACACAGATGCACCATGTCCATAACATAAAAACAAATCAGTTCTTCAGAAAAACCATAGTATGGCCAGGTGCGGCGGCTCATGCCCATAATCCTAGGACTTTAGGAGGCTGCAGGCAGGCAGATCACTTGAGGTCAGGAGTTCAAGACCAGCCTGGCCAACATGGTGAAACCCTGTCACTACTAAAAATACAAAAAAATAGCCAGGCATTTTTGCGTGGTACACGCCTGTAATCTCAGCTACTGGGGAGACCGAGGCAGGAGAATCTCTTGAAAGTGGGAGGTGGAGGTTGCAGTGAGCCAGGATTGTGCCACTGCACTCCAGCCTGGGCTACACAGAGAGAGACTGTCTCAAAAAAAAGAAAGACCATAATATTCCCCTGAAACCAGAGGAACAGTTCTCTCCCATAGTTCTTGAGAACAAGGATATAGTCAAATAGTAAAGGCTATTCTCTGCATCATATGCATGTGTAACTTCACAACATTATAGGGCAGTTGCTTGCTGAAGTCCCTCAGGTTAATCTGTCGAATTATAACAAAATGCATGTCAGTTTAATCTGTTCTTCAGCAGATGAGAGAAAACGGTCCTGGTTTCTAGCTCTCTCATCCTTTAACCAAAATCGGTTTTTATATTATGTGGAGGAGTGGATGGAATTGCATAATTTCAGGTAATTCTTCATGATTATTACTCCTCTGGCCAAGTTGTTTTGACTGTCATTTTAAGATTGAGATCCCTGATAAGTACAGATTAAAGCAGCGCTATGTGGTGGGTTAAGTGAAGCATCTCAGATGTTACCACTGATCTGTGTTAAGGCTAAATAGGTACATCTTCTTATGAAAACTAAAGAGGTTAGTGATATTATGTGCTTGGATAGGCTAGCCACCTGATAAACTGAGGTGGACAAAGTGAGCACTTCTACGTTTAGCTAGAGTTTGTATAAAGTATGTTGGATTTCTTCTTGAGCAGGCTTAATGGGAAATTAAGGAATGACTACTTTATACCATAAAGTATGGCTATAGTGATTCAAACTTGAAAAACGATTACAAAATTATGAACAAGTATCCATGTCATTCATTCAACTTAAAGCTAAAAGGCCTCTTTTAAACACCATTTGAACTTTTAATGGTAATCAATCAGTAGAAATAATGTACTTTAATAACCGAACGAGATAATGTCTCTGTACACTCAGTTATTGAAAATAGTCAAACACTTCAGAATATTTACCAAAGAGCATGACTTTGACTGTAAAACAGTTGGTCTGTATAGTCCTTGCCTTCTGAAAATCACTGTGATGAAATCTGTGATAGTTGACTGTTCTAGGAAATGTTACACATTTTATCAGGATGACATGGTTTTCCTCACAACTATCTCATATCCTACAATTCATAAATAATTTTGTTGAGAACTTTTCCATTTGATCTACTTTTTAGAAGAATAATCCAGAAAACAGCTTGTCTTATGAACTTAGGGATCCTGGAGTCCAGGTACCCCTGATTAACTCTGCTACACGTTACATTTGGAATCATGAAAAACTGAATGATCAGAAATGTGTCCCTGTGTGTATGAACAAACAGTATTATCTTTGTCAAGGACGAAATATAAGTGTTAAAACAAATAATATCCATGCTGTCAGAAAATCAATTCAAAAATCAACAACAGTTATTTCTGGAGAGTGAGAGATGAGAGTGGAGCAATGTAGTTTGTTGTATCTATCACTAGCTGCATTTTTTCCTCACAACCGAGATAAACATTTAAAAACTATGGTTGTGTGTGCTAGAATATTTTTAAGCCTCTGTCGTGTTAAGAAGCACCAGGAAAGTGAACATCCCAGAAAGTTTTGTTTTGAAACCCTGCTCATCGTGTTTTAGGAAAGTGAATTAAGCTTTGAAGGAAAGGACCTACAGAAGTGCTTCCTGACAATTAAAAAAAAAAAAAAGGGCTGGCTTTTTAGTATGACCCAGCTGTTATTTTTAAAGAATTACATCTGTGAGAAAGCATACAACTTATGTATAAGTTGGTACAAAAGGAACTGCTGTTTTACCATTCAAAGTGATGGCGACCGGGCACGGTGGCTCACGCCTATAATCCCAGCACTTTGGGAGGCTGATATGGGCGGATCACTGAAGGTCAGGAGTTTGAGATCAGCCTGGCCAGCATGGTGAAACCCTGTCTCTACTGAAAATACAAAAATTGGCCAGGCACAGTGGCTGGCACCTGTAATCCTAGCTACTGGGGAGACTGAGGCAAGAGGATCACTGGAACCCAGGAGGTGGAGGTTGCAGTGAACCGAGATCACGCACCTGCACTTCAGCCTGGGCAACAAAGTGAGACTCTGTCTCAAAAAATAGTTAGATAGATAGATAGATAGATAGATAGATAGATAGATAGATAGATAGATAAATAAATAATTTGGTTTTTTTTGTTTGTTTGTTTGTTTTTGTTTTTTCCTGCAAGGTAATTCCTGCTCTTATCAATGGCAAAAGCAATTGCTGTTTTACCATTGAAAAGTAGTGGTGACCGGGTACAGTGGTTCATGCCTGTAATCCCAGCATTTTGGGAGGCCAATACAGGCAGATCACTGCGGGTTGGGAGTTTGAGATCACTCGGGAGGCTGAGGCAGAAGAATTGCTTGAACCTGGGAGGTGGAAGTTGCAGTGAGCCAAGATGGCACCACTGCCCTCCAAACTGTGCAACAAAACAGGACTCTGTCTCAAAAAACTAAAAAAAGTAATGGCAAAACCTTACTTTTGCACCAACCTAATGCATGTGATACGCCCAGTAGGTTCCCAGCAAATGGAAGTCTATGAGCCTTCAACCCCCAAAAACCAGTACTATGGTGGACTATGATATCCATTAAAATAAAACTAAATTAAAAATGTTTTGGCCAGGTGTGGTGGCTCATGCCTGTAACTCCAGCATTTTGGGAGGCCTAGGTGGGCAGATCATGAAGTCAGGGGTTTGAGACCAGCCTGGCCAACATGGTGAAACCCCGTCTCTACTAAAAATAGAAAAGTTAGCCTGGTATGGTGATACGCACCTGTAGTCTAGCTACTCGGGAGGCTGAGGCAGAAGAATCACTTGAACCCAGGAGGCAGAGGTTGCAGTGAGCCTAGACCATGCCATTGCGCTCTAGCCTGGATAACAGAACAAGACTCTGTCTCAAAAAGAAAAGAAGAAAGTGCCTTTTTCTCACTGGGGAAACATTCTTGATTATATTTTATCTTCCTCTGAGTTAATTCCTGAAAAAATGACAACGTGTGCTCATGTAACTATAATTTACTCACAAAACCTGTCATGTATAATTTACAAAGCTGTACTGCATAATATTTTATCTTTATAGCAACAAACACTTAAATAGCATTGGTTATATTAGGGATCAGTGGCTGAAATACATGTTCTTCCTTCCTTTAGTGGATGCACACACATTGTTTACTCAATAGCCTCATAGCCATCATCGCTGAGCACTTGAAGGGGCATTAATTTTGTGGTAAGCATCAAAACCATCCACTCATGGCTGTGGGGGGATTGGTGGGTTGTCGCCTTGCCATGTCAGTGAATTCAAGGCTGAGATAACTTTTTTTCTTGTCAATTTGCTGTCACTTTGTTAAGAATTAGAGATTACGTATATTTCCCAAATTTATAACAATGTCAGTCTATGACAACTAAATGAAAATAAGCAACTCCGGGTTGTTTTCACTATGTAAGAAAAAGGTTTTATTACATCGATTCTGAGTATCATCTTATCATTGGAAACTTGTATCTATTTAATTGGCATGTTGTATATTAAAATGTGACAGCCATGAGTTATCTATAAGGAGATTCTTAATTTCATGTCTTCATAGGACAACAACTCAGATTATTCTTCCTCTTATTTAGGAGACCATTGGCTGTCATACTCTTCATATTTTGTGAGTTTCTTTTCTGGCTAGAGAGAAACTACCCTGGCATGCTCAACTGTCTTCAAATTGTGGGAATTGAGCTATTAGTGGAGAAAATTTATGCAAATCCGTGGTATTTACAACCCATTCTAGACTGGCTCCCAGGAAACTTCTGGCACATCTGTAGTGAGGATGCTGAGCTCACGTATGTAGGCTGAAGCCGACATTTCTTGCCTTCATCCTGAGACAAAGCAGATAAGGAAGCAAATGGCTTACTATACCCAGCCTCTTTTGCTAGTTCCTGAAGGAAAAGGTGCATCAGTGTTCAATTGACAGATGCTTGCTTTGTACTTAGTGCTGTGCTCCATCCAGAGGCAGCTCTGTTGGTGAGAGTCCTTCATTGAGGCATATACTGTCTGCTTCACGAGTGCATCGAATACATGACATTGTTCCCCAAGGGAAGACATGACTGAAAACATATGCAAAAAATCATAACAGTTTAGAAAGCCATCCCTGATAATTCTCCTTCATTCCTCATCTTCAGAATATTACCAACCCTTGTAAAATTGACATTCAAATTATTCTGAACTTTTTCCACTTCTCCCTATTTCCTCTACTACTTCCTGATGTAAGTTTATGTTGCCACTGGGCCATCTCAGTACTATCCTAAATAACATGCCAACATGCCTACATCACTTTATTCTTATTTTTTGCTTTGCCCCAATGCATTTTTCATACTGCAGTTAAAAAGGCATTTTTTTAAAATGCTAATTTTGTGATAAGTGACATACCCTCCCAATGCACATGCCTGCAAGCACTGAAGTGCCCGTACACTTGTATCTAGCTTTAAAACCTTTCTTTCCTTTCATTTGCTTTTAGGAAAAAGATCGCAATCCTTTATGTATGCCCTCAGGTTTTGCCTGAAACCCTTCTTCTAATTTGCTGCTTTGAAGAAGAAAGTCAAGGTTTTAGAATTTATGTGGATGCTTGACAACTCTTCTATCTAGTTGTAAAAGATAAGGGATTTCATTCATGGAACTTTTGGTAGTGGTTTTGGCCATTTTGGGGTAGTTTTACTTCGATTGGGTTATTTTCCAGATGTCTGAACTCCTGTTGAATAGCTTCTTAATATTTTTGATATTTCAAAGCATAGTGAATACATTTCTATCCTGTGTTTGCTTTTATATATGATATTCTTTTGATAGAGAGTCACTTGAACTCAGGAATTTGAGGCTAGCCTGGGCAGCTTAGTGAGAACCATCTCTATGAAAAATAAAAAGAATTTAGCCAGGCATTTTGGCACATCCCTATAGTCCCAGCTACTCTGGAGGCTGAGGTGGAAGGATCACTTCAGCCTGGGAGGTTGGCGCTGCAGTGAACTATGATTGCACCATTGCAGTCCAGCCTGAGTGACAGAGTGAGACCCTGTCTATGAAAAAACAAAACAAAAAACCTAGTTCCATTTGGTTTTTCTTTGGTGTTAAATTCAGGCTGAATTTTGCCATATAAATATAGAAAATTGTTTGCATTTATGGGAAATGTTTCTCCATAGATCTATAATACATTCTGAGACATATAAGTTATTTTTAACTGCTTATTCATGTGTTCCTGTAGTTTTCATTTTTTTTCAGTGAAACATTTTATATGTGATGTTTGATGTTTAAAGATTTTGATCTTTTTATCTTTCAAGACACCCCCTGAAGAAAACTACCATTACCTCTGTTTTCAGAATCGATTTTATTCCGTCAGATAAAACAAATACCTACCACAGTTTGCCTTTAAAATGATAAAAACTGTTACTGAATATGGTAAAATAGTGAAATGCTCTTTTCAGAAAAGTTCTTTAGACATATCTGAGTCACTTTATTTTGTTCCTCTTGCTCCCATTCCCTTACATTATTAAAGACTAGAGGGTCACAAGCATTTTCTTGAATGTGTTCTTGTTCCAGGAGGAGAGAGCTGTGATGAGCTGAGGGGAGGGTGGATTGTTTGTAAAATTTTTGAAAGTTTGGCTTAAAAAAAAAAATTTGCATTTCAGAAGCTATTCTGAGTCTTAAGTTAACTTTTAATTGGAAGGAAGACCCTCAAAAAGTTTGTCTTCTATCTTAAACTTTTATCAGACTTTATCATTACTCTAAATAAAATCATAAATGTCCATTATGTTATTAGAATATTGATTTTTCACATTTTCTTTTCATGAGCTTGCACCTTGCTCTTGAGTATCACTCAGTTTTGTTCATTGTAATTAAATACTTATGTCTTAATTTTATATGAATTCACGTATTTTTAGAGCTAACTTTTTTCAGATAGTGTCATCATTTGTGTAAAATTGGTAATAACAATTGGAATGTCATTTAAATAGTCATGGTGTTCAAGAGCGCCTCAAATAAAGTAAAATATTAAGAATGTTTGTCAGAGTTGGGAAAACAATGCTTGAGTATATCTAGCTACCCAGAAGCTTTCTATGGGAATAAGTCTATGTATTTCTGATAATATGAATTAATTATAACAGTTTACTTCTTTATAGTTTAAAATTTTGAAATGATCCCAATCTTGTAGAAAAATAGAAACTACAGTACAAAGAACTTATTTTTCCTGAACTATTTGAGAGTTAATTGCTGACATGATGCCTTGCCTATCATTCTCAAATACTCAGGTTTATACAAACAAGGCATTCTCCTACCTAACTACAATGGAACTAACAAAATCAGGGAGTAAATATTGATGCATCATAGCCATCTAATTCTTGGATTCCCCATTCACTTTCAATCACATTTTGCCAGTTGTTCTTACTTGCATTTCACCAGTTGTTCTTACTTGCATTTCACCAATTATCCCTGTTCAAGTTTTTCTAATTTTCCACAGAGACTCCAGTTCAGAATTATATTTTGTACTTGTCAGCCTGGAAGAGTTTCTCAGTCTTTCTTGGACATTTCTGACCATGATAGTTTTGAAGATAAGAAGGCTGTTATTTAACAAAATGTTCTTGTTTGGGGTTTTGCTGATGTTTACTGGTGGTCATATTTAGGTTATGACTCTTTTCCAGGAATATTGTCGAAGTGACGTTATATTTTTCTCAGCACATGAGTTTGAATTATCCTATTGCTGATGTCATTAACTTTGATTTTTTAATCAAGGTTGTTTCTGTGAGCCTTCTCCAATGTAAAGTTACTAATTTTTCTTTACATATTTTATTATTTTAAATATTTTTAAATTAAAAACTTCAAAATTATTTGTCTTTAATGGTATTTTTAGGACTATGACAGTGCTTAGAATACAGCAAAATCATGTAAATGGGAGCACTATTTTTAAAATTATTATCATTGGCATCCTCAGCAGCATAAGGAGCATCATTTTTGGTTTCTAATTGCATACTGTAAATTTAGGAGATGCTTAAGACTTTCCCCATCATTTAATCTCTCACAGAGTGCTTTCTTTGTATTTAATAAATTTATGTAGGGAGTCCCTTTGATACTATGTAAAGATACTATTTCCCCTGAAACTTTTAATTTACTCAGTTATTTATATCAGTATGGATGCATGCCTTTATTTTATTTAGTGTGTTACAACTTATTAATATTGTCTTTTTAAATTTTGTTGTTCAAATTGTCCCATATTTGGTCAATAAGAGCCCTTTATGCTGGCTTCTGTGTACATTTAGTATATACCTTTCATTCTTTGAGTATTTTCTTATACAACAGAATAATTCCAGGTGTGTCTCATTCTTCCCTTGTCCCAGTCCTAACTGGAATCAGTGATTTCTCTAAGGAGTTTTCTGAAGGGAAGCTTTCCAAAAGGAAAGTGTTTCCTTTCACTGGAGAATGGTACTTAGAAACCAAGATCTGAATACAAGGTGTGACCATTGCTCTTGGGTATTACTTCTCCCAGCCTCTCTTGGCTCAGCTAGGGAAGATATGTTTGGTAAGTTTATATAAAGAATGTGTATTTGTGTATGCATACTCATTTACAAGTCATATATATATTAATGTATACATATATTTAAAATGATATATATAGTATAGTATGTGTATGTCATATATATATATACAAATGTACATATATATATTTAAAACTAGGTATTCACACCAATACTATTAGTTCCAATCCAGCACTACACAATTGATTCTGATTTTCTTTTTTTATAACATCTGATGGCTTAGAAACTTTGCATTTCCCAAAATATAGTGAAGCAACCACATTGAATGTTTTTTGTAGTCTCTTTTGATTGAGCTTGTTGGTTTGTAACTTTCTACAAAGCTAACAAATAATGGATGCAGGATCCAAACCCAAGTCTCTTTCCATGTTTACTATTTTTGTCTTTGTGCCTCTTTTTCTAAAAAACAAGAATAAAAAAATTATTTTCTAAAAATAATAAAATTCACTGTATGATTTAAATATACATTTCTGTAAAGTGGTTAATTATTTGAATATTCAAAGTAAGGTAAACATTTATATGGATGTAAAGGGTGAGTATAATGACACCTGCTTGTTGCTAAATATAAATTGACAGGGAATAATGAGATTTGTGAAAGTGGATGGATATTGGATTTTATCTAAATGAAGCCCAAAGAAGGGAATAAATGTGTTTCCCTAATTCCTAAGTATTTACTTAAATGTTCAGGTATTAATAATGTTGCTAGGTAGGAGGAGAAGGTGCTTCTTTTTTTCTCAATGAATTTATTTGATTATGAATCACAAAAAGGGTAATCATTTGCTAAGGCCAAGTACTAATAACAGTATGCCTTAACTTAATGGAATGTAATATTGGAGCTACCACATTTAGACAAATCATAATTAAATCTAACTGGGGTTTATGTTCTGCTATGTAGACATTACTTCATAATTTGTAGGATAATTGCATACATTGCTTCTAAACAGTTTGTTTTATTCTCTGCCAGGAGTGCCTTGCAAACTCCTCAAAATGTGAGGAATATTTCATAAAATGGAGCTTTGCTCTGGAATGCTCTGTGGGTAGCTGGTTGGTATGCTGAATCTTTAGTAGCTGCTAATGAGGCTCTTAGCTTATCAATGTCCAATTTTCTATTCCTGCATGGCATAATTCTATGAGAAATCTTTCGAGACTCTTGTATCCAGTGACTGCCTTTAAGAGATACCTAAATCTACTCTGAAATAAAAGCTTAGCTGATTGATTTATAGCCATATTAAGACAAGCATATTATCTGTATGTAATAACTTGCAAAGAGGACTGTGGAAAAAAATTATTGTATCTTGTTCATAATTACTTTTTTGGGAACAGATATTATATTTATTACATATTCCATTTGGAATGTCATGTATTAACTGGCAGTTTTTTTCCTGCTTTATATAGTTTCTTTCTGACTGGACTAGCATTTGATTTGTAATTAGAAACTACTTTATTTATATGATTTTTTCAATTTTATTCCTATGCATAACATTTTGATAATGGCCCAAGAGCCCAACTTTGCTAGGAAACATCGATTTGGCTTTTATTTCTTTGCTCTTTATTTTTCTGTTTTCAGTCCCTTATTCAATTCACTTACAGGAAAATTGACTTTGAATAATAATGGTCATGATGTCAACACAGTACAAATTATACCCTGCTGCCATCTGGAATGGTGAAAATAAAAGCTTTATTTACACTGTTTCCTTTAAGAAAAGAATGTTTTTTCCTCTTCTTCAAGGACTGTATTCTGGAAAGAAAATGGTGGTTCTTGTTTGTAGCCTGATACTGTGATTCATTTTGAAATATAATGACTTGAAAACTCATTGTTCAACGAAGTAGCAAATACACCAATGATAATCTTCTGCCTTCCGGCCTCTGAGACACTGATCTGTCTCCCTGTCCAGAGAAAGCTTTGGAGTAGTCATTATTAGTCCTATATAACAGAAGAGGGACCTTGTGGCCCAAATTCGTAGGGTAGATATGTTAGGTCTATTTATATCTGCTTTTCTGGTCTCCCTACTGATTTTTGGTATCTGCTCATGGCAGAAGGCCCACCATTGACAGCCCTTCCTAGACAATTAAATAGAAATTACAGAAGGGCTAAAGGTATAGGCACAGTACTGAATCTCAGCTCTCTAGGAAAATTACTTGACATTTATCAGCCTTTTCATGCTCTTCCATTTCTCATCTACCTTGTACTGGCTAACAGACACGGCAGAATTCTGTCGCTTCTAGTACCAATCCTGAGGGAATGAGAAGCCTATATATACACACATATGTAAGTATATATACATATACATACGTATATATGTGTGTGTATATGTATATATGTGTGTGTGCATATACATATATATGCATGTATATATGTATATGTGTGGATTTTTAAATGTAGATCTATTTTTAAAGTGTTATTACATCCCATGGAACTTGCGTATCTAGTCCATGCTGCTTAAAGCATAAAAGTAAAGAATGACCAAGTATTCAAACTTTTTTGTTGTCTCATTCATCATGAGTTGACTCTGATTAAGAGTTTCATCACTATGTGATGAAGATTTATTTGAAGAATAGCAATTTGCGTAGAGGAAACATGACACAATAAAAAGACACCAAATCTAGAGCTGAAAGACTTTAATTTTTTTTTTTTTTACTACATGTAGGATATGAAAAAAATAACAATATTACTGAGTCTTTGTTTTGTAGCCACAAAAAATGATAATGATACCATCCTTATTTACCTCAAGGAACTCTAATAACGTTCAAATATTTGTATTTTAGAGATACTGGTCATTATAGTGCTTTGTAGAATGTACAATTTTAAATTTGTTTAATATGTTCTTATTAAATTCCATTCTGTTAAAGGTGGGGTTTAGTAAGAACATCACATTAGACAAATCTCATTGAGAGAATTTCCATCTCCAGAGCTGAAAAATGAATGGAGCTATTAGAACTAGCTTATGGAGACTTGTACAGAGGTGTTTCTTGATTTATATAATTTTCCCCAGTTATTTTCTGAATGTTAAGAAACTTTTGAGATGAAAAAACAAAACTCTGACTTCTTGGTATCATCTTTTAAAAAATTATTTTCTTTAAGAAAACCATATAGGCTTCTTAACATGACCTACTCCCCAGGATGAGGAATACTTAATTCCCCTTCCCTGAATAATTAAAAGAAAAATGCCTGCCATGATACAGGGAAAAGCAGTTGGTTCCACTCTTTTCAGTCGTTCACAACAACCTTTGACATCCCAAATATTTAGAGCTATTTTTAAAATTCATTTTTAGGAACAAATCCTCTGACAATATGAATTTTATATGTTTGTACTGTTGATTAATCAAAGAGCCTAAAATCTTGTTCAAAGGGAAAAGAGGGCATTTATTAGCTTTAAGGAGGTTACTTGGCACGAACACTACCCTTTAGTTGCATGTCTAGATAATCCCTGTTTTTTTATGATTTGCATAGAATATTTTCTCATTTGCAGTTTATGCTGCACTTCTTGTTTTATCAAGCCTTAGAGTCTCATGCCTCTGATCCCTTTAGATCTATTGCTGGAGCTTGGGATAAAGCAAGTACATATATGCTAGTATTTTACTAGATGCCAGACACTAGTGCCAGGCAGCACTAGGCATATTTAATGCATTATCTAATTCAATCCTCCTGTGTATGTGCTTGGTACTATTATTACTTTCAAAGAAGCTAATTATCCTGCAGATACAATTAAATCACAACAATATAGAGATTCTCTAGATTACTTCATACCCAGTGCCTGGCCCAGTCCAGCACAAAGGAGGCCTTCGATAAATATTTGTAGAATGAATGATGCCTTCTATTGACTATCCAGTAGATTTTTAGAACTAATAGTTCAAATTATCTTCTTGTTTCAATATATAGTGTAACGTTCATAAAATATTTTATAGTATCTTATCTACCTTATTTGACCACCTTAAGACCAATATGTATTTTAATTTTCCAAGAAAGTTTGTACTTTTTCTTAAGTATAAAAATCCACTGACTTTCTGCTGCATAGAACAGTACTGATTCTCTGACAGGTGAAAAAGTCCATATATATATATATATGCCCATACATGTTTATATATATGTAAGCACATACATATATATGAAGCCCATATATATCTTCATGTATATATCATATATATCTTCATATATATCATAGATATAGGCTTCATATATATGTATATATATGATCGGCTAGGACTTTCATTTTAAAAATATGCTGCATATTTAGTCTATCATTTTCCTTGTTTTCTTATGTTATTGAAAGCTTTTCTCACTCAGTCTTTCCACCCTTCAAAGAAAAGAAATCACTCTTGTTCTGTGAGAGTATATAAATGCCTCAGACCGTAAGATACCCAGTGACTTAGAAATCTTTATTCCTGTCAGTGAAGGAAGACCCACAGTGTTTGCCTCAACAAAAAACTGAGTAGTTCACTCCTGGGCTTTTTATTTTTCAGCCATTAGTTTGAACACGAAGAATTCCACCATTATTCTATAGATAGAATAACAGTAGAATATAGATAATATTCTATTGTGTTCTTTTCAGGTTCATTGTGTTTATACCTGTGGTTTTGTCATGTCATGCTTTTGACACATAGGAACTTACAACCAATATATGAGGGAAACACTCCTGTAAAATGAAGAAAGCAAGAACTAAATTGTGTGCTTCTTACATGGCAACTGTGATAAATTAAGGAAGGAAAGCATAAATTGTGTATTCTCAATGGGAGGAAAATCACTTGCTGACAGATAAAACTAAAGATTTTGAAAACAAAGTCACAAACAGCCATTTTTATAAGTCTTTAAGTCTAATACTCCTTATGACACTAAAAAAAAAAAAAGAGAGAGAATATAAGATGGTTTTGCCTCTTAATAGACTGATACTCAAATCAAGGAGGCCAAATGTGTAGTCACAAATAGTTGAAGAATGGCTGTTTCAATGAATGGCATTGAGGAATGGTATTTCAATGAATGACATTCCAGGAGGATTGAGAGATGTTTCATGAGTGAGTGCTGAGAAAGTAATTGTCAGAGCATCATAAAAATGTCTAATTGTGAGTATTTGTTGAACATTGAAAAGGTTACAAAGGAAATAACAAATAGCTCCACCCCCTCCTGTGAGCTTGTAAGAGTTCACACTTATATATTGACTATTATTAGGGTTTATTGATAACAGTAGTTGGGGACTTTTAAAGACGAGCTACTCTGAACTGTTTGAAACTTAGAAAAGTAATTCCAGGGGATGAATGCTTCATGATAACAGCTGCTTGTCTCTTCATCCACATTGTGTTTTTGTTTTATTGTACTGCCATTACTGCCAAAACCTCTGTATTGTCAATGATATCTAAGTGTTCAAGTATACTTGCCAAATTTTTAAATACTGCACTTGAAGAAGCATACCGTTGATGTAATTGACATGCTTTTTCTTCATAAACATATTTGTGTTAATCTTAAAAATTGGGATTTTTCCAAAGACCATGGCAAACAGTTCTTTATTAAAGACTTATTTAAATCAGTTGGGATTAGAGTCAAAGGACTAGTCTGGTTGAATTCACGCAGCAAGAGCCCTAGCAAGATTAGGCAAGAAGGGCTACTTAGGACCACCTTGGACGGGGCCTGTAGCCTTAGCAGGCAATTTAGAATTTCCTGGCTTCCTTTCAAAGAAGAGATTCAGTGTTTGTGAAAGTGGAGTGAAAGTAAGAGCATCATTAATATTGTTTATGCATGAACAATGAAAACAGTTTAACTGAGGAAATTATGCAAAACCTATTACTTGATCATTCACAGATATGTAAGGCATGACTACCTACAAAACAATGTCACACTGTTTTCCTCATAAATTCGTTCCTTTCAAGTCCTGGGTAGGTCAGGGTTGTTAACAAGTTCTACAACAATGGGAAGTTAACTCTGAAAAATGCTCACATTCCTTTTTCTCTTTCCTTAATGGAACTGAAAGTTTCATATCAGCATATTTCATTAAGACACCAACAGATTCAAAGAATGTGCTATATTTCCAGGTCTATTATAGCTGCCATTCCAAACAAAATATGTATGACTCTATGATTCACTAAGCACAAGTATGTAGTAATCTGCCCTTTAATGGCCTCTCAAAATGACAGACCAAATGGCTTTGTGAAGGTCAAGTCTGATTTAAATTGTTGATGAATTAGTAGCTAATTCTGCATGATTGAATATTAATATGGAACAGTGATAAGTAAGGCACTTTAAAGCTTAATGAGCACATTAATGAATAGGACAAAATGTTTTTCTTTTCACCTCATGTAAAAGTTTAAAGCTACTAGCATATTGACAGTTTGTTAATTTTTGCTAGCTGCTTTTTCCTGTGAAAGTTTGTGTGGTTAAGGTATTAAGGATATTGATTTGATTCCCAAGTTTCTGGTACCACACATTTGAGGAGCTGTCAAAATTGATGTTATCAAATGGTCAAGGCAGTTTTATATAAATCACTAATAAATGTAGAGGATGAAGAAAAAAGCAATTAACATCTTCTAAACTACACCCACGGAGATAAGCATTCCAATTAGAAATTTCATTATTTCTACAGTTTGTTTTATGTTGAATACTGAGTTTTATTGCCAAATACCTGACAGTCAAATTGGAAACAAGCCACAACTGTCAACGTGTAACGGCTCTCGCTATTTGAATCTGTTACATTGTGATGTTTCTCATGAAAATTTAATGAAGAAAGTGCATTCAAAGAGATTCTGTGCAAAGGGGGGATGGATAGAATTTAATTACCCTTATTAAAAATAAGAAAGGAACGCTCTTTACATTTTCTGTCCCATTAGTATGCAACAAAGATTATCTTTGTTGTGCACTCGTGTATATGAAAAGGGGGCTCTGGAGTGTTCTTTATGAGCCAGGAAGGAAAAGAAAGGTCATGAAAATGTATTAGACCGCTTTTCAGGAGGGCATAAGTCAATTTTGTTGGCTATCCCCAAGGTGAGGACTTTATTTCTTATAAACGGTTATTAAATCTAGATTTCTTTGGTAAGAGCCTTTAGTAAGTGGCTCAACAATTCTTAAGCCTTTGGTACTTGCCACTGATCAGCACTGAATATTGGCTCAGTTCTTCTGAGAGATGAACTTGTAGAAGAAAAGTAATGACTAGCAGAGCAATATTTATGCAGGCAAATGTAACTGGTGCTTAAACACCATGGGAGAGATACAGTGTCCTAGGACATACAGAAACCACTCAGGAATCCCATGATGATTTTTGATTAACCTAAGTTGGTTGCTTTAAAAATGGAACATAACAACAACAAAATCTAAGAGCTTTTTCAGAAACTCATTTCTATGAAGGCGGTATAGTTGGCTTTGGAGCACTTGAGGTAAATTACTTTTATCCTTTGAAGCACTTTGTGTCAATAGCTGCCAAGTGAGCTATTTAATAATATAATGTGTGTGGTATAGCAGCTATTGATCTTTCTGCTGTTTTTTCCCCCATACAACATCAGAACTATGTTGTTGATGTAAATATATTGGCAAAACCTTTAAAGACATAAAGAACAGCCTGATGAAATTCAAGTGGAATAGATTATTAAAACCAGCATAGCCTGATTTGCATCCCACTTTTAATTTTTAACTTTCTCTTGGAGCCTTGAAATTCAATTTTTAACTACTGTTCCTGACACTTATCTACTGTAGACCTCTGCTTGGCTGATGATGTGTAAACATTCACAAAAACAACATATTACTGCTTCCACAAATGAGCCACATCTTTCAACTTAAGTGAAGTTTAGCGCATTGCAGTTAATTATTTTTATAAGTGTCTTTAGTACCCAGTCCTAACTACCTGGTCTGATAGGAAGGTATTCTGTCATGAATCAGGTGGCAAATCAAACTTGCCTCAGCTTCTTTTGGTCTTTCACAGACTGTGTTAGTGAAAAATATATACTTTCTACCCTACCCAGCAGGAGAGCCAGAGTCTACACTTTTCCTTAATAGTCCATCAATTTTATCTTACAATAACTGCACCTGTTGTTCAGTGAAATTTCTCTTTCTTGGGAGCTTTAATCTTTGGTAGCATCTTACATTCTTTCACCATTTGCATTCAAAATCTCTCTGGTCCTTAACTATTTTTCTGGTTGTCTCTCTACCAGAAGTTCTGCATAGTAGGATATATATATATTTTTAAACAGTCACTGATATATATTCATACTTAGGCTCGGGAATCACTGGAGTTTCTCTTAAAATCTGGAAACCCAGGCTAGCGTGATGGCAAAGGAGCAGAATACAGATGAGACATGGAGGAACTCCTGGTGTGGAGGGATAAAATTGCGAGTTAATAAGTACAAGACAGTGGATTTGAGTAGCCGCTGCTATGGTAGCTCTGAGGAGGAAAGAATGAAATATGTTTGAGAGGATTTGGAAAAGATTTACAAAGAAGGTGACTTTGGCTGCATGGCTTCCTAGAGGCATAGAGTACCCAGCAGACATGATTTGTCTGGGAAGTGGTGAGAATTTCAATGTGGGCGGAAGAAAAATTTCCTATGAGAGAGGCGATCCCTAAGAGGCTGAGGAAAATGAGACCTGATTGAAAAGGACTTTGCTAGTGAGGTTTGAGAGACTGCGTTTACCGCTCGGCTCCAGAGGGAGAGAATTGGAGAACATGTACTGTTGACTGACAACACGGTGGAGGCATCAAAATGGAGCTTCTTCATTAGAAATTGTAACATAACCTCGGTAAGATTCACCATCAACTGTGGATTCAGGGATTATACTGGAGCTTGTAGGAGGCATCCAGGGAGAAGCGATATGCCAGATCTGATGATATCTGATGTTTTCCTCGCTGCTGTT
Source organism: Papio anubis (assembly GCF_008728515.1). Classification (NCBI taxonomy): domain Eukaryota; kingdom Metazoa; phylum Chordata; class Mammalia; order Primates; family Cercopithecidae; genus Papio; species Papio anubis. The sequence goes on along the minus strand of NC_044988.1, from coordinate 37,578,212 downwards.
TATGCTTTCCAGTCATTTTAGAATTGGTGGCTTATGAAAATTTATCAGTGGCTGTGAGGGGGTATTGATTAAATCAATGCCAGACTCAATTGGAAGTAAAAATATTTCATCATCACGAGTTAATGAGTGAAGGACACCAACATGGCACATGTGTACATATGTAACAAACCTGCACATTGTGCACATGTACCCTAGAACATAAAGTATAATTTAAAACATTCATGATCTTCAAACAAATGGCCATGTTCTAATTTGGATAATTGCCACCCATCTAAGTAAAATTCCTTCAATGCTTAGATAGAACACACCTTTCTAATCCTGGCTAAAAGAGCCGGCGATGTCAGTTATCAGTGCGGAGCATGATTGTGGGATTTAAGTGACTTTAATTTCTCAAGAGGTAGGATCTGGAACAGTTTTGATGTGGGTAGCAAGAAGTGAATTTTGCGTGAGTTGGAGATTCAAAATTTAGGAATTTCAACTTTTTAATTACTGAAAATGGTGCAGGTCTTTGGGATGGAAGAAAGCATTCTCTTATCCCTGTAAGGAACATGTGCTTTTGTGCCATTCATAAGGAGTTGCTTTTGCTCTTCTTTTGTAAAGCAACCTCAGACAATTTTCCGGTTAATTGAAACTCTTACAAAGTAATCAATTTGGGTTGAACCTTATGCTTGTGTGGGAAAATAGAGTTACAAGAAAAACATACCAGCTTTGAAAGAGATAGCATGATCCAGCTTCCGCTTGTTCCCCATGCACTCTCCACGCTGGCACTGCTGGCTTCCATGCTTCTCTCAGCAAAACCTTTCCTACCTCGATGCTTACACTTGTGACATTCCCGGATCTTTCTAAAATCTCCTTCTCCCCTTTTTGTGACTTGGCCGATTGTGCTCTTTCCTAAATGCCAACTTTAAATCAAAGCTTCCTCTACTCACTGATCTCAAGCACAAATGTTATAACTATTTCTCCCTCTTTGCTCTCACTGCATCCCTTCATCGTAGTCAGCCCCATCTGAGTTCTGTTAGTCTGTTCGCCTCTTACGTAGACTGTTTACTCTTCCGATCAGTAACAGCATAGTGACTGCGTTCTAATTTATTAGTGCCTGGTTTGTGTTAGGTTCTCAACAAGCACTGAATAAGGTAAAGAGAGATTTCTGGGGAATCTCTTGAATTTGGAGCATCTGACTTACTAACTGAATGTTTCTATCACCTTTTGTCTTGCAGAAGATCAAATTCCCAGGGGCTTCCCTACCATTGACATGGGCCCACAGTTGAAGGTGGTTGAGCGTACTCGCACGGCCACCATGCTTTGTGCAGCCAGTGGTAATCCGGATCCAGAAATCACTTGGTTTAAAGATTTCTTACCCGTGGACACAAGCAACAACAATGGTCGTATTAAGCAGTTACGATCAGGTAGGGTCTTGTTACTGTTTCTACTAACTCCTAGAGAATTTTTTTTTAAATTTTTCTCTCTCTTTATTTTTAATTTTAATTTTATTTATTTTTTATTTCTAGGTACTGATTTTTCTCCCTCTTCTCTTTCTCTGTTACTTAACGGGTGGTCCATGTTTGTGATGTCATAGCCTGTTTCAGAGTCTGTCTTTCTCCTTTTCTCTGTGTGTTTTGCAGCTTCTGTTTAATCCACATTGCTCACTGCTGTGACTGTATTTTTGATAATTTTTTAATTTACTGCTTTTTCGCAGTATTTGATGGATCCATTTTCTCCTCTCTCTTTCTTCTTTCTCTGTTTTCTTTTGAAACAAATTTATTTCAACATTGGACTTCATTCAGAACTTGCAAGGAGTTCCAATGGTTGTATCCATTAAAAAACAAAATGTTCATGTTAAACCCTAAAATGATTCAATTTTATTAAAGTATGTTTTCTGCTGTCTTTTCTACATTTGAACTCATCAAAGTACCAAAGTTTAGTAAGTCTGGGCACATCTGCTTTCTTTTCACTAATACATCAAACACAGAAACGTTATCTCATGAGTAACCAGATGTATTTTTTTAAAGTCTTTACCAGTAAAAGGAGGGGATTTTTATTAATACTATGATAATGTCATTGTGAGTGAACATTTTCTACACGTTAGCCACAGTAGTGTGCGCCCATCAAGGTTTTTGAACCCTCCAGTGACTGGATCTACAGAAGTCTGCTTTTGGTGTAGACTCCAGCTTTTGCTGTTTTCTCTCTCTCTTTACCCTTTTCTCCTTTTCCCATTCCCATCCCAAGTTTATGCCTTTGCTCTCTTAGATTAAAAGTAGAGATAATTCTAAATTTCTTAAATTTTAGAGCCTGTCCCTAGGTAATTTCACAGGGACATATAATAATAAGCTGTTTACTTTGACATTGGTAGTAATATTGGTATAGAATTCTAAGTTGTTTAACTGCCTGTCTTCCCAGAATTCTCAGCTTTTGACCTGTCCTGTGATGTTAAAGCGTCTTGTTAACTGCCTCTTTTGCTTGTTGTCAGCAGAATTGTGTAGATTAGCATTCTGTTATTGTAAATAAAGAATTAATTATTCACATGTAACATAGATGATTTAGTATATAAAGCTTTAACTCTGAAAAATTTGTACCAAATTATAAGGAATATAATAATATTTTTATGCTGTCTTTCTTCTCTCCGTATTTAAATCTCCAGAATCTATTGGTAAGTGCTTAGTTCTGAAGCGCACTTCAACCCCACTAATTTCCATATCCAGAATATTATTATTATTATTAATAAAATGCATGGCATGCATTTTACTAACTGTCAGTGTAGACACCAGATCTCTGTAGTGGCGCCCACACACACCTCCACAGAACTGTTATCGTAAGAACACTGTGTAGAAAAATTAAATAGTACACAAGTTATGGCACACCAATGTAGCATAGCAAGTAGTATAAGATATCCAATCAATAGTGTTTGTTTCTAGTTAGTCTCTAGCGTTTCCTATCACAGTATATATATATATGCATATCTATATATATACTTAAATAGATTAGCCAGTGTTTCCCTAAACTATGTCTTTAAAAATATTGTCTAGTGTTTTTTAAGAGATATGAGGCATATAAGATACAATTCTAACCCTATATGACCCCAGACCTGAGAACTCAGTTGCTTCTCTGAGAAAGGCAATGCTGCCTATTGCGGTCTTTACCCTCTGTGGTATAATGCAACTTGTTTTTTATGATCTAATAATACTATCTAATATATTCCTGTTTTACCAATATAGTAATTCAAGTTTCTTTTAAGACCTTATTTAATTCTGTAAATCTAATTTAATTCTTCTCCCCAGCCCTAGCCTCCTTCTTCTCGTACTAATGCTTCTTCTTTCTAATCTTATTTGCATTCATATTATCCACCCAGGTGGTACACCAATAAGAGGTAAGAGTGCTGAACTAACGTTCACAGAATGATCTTACTCATTCTTTCTGTCCTTTCATCCCTCTCATCTTTGTCCTGTTTTCAGTATCATTCCGATAATGTCCATCAACTTTTTTTTTTTTTCCTTTGTACTGTTTGGTTATGATCAGTGACTCTCATATTGTGAACTTTCCTTTCCTTTTTCTTTCTCTCTTTGTTTTGTTCATTTCTTTCTTTATGAAAATGATTATTTAAGTTGTGATATGCTTCAAAGAAAGCATATCCAGGTCTTTAGACCACAGACCAGTCACAGCGTACCATCTGTCCCTCTTTTTTTCCTTTTCTTCTTCTTCGTTTTTCCTTTTTCTTTTTTTTTCTTCTTTTTCCTTTTTTTTTGTCCAACCGGAGAAAAAAAAAGATCATTTTTTTTCTTCCTTAGCTGTTCTTGTTCTGGACCAAAGCCAAGGTGGTCTGGGGAACAGTGGCAGACATGCAGAGGACACCCTGGAGCATCTGCTTTTTGTCTTTATCTTTCAAAAGGTTTTTGCTTTTGTTCTTCAATTCTTTTTTCTCTTAATGTCTTAAAAGTCAAAGAATGACTCCCCTTTCCACCTGATCCCACTCGTCTCCAATCTGACAGCAATGCTTTTTTCCCCACTTCTTTTTTTCTTGGATTACCCGTCTCCGGATTTTTGGATCTTCCGTCCTTCAGGCTATGGAAACAAAAGGTGCTCAGTATTCTTGGTGGTATGTGGTATTGCTGGTTTTTCATACTTTGACTCAGTGTGCATTTCTTTTGTAATTCTTGTTTTGTATTTTTCTCGGGGTTTTGTGACACCACACTGCTAATCCCACTGGTGGATTTTGATGGGTGTCTTAGGGGATCCATCTCAGGGTCCTCAAGCAGTGGTTGGTTGGCTCTTCCTTGTGGCACAGGCCATGCCTTTTAACTTTTTAAAAATCTTCTAATTCAACTGCTCTTTGTTTTTCAGCAAACGTAATAAATGATTGTAAGTCGTGGAAAACTGTCTTTCTTTTCTTAAAAATCTGCATGTCTTAAGGGAGTTTTGTTTCTTTAAGTGATATTTTGATAATTTATAATGACTAATTTTAATTTTTTGCTTTGTGCAGCCTTTTTGTGCTCGCTGCGTATTTTTGGCTTTCTTCAGCAGAAGACTTTCTTGAAAACCCAGCCTGGTTTTTTTTGTGCGTACCTATCTTTTGCGCCACTTTTGGTACCAAAATGAAACAAAACAAAACCAAAAATTAATCTTTTGTTTTATTTAAAAGCCATACTTCCTTGAAGCAGTCTCACCCATCTTCATTTTATTAGTCTAGGAAATAAGAGTGTTAATTATGACTAGAAGTCTTGCTTGGGAAAAGAGATATTGTTTTCTAATGCTAGCATTGATGATGTAAAAAAAATAATCTCTGTATGTTTTTCTCATCGCATCATTTTCTGTCTGTGCAACTTAGCAAGAGATTGAATCGACGTTGAGTGGACCTTCGCTTTGCAGGGCTTTTCATATTGTTAAGAGGTTTAGCTTTCTGAACTGAGAAAGCCTTCTCTGATCATCTCTTTGGCAATATATTTTATATCCTTACAGGAGCTCTTCAGATTGAGCAGAGTGAAGAGTCTGACCAAGGAAAATATGAGTGTGTTGCCACCAACAGCGCGGGCACTCGCTATTCCGCTCCTGCCAATTTATATGTCAGAGGTAGGAATGACATAACCCTGGCATCGCTTCTTCATTCAGGCTCAGGGGGAATTGAGACGCCGCAGGGTCCGTGTCGTTATATTAGTCATTAACAAGCTGATTTGGTAATAGTGACAGTAGCGGAAACAAGTTAGTAAATAGAAAAGTTAAAAATTTAAAATATGTTGTTTAACTCCAAAAGACAACTCTTGAGTATAACCTATCCCAAGGCTTGAAGTTTGTAAGTATATTTGCATTTTTACATCTTGGTTTCTATTTTTGCTGCATTGATTGAACTGTGCTTTGCATTTGTTTGAGGTTTTCTTCTTTTTCTTTCTCTTTTTTTTCTGTTGTTTCTCTTCTGTTTCCTTATTAAACCCCTGAAATAATTGCTTGGTGTGCTACTAATCAGTTCTCTGTGCAATTCCAAGCATAAAGGTGTTTATGTCTTCATGACCCCTGCTGCTGAAACTGTAAGGATAAAGCTGCTAACTCTATAAATGCTACATGCAAATAGCACAGTTGTATTTCTTTCTTTGTATACTTTCTTAATTATAAACACATAGTATTATATATATATATACACACATGTGTATTCATATATGTGCACATACGTACACCTTTTTTGAATTGTTAAGACTTACCGAAATGTTTAGTGTTTTGATTGCCATGGAAAACTGTATTTTAAATAGTAACGTGAGTTGTCCTTGAGACAAGAATGAATTATAAGGATACATTCATATGTTCTCATGAAGTAATAGAAATGATTAAATTTTGAGCTTATGAATGGCTATGCCTTTCCACTCAACTAGAATGAAGTACTTCCGCTTCCCGAGAGTTCTCAAAGCCAGTTCCTGTAGTTATTTTTGTCTAGTGGAAGTGTTCTTATTCTTGGTCTACATATCTGTGAATAACCACGAAGGCATGGGTGGGGGTGGGATTAAATTAAAGACTGAGAGGGCTTTAAGTTATAATAGGATGGGTTCCCTTAAGAAAATACCTAGCTTGATTTTGAAATTTTTGTTAGAGGTAATTTTGTTTCCCTGGGGATGTTTTTCTCTCCTTTCTTTTTATGGAGTCTGGGGTGGGGAAATATGAAGAAAGCCGTTTCTTCTCTAAATTCTTTGAAAGTCCCTTGATCCTTTTTCCACAATAGTGACCTCCCTTGCTGCATGAGGCATGTGTACCTTCTTCCATGGAAAATTTCAAAATGATGCTAGCTATTGTTTCTAATACCATGGTAGTCTGTGAGATATTGCTAACTTTTCCAGCTGAGGTAGAAAGGATGAACTAGAGCGAATAAAGATGTTCAAGTAGCAGTTGAAAGCCTTGATATGGCCTTTTTACTCTCTCTGTGTTTCCCTTGTTTTTCTCCTTTCCTCATTTCATTGTGTTCTGCATCAAACCCCCTACATCCCTCAGAGCTGCGAGAAGGTTGGTGTGTTTTTTACTTTTTACCCACCTTACAAAACTATTAATTAAACCAATAACAAAGAATACAAATGAAATGAATGTAGCTGCATTGTGTTCTTCTTTTGGTTAATGGTATGTTTTAGCAGAGAATGCCCTGGCCATGGCTTCTGGTGCTTGCTGGTGGTATCTAACTGTGGTGCATGATGGGACAGAATGTACCTGGGTGCATGGTAACTGGTAACACTTAACTCTCTAAAGTCCAGTTAACTTGGTCAGTGTTCCTGCTTTCCTTCCTGCTCCACTCTCCCCGTCTCCCACCCCGCCTTTAATTTCTGTCTTATAAGGATGCCTGCTGCCCATAGAATGACTTTTTCTAGTTTCTCCCCTAATCCCAAGCATGAAGACTAAACTCTCCTCCATTTTTCTTGATATGTTCTTTGATACCTCAGAGTCTACACTGGCTCCTGCTTGCTTTGTGTAACTTCTGTGAATTGACTGCAGGAGGCATGCTTAGCTTTCTCTTCTTCTCCCATGACTGTCATTCACCCATGAGGCCATTGCAGTGAGCCATCTCAAATCAGCGGAGGTTTATCTTGACTTTAAGTGCAGCCAAAAAGTTTTCAGACAGAATTACTTATCTTCTTCTTGGGGTTATGAGGTTATTTATCAGTTTATTTATAATTTTTAAAATCACTTTATTAAATGTATTTAAGGTGTGCTCCTAAAGATTACCCTCTAGAGCTCAAATTCTTATGGTATGACGTTTTGCCAGTGAAAGCCCCAGCTGAAACCAATTTCTCTCTCACCTTCTCCTTGTATCACATCCAAAACGCATTTACTTAAACACACATAAACCTGCAAATTATCTGAAGCAGGAACACTGAACTTTAATTGCTTGGTAATTTTTCTGTGTTATGTTGCTTTAATATGATCTCTTCTCTTAATGTCATGTCCTGCTGTATGTTTTCCCAATGTCTCTCAATTTGAATGTGGGCATAAAAAGCCTTTTAAAAGATTTTGTTGTCATTTATGTTGTTTTACCTTAGATATGAATTGAATGGAATCCTGTATGTGAAACACCCATCTCTTTTTCTGAATTTGAAATCTTTACCTTTAACAACTTGAGCCTAATCTATCTTTCAACCCTGTCATCCCCTACATCTCTGTATTTCAATCATTATACTTTACCTCCCCCTTTCGTGTTTATTTCTATTGCCCCATTACTTCTTCTGCTGTCATTGCTGTCTTGGATTCCAGCCATTCTTTCAATATCCTTAGCACGGGCCTTGAGATTCCATCTTGTGCATGCCTTGCATGACCCAATCCAGTATCTCTACTGGTGTTAGCCTGTTTCTTCTTCTGTGACTGCAAATCAATATGTATATACATTTCTGTGTTTGTTCCAGTGTTAGTGTGAGGTCTTGAGGCTGCATCCACTATGAATCTGAAAACATAAAGTGCACTTTCAGTGTACTGTAGGTGATGTTTTCCAGGGCTGGGATGTGACAGTGTGGTCCCACACCTACATTCACATCAACTGGAAGTGCACAGCACTGAAGTTGGTTTTGATACTCAACTTAAACATGCTGGTGACCTTCCAGCTCCCTTTTCTGCATATACATGCCTGCATAGAATCATTGTTATATGCCTGCATGTATATGTTTTTGTGTTTATCTTATGCATGATGTTTGTGTATTGTTAGTTTGTAGATAGTTTTTTGTGGGGCCCTTGTAGGTCTGAATCAACTTCTGTATGAGTGTGTCTAAGATATCAATGACTAAACTAAATAATTCTGTGTATACACACACCATACTTGTATGGTCTGTATTATCCACAGTTTTTCTTTATGTTTTGTTTTTGGACAATCCACAATATGTTTCAATTGTTGAATCGTGTCTGTACGGTGCATGTCATGTGTTTAATAATCCACTTTTTCTTGCCTTGTATATGTTATCATTTCCCTTGTGTTTTGTTCCAGTTCGCCGTGTCCCACCAAGATTCTCTATCCCACCCACTAATCATGAAATCATGCCAGGTGGAAGCGTTAATATCACCTGTGTGGCCGTGGGGTCACCAATGCCTTATGTAAAGTGGATGTTGGGGGCAGAAGATCTGACACCTGAAGATGATATGCCAATAGGAAGAAATGTGCTAGAACTGAATGATGTAAGACAGTCAGCAAATTACACCTGTGTTGCTATGTCGACACTGGGTGTCATTGAAGCAATAGCACAGATCACTGTCAAAGGTATGCTCAATGGATCATGCTTTGAGGATCTGGGTACGCTTAAGCCAAGTGATTAATGCCTCTAGGAAGCCCATCCTTGAAAATCTAAAATAATTCATTATTCAGAGTTTTAAATGTGTGTATAACCTAATCATATCTGTGGTATTATATAAGATGCATAAGCTTAGATAGGCGGATTTTTTCTTGGAAGTATCTGGCAGCCTATGTAGAGATAATCATCAAAATATTAAAAGACAGTTCATGGAGGCCCAGGCACTAACCAGACAGAACTAGGAATTTTAGACATGGTCAACCATTATGGTGGGACTGATGTGTACAGTCTACATACTAGAACAGAACCTTGATAAGAACCCCAAGAAAAGTCAATATGAGCATTAATAAATGCTTAAAATTTCTAAATACAAAGGAAAAAGAAGAAAAAAGTTGAAATCAACATAGTCTAATAATAGATGATTTAACTTTTTGGCAGGCCCTACTGTTAGAAATCAAGAGGCAAGTAGTAGTATATTCTGTTTTAGTTTTATCTTTCACCTTGCATAGATGAGTGCTCAAGAAATATTCTTTCCTTTAGAAAACAGACTAAATATCACCCAAGTACCGTATTACATGAATATTTTTGAACCAAAGAGAAAAAGAGTACAAGCATGTGAGGATACCAGTTTGTTTGTTTTTTTCCCAGTATTTATAGAATTTGAGAAAGTGTTTGCAAATTGAATCAAACATAGGGCAACTTAAGTTTTCTGCAAATGGCTAGAACTATTGCAAAATGAACACAAATTATCTTCCTTTCCTAGGCAAAGTTGTAGGCATTCGGAATTCAGCAGCAAGTCAGAGAAGTATGAGTTTGCTACTCTTAAAAAGCTGCCATTCTTAGATGTGATCTTAGAAAATGCAATACACATGTTATAACTGGTGTCGTATCTCTAACCAAGCATATATATCAAATATGTGCTATATAAAACTAATGACATGAGAACAAAGGTACACATTGTCAATATTTATAATTGTGTGAAATAATGTTGTGTTGTATAAACTTAACATAATAAGCACACATGTATTTATCTGTACGTTACAGATATAAAACCTGTACTGTACAATAAATGTGACTTAGTGAAACTGATAATGTCAGCTAAATATCAGTGAGCACAACTTTAATTAGCAATATTTGTATTTGCTTTGAAAGTTCAGAAAGACATGTAGGGGAAATCTGGATCACACAGAGCCTTGAAAAATGCCAGGCCAGAATATTTAAACAAATTTAATTTTATTATTATTTTCAGTAAATTCCCTTGGCAAAATATTATCATTCTGTAGTTCTTTGAGTAGTGTGTAAATATTGAATCACCTTTTTTATAATTACCATTTCAGCTTTAAATATTTGAAGGTTTGCTGAAGACCTTTAAGAATTCAAAAGCAGGGGCCACTTTCAACTAATATTTTGTTCACCTTCTTGTCTTTGTTTTCCTGACTCGTGTCACTTCGCTGTGATTTCCACCTCAAAAATAAACAAATAAAACATAAGGGTGAATCTTAATGGCAAATTAAAATAAATCAAAACAAAAGAACGGGTTGAAGAGAGTGAGAAGAATAGGTGCAGACTCATTTATTCAGTTAACTGTTTAACAATTCTCATTAAAAGCTTACCGAGTGCCAGGCAGCATTCTAGGCATTCACGATTTTACAGCAAGTCAGAAGTACGAGTTTGCTGCTCTTGAACAGCTGCCATTCTAGAGGGTGTTATACTTCTTGCCTTTCTGTTAACAAGGAAACAGGGACACTAAAGGGCTGATTATATGAATGTTACCCTTTGGGATTTCTCTAAAGAGACAACTATTAGAATGCCCCTTCCTACCCTAATATCACTGCCTTTCAGAATCATTGTTTAGAATAAGGCACTTGAATATGAGGTCAGCAAGGCAGACAGTTTGTATTTTTAATTAGTAGTATTTTTATTTGTATTCTTCTGCCAAAAAGAAACAATTAGACCTCTAAAAAGATGGATTTTATTGCAAATATTTGTTGCGTAGCTACATCAGATATTTCTGATGTGGAATATAGAATGCATATTAATATGACAATAAAATACCTTAAAAAGTGGTTCATGAATGTGCCTTAATTTAGTTCCTTCAGCAATTTTAAATATTAAGAATAAAACATTGATTTGGAATTTCTATTCTTTTGCACCTTAAAATTTTTGGTTCGTTTATTTACAAGAAAATTTTTAGTAATGGTACTATGTCTTACAACAATATAGATGCTATTCTTTCATAGCAATTTAATTTCCTTTTAGTGTATTCCACATTTTGTTCTTTTCAATGTTTATTGGTATTTCAGTTTTACCGTTTATTTACTGGGGCAAGGGGCTAGTTGGCCAAGCTTTTGGTATAATAATAGTAATAACTGCAGCTAATACTAAGGTTTTGTGTGAGTTCCAGATACATTCTAAGAATCTTAGTGGATTGGCTCATTAATCTTCACAGCAAACCCATGAAATACAGTTACATACAGCTGTAGAATATAACTTAAATAATAATGTTTTTCCCATTTTCACATGCGGAAATTAAAGCAAAGAGAGGTTAAGGAATGCAGGCAGGATCACTTAGCTAATGAGTAGAGGATTTGGATACAAGCCTAAAAATATGCTATCAAGCCCTTCTAGTGAAGCAGTATTTGTGTCACCTATGTATGTTTTACTGTACTTCCTGGCCACTCAGAAAACTACTCTTTGCTGTAGTTTCATTTAATTAAATCTTCAGTAGACACATAATCCTGTCATTTTCATAGTAGAGTTTATAGATTCTTGAAACATTCTAGGGATGATGGGTAGTCATTGTCTTTTATCTTCCCCCATCCAAGCCTTACCCAAACCTCCAGGAACTCCTGTAGTGACTGAGAGCACAGCTACAAGCATCACACTGACGTGGGACTCTGGGAACCCTGAGCCTGTTTCTTATTACATAATTCAGCATAAACCTAAAAACTCTGAGGAACCTTACAAAGAAATTGATGGAGTGGCGACCACACGCTACAGTGTCGCTGGACTAAGTCCCTACTCGGATTATGAATTCAGGGTTGTTGCTGTCAATAACATTGGGCGGGGGCCTCCCAGCGAACCTGTGCTGACACAGACCTCAGAGCAAGCGCCATCCAGTGCCCCAAGGGATGTCCAGGCAAGAATGTTGAGTTCTACCACCATTTTGGTACAGTGGAAGGAACCTGAAGAGCCGAATGGACAGATCCAAGGATATAGAGTTTATTATACAATGGATCCCACTCAACATGTGAACAACTGGATGAAACACAATGTAGCTGACAGCCAAATCACTACTATTGGCAACTTAGTGCCCCAGAAAACATATTCTGTCAAAGTCCTGGCTTTTACCTCAATTGGAGATGGTCCACTTTCAGGTGACATACAAGTCATCACTCAGACAGGAGGTAAGTTTGGTTCAGGATGGGAAGTATGGCAGGCGGGAAGGGCTTGTGCAGAGAGGGGAGGAGGACCAAAACAAAGAAAGAACAAAGATGGTATAAATTTTAATTTTTGAGATTTAGGGCTTCAAAGCAGGAGATGATAGATATCGGAAAAGGAACAAGCATGGACATCTGAAAAACTAATCATTTTGAGCAGAACAATGCATTTAGCACCCCTTCTTTTTAATTTGTATGGGAATGACTTGAAGACTTCTCTGCATGAGATAGAAAAATGTCTCCCCTATGCCCAGTTTTGAGAATAGGAAAACTACACTTCTTTGTAATAGCTAGTATGGTAGAGTGGTCTCAAAAGAGTATTTAATTTGTGTAAGATTGGATGGTTCAAAACAAAGCTAAAAAATAAAACTGTTCCAGGGCCTTGGGTATTTGAATGGCTTATATTTGCCGGAAGCTACTGGCTTAAAAATAAATATTCTCTGAGTGGCTTTAATTTCTGTATTTCTTTGTATGGCCTCAGTGGACAAAGAAAGACAGTTACTGAGATCTCAGATAGAACTTTGGGGCCTGATTCATTAACTTTGCTAAGAGCTACAGCAGACATTAAACTATTTTATGAAGGAATACTTGGTCCTCCCAGTGGTTTTATTTTCCTAAGAGGATATTAAACCTCTTTGGTCTTTAATTCAAGGTGATCAGTTTTGCTTTGGGCTAATATAAAATAAGAGACCTCTTGTAAAGTTTATTCTTGAGCCAGGCGCAGTGGCTCACGCCTGTAATCCCAACACTTTTGGGAGGCCGAGGTGGGTGGATCACTTGAGGTCAGGACTTCGAGACCAGCCTGGCCAATATGGCAAAACCTTATCTCTATTAAAAATACAAAAAGTAGCTGGGCATGGTAGCAGGCGCCTGTAATTCCTGCTACTCGAGAGGCTGAGGCAGGAGAATCACTTGAACCTGGGAGGTGGAGTTTGCGAGTTCTCAAGGAGCTAAGATTGTACCACTATACTCTAGCCTGGGTGACAGACAAGACTCCATCTCAAAACAAACAAACAAACAAATGTTTATTCTTGAGCATCTGAGAGCTACTTCTTTGACTCCTTATTGAGTTGGCATCTTTTAAACCTGCATTAATCTACAAATGTTTTGGCAGCATGCTGTTGTCTTGTTCTGAAATCGACATAATAATCATATTATTGGAGACAGTATAATCTGTAGATGTAACTCACTGCTAATCCTGGTAATTAATAAATTTTCTCAGATGCCTGTACTAGATAATGTATCTATCATCTATTTCACTGATACCTGTGAATCACTGACTTGTTTTCACGTCATGGTCTTTATATGAAGTATGCTTAACTGTTTGTCCTTGCTTCTAGGAATCTCAGAGCACATTTATATTAATAGTTTGTCTGGCTTTATTTTCATACCATTATTTGGTTCTCATTGGCTTGTTCATGGATTTACTCTTTTCTGTACGACATTGTAGGAAAGCCAGCTATAAAAATATGTTTCACCACAGTTGTATTAAAAACTGTCCATATATCTTCTCTATGTGCCATTTGCAGTACTTCTGTATTTATATGCTGTAGTAATATGCAGAAAAAAAAATACTGTAGGCTGTTCTTATCAAAAAAGCTTCTCATTGGAAAATATAGATATCTGTAAATCTTGTTCTGCTTTTTCTTGACTAAAAGTGGTCAACTATTATGAGATTGCTTTTTGTTATACTGTTTTAGCAGCTACATAACTATTAAAAAATTATAAGAAATTATATGGGGACTTACATTCCACTTTCAGCTTTTTAAATTTCTCAGCGGTGATATTTTTTCAATCCTTGGTCTTGGAGTAACGTAACCAGGGTTTGAATCCCAAGCTTTCATTTATTAGCTGTCACCTTAAGTGATTTATTTCATCTCTCTCTGAACTTCAGTTTTCTAGTCTACAATAATAACCACCTTATAGAGTGTAGCGGTTCTATTTGTTTTCTAGTGCTCCTGTAAAAAAGAACCACATACTAGGTGGTTTAAACAATGGGAATCTATTGTCTCACATTTCTGGGGCCTAGGAGTCTGAGATCAAGGTGATGGCAGGATTGGTTCCTTGTGAAGGCTGTGAGGGAAAATATACTTCATGCTGCTGCCCTAACTTCTGTTGGTTGGTTTGCTGGCAATCTTTGCTGTACCGTGGCATGTAGAAGCATCATCTGATCACTACCTTCATCTTTACATTATATTATTTCCGTAAGCATTCCTGTGCCCAAATTTCCCTTTTTACTAGTACACCAGTCATAACGGACTTGGGGCCACTCTTATGGCCTCATCTTAACTAATTCCATGGGTAAGATCCTATATTGAAATAAGGTTATTCTCTGAGGTACTATGGATGAGGATGTCAATATATGGATTTTCGTAGGATGCAATAAAATTCATAAGAGGATATAGATTAGATAATGGAGAGAAACATTCTGTAACTTAATATGTAAAACATTAAATTATTAATATGTAATCATCATAATAGTAGCTAACATATGCAGGACACTATACTATGAACTTTGCATGTGTTTATTCTCACAAACCAATTAGGCAGATGTGGAATTATTCCATTTGCCAATGAGTAAATTGAAGATCAAAGAGGATAAAAAGTGGTTCAGAAACTTGCCTTAGGTCATAAAGTTACTAAGTGGAAAAGCAGAATTTAAATCCAGGGATTCTGGATACTTTTAACTACTGTGCTAGTTACTGCTATAAAGAAATACCCAAGACTGAGTACAAAGGAAAGAGATTTAATTGACTCACAATTTCACATAGCTGGGGAGAGCTCAGGAAACTTAGAGTCATGGCAGAAGATGAAGGGGAGGCAAGGACCTTCTTCACATGGTGGCAGGAGGGACAAGAGCAAAGCGGGAAGAGCCCCTTGTAAAACCATTAGATCTCGTGAGAACTCACTCACTATCACAACAACAGCATAGGAGAAACCACCCCATCATTCAGTCACCTCCCACCAGGTCCCTCCTTTGACACATGAGGATTACAGTTTGAGATGAGATTTGGATGGGGACACAGAGCCAAATCATTATCAACTACCATTACCTTTTAAATTAATAATATGCTTAATGTGATAGTTTTTGCGTTTTTATGCCCACCTAGGTATGCAATTAAATGAAAAGAGGCAGGAGAAAAAAACGCAATTGTTTCATTTGTTCATATATTTAAGAATTATACATAGCTTACTTCTGAAATACTGAAGTAGCTATTAGATTATTCCAGTGCAGAAGCACATGAAAACATTTAGAAATGAAAAAAAAAAAAAAAAACTAAGTTTATCTAAAAGAAGTGGAAGGAAGAACTTTTTTATGAAAGATCATTACACTCAAGCACTAAATTTGGCTGAAATTTAACTCAATTTAAATAAATTTGGCTAAATTTGGCTCTAAGTTTTGTAAGCACCAGTTTAAAGATAGAAATCTATAGTGTTTCATATTTTTATTTTCTAATGGCAGGAAGATTAAACTATCTAAGAAACAAAATTTTTTTCTAAACCTAATTCAACCAAAATGTGAATCTTTGACAATTGTGAGAATCCTTGTATTTAGAATGCTAAATGAAAAACACTGATGCCGGCCGGGCGCGGTGGCTCAAGCCTGTAATCCCAGCACTTTGGGAGGCCGAGAGGGGCGGATCACGAGGTCAGGAGATCGAGACCATCCTGGCTAACACGGTGAAACCCCGTCTCTACTAAAAAAAATACAAAAAACTAGCCGGGCGAGGTGGCGGGCGCCTGTAGTCCCAGCTACTCGAAAGGCTGAGGCAGGAGAATGGCGTGAACCCGGGAGGCGGAGCTTGCAGTGAGCTGAGATCCGGCCACTGCACTCCAGCCCGGGTGACAGAGCGAGACTCCGTCTCAAAAAAAAAAAAAAAAAAAGAAAAGAAAAACACTGATGCCTTCAGTTGCAATTTATGGAAAAATATAGAAGCAATGTTTAAGTAGACAGACCATATCTTTATTTTTTTATATTACCAGTGGACAGAATATGACATTGAATCATTACTCAGTGAAGGTAATATTATCAGAGGGGCAATTGAGTTACTGTGAGCTGGGGACTCCACTTTCAAAAGCTCTGATTTAATTTAGTGACAGAACTCAGAAAATCTAGATGAATGGGACATGGATGTATTAGAATAGTTATTCCCACTCTGTTTGACTAACTTTTTTACATGAAGATGTTTCCAAGAATCTTCCATAATAGTTTTACTTTTAATACCTGTTGATTGAGAAGATATCTAGTGATATAATGACTGCCTGCCAAGATCAATAAGCTAAAAAAAACCACTCCAAAATAGCACAATGATTTGATCTGTTCTATAGGCTTCATTAAAAAGGCCAGTGGATATTAGTGGACACCTGCCAAAAACAGTGATGTTTGTTCTGATGTAATTAATACTGAGCTGCTCCTTTTTCTTGTTACTGACTAAAGAATTCTTAGGATTTATGCTAGGACAATAACCACTATGAAATACAAAATTTAAGGATATGATTATTTGCACTGCAATTTTTCTCCTCCAACCTTATGAAAATTTAGTGATCAGTAATATGTAGGCATTGAAGTACATTTTAATTACAAATACACAGATATGTACATTTTGATGTCTTCTGTGTCTGAAAGGTACTCATTTAGTTTTATTATCTTTAATTCTGTGACATTCACATTCCTATTTTTTTTTTGAAACTGGATTCCAAAAGAACAGTATTTAGGATCAAAGTGAGGTTAAGAGAGAAGTCTCACTTTTGATTTTATCTAATATGAGTCACACAGATGGATATAAGTGAAGGATTGATGTAAATTTGTATATTTCTGGTAAAACAGAAAATGAGAATATGATCTGTCTGTTTTATAGTGAGAGAGTTTTTCTCCTTGATTGTGAATATTAGTACAGTTGACTGTGTTGAGTAATCTTTAAATGGTTTTAAATATGAAAAGACTTTCGTTGTGATGATTATTTTCTGAAATACGGGTCAGTCTTCCCAGTTCTCCATAGCTCTGACTTCTGTCATTACAAAGTCACTTGCAACTAGTTTACCTTGAAAATATGGGAAATATATGGCCATTGACAAGGGAAGTATTTATATTAAGCTAGAAAAATAGTTTAATTATTAGAAAACACATTGAGGAAGGAAAAAAGAACATCCTGTAGTTTTCTTATAAAGGTAATTATACTAAAAGCATAGGGTAACTATATTTTATAGAAGAAGTGCAAATAAAACTCTGATAAAAAAGTAAGTTAAATCTCAAACCTAATGCATTAAATGTTGCTTGATGTTCATGCTAATTAGAGGCATTATAAATCTTAAATCCTAATATGTGTCTTTTTTTCTGAACTTTCTTTAGAAAGCATGTCTGACCTTTAGTTCTATTCATTTAATAGATTCTTGAAAATCATCTGACTTATATGGATATATGCCTTCAAAAGATAAAGAATTCTATATATATATTTATCAAATACTAATGACTAGTATCAACTTTAAACATTTTAGGGATGTTAATGCTATTACAAATTCTGGGCATTGCAAAAGTGTTAAAATATAAGCTATGACATTTAGAGACAAAGTCTCTTAGGTTTCCAGAGCTTTATAAATCATTTCATTAGTGTATGTCAACAGTCCTATACAAGCAAACTAGAAAAAGACTGCTTTCTAATAACCAAAGTTATGAGTCCAATTTAAATCCTTTTTCTGAATAGTTTTAGCAGTGATTAAAGGAGCACTGGATATAAATACAACTATAATAAAATTTAACTTTTTCTCATTTATATTTAATGACTGTTGAGAGTAAGATTTGTGCTGATGCTTGTGTATTAAGTACTTATTTTGTCAATGATATATTTGTGGCATTTACACATCAGACTCTTTGTTTTGAATTTTGTTTTGTTTTACTACCATTATAATTCTGGCTGTCAGTTTTATTGTTGTTATCATTTATCAACATGCTAGATACACACATTTTAAAACATGTACCTTATTAAAATACTAGATATTTTAGCAATCATGGGTTTTCTAGTATCTTTGGTCATATTTCATATTTATACTATAGCAAGATGAAACTGTTCTTTAGCAGTGTAATATGTGTCAACCTTTCTTTAGAGATAATCTCTAAATTTTATTCAAATATTAATCTCTTCTAAGATATCAGCATTTCAGATAATGTGAAGGTTTCTCTTTTGTTAGTCTCTTTTTTTTATCCCTTTTCTTTGTGTTGCTTTCACATATTTATATAGTGTATAATTATAATAATGCTCAAGTACTTAATATGTATTAGTGGGATTATAATCTTATTTTAGGGACTTGATAGCTCACATTTCTATTTCCTTGTGAACATTAAATAAGTAATCAAGAGGAAGGACATACCTTTACACTATATAATGACTTCTTAAATATAATATTAAAGAAAAACTTTTGCTTAGTTTATTTCTTCTTTCCATGTCCTATTATAAATTTGGTTTATGGTCAATATCATCTCTCTCCTTTGAATATGAAGTAACTGCTTGAAGGTCTGGATATGTTGTTTTTATTTGCCCATCATTTTCCCAGAATCTCACATTTTCTTATAAAATTTATGTTCAGTTAATCAGCGAATGAAATGTTACAACACAGAAAAGCTCTTGAATAAAATAAAAATAAAATAAGATATACATAGACAAAGGATTGGTAAGTGAAGGTAAAAAAAAGATACCAGTGAGAAAGTGTGGTGTGTAATGATTACAAGAGCGTAAAATATCTATGTGTAAGAAGGTGAGGCACAGTGGCTCACACCCATACTCTCAGTGCTTTGGGTGGCCGAGGTGTAAGGATTTCTTGAGCCCGGGGACTTCAGACAACCTGGGGCAGCATATTGAGACCTTGTCTGTACAAAAAAATTAAAACATTAGCCGGGTATTATGGCACATGCCTGTAGTCTCAGCTACTCAGGGGGCTGAGGCAGAAGGAGCACATGAGACTTGGAGGTCAAAGCTGTAGTGAACCATGATTGTACCATTGCACTCCAGCCTGGGTGATACAGTAAGACCTTGTCTCAAAACTAACTAAATAAATCAGTAAAATGTACGTAAATATTTACATTTATACATTTGTATATATAAATACATATAAACATATATAGAGAGAAAACATTAATAGTAATGTGAAATGGGACCTCTGTAGACACAATATTTGGTATAAAAATTCAATTGACAGATAATGAAAGTACTCCCGTGTCTCAAGTGTTACAGAGAAAACAAATATGACAGTCTGTAGCCCCTAAAGTGTTTTCTTATATACATATATTATGCTTATTAGGACCAATATGTTGGGAATTTAAAAATACATTCATTTTATACCTTTTTAAAAAATTCCTTTGCGTCCTCCGCTTCATGGTGGTGGGTTCAAATATGACGAAATGCCCTGAGGAAGTGATATCATCAGGTACACCCTCAATTCCCGAGGAAGTGTGGGTAGTAAACCCTTAAGCCATTGATGAGTCTGGAGCCTGAGATCATGAAAGGTTAGTTTAGAACCCTGGCCCATATGCTGAATCTAGCCTGTAGACACATTTTTGCCCCATACAGTGCTTTTAAAATTCAATTACTTTTCAGTAATTAAGAATGGAAAGGTTTTACCTGGAAGGTTCACGATCAACTTCTGTGAAGAAAATCTGAGGCTGGGACAAGAGTGGGCCCACATTTCACAAGGCAGCAGCCTGCTGTCACTGAGCATGGCCTGCGCTTCCTCTTCAGGTGGGGGGCACGCGCCACTGGGCCCCAGACCCCGTATGGCCTTCTCACTCTTCTAAATTACCTGACACCTCCAAGCATTTGTGTTCGCATCACATGTTTATTTTATACATTATTTATTCATTTATTTTAGAGACAGGTTCTCACTCTGTCATCCAGGGTTGTTTGCAGTGGCTCAGTCATTGCTCACTATAGCCTCATCCTCCCGGCCTCAAGTGATCCTCTAACCTCAGCCTCCCAAGCAGCTGGGACTACAGGCATGCTCCACCATGCCCAACTAATTTTTTTAAGTTTTACTATTTTGTAGAGACAGGGTTTTGCTGTGTTGCCTAGACTGGTCTCGAAACCCTGCCTTCAAGCCATCCTCCCAACTTGGCCTCCCAAAGTGCTGGGATTACAGATGTGAGTTACCATGCCTAAGCCTGTACCACAAGTTTAAAATCTAATACATGAAGTTACCCTCCGAACCATTTCAAAAGAAGGATAAGGAAAGAACAGGAGAGAACCCCCTGTACATTAGATGAAGACACTTTGCATCAAGTTGTCTAGCCAACTCTTAGCTTTGTGCAAGAATAAAAAGGACAGTGTACTCTCTGAGATGCTGATGTGTCTACTTAAGTCATTATTTAGAGGGAAGGGGCTCTTAATAGAAACAAACAGAATTACATGATCAGACGAAGCTTGTGTCACTAAACAAGAATAAAATATTGAGACCAATTGGGAATTTCCTCAAGACAAATTAAAAGCAAGAAGTAAACAGTTTAAGTAAGAAAAAGTTAATTAGGTTTCCAAGATGTTTTCAATCAATGTCAATTTATTATTAGCATTAGGCAGGGAGGAAATGCATAACAGGCAATTATTATCCTGAGAGCAGCCCTTCAATGTTTTCTATGTTTCTGATTCTTGACCATACTGTACTCCGGTTTGGTTTGAGTCAGGAGCTAACACAGACTTTCTTGTTTCCCAGGAAATCGAGAGAGAGAAAGAAGCAGATACAACTAGGAAAAAAAATCAGTGACTGCATCCATAGGCATATGTGTGCATGTTTAGCCTGAGAAACCCTTTCATCATGTGAATATTAGATCCTATCATAATTTTCCCATCTATCTGATCACTCTTGTTTCCAATGTTGCCCCTGCCAGTGCTTTCGGTATTTCCCTTTTAGAAATAATGCATTTTCCATTTGCTTTGCAATTTGCCTATTTGTGTTTTGTTCCCCTCTGTCCCTCTGCCTCTTGCTTCTCGATGTTTTATATTCTTTTGCCTTTCAATCTAAATGATTGTGTTAGGTCACCCACTGGGCAGGTACTGGGGAAAAAAATATGATACTCTGTTCAGAAAGTAAGTTCCCAGAGACATCAAATCAATGAGACTTTCAAGGCCTGTGATTTTTAAAAAGAGAGAGAGAAAAGATGATGAAGGCAACTAGAAATAGGAAGCACTGATTATTTGTGACCTGAAGCATCAGTCCAAACATGTATTCCTGTACACACACACACACACACACACACACACACACACAGGCTGACTTACCAGAGCAATAAAATTATCATTAGGGATTCTACAAATCATTCTTGAAGACTGCTTTAACAGAGGGCATTTTTAAAAGCTATACTACAGAGACATAACTATAACAGAAAAGGAAAGCAATACATTTTCTCCAAAGGCTTCTTTTCAACTACAAATTATACTGTATTGTATGTGTTTTAAAATGTTTTTGCTGAAGTTGCCACTTTAGATGTTTTAAAGTACACTTTAGATGTTTTTTTAACTCCTCAGCTGTGGAGTATTATTGTTTTCTTTTTTTCTTTAAATATAAATGGAATTCTCATTTAAACTTGAGGGACTGAACATATGTTCAGCCACAGAGCAGTGAGACATGCCATAATATCAAGGGTAATGATCAAAATATTTTACAATTGGGAAAGCATGGACACTCACCAATCAGAGCAGACAGTGGCCAAGAACAATGTACTGTTAGATGTGCCAGTGACACCCTGACTCAGCCTTGTGTGTAAGGGATAGAGGGGAACTGATAGGCTCAGGTGTGGACTAGGACGTTTAGGTTAGTAATTATTCTAGTATATTTGAGTAAGATGTTTTAAACCGAATAGACTTTCCGTTCTTTATTACAGCTGATAAACAGCTCTTCCAGATTGTCTATCAAATAGATTACGTGGCTAACAGAATTATAGATGATCTCTTTAAGTTACCATATTTCTGATAAGTAGTATTCTATAAACGTCTTAATTTTAGTAGTAGTTCAGCTTCGTAGCACTAGGGGGGATATTTTGTTTGTATTAGGTGTAGTGCATTAAATAATTTAACATAGTTTAGAGATTAGAAGTAATTATTTGTAAGTGATAGAGTTTTGTTTTGTTTTGTTTTTCCTTTTTTACACCTCTTTTTCAAAATATGGGCTGGTAAGACAAAATGCTAAGTGATTCTGTTTGCCTGTAGGTTTTGTTATTGGAGTAAAGGTAGGATCTTTTAAGTTTAATTGGAAATAATTTTTAATGTTACATGTAGTGCTAGAGAGTAAGTTCCTACTCAGTTGTAAATAACAATACTTTTAGGTATTTAGCACTTATGCTTTTGGCAATATGGCAAGAGTTTTATTTAAATTATATTATTTATTACTAACAACCATATCATGAAGTAAAGAATTTTTTCCTTAAAATTAAATTCAGAGGCCAATAGACTTTATACTTGTTAGTTCTACTATATCTTGTGTAGACGTTCTACTACTCTGGAGCAGGATTTATAACATTGTACTTACCCTGTGTACAAAGAGGTTAACTTGGACAATGTAAAGGAGCTTGTTTTCCACTAAGCTGGTACATATGTACAGATTTCGAAAGGTTTAAACAGGTACACTATGAAAGAACTTTGTGAATACTCCTGGTGATTGTGAGTTCAATCCTTTGCCTCCCTGTTTTTAGTACCAGGGCAGCCACTAAACTTCAAAGCAGAACCTGAGTCTGAAACAAGTATTTTGCTCTCTTGGACACCTCCACGCTCAGATACCATTGCCAACTATGAGCTGGTCTACAAAGATGGGGAGCATGGAGAGGAGGTAAGACTATAGTGCTTCTCACCCTGGGAATTATTCCTTACGTTGGGTCACTTCTTTATTTTTGTGTATTTACCCACATTCTTGGTCAGATAGCTATTGAGGACCTTGATGGAAAAGATTTACTACTGAAAAGAGGAACTTGACCGCCCCCCTCCCCAATCCAAAACAACAGCAACAAAAACAGCAGAGTGGTTATTTGGAGGCTTTGGGGAAAAACAAAACAAAATAATTCTTGCTCCTATTGGAATGTGCTTCTGACAGAGCTCCAAGTTCCACAGATGTATCAGGTTATAGAAGAATAAATACTCAGTGAGACTTGGGGACTGTCTTTCTCTTCTGCATGAAAGTATTTAAGTCATTGTGGGGACAGGTGACTACATTAGGTCTATATGTTAATGAAACTCCTTGGCTAGATGAACTAGTCCTTGGCTAGATGAATCTTGCTATGAAGATTTCCCATAGCAAATGTTAATTTGTTTGCTATAAAGTATTTGGTATGAAGGTGAGTGTATATAACATTTGAGTATGCTGTGCAAATAAAATAACAGATTGTAGAAGGCATGGCAATTATTGATCGTCATTGAAAAGAGAAATGAAAACCAATATAACTAACTCATTAATAGCGCTGTTCTAAAGCATCTAATTTTTATAGTAGCACTGGAGCTAGCCTTTCTTATTAATCTGTTTCACATATAATGAAATGGAGGCATGGAAAAAAAGTTAAATAATTTGCTCAAAGTCTCACACTCTAGTGGATGGCAGAGCTGGGATTTGAGTCTAGGCAATCAAGTTCCAGAGTCTGTGTTGTTAATGGTTAGGGTCTACTGCTTCTTGAGTGCAGCTTGAATACATTATAGAAATCAATATTAAGATACATCTAACATTTTCAAAATGAGAATACATAATAGTAATAAATATGTTTCTTTTATTATTGTGAAGTCCAATGGGGAACATTAGGACAAAAGGGGTTAATGGCACTATATTTGGATATTGTAATAAATTAATATGTTCTTGTAAACTATTTTATTCCATCTGTTTGAATTGAGCAGAATCTCAAAAGAATAGGTTTTAAATGCAGTGCTTTTAGATTTAGCTAACAAAGCCAATATAAATTTAGATTTAGCTAACAAAGCCAATAAAAAATACACTTAAAAAGTTATATAGTTGAAATGCCGGTATGACTTAAAGTGTTCATGATAACAACTTGAGCAATTGGTGTTTTCTATAAGGCTTAAATCAGCTTTGAATTATTTTAAACCTTCATTACCACCACCAAACTAAAATACATGCATACATACACACATACATACAAAGAGTAAAGGAGAATTGTGATGCTTGAATGTTAGCTCAGCTACTATGCTCTACAATTGCTTATTGAGGGAATTCTGTTATTTCTTATTTGGTGGATCTGAAATTTCTGAAAACTTTTGTATTTGTAAGCCACAATACCCTAGGGATGGTTTCTCTAGTTTTATATTTGAATTCTTCTTCTTCTTCTTTTTTTTTTTTTTTTTTTTTTTTTTTTTTGAGATGGAGTCTGGCTCTCTCGTCCAGGCTGGAGTGCAATCTGTGCTCACTGCAAGCTCCATCTCCCGGGTTCATGCCATTCTCCTGCCTCAGCCTCCCCAGTAGCTGGGACTATAGGCGCCCGCCACCACACCTGGCTAATTTTTTGTTTTTTAGTAGAGACGGGATTTCACTGAGTTAGCCAGGATGGCATTTGATTAACGGTGGAATTTGATTAACAGCGGCATTTGATTAACAAAATCGTATTTCAAAAGTCCACAAAAGTTTGTGAATTTATTTATTTTTTTTTTTCTGGCTGTAGGTTTCTATATTCACAAAGAAAGGAAGGTTTTCAGTTATTTTAGATCAACCTAGGGTAGTAATGTGGTTTCCGATAAATTGTTCAACTTTCTTTAGTGACTAACATGATTTTTATCCCATCAAAACTAGGCAATTTCAAATTTCTTTTATAACAACCTCTTGTAAATTGTATACTGGTTACTGTTGCTACTTCTGGTCATATTTTCTTTGCCTCCAATTGAGATTTCAGAAGGTCATGGGAGATGAGTAGATATCTGTTCAATTAAAATTGCACATGTTGGGCAGATTCCACTACTAGGGGCAGGTGTCAGTTTCTGTTGTGATCTGTGTCACAGCAACATACATGCATTTAAGGGCAGAACATACTCATGGGTGTTGGACTCTCAGTCTTCCTCTTATCTGATGTGTCTGGCTAACTGTGTCAACATTAAAAATATCTCTGACTTCCCTTCTTCCAGTTACCTTTGTAGAAACTTGCCTTTTAAACTGATATTTTCATTATATAATTTCCTTAGTATAGCCCTGGATAATACTCACTATTGACTCCTTTGGTGATATTTTGATGAGATTATAATCCTGATGATACAAATCTGATAGTCCAGACAGTGTGATTAAAAAGTATTTGCACGAATCTTACTGAAGATGACCACATTCTCTTATTGCTTCCAGCAACGAATTACCATTGAGCCAGGGACATCATATAGGCTGCAAGGACTGAAACCAAATAGCTTATACTATTTCCGTCTGGCTGCACGCTCCCCTCAAGGCCTGGGTGCTTCTACTGCAGAAATATCAGCTAGAACCATGCAGTCAAGTAGGTGTCTCTCTTTGCTTACTCTCTGCCTTTTTATTTCCTCTGGTAGATGTTGCTAGCTTTCACCTTCACCAACAGGCAAACCTGCTAATATGATTAATAGTTAGTAGTCTCTAGGTTAGTATGCATCACACTTCACAGATGAAAGTGTAACTGTGACTTATTTTGGTCTCACAATTGTTCCAAATAACAGATCCCACTTTCCCACATTGAAAGACTTTTAAAGAAGGTGGTAGACCTCCATGGGTGAAAAGTGGGTAAAAGGAGTTAGATCAAGCCCTGTTTAATGAATTATAAGGCTTTAAAGCAAAATTCACATTGAGAACCCTGCAAAATAATCATAGGAGGGCTTGGCAAATGAAAGAGACTGCAAAAGACAAAAAAAAAAAAAAAAAACCCTTTATTTTTTTAAGCACACAGGCTTTAGCTTTGTAAACAAACAAGTCCTTATTTCATGTATTTGTTTCTACTAAGAAAAGCTCAGCTCTGATGACTTGTTTCTTATTAACTCTGTGTGTAGTACATGTGGAAATTTGGAACATTAACAGAAAATCTGTATCTGGACAAATTTAGAAACAATGGAATAATGGCAAACATATTTGCAATTCTAAATTGTATTTTGTTTCCTCTGGTTCAATTTCTTTTTGGAACTGTTACCCTTAAGCATAGCTGTGTTTATCACAATGGGGGTTAATTGTGCCCAGGGCAGATTGTTTTGCATGAAGTATTATACAGGAGATTGTTTTTGATGGCAAGTTTGGTGGCTTATAATACTATTAATTGCTTTTTATTAGTAAGTGTCTACAATTCATTGATAAAAATACTATTTACCTTGAATTGAAGAGTTTTGTTGAGTTATTTTTTATTTCTTTGTATGACATTTTGTCTTTGCTTTTTGACATAGTGAATTATACAATAGATATCTATAATAGAAATACATTGAATTATGTCAAGAAGATGCTCTGTTGACCTTATATTTAGACCTATCAGCAAACCTGATACTTATGTTTTAAAAGATTAATTTCCTTCCATATAAATGAGCAAGTTTTCCACCATTTCATTTTCTATAGAAACTTGAAAACTCTCAGGGTTTTTTGATAATAAAATGTATGTTTTTCCCTCTTAAAGCATGATTATTCACATGAAAATGATTAGGATCCTGTTTAATCTGTTAGTGATTATCGTTTATTCCCGTAAAATTTTCTTTCATTTAAAGGCATAAGCATGTAAATTAATGCATTCCCTGTATGTCTGCTTTGAATTCCAGGCAGGCTAATAAATAGTATTGTGGAAGATAATTTCTTAAAACCAAGCATTTAGTTAAGAGAAATGTTACATGCTTCAATACTGTATTTCACATGGTTTACAAACCTCACTTTTTAACATATGTACATACAAATTGAATAGACTTTTTATAAGCACATCAAACACTTATCTATTCCTTATTTTATTAAAGTAAAATTTTCAAATGGTGTTTAATATATTCTCACAAAATAGGAGGTCTGAAAATAGCCCTAGTGAAAACCAAATCAGCTTTTTAAAAAGAATTACAAATGAGTCCTTGCTGTTACATGAACAACTCAATTTATTATGAATAATGATAATGCATATAAAATAGATTTATAATTTGAGGTATAAGAACCCCTAGTCAGAATCAATAAAAATGAGATTCTAGTGGTTTTGCAAATCTTATTCCAAATTTACAAGGCTGTCCTATGAGGATTCCTTTTTTGTCAATACGGAGAGCTTTTATTTTGATTGACTGTGATAATGAACACAAGGCACGTAAATTAAGAAAGACTGATAATCCCCTGAACAATTGGATACACCTGGCACTCCAAAATATTAAGATTTACAAAGTCTAGGGAAATCCCCAAACTACACATTCAAATATAAAACATAGAATTGCTTTATTCACTGTACCATATACATTACTTTAAAAATATATGTGTGTGTATATGGATTTGTATTATCTTTGCCCACTTGTTTGTTCTTCTTTAGGAACATACGTTATTAAGTTTTAAATAATAGTAGTAATTGTGCTGTCTTTTATTGGTTTTTAATTTTTTTAAATCATAATATTTGGTTAATTTGATGGAAAATAATTGCTCAAAAAGTGACTAGTTTAATTTAGAATGGGCAGTAAGAAAGTATATCTTTTAACTCTAATATAAACCCTATGTTGTATGAATATGTACAAAATGAAAGAAATTTTGCACGTAAGTTATATCTTTTCCAGTTGATACTTGGGTTTGAAAAAAACAGTTCTTTTTAATGATTGTCTTATTGACATTTTGTAAGGGACAAATGATTATTATTGATTTTACCAAATTTTGCTGGTGGGGTCTAATTCTTCACTAGCAATGGTGTCTCAAGAAGAGTTTTAATTAAAAAGCTGAAAGCTGACGTAGGGTAAGTACAAGTTACAGTCAGAATCAACAAGCCTGACATTACCCTCGGGTAGGTAAACCTTGGACTCTGCATTTTCATCCTTTATTGATTCTGCATGCTCACTGTATATGGGCTACGATCAATGTTAAGTTAACATTTTTTTATTATTATTAAAACTGGTCAGGCAAACTCAGTTTTCCAGATAGAGTGAACCCTCTTAGGTTTGTTGTTGACTTACTTATTTTTAATTGGAACTGGTAGAAGGGCATTAGCAGTTACTGTAACTTTTCATACTTAAGCCTTTCGCAAATGAGTACTGTATGTAAACCATCCTCATTCTAGAATGTAGAAGGGAAAGCTTGGAAACAACATCTGTGAAGCACCATCAGACCCTCAAGCAAATGCTAGCACTGTTTGCAACTTTTTTGAAGCTGGGTAGTCAGTATAGTAGGGGTGGGAGATACTGAGGGATTGGTTTAGAAGAAGAATTTATATCGCAGGTAGGTAATTTTATTTGAGGCTCCATTATCTTGAGGTCTCATTTTCACATATTCCCCCCACCCCATTATTTAACAATTATTTTTGGTCATTAATTCATTTTTTTGGTTTATTCATATTACTAAGCCAAGGTACATAATTTGTCATTAGAATTTAAGTTTCATAGCCTTATTTTTGTTTTGTCCTTATTGTTCGTTTATTTATTTTTGCCTTTTCTTTTGTTTTATCATTTTCTTTTTCAACCACTCCTGTCCTTTCACTTAAATCCTCCTTTAACTCACTACCAAAATAAGAGCCGTCAGCTCCTCCTCAAGACATTAGTTGCACCAGCCCAAGTTCCACTAGTATTTTGGTAAGTTGGCAACCTCCACCAGTGGAAAAACAGAATGGCATTATCACTGAATACTCCATCAAGTATACTGCAGTGGATGGGGAAGATGACAAGCCTCACGAGATTTTGGGAATTCCTTCGGACACTACCAAATACCTTTTGGAACAACTGGAAAAATGGACTGAATACCGGATCACTGTGACGGCCCATACAGATGTCGGCCCTGGCCCTGAGAGCTTGTCCGTGTTGATTCGAACCGATGAAGATGGTATGTTGCCTCCGCTACGTCAGTTTGCACCCTTCTGACACAGTCTTGGTCTGCTGTCTTTCAATAGGCTAACAGTAATCTTTTTTCTCTGCTCATCTTTTTACCCAGGATTGCGGTTGCTTTAGTATTTTTGCCAAAGACTTGTCTTTGCTGCGGCCTGGCCTTTTTTTCTTTCTTTCTTTTTTTAAATCTCAATGCAGTAATTTGCTTCTCTTTAAAAGGACTGTTGGCTCCTATGGTCTTGCAATCCAGCCCGTCTCTGTACCTCCATCTAAAGTCTTCTGTGTTTTTCTTGGCTTTTTGTAGTCACTTCTTTTACATTTTGAAGTTAACTTTTCAAAACTACCTTCTTTTTGTTGCCTTTTTGTCTTACATATTTCAGAAACATTGATGCTCAACATTCAATTTTTGGCATCTTTTGTATGGAATACCTTTGATATGAGAAAAAAGAGAAGATAATCCATATAATCAAGAATCTTTTTATTCTGCTGTTTAAAAAGAAACCTTTAAAAAACACACAACAATCAACAGCCAGTTTTTGTTATTATTTCAATGCTATACCTCTTTGTGCTTTAATGCTTTGAACCTCAAAGCATCTTCCTTGGCTTTTGTACATTTTTTACATGTTTTTCTATTTCTCTGATACTCTTTTTTTCTTCCATTTTTTTTTGCATTGGTCATGTTTTTTGATCTTTTCTTAAAAGGTAGAGCAGATTGGTTAAGCATTTTCATTGGTTGAAAATGTTCGTATTCTTCAAAGGAAACATAGTGGGTTTACCCATTTTTTGAAAAAGAGAAACCTAAGTAAAGAAAATGCAGAAAATGCTCTGATTGGGTGGGACAAGTGCCTATAATTTCTTTTATCCAATGATGTTGTTCCAGTTCCTAGTGGTCCTCCTCGCAAAGTCGAGGTGGAGGCTGTCAACTCAACATCTGTTAAAGTCTCATGGCGCTCACCTGTGCCCAATAAACAGCATGGCCAGATAAGAGGATACCAGGTACATTATGTGAGGATGGAAAATGGTGAGCCCAAGGGCCAGCCCATGCTGAAAGATGTCATGCTGGCTGATGCACAGGTAAGCCTCTGAAATTATGTACCTCGATTTTTATATAAGTGTGTCTTAGTTCATATCTTGCAATTGGCCTTATTTTAGTTTTTCGACATTTAAAAAATCTTGTACAAAATTCTAGTTTTCATTACACATTGATGTATATTGATCTTTTCAATCAGAGTTACTATCAAGTGAGGAAGGGAATTGTAATGAAATGACACTCAAGTCTGATTAAAAACGTGTTACTTTTTCCTTAAAATACAGATATTCAGCCCTTTACAACCATATTTGAGTTTGCGTTTCTGATTTCAAAAAATGGTTGTCTTAGTAATGAGTCAAAGAGAAGATTTCTAAACTGCAATTTGGCTGATGGAATCTATTTTCTTCTGTGCTAAAACAACTTGGAACTTAGTTGTTCTAATTTCTAAATGTATGTCTTCTTCCATTGAAGAATAGACATTTTTATTCAGGTACAGTTACTCAGTATTATATTTAGTATTTCTTCATCAAATTACATATTTGATGAAACTCATTGTTTCATGTCCCAGAAAGTGAAGATGGTGACAATGATATTAAAAATTAAATCAGAATTTCCTAGAGAATAAACGGGATCCTTATGTTGAACTAAGGTTAAAAAAAAAAAGTACTGAAAATGAATAGTTGAGTATATGAGAAATTGTATTGATCTTAGGGCAGTGGTTTGCAACTATGGTATCACAACCTGGTTTTATAATTAGTTGTTTAAAACAGAGCATTGAAAATTTTCACAATTTTTCAAAAATTAGAGGTGATTCAGAGATAGTCCCATAATAAATTCACTTGGGTTTTACATATTTTCCTCAAAGGAAGATGAAGATTTCAATTTGTAACTACCATCCTGAAAATTGTACATGACTCATGTACTGGCTTACCTTTGCTCTGTCAAATGGTGATGAGATATCATGGGGATGGGATATTATGATCATTGGAATACTTTCATTTTCCAAGAAATTAGTGACTTGGCAGGGAAAAGGATGGAGTTTGTAAAATATTTGAAATTTATTTCAAATGAAAATGCCTTTCTTTGTGTGAAAGTCAGAAAGATTATGAAGCAAGTTGAAAACTGCGGCACCAAGTTGCGCAGTTCTACATTCTTGTCTGTAAAGGTGGACGTATCCCCTGGTCAAGAGATCGAGACCATCCTGCTCAACATGGTGAAACCCCGTCTCTACTAAAAATAGAAAAATTAGCCGGGTGTGGCGGCACACGCCCGTGTAGTCCCAGCTACTAGGGAGGCTGAGGCAGGAGAATTGCTTGAACCCGGGAGGTGGAGTTTGCAGTGAGCCAAGATCGCACCACTGCACTCCAGCCTGGCAACAGAGCAAGACTTCGTTTCAAAATAAATAAATAAATAAATAAATAAATAAATAAATAATAAATAAAAAGAGAGCAATAAATATCCCTGTGCCTCTAAGGAAAATACTTACCCCCCAAGTCTTAATACAAGTCAACTCTCAAAAGCCTTTATGTTTTCTTCAGTTTTGAAACATTCTAAGCAAAGGGATCTGGATTCACGGCTCACTTATCTACCCCAAGGCCACTTCCATAAATGCAGTAGAGCTTCATAATACCGCTTCAACACTGGAAAGGGGCCACTGACTTGATTTTTGTAAATAATTATTATGTAGTGCCTATAAAAAGAAAGTTATAAAATTAATAAAACCATCGCTATGTTTTATCATATAAGTCTACAATTATGGAAAAGAAAACAATATGACCATCGTGCTTTGATGTTCTCCTTTGGTTCTTAGATATTTTACGTTATAGAACAGTAATTCTGTCCCATTTCCATTGTAAAATCTGGTAGTTAACGGAATTATGTAATACCAAATGCATTAAACGTCAACTCTGTCTTTTTTTCCTCTTCTTCTTTGTCTTTTCTTTATTAATTGCTGATTTTTCTTGTTTATTTTCTTTCTTTCCCATCTCATTTATTTTCCTTGACTCTTCACTGAAATTTCATTACATCTCACAGGACTTCTTTGAAGCTATAAGTGTTAAATATAATGAAAGATATTAATCTAAATATTGACTTTTAATTGTGTAACTTAAGATAGAAGTCAAAATAAATGAGTAGGATATGAGTAGAAATATTCACTTTTTCTGTGCTTCATTGCTATGTTTCAGTGAACCATACATTTAAAGTATATTAGCTGGTTTTAGCAATAACAGTAACAAAGATTATTTAATTTGACTTCCCAATCAGAGGTGGAGGTGGCAGCAAAACACACATTCTCTGGAATTTTATTGTACACACTGCTTTGTTTATTTTTTCAATTTTTTTAGTCTAAGAAGGGCAACACTGCCTGTATAAGGCTTAAATTTTTTTCTTTTTATTTTGTTTTCCTTCCAACCTTCTTATTCTCAATCAGTGGGAATTTGATGATACTACTGAACATGTGAGTAATTTTTGACTGTTTTGTCAAAAGCAGACTATATATGCTTGTTTTCTCTGATATCCTTTCACTTATTTGTGATCTGTCATCACAGTTTGCTTGGATGCATGAACTAACAAATTATTTTTAAGTTATCTTCACTATGTGGTGCACTTTTTATTTTGGTTTCTGTTTTGTGAAATCAGCATGGTGCTATTGACTACATAAGAAATGTCATGGGCTTGTGATATTTATTTTGATGGCTGCTACTAACTCTGCTTTGTGACAGTCAGAGGAAGCATGCTTTAAAATACAGGGGTGTCATCCAATCTTTTGGCTTCTCTGGGCCACATTGGAAGAAGAAGAATTGTCTTGGACCACACATAAAATCCACTAACATTAACGACAGCTGATGAGCTAAAAAAGAAAACAATCTCGTAATGTTTTAAGAAAGTTTACAAGTTTGTGTTGGGCTGCATGTGGGACAAGCTTGCTTTAAGTGAAGGCATTGCAGACTGGAGATGTCAGATTGTTTGGTGTAGGCTGCTCATAAATCCTACTCCAGGGTCACATATCCAGTGGATAACAAGATACAGATCTGGCACTGATTAACTCTAACTAGAAGTGGCTGTTCTTCACTTTTACCCATACATATTTGAACGATGAATGGATTATGCCAAGAAGTAGAAAGTATCTTGCTGAGGGAGGAATGTTTTTAAAATGTTTGAATGAAAGCTCTATGTTATTTGTTGAGGGACTGTTATGTATGTGCCACTGCAAGGGACACATGATGTGACACCTGCTTTCTAGTGTTTCTATTCTAAGTGGCTAAGGAAGAGTAAAGTTCTGAAAAGTTTCATATAATGCAGCAAAATATATGGCCTACAGCAGTGTACCATGCATTAATAAATTAGTGGACAGTGTCAATAAGAGCTATGAATTCAGAGACAGTGGTCCAAGATAGTAAAAGAAGTCCTGAAGCTCAGTTGAGAATTTAAGGGATGATTAAAGACTGAATAAGTGAAAAAGTTGTGTGTGTGTGTGTGTGTGTGCGTGCACACGCGTGTGTGTGTGTGTTGGGGAGCTAGAGGTGGAACATATATATTTTTTTAAGTTGAGCACAGCAAAACCAGTCATTGAGACAGTTGAGCATGTGGTATAGTCACATGACAGTGAGCCTGACAGTTTGATATAAATGAAGGCTTTCTGTAAGTAACTCAGTGGTAAATAGAGCTAAGAGGTCAACTGTAATATAATACTGGGAAAAAAAAAAAAAAAAAAAGAAGAGTCAAGCCAAAAAGCTGGCCAGTCAGTCTTTAACTCTTCAATATTAGAGCGATATAGGAGAAATTTTTAAAAATGAGTTAAAGGCTGACAGGAAGGTATTCTTCCATTCACTGACTGAATATTTACTGCCAATGCACAGGACTCTTATTGGGAATCTTGTAACTGTGTCCAAGGTATCAGTTCTTGTGGCTTTGCCAGTGCAGCAGCGTTTTTGACCATAAACTTCTTTGACTATAACTCACAGTAAGAAATACCTTATATGTCATGATTCAATGCACACATATGTTTAACTAAAATACAAATTTTATGGAACCATATTTTGTATAATAAACACTAACATTAAGTATTCAAGTTTATTCCATTTCATTTCTGTTTGTTTAAATTCTGGTCATGACTGACTAAAGTGATTTCACAACCTACTAAATGGGTAATTACCTGCAGTTTAAAAACCAGTGACTTAGTGGATAGATTAGAGAGTAAAAAGGTGGCAGATAGAAAAGTAGGTAAAAAGAGTTATTTTGCTAATTTAGTCATGAAGTGATAAAAATGCAACAGAGTTGAGGCAGTAGAAATGAAAAAGTGATACTTAGGATCAATAAAAGGAAGAACTGGCAAAAAACTTGCTAAGAATTGAAGAAGAGAAAGAGGTCAAAGATAGCTCATACGTTTTGCAAATGTGTTACCATTCATTAAAATACGGAAGTAAGGAGGGGGAGTCTACTTCCAGGAATGATTTTTAAGTTTTAGTTCATTTGAACTTGAAGTAACACTGGGTAGTCACAGGAAAACATCCAGCAGATATTTACAATGTATATGCCACTGGAGTGCAGATTGGAAGTCACAGCTGAAATAAATCAGGAGTATGGGCAGAAATAATTACTTAAGGTTTAGAAATGAATGCAGTTTTTTTTTTTGTTTTTTGTTTTTTGTTTTTTAAGATTAGAGAGAAACAGTAGACCAGTGACTATGACAGAACCTCAGGTATGCCAACTTTTAACAGTCAGGGACAAAAAGCAAAGTGGAGACAGGACAGGAGGAAACAAAGAGAATAAGGAATTACAGCCATAGTACCGGGCACATCACCTCACAGAGCATACTGAAACAACCAAGGAGGGAAGTGTACCCACCTCTTAAAGAAATAAAATGTAATCCAAGAAAGGGTATGATCATGGCAGATAGAGGTGTGTCCAGTTGAGATTATACCACTGCAGGGGACTTGTCGCATTTCAAATTGCGTTACGTCTGTTATCCTCTAACAACCTGGGCAAGAGAATGGATGTGTGTGGTTAACTCTAATTTCGTGATAAGAAACATATAAGGCTCAGAGTGCATAATTTCTTGCTGCAAAATTTGGTGATGAAAGCAAGCCTTGCTGCTTTTTCTAGTTAGCCATGCCTGCTTTTCAGCAGTACTCCGGTGGCATGTGAGGGCAACCTTGGAAACAATAATGTTGGCATTTAATCATCATAGTTTTCGGGATAGTCAGTGTGTCTGCTGTCATTTAAAATACTGCTCTTGGGTAGTTTACTTGGTTTTTCTATCCTCTGTAACGTTAGGGAAACCATTCCAAGGTCCTGGAAATACAACATCTCTCCCAAATAGCCCATTTATCTGGCATAATAAAATTTCCAGTGACTCTTCAGGATGATATCTGAACTTCTTGAATTTCCACAATGAGATATTCCTACTCTTTTGAGAAAGCTTGTTGTCAGAAGCTGTCATATTTGGAGTCATCTTCAACAATTGAGCTCTATGGTATCTGTTACAGCCTTGCTAAAAAAAAACCTACTGTATTTCACACAATATAATTCATTCACTCGTCAGTCACACTGTCTTTAGATTTGAAAGACAATGACATTGTGTATTTTCCTAAATTTATCCATATTCAATTTGAAAACACAGCTGTGCCAAAAATCTGAAAGGGTTTTTATATTGCTCTGTGTGTGTCTGTGTGTGTGCGTGTGCATGTGTACATGCAGCTCTGGTATTTGTTCTTAAAATACTAGAATAAGTTAATAGCCAGAATCTCTAAAGAATCCCATAACCCGTAGTTTAAAGGAATATCAAAGACCATCTGGTCTTATAACCACCACCGCTTTGGGCCCTGACTAAGAGAAAACTAAGAATTTTGGTAAATAGTATGTGGTATTTAACTTTTTAGAAAGTCCAAATAAATTGAGCACATACTGGTGATGCGGTAAAACTAAAGTCCGGTTGTATTCTTTGCTTTTATGGCTGCTTTTTAATGTGTGTGAAAATTCTCCTCAGTGGATAATGATTTCTGCTCATAGCCTATACAAATAACCAATAAACATGATAATACAATCAATCAATAAGAGAGCCCTAAGCAAATTCTCTCTCAGGGTATCTAGGTCCAACAACAACCATTTGGTAAAATTCTTCCATAGTGATCAAACAGACTGCTGGCGTCAGCCGCATCTGCAGTCTGTTCGTTACAGTGGATGTGTGTGGAGAGCTGTTGGCATAAAATAATCACTCTTTCATGGAATGCTTCCTAGAAGTCAGGCATAGTTCTGAGTTTACCTGATATAACTCATAAAATCCTATGGGGTCCTATTATAATTCCAGCATTCCCTTGGGAAATGGAGGCACAGATAGGTAAACGTACTTGGTCTGTCCAAGCTAGTAAGGATATGAAAGTTGAAGAATTCAGGAAGTCTGGCTCCAGATTTCATGTCTTTGACTAATACCCTAAGAGCTACCTCCTAAGATGCCTGAAGACACCCCTTCGATAACAGCATGAAAACAGATTTCCTAGCATGAGCTCAGGCATGAAATTTCCAGGGCTTAGCATGGCTGCAAGGGATGTGTGAGCATTTGCAGAATGAAGGCAGACGTCTGGCCTTGTTTTTCACCCAGGGCATTAGTAGCATGTTTTGAATCAGTGACATTCTGTTTTGTCATTTCAGGACATGATCATTTCTGGGCTCCAGCCTGAAACTTCCTACTCCCTTACGGTCACAGCCTACACAACCAAAGGAGATGGTGCTCGCAGCAAGCCCAAACTGGTGTCCACCACTGGGGCAGGTAATCATGTCTGTGCATGTATGTGCCTTGAATAGTACTGCTAACTTTCTAAATGGTATGGGTAGCTTCTAGCAGGCTTTTATTATTATAAAATCAGAGGAAATAAATGGACTATGGTCAACTTTTGTGTTTTTAGTTCAGGGGCAAAAAAAAAAAAAAAATAGATCAGGGAAAAAATAGTCCAAGTGCATAATTTGTCCAAACTATTCAATCAGTCATTCAACAATTATTTCTTTGAGCACCTTCTGTGTGTCAGGCATTGTAATCAGCACTGGGGATGAAGCAATCAACAAAACAGAATAAAAATCTGCACTTAACGAAATTTACTTTCTGAATAGGACTAGATAATTAACAAGTGACGAAAGGAGTATAAAATAAAATGTCAGAAAGTGGTAAGATGAAAAGTAAAAGTGTATAGGCAATTAAAGATCAGGCAGCCTCTAGGGGCTGAGAAGTTCTTGTAGAGGAAGGATTATTTAAGTTGAGACTCAAATGATGTGAAGGATCAAGTCCCATGAAGGTCTGGAGGGAAGGGGTCTGGGCAGGGAAGTCAAACAACAATTTCAACTTCCCTGGACAACAAATCTCCTTAGAAGAGCTCCCATCTTAAACTGGGTTCATGACTTACAGTTCTACCTTTTGTCATTTTGTCTTCCCCACCCCCTGCTGTGGGGATTCTTAAGAAGCCAAATTGAACAAAAGATAGAAAAAAGAAAAAGAAGAAAAGTAAGAAGGCTAAATAGTATAAAATTACTCCCTTCTAAAGAATAAGGCTTCTTCAATGCTTTTTAGGGTTACTGTGGGCAGCCACATTAGGAAAAGCCAGCATGAAGGAAGAGCAAGCATTGTAGAATGAGGAAATTAAGAGATAATTGCAAATAAATCCAGTCCTCATGTATAGCAATCTCCCGTGGACATGGAAACCATGATTTGACTTACTCCGCCCGAATCACTTCTCAAACAACTTTTTAGGAACATACCTCTATGTAAAGGCATAAAGGAGAGAACAGCTGTGATGCTGAGTGCCCTCCTGGGTGCCATGCTCACTGCCAGCTTTGTCTAAATGTCATAAGATTTGCCTCGCTCGCATCCTACCACCTGGAATTGCCTCAAGCAGCAGGATTACAGATGGCAAAACTCCTTCAAGGCTGAATCTTCTGGGCTTTTTTAAAAAATACCATTACATCAAGCTAATTTAATGCCCTGCAGAGCAGACACGTATTCAGTGAGGGGCATGATGGCATGATCACTTTCTGGCTATGGAACCAGTCTCTATTACAACATCAACAACCAAGAGTTGAATCTCAAATTGAACAACGTGTATTTCCTTCGCCTACATTTATAAATATGTCATAATAACTCTGAAATGTCTTATATTAAGCACCACTCACCTATTGCCCATTAAATGGGGTCATGTTATGATGACAAGAAAGTAGAGGATTTATAGCCAAGGGATATGAATTTTAGAGAAAGGGATGATTTTGTCTATTTTAACATCACTAACGCCATCTCATCCCTTTTTAGTTACCATACAGTAGACATTTTAGAATTTTAGAACTTATTCATATATAGAATTCTTTTGGCATTTTCATTCACTATTTTAGATCCTTCTTAATCAATAGAGGCTTCGGTACTGAGATAGAAAATGCTTGCAATTTAGATGCCTACACATTTACTTTTGTAAGACCTCCCCACTGCACCTGGGAAGAAAGTAGAAGAATCCAAATTTAATTCCTTTAAGAGCGAACCTCTGGTTTTCCTTTGCATAAGCAGCCCCTATTCGTGGTTTATCCCTAGGCAATTAGTGAATATATCAATTTGTTTTGTTTTGCATACTGTATTAAAAATCCTCGTATATTTATGTGACTGTGAAGAATTACTGAATTTATCTCACAGACGTTGAGCTCCTAATAATCATAATTGTAAAGGTATTTAGTTACAGCTCCCACAAAGAATTCAGGAATTCTCGTGAAATTTTATTTTAATAGTAAACTTCCTGATTGTGGGGTGTTTGTTTATTATACCTTGTTTCTAGAACCTGTAAATAATCATATCTTTGAAACAAGAGTACTGATCATAGTTTAAGTATAATCTACAGGAGATTCATATAACCTGAAGGATGCTTCTGAAGAAAATGTTGGCTTTTATGTTTCAATGATTATGAAACATCTGTATTTTCTTTGTTAATACTCCCATTATTCTGTATTATAGTAATTTGTTTACTGCCTGAGGCCTTGAGGTTAAAACAAACAGAAAATTCATTGGTTTGACATTTTCTGTATATTTTTACGTGAATTTCAGTACTATATTGAACAGCTATGTTAAGGGTAATCAAAAGATGACTGTGACAGGGAGAATTTGGAAATCTTAGCCCAAGTCTAGTCAATTATGATTGTTATTGCTTTGGTACTAGGTTAAATTGGGGCTAAGTTTAGAACCACTGCAAGTAAGTACCTCAATTTATCGCCAATGATTGCAGTTGCTAAAAAGTAAAGGGAAACCACACATATATACCAATTCAGAAGTCCTAAGAGATTTTTTAAAGAATGTAAGAGAATAAGAAAATGTAAAAGGGAGAAGAGTTTATATGTCGTGATATAAATTAGAGTTATTTACTTTGTAGCTGGACCTTCTCTGCTTCTTCCAATATGTTCACTAAGACCTGGCCAAAAAGTGACCTTCTGACTCCCCTGAGTAATTATTTAAGACCCTTTCATCTTACCAACCCTCAAGCTCCAGTGCTGGAGTAAGCAGAA
This sequence comes from Papio anubis, assembly GCF_008728515.1. Classification (NCBI taxonomy): domain Eukaryota; kingdom Metazoa; phylum Chordata; class Mammalia; order Primates; family Cercopithecidae; genus Papio; species Papio anubis. The sequence continues at coordinate 37,538,551 of NC_044988.1, read as the reverse complement.
CCATTGAACCAACAGCTGGCATGACCTATAAAAGTAGCCTACAGAATAACCCTAAGGCATTAGAAACCTGAGCCAGACTCCACAGATCGCACAATCTATTCCACCTCATTATTTTCCCAACTAGAATATGCCTGTATTAGAGAACGTGGACCCTGCTGTATCTGTCTTTATTTCCTCACTCAAATACCTGTGTGCCAGTGTACAAGTATTTGCACAAAGTGAATTATTGGTAAATGTTTGATACCTATAGTGTTTCTGGAAGCCAGGAATGCAGTGAGTTCCATTGCCAATCTGTGGAGTTTGGGAGAATTCTTTTTAACTATGTATTCAATGATGTAGAACTCTCCTCATTCCTTTTCCCCTTTTTATCTTATCAGTGATTCCCTGGATGAAATACCACAACTGTCCGAAACCCTTACTCCAGCCTATTTAAACTTCATTTACTATTTCTATTATTCACATGCTTGTGGAAATTTTGGGCATCCCTTCGTGTGACCCTTCATGGGGTCAGCCTCTCCTGAGGTGAAAATTGGGAGTTCTTCCCCAAGCTGCACTAGCATTCATTTCTTTACTGAGCCCTTCCTTTATGCTTCGTGGCACTTCCAGGCTGGTTGTCTCATAGTTTTCAGGCTTAGTAAAACTTCTGCCCAGGGAAGGAATGACTGTTGTGGGTTTGGCAATAGAGAGCAGACTAAGATCCTTGTGTACAGCAGGGGAAGTCAGTAGGTTAGAGCTAACGCTCTTTTTTCTAGATCATTACTTTGATCTTGTGATTCCAAGCCAACAAGCCTTTCTGTCCCAGAATAAGAAAGGTCATGCTAACATCGAAAACAAAAGAGATTACTCCATCCTAAGCTTTGACTCCCACAGAAAAATAAATATATACATTTACAAAGTCAGTGAGTTTTTTCCTAGACTTTGCCAGCCCATTATATTTCTCCAAATGTGTACCATAGCAATATTATAAAGTGAAACATCAGTTAATAAGAACATGCTCATAAATGACAAATATTAGAATGCAATCTATATTTGTGGTATATCAAGAAATTATTTTTATTTATCCTAGCTTTACATGCATCTTACAGAAACAGGATACACAGTGTATATATTATTATGCAGTTCATTGGAACTAGAATTTCAGAAAATTTTAATAAATATCTTTAATCTGTTGTCCTGGAGAATGTTGAGAATTAATAGTTGTGTTTCCACCCACTTGTTTCAACTGAGTTTCATATATTAAAGGCTGTATTCTCTGCTGAAAGCTCTATTTCACCATGTATTTTTCACAGCAGAGACTCAGGTGTTTAATCCTTGAGACCATCACTGACATTTTCATGGACAAATCATGTAAATGCTATGTATATACAAAGGGGAATTAAAGATGTCTGCCAGTGTCTCTACCTTAAAGTACTATTTTAAAATTAAGATAATTGTAAATACATTAAAAGCAAATGAAATAGTTCACACAGTCTCCAACTTATGGATGGATTGTGTTCTGAGAGGGTTAGTTGATTGCTAAGATCTCTGGATGCATTGTTCCTGAGGAACACAGTGAGTACACAATGATATGGTTCCTGGGCCTACCTTCAACACACATGTTTTATATATACAACGCAACACACATGTTTTACATATATAACACAACACACGTTATTGAGTAATTATTTATCTAAAAACTTTAGAGAGTATTATTTTCATACATTGTGGGTTAGCTGAGTTACATAAGCGTGCTATGAATCTTCCCAGCATGTGAAACAAAACTGTTACTCCATTGGTTAAAGAAGTAAATATCTTAATGATATTTCTGAGAGCAGAGCACATCTCCACCTGGTCTCACTTTCTGAAATACAAAATGAAGAGGCTAATCAGTCCATCTCTGAGGTTACTATTCTATATATTGTCTCATAATCTTTTTAGTGATTTTTTTTTATCTTAATCTATGTCCCCATGGTATGATTTTTTATCACCTGTCTCCCATTACTGTAAGCTTTCCTCCTTTCCTACCATCTTTCTTTTTCTTCACGTTCATAATTTTGAGACATAGTTTCACTGTCACTTAGGCTGGATAGCAGTGGTGTGATCAATAGCTCACTGTAGCCTCAAACTCTTGGCTCAAGCAGTTCTCCCACCTCAGCCCCCTGAGTAGCTAAGACTACAGACATGTGACGCCATGCCTTTTTTTTTTTTTTTTTTTCCATAGAGATGAGTCTCGCTATGTTGCCAAGCTGTTTTCAGGCTGTTTGTTTGTTTGTTTGTTTGTTTTTGAGATGGAGTTTTGCTCTTGTTGCCCAGACTGGAGTGCAGTGGCACAATCTCGGCTCACTGCAGCCTCTGCCTCCCAGGTTCAAGTGATGCTCCTGCCTCAGCCTCCTGAGTAGCTGGGATGACAGGCATGCGCCACCATGTCCGGCTATTTTTATGTTTTTAGTAGAGACGGGGTTTCTCCATGTTGGTCAGGCTGGTCTCAAACTCCCAACCTCAGGTGATCCACCCGCCTCTGCCTCCTAAAGTGCTGAGACTACAGGCATGAGCCACTGTGCCCAGCCGCTGGTTTTGAACTCTTCATCTCAAGCAATCCTGCCACCTCAGCTCCCGAACTACTGGGTTTACAGACATGAGCCACCATACTTGGCCTTTCTTCTTCTTTCTGTTAACTTGGTTTAGTTTTGATTCTGATGATCCTCCCTCAATGTCTTTTGTTGTGGATTCCAGGAATAATTGCTCTCCATTAAAAATAAATACAGATATGATAATGCATTGAATGAGTAGATTAGAACTTTTCACATTTCTAACTTAAAAGGTAAATAAATTCTGTACTCATTGGAAGCTAGCCCTTCACCATAAAAAGTTTAATATTTGGATTATGAATAATTGATTAATATTAATAGAATGCAGAACCTCATGCTAAGACTTTACATGAATTTCCTCATTTATTATTCACAAGAACAATATAAAGTAGATCTTAATATAATTCCCATTTTACAGATGAAGAACTTGATGAAGATGAATGATGTGGATAGTAAAGTTAGACAGAAAATGCAAATTAGATTCATAGTAAGTCAGTTTGATATTATTTTATTTTTTTTAAGTTTAAGCAACATAACAGCACAATTAAGCATTTAAGCAATTGACTCAGACAGAGTTGGGTTTGCCTTATAGCTTTCTCACTTGTTACACGCTGGCCTCGGACAATTTTCTACCTCTCTGGGCCTCATTTTCTCATTATAGAAGATAGAGATAATAATAACTAATCCAAGAATGTAGTGAGGAGTCAGGAATGTAAACCAATTGTGAACACTATATGCAATGCACTTAGCATGGCGCCGGTGCATTGCACATACTCAATGAATAAATAATCATTATAGTTATTATTATTAGTGATATCTAATTGGCTGATCTTTGCTCGAATTAATTTATCTTTGATATGAACCTTTATGTGTGAAGGTTTAAAATGTGCAGGTGTCAAAAAAATTCCCTTAAGCTGTTGTTTCAATGATAATTTCTGTTTGTGTCCATTATCAAATTCTAGTATCTCAGCCTACTTTAATAAAGTAAGACAAAGAGCATATTTCCACAAAGGTATGTAGGTCAAACATTGCCTTTTTTGTTTTGTTTTGTTTTGTTTGGGTAAGTAAGAAAATGGGGATACCAGTAGAGTGGAACTCCCTCATTTGGCAATGACTGAAATGTGGACATTCAGATTGGTTGATCTTACCACACCATCCCATGTGCTCCAGTTCCAGGGAAACCTCGGCTTGTGATTAACCACACTCAGATGAATACTGCTCTCATTCAGTGGCACCCTCCTGTGGACACATTCGGACCTCTTCAGGGCTACCGTCTAAAATTTGGCCGCAAGGATATGGAGCCGCTTACTACTCTCGAGTTCTCTGAAAAAGAAGATCACTTTACAGCTACAGACATCCACAAAGGAGCATCATATGTCTTTAGGCTCTCAGCCAGAAACAAAGTGGGCTTTGGGGAGGAGATGGTGAAGGAGATTTCCATTCCAGAAGAAGTACCAACTGGATTCCCTCAAAACCTTCACTCAGAAAGCGCTACTTCAACCTCCGTCCAGTTATCTTGGCAACCACCTGTCCTGGCAGAGAGAAATGGCATTATCACCAAGTATACCCTTCTTTATAGGGACATCAACATCCCCCTTCTCCCAATGGAGCAGCTTATTGTTCCAGCTGACACCACTATGACACTCACTGGCTTAAAACCAGATACCACATACGATGTAAAAGTACGTGCTCATACGAGCAAAGGGCCCGGGCCATATAGTCCCAGTGTCCAGTTCAGGACACTGCCTGTGGATCAAGGTAGGATTTGTCTGCTTACGGCCTTCCTCCTTTAAAGGAATATCAGTCTTTGGAAATCAGTATTTTGAAGCTATAATAACTGATCAGCCCATTCATATTAATAGGTTCAGCAAAAACAAAAAGGTAAAGTATGTAAAACTTACTACGTCTTGGATGCCTTAGATTTCAGTTATAGAATGTCAAGCAAGTCTGGCTGACAGCTCCCCAATGTCCTCAGGTAAGGAAAACACAATATAGTTGGCTGAATTGGAGAGAAAGGAAAGATCTTTATGAGACTGGGGTATTAAAATGAATGCTCTAAACAGGTAGGAAAATCATACTTCTCTCTCTCTGGTCAAAGTAGACAGCATCTAGCATAAGCCCTGTGGTCCATGGTGGAAAGGACAGGTCATCTGTTTTAAGAATAGTTTAAATACACTGTTTTTCCTTTTCCAGCAGTGTTTGCAAAAAATTTTCATGTCAAAGCAGTAATGAAGACTTCCGTGTTGCTGTCTTGGGAGATTCCAGAGAATTATAACTCTGCCATGCCTTTCAAAGTAAGTTGTTTTCTCATTAGTAAGAAATCACAGATAAAAGTAGAGGGGACCGTTTATCTGGGTAAGTTATTTGCACCGCAAGCAGACCACTTCATTTTGGCCACATGTCCTTGCTGTTCTCATTTGTGACTTTCACATGGGAGATCGTTGGGTGCTTTGCAAGTGTGTTCTTTTCACTCTGAAGAGGGAGCAGGAGCTCAAACCCAGGGCTGGCATCACTTATAAGTTACCTACTACTTTGAACTTGAACTTTTTACATCTAAGCTGGCGCTTTTGTTTTTCAGCCAGAGAATGAAATGTACGTGGTTTCTACCTATTTATATTAAAATACCCTGGGGGTTTCTGAATTTACTCGCTGGCCTGTATTGTTGGCACATTTTAAACTCTGACTTGCCATTAAGAGATGTTAGTAAGTACATATTTACGAAATAAGAAATAGAGAAACATTTTTGAAAGTAAAAATATATTTAGAAAGAGGAACCAAAACCTTTAGAAAATTAGCAATATTGATAATACATTGAAACGTAGAGCTTTTCTGCACATATTCCATTGAGAGCACATACAACTGAGAGGTCTAATATTGGTAAATATATGTGTGTGTGTGTGTGTGTGTATATATATATATATCTTTGTATATTTTTGATAGACTTGGAAACATTTTATCATGACACAGTAGGAAATGACAGGAAAATTGATTTGATCTCCAGAATTATGACCACTCATGGGCTTAGAAGTCACCTAAAAGTAGAATTGACTATATAGACATTTTCCATAAGCAAGGGCACATTGGTTTAGAAAATATATTTTGCCTCTCTGACAATCAGATTTTTTTGATTGGTTTTATCTCTTTAGATTCTTTATGATGATGGGAAAATGGTAGAAGAAGTAGATGGCCGAGCCACACAGAAGTTAATTGTCAACCTGAAGCCTGAGAAGTCATATTCATTCGTGCTGACAAATCGTGGGAACAGTGCTGGTGGGCTGCAGCACAGGGTCACAGCAAAGACTGCTCCGGATGTGTTACGTACCAAGCCTGCCTTCATTGGGAAGACCAACTTGGATGGCATGATTACTGTGCAACTGCCTGAAGTACCTGCAAATGAGAATATAAAGTAAGTTGATTGAAGGGTTAGGGCTGAAGGAAAGAATTATTGGTAAATAAGAAGGTTATGTCTCAAAATTACAGAGGTCATAAAAGAAGATATTGCTTAATGTAGTGAAAGATTCTTCTGCTCAGACTCCCAGTTTTGCTATCCGAGGTCTGTTAAAACATGTCCTAGTATTCATTGTAACACAGATTTTCGTTAATTTAACACTGAGTTTTTAATCTGTGTTGCAGGGACAGTGTTTTTTAGGAGAAACATAAAACATATAGAACATGATTCTTACTACAAAGCTTTTTGTTTGTTTGTTTGTTTTTTTGGTTTTTTTTTTGAGACAGTCTCACCCTGTCAACCAGGCTGGAGTGCAGTGGTGCAATCTCAGCTCACTGCAAGCTCCGCCTCCTGGGTTCAAGTGATTCCCCTGCCTCAGCCTCCCGAGTAGCAGGGATTACAGGCGCCTGCCACCATGCCCAGCTAATTTTTTGTATTTTTAGTAGAGACAGGGTTTCACTGTGTTAGCTAGGATGGTCTCAATCTCCTGACCTCGTCATCTGCCCCCCTCGGCTTCCCAAAGTGCTAGGATTACAGGCGTGAGCTACCGCGCCCGGCTACTGCAAAGCATTTTATGTCATAGTTTATGGAATAAGGTAAATAGGTGATTAACTCTAATATTTGACAAAATATTTTTCTAATTATGAAGACGTCTTACAAAGTACTCTAAGATTGAAAAAAAACATTGGGTGAAATTAGATGATGGTGTGTGACACTGATGTATTACAAATAGGAAACATTCCAACAAGTTAAAGTTAAAAATGACATTGGAAAAAAATATAAACATTAGAAAATTCAAGTGGTCTGGTTCAAATGTAGTGCAGCATAGAGGCCAATAGGCCTGAAGTGGAAAATTAAATCTGGTCAATTAAATAGTTTGTCCAAAGACATATAGCTAGTTGGTTGCATAACTAGTAGAAGAAAAAAGTATTTTCACCAAAATGTATGAACTACAAGTACTGTGGTGGACCCCAGGGAATTAAAAGATGGATTCCTGACTTCAAAGACCTTACCATAGCGTGAGAGAGATACAGAGAAACAGACAGATGTAGTAAGCGTTAATGACAGAATTATGCTTTATCTTAAGAGCAGCTGATTCAGAATGGGTCAAGGAAGTTTCTGATCCCTTAATCTTAAGGGATAAATAGGAGTCATACAAATAATAAAAGAGAGACTATTTGCAAAGGGAGTGGTATGTGCATAGGCCCATTACTAAAGGCACCCAATGGTGCCATACGGCTGGATCCCAGAGTGCCTGGCCACAAGTGACAAGAGAAGGAAAAAGGAGGCATACAAGAGCCAAGGGTAAACCCTGAAGTGAAAACTATATCCTCTAGACAATGGGAAACCATTAAAGCTCTTTATACAGGAGAGTGGCATGATACCATTTCTGTAATACATAATAAAATTCCATTTTAGGAAATATTTGTTGAGTATCTGTTGTGCTACCTGTTTGGAATAAGAATAAATCCTTTCTCATTTCTTGTATCTCACACCCTCAAGTTTAGATGAAACTTGCTATGCCAGGTTTGAAGGTCAAGCAGAGAGGCATTTATCCATAGCTCATGCATTGTTGGAAGTTGGATAGACTTGGAGCACCATAGAGATAGTGGTAGAGAAAATTGTTGGGAGGTGGTCACATAGTTAGTTGACTCTAGGCAAATAACAAGATTCTAAAGGAAGGTGATGATGATGGAAATAGGATGCAGAGGCAGACATGAGATACACTAGAGTAGTAGTACAGCATAAATTGTTTTAATGATGAGATCAAGACAGTAAAATATGGCTCTGAGGTCTGAGCTTGGATGACAATGAATGATGCTGTCATCCTAAAGGATAAAAACATTCAGAAGTAAATGAGTTTAATGTTGGGTGTATTAATGTGAAATATCAGTGAAATACCTAGTTAGAAATGTGGGCTTAGAGAAGTTATTAAGATTAAAGATGGCCAGGCATGGTGGCTCATGCCCGTAATCCCAGCACTTTGGGAGGCTGAGGCGGGCAGATCACAAAGTCAGGAGTTTGAGACCAGCCTGACCAAAATGGCGAAACCCCGTCTCTACTAAAAATACAAAAATTAGCCCGGCATGGTGGCACACGCCTGTAATCCCAGCTACTCAGGAGGCTGAGGCAAGAGAATCGCTTGAACCTGGGAGGTGGAGGTTACAGTGAGCCAAGATTGTTCCACTGCACTTCGGCCTGGGTGACAGAGCTATACTCCATCTCAAAAGAAAAAAAAATCGATTATAGATATACATTTAGGAGTTGTTAACTAAGTAGCAATGGTTTCATGGAAGAAGACAGAATTATTGAAGCAATGAGGGGAAAATGTGAAGCAAAAGACTAAAAGAAAGGTCTCAGTTAATAGGAAGAAGAGAGCCAGTAGAGGACACGGGGAGGGATTATTGGAAATCTAAGAGGAGAACTGAGCCAGAGCAGGATGGCAAAGGGATTTTCTAGAAGGAGAAAAATTCAAAAAGTGGTCAAAAACTCCCCAAACTCCAGAAAACTTAAAGCAGATGGCTGAGAAAATCAGGTATTAAAAAATAAGAAATAAGAAGTTTTAAAATAGTATAATTTGTGTAATTTAGGTATAATTAATAAATTCAGACATGATACACATCCTAAAACAACCTTTCCTGAGTAAACTTTCAGTTATTGTTTATTTGATAAAATAATTGATGAATTTCAACTAGGTGACAGAATTTCAAAAATATTATTACTAAAATCAGTGAAAAGAATTTCTAAAAGATTATTACTAAAATAAATTCAGTGAAAAGAATTTCTAAAAGATTATTCCTAAAATAAATTCAGTGTAAAATAAGGTCTTCACATTTGTCTACTCTTATTTTTCTTTCTTTCTGTTTTTTTTTTTTTGTTTGTTTGAGATGGAGTCTCATTCTGTCGCCCAGTCTGGAGTGCAGTGGCCCCATCTCTGCTCACTGCAAGCTCCGCCTCCTGGGTTCATGTCATTCTCCTGACTCAGCCTCTCGAGTAGCTGCAACTACAGGAGCCCACCACCATGCCTGGCTAATTTTTTTGTATTTTTAGTAGAAATGTGATTTCACTATGTTAGCCAGGTTGGTCTTGATCTCCTGACCTCATGATCCACCCACCTCAGTCTCCCAAAGTGCTGGGATTACAGGCATGAGCCACGGCGCCCGGCCCTTCTTTTTCTATAATCCAGAAATCTGAAAATGAGAATTGAGTATTTGCGTAATTTTTATCCCAACAAATTTCAGTATGACAGTGGGATTATATTCATCGATTTGTGTATTCATTCTGAATGTTTATTAATTGATCTTGACAGATAAAGGATATTTATGAATTTTTAAAACCACTTTATTGAAATATAATTGATATGTAAGAAGCTGTACATATTTAATGTGTACAACTCAATGAGTTTGGGGATAAGTATTTACCTATAAAACCATCAAGTCCATAGAAATATCAGTTAATTCTTGATCACCCACCCTGGTAGCAGTCAATGTTAATGTTTCAGGGATTCAGTAGTGACGGTGTGTTCTTTCTCACTGTTCTCATACAACATAGTTGATTGGAAAATTTGGACAAGCAAAGAGTTCACTGAAGCAGAGTCCTATAATAGAGAAAATTAGATAGATAAGGGAGGCTGTAGATGAGGCTCCTAACTCCGGCTTATTAGTTCAGCAATCCTAGAGAAAGTGACAACTGAGGCTTTTTAAGCTGAGGCTTAAAAAGTGACAGGAAGTTAGCTGGGCCATGGGAGTAGGAGTAGAAAGACAGCCGTTCATTCAGAGGATAGAGCGTCTTTGATGGTGCAGAGGCAAGAGAAAGACTAGCAATTGTTATTTGGCCACATTGTACTTGTCTGCCTCTTAAGACTTTCCTGCTGGCATCCAACAAATATATATTCTATACACACTATTTTGTCAGTGCTATTTTTGGGAGTAGAGAAATGACTGAGATTAAGTCCTACCTGATAGTAAGAGAATAGATTCAGAAACTAGATAATGTGAATATAATAGGGTGAGTACTGCCAGGTGTTGTGGAAACACAAATATCAAGTTTTAGCCCAACTTGGGTGTCAGGGGAGGCCTCCTGAAGGTGATCATATCTAATCTGAGTCTGATAGCATAAGAAAGATTTAATAAAGGTGAAAAAGTTACAAATAATGAAAGAACAGGGAAAAGATAGACTATAAATTCATTCCATTAAAAATCATGCATGTCTCTTCAAGAAAAGAGCAGTTGAGAGAGGAAAATAGTATAGTATATTCTTCAGCATTTACTATTAATTTAGTTTTCAATACTTTCTTTTATTTATATAAAAAATGACCTTTAAGAGGCTGTTCACCAAATTGTCTTGATAAAATGTGTTAGCTATTACTGGAAATTGGCACTTTTAGCCCATTGATGGCAAACTTTAGTTTCATTTTCCAGTTTCTGAAGGAGTTGCGAATATTGCAGAATGTTTTCTACCTTTGTCAGATTTTTTTTCTTTTTTAGCTTGTTCAGTTTTTGTTTGTTTGTTTGTTTTATTTATGCACTTTCCCCTTCTATATTTGAAATGGGAGTCAGGAAAAAGGTAACTTTGACATCACAGAAATGAGACCATTATGAAACAGAAAAAGAAAGCAAACTATTATGGACATTTTTTGTTTTCTAGAAATGAATTAAAGATTCTCGGAAATATATTACAGCCACTTAGGGGAAGAAATGAGTGAAAGACTAAACCAGGAAAGTACTTGAGTGGGAAAAGTATCAAATAAATGGAAAATGAAAAGCAAATCTTTTAGTGAAAAGCCTTAGATGATTTCTATTTAGTAGAATTCTTAAAGGGATAATATTGTAAGGTTACTGTTCCTGTTTTCTAGATTGGTTAATGTAGCGCGGTCAGGTATTACAAGAAGCTCCGTGCTGGGTTGTGTCACTTGCAGTGGTTGGCAAGTTTAGAAATTAGGAAAGGTTGTAGCTTTTTATTCAGTATTCTGTGAGAAAAATGTGAGGAAGAAACAGAACTCATTCCAGAACTGTGGGCAGGTTGCTAACTTTTATTTAGATGAAAGCTATCCAGAAAAATGCTTCCTATTTGTTTTCAAGCAAAATGCAGTTTTGGTGATTGACACCTGTTTTGTTGACCAACAGAAACCGTGCTTTCATTTCTGGCCAAGTTAATCAGGAGATCTTGGCCCTTACTCCTTAACTCCTCACCACCTAAAAACAAAAGTGTTCAATGATTTCTAATTAATTTAATATCTCTTTACTTTCATACTTGGTTTTTATATTTTTTGTGTGCCAAATTAGGAGAGTTCCCTCACAGAAAGGCTAAATTTCTTTTGTAACATCCTTAAGGATGCTGCAAGTTCTGGTATCAGGAATTCTGTGGTGCTTAAACCTTCTATTTAAATAGATTTGGGGAGCAGAATGCCAGTCAGATCTAGCAGATCAGAAGCAAGTTGTAATGACATAGGGAACTTCTGTGACTTCATAGAGCAGAATTTTACCCTGGGTATTTAAAAAATGCACAACATAGATTATCCTAAGAGAAAAAACTACCAGAAGGTACTCAGTGTAAATTAATTTTATAACAACCATTTTATGTTTGTAAAAAGTGGAAATGAAGAATAAGGGTATTTTATGAAATTTTAAATTTCTTTGGTCTTACTAATTTGTTCTCAACTTTTTCTTTTATACAAGAAGATTTTTATGGAAGCATGGCTTACAGTGTTGCTTCATAAGATTTGTGTTCCACTATTAGCAGCTTAATGAAGAGTAATTAATCATGTGTTTGTGAGTTAAAGTAGTAAAGGCTTAAATTTGTATAGTACTTTGCAATTTACTGAGGATATTAGGTTTCATTTAAGACTCACAATAACCCTGTGAGGTAGGTATTCTTCCTCTAATTTACATATGAGTAAAATGAGGCCCAATGGTACTACGTGTCCTGGCCAAGATCATACAGCTGATACTGGTAGTAGTTAATACGAACAGAGGGCAAACTAGGTGCTATGCAAAGGACGTTACACACATTAACTGATGTAATCGTCACAGGAAGGGTGCCCCTCATTTTATAGCCGAGGAACACACAATATAGACTGACTTGCCCCAGCCCACAACACAAAACCAGAGAGGAAAGACTTGAATTCAGGCGGCCTGACTCCAGAGCCCACATTCTGAACCACAGGCCCTGCCTCTGTGACCCCAAGTTTATTGGTCAAAATAGAACTTTTTTTTTTTTCTAGGTCAATTGATAACTGATTAAAACTCCAAAAGAAGTAGACATAAACAGGACTGCCCCAGAGAAACCTTAGAACTAGGAGTGACCAGGCATATATGCTTGGGTACAGATCACGGAAGTGTGTGTTTAGTGTCATGAAGCAATAAAGTCAGTGGGTTACCATGAGAATTTAAGGAGAGGTAAAGCAGGAGGCTTATGCAAGGAATGACATTCATCATTAAACTCCTAGATGGATTTTTCACCTCCCAGTTAATTAACATGTTTGAGAATGCTAATACAGACTAATACAAAAAGCCTGACTGAATTCGAAGTGGGACTGCCACAAAGACCAGAGCTTGCCTTCCCATATAATTATGGGGAACTGAGCCCCTTGATGATAACATGTTAAATGAAATTAGTAAAACTTTACTTAATATAATTAAAACTCTGAAGGTTAGATTTAACTTATCTAATTAAATCTAATAGACTGGGAAAACACAGCTTACTTTATAAGTAGTCAAGGGCTTTCCAGATATATTGATTCTGAAGTTATTTATTTTTCTATTACTTTAATAGTTAAAGTCTATGTTGAAAAGGTGTTTTGAGTCTTAACTCCAGGCTTGAGGCAGACAGGCAAAGCAGAATGTTGAGTTTAATTTTACCCAAAAATAAAGCTAGCTCCAAAAGCAATTTATTTCTTTTTTTTTTTTTTTTTCATTTCAAGCAAGTTCTTTCAGCTCATATGATTTGGTTGATATGAATTTATAGGGCACATATTAGCTACCCATTTCACTTCTCATATCTGAATCATCTTATCTTCCTTAATGTCCTGTGAGATTAGAACAAGGGTCACGAGTAGGCCAGTAAAGAAAAGAATGTTTGCAATAAGCAGTTACGTTTTCTAGAAACTCTATTTGGGCATGCCATTGCTGATTTGAAGAAAGGAGAAAAAGCTTGATGAGACTGAGAGTTGAAAATTCTGATGGAGAAGAACTGCCAAATATTTTTGACTGCCTGACTTAGGAGAGATGTTAATTCCTGAGAGCCACCTATTGTACCCACTTTCTTTGCAGTGGAAGAATAATTCCATGATAAAATGGCAAAGTTAAGCAAATTTTGGGGGTATTATATGTATGTCTGCTTTAGTAATGTGCTTATAAATATATAAATTTGTTGTATAAGAAAATTTATAGATTAAAAATTGTCCACAGAGACCATATAATGGGGGTAATTGGTGTAAATAAAAATCAGGGAAGATTTCGCTTAGAAAATAATCGGTTAATAGATATTTAAGGAAAAAGAATAGTTAACTAGGTGGAAGTGACAAAGTTCTAGGCAGGTGGAACAGAATGATCAATGGTTTAATGACAGAATGGACTAAGGCAAGGATCTTCAACCCCTGGGCCATGGACAAGTACCAGTTCCTAACCTTGTTAGGTACCTGACCACAGAGCAGGAGATAAGCAGTGGGGAGGGAGCATTACCACTGGAGCGAGCCCCGCCTCCTGTCAGATCAGTGGTACCATTAGAATCTCTCAGGAACATGAACCCTATTGTGAACTGCACATATGAGGGATTTAGGTTGCTGGCTATTTATGAGAATCTAATGCCTGATGATCTGAGGTAGTACAGTTTCATCTTGAAACCATCCCCCCAACCTCCGCCCTGTCCATGGAAAAATTTTCTTCCATAAAACCAGTACTTGGTGCCAAAATGGTTAGGAACCGCTGGACTAAGGTAAATGCAAGAAACTGAAAGCCTATCGAGCTATATATAGCTGAGAGGGCACAGTCAGAGGGATTCAGGCAATATCCTGCTGGCCTTCTGATACCTTTTAGTCTTTATCCTAAGAGAAATGAGGATCCATTGAAATGTTTTAAAAAGTGGAAATGGCACAACAAATTTTGTACTGTGAATTGAAAATTTCAGAGACTGCACTAGAAGGGGCTAAAGTCAATAGAGAGAGTTGAGAGAGTAAGGTCACAGTCTGGGCATACGACATGGAATGAGGCCAGAAGAGTGGCAGTAGAGATGGAGAGAAGCACATGCACTGGAGATAGGGTTTGGAAGTGATAGAACTTGGCAATAGATTGAGTATGACACAGGAAGAGAATAAAAGCAGATTGTCAATGATAACACCTAGATTTCTGGCTTGTGCACTGAAATGGATTGTAATGCAATATTAGGGAGGATTTATTTTGCAAGGCATATTATTTTAACCACAGTAAATTTGGGGTGCTTTTGAACTCCAAATGGAGACATTAAGTTAAAGTCAGATAAACCAGTGGAATTCAGAAGAACATTCTTGGCTAAAGATATGAATCTGGAAATCATTTGCATATAGCTAAGAAATGATGCCCTGAGCTGGAATGAGATCTAGGATGAAAATAGGGTCTGGATAGAAGTTCTTGGCCAGAACCTTGAGGAATGTCACCATTGTGGCTGGGCCACAGATGATAAATTCTGCTACGGAAATAAGGTTAGTGTGAAAGAGGTATACATAGAAATAACAGAAGAATATCACAGAGAAAGGGCTCAGAATGTTTCATCGAGAATGTTAACATCTTAAAACGTTTGCTAAGAGGTCAAGAAGGACAGAAAAGTATCAAAAACTCCCCTTTTGATGTAACACTCTGGAGATGACTGAGCACCCTGGCAATGGCAGTGAGGTGGAGTGAGGAGGCAGGCGCTAAAGCCTAGTCAGCCGGGAAGTGAGGCGAAAGGGAGGCAGTGGGAGCAGCAGGAACACACAGCTATTTGCAGAATTTTGGCAATCAGGGGTGGGAGAGAGAGAGGTGACTAGAGTGGGATGTGGTTTGTTTTGTTCTCTGTATTGCACATATTTATACATGGTTGAAAGCTAAAGGATGGGATCAAATGAGGAAGGAGAAGTTGAGCTATATGAGAGAGAAGGAGTACAATGTATGGTAAACTTCCTAAGAAAGTGAGAAGATGGAAAACAATTCAAGAGATAGTTAATGGCCTTCAAAAGTAGGGCCAGCCCTTCTACTTTACCAAAAGAAAATTTATGGTTTGTTTACAGATCTAGATAGGCTTGTAGTTTGGTGACAGATGATGAGGGAATAATTGTCTGAATCTTTGCGTTTTCTCTGTACGTAAGAGATGAGGCCATCTTCTAATGGGGAGGTTTGAACGTCCAAGGTTTCAAAGTAGAGGAGAAAGTGAGAACATTACTGTGGAAAATGGAAGGACTAGGCAATTGGAGAAGTTATTGGGAAACTAGGTAGTGGTAAGATTGCCAGGCCGTGTTGAAGGCCTAACTGGGTTTGCTGATTCTCAATTTATGGCATTATTCTGCCCTGTGCTTTATTTCTCAAGTTGTGTTCAGCTCCCTGGATTCTGGCAGAGAGAATGGAGAGCATAGATTTCAGCTAAGGTAGGGTGGAGGAGACGGGCTTTGGAAAGGGAGAATTGAATCTTAGAGCTTCAGTGGTACATGGGCCAGACCTATGAGGGTTGAAATCACCCAGGATGATGGCAGAGTTTGGAGAAAAAAGAAGGCCGTGAACCCTGCAAAAGAATCTTCCCTGAGAGAAAGGAGATGCTGGGGGAGGTACTAGATGGCCAAACTCAGCCAGAGAAGATCATAATATAGCTGGATTGCATGCACTTCAAAAAAGAAGGGGTTTGTTACTACCAAAGCAAGAAGGTGGAAGAAAAATACCTGCAAAAATGGGAAGCCAGGAAAGAAATCCCAAACCCTGACTCTGAGGTTCATGGGTAGGGGAGGAGGGATAAATCCACAGCTGCCATATGAGAAAGCTGCAAAGGAAGCAGGACCCTCAGGGGAGAGACGGGTTGCAGGTAAAGCAAGGAAGTTGATGTTTACAAAGCCATAGTTGCAGCGAGCACAGTTGAAATGTGTGGATTTAGACTGAGGCGAAGCTTTGTATAATACAGAATTTCAGATTGCCCCTGCCCTATTTCTTTCAATGTGCGAGAGCTGCTTTGAAGCAAGCTTCACTTTGACTGCCCTAGATGAATGCTTTAGAGATCACTGGAGAAAAAAGGTTAGGGATATCTGGCCGTACCGTTAATTAATTGCTGTGGGGGAGGCTGTTCAATTCTTATCCCAGCCACAAGTAAAAAGAGTAGTTGGGGAGTGGTGCCGAAGAAAGAATGGATTTTTTTTTTTCATGTACAAGAATGGCAAATCAAAGTATGAAAGCAGAAGAAAAAAATTAATGAAATTCATCAGCTTAACCTTGATTTACAGGATTCTGAAGGAGGACAATGGTAGTGCTCTGATAATATGCAATATCATTGCTTTATGTGTAGAGCTCTTCTGACTTCAAGCAGTTGGTAGTGAAAAGCAAGAGGTTCCTTGACAAGTGTGTTTATCAAGCACATCTGCAGTGTGATTTTGTATGCTCAGTTGCAGCTCTGTCATTCTCCTCCATACTCATTTAACATGATGGACTTGTTTGGCAAATCCTTCAGGTAGTGGGAGGACAGGAAGAGGGGGAAGCTTACTCTGGATCATAAAATAAAAGATATTGGTCTCTGTCACACACTCCAACTCTGCCTTCTCCTCATCCTCCTTGATCATTATGATTATTTGTAGTAAAGAAAATGAATGGCTAGGTGGTGTAATCCTGTGTATCTGTTGATTAGTTGCTCAGGGCACCATGGAGAAAGGATTGTGGTGTAATTGTCTGGTTTGACTTGAATTTTCGATTAGGGGGAAAAGAAGTTTGACAAGTTCTTTAACCTGCAGTTCAGGGAATTTCATGGAGTCTTACTGAACAAGATAGTTCAGATGCATCTCTCCAACCGTGATGTTCATACTAGCCAGTAGCAGCTGGCATCTATTTACTGCTATATACACACTGTGCTGAGCACATTCGGTGTATTTCCCCCCATATCACAGCCTGGTATTTTTTTACTCACATATTTCAGAATATATAACTGAGATTCTTGGGTCTAAGCCCAAGATCAACCCAAACTCTCAGCCAGACATATCTCCAAGTGCCATATTCTTCTCCAGAACGCTCTAGAGCAGTGCCGTCCAACAAATATAATGAAAGCCACATGTGACATTTTAAGTTTTCTAGTAGCAACAGTGAAAAAATAAAAAGTGGGTGAAATTAATTTTAATAATTTATTTTATTTAACCTAATATATCCAGATTATTATTTTATCATGTCATCATTAGTTTAAAAATTATTACTGAGATACTTCACACTTTCTTTTAATGCTACGTCTTTGAAATGCAATGTATCTTTTACATTTGCAGAGGGTCTCAGTTTGGGCTAGTCACATTGGCAGTGCTTGATGGCCCCCAGGGGCCAGTGGATACCGTACCGGACAGCTCTGCTCTAGACCCTTAATGGAAACAGAGTTTTTAATCACAGAGAGTTTACTGAGTTTGTTACAGGTTTTGCTTTGAGATGAGTAGAAAGAGGCCTTCCTGGCCTCTGTGGTCTCTGTGACTGGTCTCTGATTCAGTGTGACATAGGGTTGGGAGTGTCCTTCCTCTTGTTTCTTTGTCCTGTGTGGTGGCCTCCTCTTTTAAAGGTATGTGGGTATGTTTGGGTCCGTGTGTGTGTTCATTTTCACAGTAAATCTCCATGAAGTGTATGGAGTCCTTAGAAAATACATTATGATACATAGAGTAAATAAGAAAAAGAAACAGATCGCTGCCACCATTAAGATAAATGTAACTTTGCGTCCCATTACTATCTGTTTTAATTTGGCAATTATTTAATTGCTACAGATCTGTCTTTTTTGCCTGTGACCAATCCTTGTAGCTTTATAGGCTATACCTAGGCTTTGCTGAAAGAATTTCTCTATAGGAGGACAAAACCAGATTATGCATTTAATATAGTACCTGAGAAGTAGGAAGTGATTAATATGTTATTATTATACAGTATGTTCAAAGTCCTTGTATAGTTACTTCTGAAGATCAGTATGAGCAGAATCCCTAAACAGCAATATGAAAGCAGAGTATATTCTATACTGAAGTGACAAAACAGCTTTGCAAATAACCCATACCTATTTGTGGATGGGTGCCTTTATACATTCCTTAAATTTTAGTTGACCATTCTCAGTGTAAGGATTCAGTTACTTTTGTCTTTTCGTATAGATGTCATTATATTGATAGCTATTTCGAAGGCCCTTAAGTTGTGATTTTCTCCAATTTTCTGAGGTACTTACCTTGAGGTTTGCAGTTTGATGGGTAGAAAAAGAAGGGAATTTTTAACGTCTTACTCTATGCAATTATACCTAATTTTTGTTACTTAAAAAATTTTAATTCAAATAAAGAAGCATTTTAGGTTTGTATAAACAACAGTACTAATAGGTATTTATGTGAGCTAGGAGTAGAATTTTTCTTATACACCCCCCTTTTAAAAACATCTTCTTATAAATTAATGTCATAGAAAATATTTGGTTCAGCAGCTCATGGTGGTAGATTGCAATATTCCAGCTTTGTATGTGTCCAGCACCAGGGCCCTAACAAACTGTGCCTGCTCTGTTTATGATACCTAATAAAGAGCAGTCAACCATGATGATATTACCATACAAGATCATTGCAATCACACATAAACGTCTTCCCATGTTGCTTATAAAATTGAACAAACAGGTGGTTATTTGTCATTGATGTAAAAAATGGACAAGTCACCCCATATCCATAATTTGCCTTCAGCCTCACTGTTCTGTGGAAGATTTAAGGGTATATCCACATTTTCCTCTTTTGAACTAACCTAACTTTTATCTATTCATTCTTGTGCAGAGGTTACTACATAATAATCGTGCCTTTGAAGAAATCTCGCGGGAAATTTATCAAGCCATGGGAGAGTCCAGATGAAATGGAATTAGATGAGGTAACTATGCTATTGTTGGCTATGTCTTTCATTAGTTATTTAATTTGCTGCATATCCACCCCCTCCCTTTGAGGCCTTTCAGGATCTAATCTGGGTGCTGGCTTCTCCATACCTAGCTGGTTGGATGGTTCAGTATTGTGGGCATGCTAACCCCTGGGGATCCCAACAAAGATCCTTTGGCTTTAATTAAAAAACATTAAGCTGCAATAAAGCTTACAACCTGTCTAATATTTGTTGGCCTTAATATTTTGCCCCTTGCCCCTTGTAAAACATGATGCAGAGGTGTGGAAGGTGAAGTGAATTGTCAGCAAAGACTTAATCACCATTGATATAAATCCCAAGGTCCCCTTCATTAGTGCAACAGTTGCTGAGGCTGTTACAAACACCAAATTGCAATTTGCAGCAGAGTTCATCTGACCTACTATATATGGTCTTGACCAGTTTCTTGCAGAATTCTGTTGATTACCAAGTGTTTGCCTTATTCTATATTCTGTAGGTTTTCAGGGTCAAAAATGTATTTAACAATAGAGAAAACAAAACAAATCACAAAATTGTGAGCAAAGCAACATATATAGAACAAGAAACAACAAATACTAAACATATAATGTGGATTTCCAAAATCTTGCAACAGCAGGTGCATTATAATTGGTACTCTTCTTGTGTAAGGACATTTTTGAAAGGTAATGCATAACATGAAGAACAAGGCATAATTATTACATACTTCTATTTAGATAAGAAAATATGATCCAGAAGTGTTGAACCAGATGCCCAGAGGACCACAGCAAGTTAATGAGTAGAATTCACATTTTAAAATACGGAAGAGCGTTTGTTATTTTAACATGATGCTGTTTTCAATCAGTTCATAAGGCAAATAACCATAACGCCCCCATTTGGAAAACATGAGATTTTAATTTATTGGGTTTATTTATAGCATAGGCCACATCTTGTAGTACAACCTTTTATTTCTAGGTATCTCTTCTACCTCAAATTAGTACAAACAGAGCAAGGAAAAAAATAAATTCCCCACCTACATTACAGAGAGGTGATGTTTATTTCATATCTATGTCTGTACAAAGGAGACTGTGATCTGACCAGAAAGGTTGTTAGCTTTCTTTGGCAGGCATATGTCATCTCTAGAAGTGGGATTTATGTTATCACTGGCTTCATTTATCTGAATTAAATTTGATCAAGTTCAGATGAGGAGATGAGTTCAAGGTTAGGCCTATGCTTTTCTGTCACTAGTGATTAGATGAGCATTGGGGCTGTGTAAAATGAGACATTATTTCAATAATGTCATCAAGTAATTTAGATATGTTATTAATTTAATTGTTTTGTGTTGATGGTAAAGGAACAAAATCATTATTCTGCGATATTGAGAAAATAGTAATCCTTTAACTGAAAATGCAGAATGATCAGCTGGTCTTTTCTAAGCATTTTGAAGCCAAACATGATTTTACTTGCAACTGACTAATCAGTTAATCTTGATACATTCTTTACTATTTTAATTGGTTCTCAGCTGAATTACAGAAGTGTCATCATTCCGTTTAAATTGGAATGGGATTTAAAGTGCAAAGGCAACTTGTAGATCTATGAATTGTTCTACCTATTAAAAAAAAGTTTTTAAGACATTGAGAGCCAAGCCAAAATGACATCAGATACTTTTAAATAATAAGCTTTCCTTAGAAGTAAAACCATTTGGTAGTAAGTAATAGAAAGTGGTTCTCTTTTATAGCCACGTTTTAACCTCCAAAATGCACAGCAACACTAATGGATTAAAGTATAGGGCTATATGACTTTGAACTTTCTTGCAATTAAATTCTATGGGTCTCTGCTGCTGATTCCCATAACAAAGGGTCATTTTAATCATCCAAGTTGTGGTGCATTAATCTGTATAATAGTTTGATAAAGAACATTTTATTAATTCAAAATTTTGGGGTTGGGATGGGTTGTTTCCCACTTTTCTTACTGATATAATTGAGACCACATTGTAGAATTAATGGTGGAAGAAATAAGATATGCATTGACTGGAAAATGAAAATTATTTCTGATAAGTAAAGTCCTTGATATATCTTCTGGAATTACCTCAATAATCTTGTAACCATTGTGGAGGGGAACAAATGAAAGTAGGCTATGGCCTCACTTTATGCTTACTCATCCAGTTTTTGATCCCTACAGACAGTTTTTTGCTTCTTTTTTTTTTCTACCATGGATAATAAAAGCATTGTAGTAATTTTATCTATAGCTTGGTACTGCCAGGTTTGACAAAGCAGTGTTCCTCTCTTAAATGTATTTGATCAAGTAATTTTTCAGAAAGGCCTATAATTCAAATTGTTGGAACCATATCATTGAATAGAATAGTGGCCTAAGGGAATTTCCACACATATGCCTCATACCTAGGCCCATAAAAAATTGAAAGAGGCTTTCCAAACAGTATTACTTTCAAAATTATCTTCTGAGTTCATTTATCCTTTGTTACGGGGATGCTCTCCACATGATAAATTTATAAACTGAAACTCCTATTGTCAAGGTCAAACTGGGCAGAGCAGACATTGATAGTCAAAATGAATTTGGAGCAGAATGACTCCCAAAATGTTAGTGATATTTAATTCAGAGCAGGTCATGTAATATATCATGAGTTTTTCATTGCATTGTACTTCAAAGGCTTGTCGTAAAATAATGTGGTCATTTGTGGTTGTAACTGTAACATGCTGGCTAACTTTGGTGTCATCTGAGCCCATTTGAACCATTTGACCTGTGACATAGGAGGCACCCTACAGAGATTAGAGCAACCTAAAGGGGCAGAGTGATGTTCCAGGTTTGACTTTAATGAATGACGGCACTGGATCTAAGAATACCCAAAAGCTCAAATATTTTATTCTGAATTACTTCCTATAAGTCTTCTAAAGAAATCCTAGCAGAAAGTGATTGTGGGAATGACAATGATATGGATGAATTATGACTATTAACTGCATCTGCAATATGAATAAAATCAAGGTAGGGTTTGATCAGTGAAGTAGAAGAGGGGACACAGTCACATAAACAACTGGTGATAAATGTTTTTGATTACCCAACTTTAAAAAGCTGTTCGGCACATCTGCAGTGCATTTTCCTTCTTGGTGTAATAGGCTACTATCCTTTACTACATATCAACAATAACCTGTGTAATGACACTTCAATTATAATATTGCATTAAATATTTGGCATCAGATTTTTTAAATTAGCATATGAAAAGAATCAAGAAAAAAGAAATAACACATTCATCTGTCTTGATATAAGCAGATACATAAAAATTATATGTATAAATACACAGAGTTAGAACAATTTAGAGTATCAGAACTTAAACATTATATTTCCTTATGATATTGTATAATAATTAAGTAAATTAAATTATCGTTGAAAAAATCTCTAGCATGGAATTTCATTTTATTTCACTAATTGAGTCTAATTATATATTGAGACTTTCTATTGTGCCCCAGTTTCTTCATTTATAAAATGAGGATTATAGTAGCCATGCTTATAGGGTTATTATGAGGAGTAAATTGGAACTGATGCATGTTTAGGATCCCTAGAACAGTGTCTGGCACTCAGTAATTGCTTAATAAATGAAAACTGTTATTGTTATAATTATCCTTATTATAAGTAAAGCTAAATTTGACAACAAGATTGAAAGACAGTGCTAACTTTCTGGCCTTGTGTTTTTACTGGCCAGTTGGTGCATAATTGATCAGCATAACTGAATTTATTATGGGATGGTCCAAATTTGCTAATCAAGTGATGCTCAATCTACCGTGGTTTTCCGAAAACAGTTCACATTTCATGTAATTTTAATTGCATCAGTAAACTCAAATTAACAGAAAATTTTAGCACGTTATAAATTAAATATTATTGAAAAATAATGTCGGCAAAAATTTTCCTATAACTGAAAGACCGTTTTTTAACATTTTTAGGATACAATTTTGAACCAGCTGAACACATTTACTACTCCCAGTGTAGAAAGGACTGTAACGTACCATCAGATTCCTAACAGAAGGATTCAGTGTTTATCCTATAAACAGTCTGAAGCCATTTTATCACAGAAGCTTAGCCTTGATCATGCCAGGCTCTCATTCTACTAAGTAGAGATCACTACTTTGGCTTTCACTAGATCATTTCTATTTACAAAAACAGGAATAGTAATTAGTTTTGCTGCACTGTTTCCATCAGTATCTTAATTTTGTTTATCAAGATGAAGACAGGGTTCATTCCATTTTCCAGTTCGTCCTCAAATATGTAGACTTTTCTATTTAATACATAGATATTAAAATAAATAAAATAAAAAATTATTTCCGAGAAACTGGCAAAAAGATTGCTGCTTACATCAACAGGCATCCCAGACTAATATAGATCTTTCCTTTGTTAAGCCCTGTGAAATACCAATTTTAATTGGATGTCAAGGTAACTTTGAAATCAGTGTTCATAACCACTGTTAGTATGATTTTCTTGTAATAAAGGAGTCAATGAAAAACAGTAGATTATCCAAAAATAAATTCTACCTCTTTTCTTTAGAAATACATGAAGAATCTGTATATACATGTGCATGTGTGTTTTCTTCAAGGTAGTACTAAAATTAATTTTCATCTACCTTGCCTATATTATCTGACAAGATATACACACTCCCAAGAAAGGTCGATTCTAGAAAAAGTTGACTCCATGATCAAGTATAAGGAAGTGCACTCCAATTGCCTAACCAGGGAGCTAAGTCAAGCCAGAAATTGGTAAATGAGTAACAATGTCTATTTAATATATGTATATTAAAAATTGTTTGTTGGATTCTGCTTCTGCTGATTTGAGGGAATTTGTGTCAAATGAATTATCTAATTACTAAAAGCAATCTAAACTGGCACTAACCTCTTCTAAAATGCGGCTATATTTAAAGATTTAGATGTCTTTGTCTGAGGTTACTACTTGTTTAATAAATCTCCTACAAGGCAAGGCTTTTATGAATCAAGCTGACTTTTTTCCTTAGACAAGTTATGATGCACTATTGCCCTTCGAGAGAATTTCATTAGTGTAGGAAATGAAATGAGCTACAGTAAAGGATCTAATTGCCCCGTGTTTATAGCCTAGACCTTATAATAGCAGTCCAGTATCTTACCTTAACAGGAAGAGAAGCATTTGAAATATTGAGAGAACTGAGATTTAGTGACGCTGATGTGCTATATGAAATGTGAACAAATTGCATTTGAGTTGTTCCCAGTGCTGAATTAATTTCTCTCATTAAATTATCAATAAGTTGGGTTATTATTTACAGTTCTTTTTCTTTTTCTCCCTTTTTTCCTTAAGCTGCTTAAGGAGATATCTAGGAAGCGCAGAAGCATCCGTTATGGGAGAGAAGTTGAATTAAAGCCATATATAGCCGCTCACTTTGATGTCCTTCCCACTGAGTTCACCCTGGGGGATGACAAGCATTATGGTGGATTTACAAACAAGCAACTCCAAAGTGGTCAAGAATATGTCTTCTTTGTATTAGCAGTAATGGAACATGCAGAGTCTGTAAGTTAATTATGATGGCATCTCTTTCCTATGGTATGCTTATACATTTTCACTGGAATGTGGTTATTTAGGGATTTGTAGGTATATCCATCCTCTATTTCTCATGAACTGTTATTAACTTAAGTGTAATAACAGGCTGCCGACTCTTTGGACATTGCTGAA
Source organism: Papio anubis (assembly GCF_008728515.1). Taxonomy (NCBI): domain Eukaryota; kingdom Metazoa; phylum Chordata; class Mammalia; order Primates; family Cercopithecidae; genus Papio; species Papio anubis. Next base: position 37,513,799 of record NC_044988.1, on the reverse strand, counting down.
TATACTCCCCAAGACTGAATTACAAATGAGACTGTGTCTCTGATGAAGGAAATTTACGTGGCCCTCTACTTTGTGAAGTTCCAGACCAATAGGACATAGTTCCTGATACCTTTTGATGTAACACAAATATTATCGTGTTAGAACCAGCATTGCTCACAATCTCCTTCCCTCATCCTTTCAAAATGACTGCTGTCAAGAAAAGGAGACTGCTCTCATCTTGCGTAATACCTGATTTACATTAACCCCTGTGATTGCAATGGGAACTCACAAGCTCAACCATTCAACATGGCATATTTCTGAAAATATTGGCTTTGGGGGTGATTGTATTTATTCTCCTATATTTGCCAAGTGAGACTACAGTGCCTCTACCTAGATTCATGAGGAAGGTCTATCTAGAAAGAGGCAAATACAACAGCTTCTTTAATTCTAGAAATTTATGAGTGACTTTATCAGTGAACAGCTGAGAAAGTTATAAAATAATTTAATAAAAGAGAGCATTCCTAAGGTATTCTAAATAATGAATTTTCTTCTGTTATGTAATCCATCTTGCTTATATGTCATTTTATGTTTCAGTTGCTTTGAATATTTAAAAAAAAGGGGGGGGAGAGATATTGTAGATAGGAAGGGGGTGAATTTTGAAGTGGCAGTTCACATGAACATTTAATATACATATTCTAAACTTCATTTATGTAATCGGTGTCTATATATGACAGGTGTGATAACTCTGAGCCAGTCATTTCCTGAATAGAAGCAGCTCATGATGTATCAAAGATTTCTCCACATCAGGTGTTAGGGTATACAGTGGGGCCTCTCTTCGAGTGACTGAAAGAATTATCCCGTGGAAAATCAAAACACAAAGGCAGCCCCTCTGCCTGGTTTACCTTTGTGCTCAGAATGTCATTTGAAAACAAAGTGATGGCCTTCCTAGAATTTTAATGTACAGATATGCTTTCTCTTTCTAGTTGAAAGTTTTAAGGCAGAACATCAAGGGAATGAAATGTTAAGAAATCATCTTTTTCTTTTATTCAAAAATGACTTTTAAATATTTGAGAGGAATTTTCTTTTAATAGCTCTAGGAATGTTTCAAAAAGCACACTTAGAGCATTGAGGTAGATCAGAGAATCTAGCAAAGGAGAGGAATCTCATTCGATCCTGCAGACTGAACCACTGAACTACACACTCTGGTTTCTGATGTCTTCCGCTAGTGTCTAAATATGTCACAACTGATAAAGAGTCTGCCCCTTTCTTTAGTATGTCATCTGCTTATTAATTATAGAATTAAGATTTTTTTTACATGTGTTAATGAAGTTGCCCCTTTATTCTGTCATCTTTCTCAGTATTGCTTCCAAATATATATGATATTTATTTCCTTTATATATCATAAATATTTTCAGGCCTGGAAGAGACTTGTATCCAGCTAGAGTTGTTTTGCAACAATAAAGCCTTTGTGTAAGCCTCAAATTTCCGTAACAGATTATAACAATGTTCCAAGGGTAGACTGGTAATTTGCAAAGAGAAAACGCTTTTCCCTCCCTCTCAAAGACACAAGCTATCCCCTAATCTATTGTCTCACATTAAGAATGTCAGATTACTGGTTTGGAATGATCCAAAATTTAATCTCTTCTCTTACTCCCATACATAAGAAATTATATTTTTCATGAGGCTGGTATCATTTTATGACTTCGTTTTCTTTTCATTTTCATACATCTCTGTTTCTTGAATGGGTTGGAAATCTATGTTCTTTGGGAAAACCTGTGCTTAGACTTCCATCTCAATGGACCATGATTATTATCTTAAAGGTTCTTGGTAAAGAATTTCAAATCGGACAGTTTTGCCTAGTTCTGTCTACCAAACTATTTTAGCATTGCCTACAAAATGGAGTGGGTATCGTATAAACCAAAACAATGATATAAAGAATCATGTTACTTAAATACATAGTTCTTTGCCAAGTCCTTTATGTCAATCCTTATACCATATACATCCTTTTTTTTTTTTTTTTTTTTTTTTTTTGCTGCCTCTGAGAGGCTTGGACATACATACTGGGATTCCATCTTCTTTTAATGCATTAGAAAATCTGAAAATCTAGTCAGTCTGTTTCCTGGGCAGAATGACGAAAATGAGAAAGAAGAGTAATATACAAGCATTCAGTGGGACATCTGTTCTCCTGCTTGATGGCCGAGCTCATTGTACTTAAATTCAGAATAGATGCCATAAACTAAATTTTTTAAAGATGCAGGTTAAAACATTTAAATATATGTACTGATCATGAAAAATGAGCGTATATACTGATGTCTTGACAGTTTCAGTCATTTGAAAAGATGAACATTTTTTGTCTTATTCAGCCAAGATTTGTTGAGAACCCACTAAGTACAAGGTTCAGTGCTAGCTGCTTTAAGCATATAAACACAAAAAATATATAAATCCCTGCCTTCTAGGAGTTTGTAGTTTCACCAAAGAAAATGAAGTATGTATACAAATAAAAAGCCAAAATAGAGTTTGGTGAGTGCCATTAAAAACAAAAACAAAAAAAATAAGGACTAAATAAAAATTTAACTGTATTATTTGTACCTTTTTTTTTTTTTTTTTAGAGGGGAATGACCGATCACTGCCAGTCAGTTAAAAAGGGGTGGTTTCACTGGAGGCAGTATTCAAGTGGGGGCCTGGAGAGTTGTTGTTCAATTTCAGGAGCTAAATGTTGTGGAACTTGTGAGGGAGTTGAGGAGCAAGAATAGAGCATTTAGGGAGTAGTAGCAAGAAGCCCACTGTGATGGAATGTGTTGTGTGTTGTAAGCAAGTTTACAGTAAAATTGTGGATGCCCTTGAGAATCGTGCTAAGTTATCTATGTTTTATTTGGGAATCACAAGAGAGCCTCTTGAAGGCTTTATAGTTGCAGTTTAGGATGATACCTCTAGCAGCAGTGGAGACTATTAGAGGAAGGAAGAAACTTGGTATGGTTAGGAACACATAAGTAAGGTCCTAAAGAAAAGTGAGACTAGAAGGAGAGCAGATGGACCTGGGGGTCACTGATAAGCTAAAATCAGTGTTTCCAGTCTATTCCTGTTTCTATAAGGTAAAATCAGTATCCATTCCTAGATACTGAGAGGATGAGAGAATTTGGGAAGTCAAGAGGAAGGGAAGTAGTATCTGGAAAAAATTAAATTCATACTTAATTTGAACATATATGTAGAGGGTCTCTAGAAATGATTGGAAATGAAGATCTGGGATTTCAGAGAGTATCTGAGTTTAGGAACATTAATGAAGAGACATCTTCTGCATGGAAGCTGAGAGTTAAAGCTTGGGCTAACCTTGCCAGATAAGAGAGGACAAGAGATGCTAGTAGAGAATAGAACTTAAGAACTTGGGTTCAGGGCCAGCCACAGTGTCTCACACCTATAATCTCAGAACTTTGGGAGGCCAAGGCTGGAGGATTGTTTGAGACCAGGAGTTCGAGACCAGCCTGGGAAACATGGTGAGACCCCATCTCTATAATTTTTTTTTTTTTTTTAAGAATGTTGGTCTATAGGATGGAGTCAGAGGCAATTAACTCAGCAGGGCATGAGCAGTTGGAAAGATGAGGACAGGACTGGTTTAGTACAAAATTAAGAGAGCCAGAGATAAAAATTTTAAAGAAGGCTTGATCCACTGTGGCAAATCTGGAAAAGTTGTCTTGAAAGGTAAAGAGTAAATAAAGGCAATTAGATTTGGCAAATGAAAAAAAAAAAAGGACCAGTGGTGTTGTTGGAGTGAGAAGAGATGAGGAGTGAGTAGTAGAAGCAGAGCAGTTAGTGGATATGGATTAGTTTCTGTTGGATTGGAAAGTAGAAGATAAGGACTTGAAGGGGGCAGGTAGAGTCAAGATGTTTTCCTAATATAGGCTAAAATAGGACAGAACTAAATGGGATAGGATATCATAGAAATAAAAATCATCGATATTTAGTCCATTTTTTCTCCAAGTAACTGTATTTTTGAAACATATATTATCAATTGTCTGTTGAGAACAGACATACCAGTCTCTGAGCAATAACTGTAATAAAATTAAATGAGAACTGCTAAATTCTTTTAAGTTCTAAAAATTCTATATTTTATAAAGCCATGTCATCAATTCTGTATATCTTACATCTGTAATTTGAACTATGGAATTCCCTTTTGAAATCGTAGACTTTATTTGTTCATTGTTTGGCTTCCATTTCCTAACTAATATGCAGTAGTATTAAGTAGTACCAAGCACTAAGAAGCACAGTAGTACTAACGACTACCGACATTCACATTTAATTAAATAATGACTTATTTTTGAACGTAAATATGTACTGTGGTCTCCTTAACTGTATGATGATGCCTTGCGGGCTGGAACTCTAATTTTTCTCTTGATTTTCACATAGCATCTAACACTTTGGCCCAATGTAAATGTTCAGTAAACATTTTGCAACTGGTTAATTACTGGTACTTTACGCTTCATAGGATCATTTAATACGCCATATAGAGAGCCCAATGAAAAAGTGTCTATGAAGTAATTTGTACTATCAAAATTACTTTATTATAAAGTATTTCACTCTATAAGGAAATTTGTATTTACAAAACCTCTTCCTTCCTTTCTTTTCTTTATTCTCCTCTCCCCTCCCCTCTATTTTGCTGATGTTGCTTCACACACTTTTCATTAAATTCACTATTTCCTCGATTTTTTGCTTCTTCTGATGTTAAAGGTACTCTGTAGAAAGTCATTATTTTATCACTGAAATAGACTCTGCTTTTCCTCAGAAGATGTATGCAACCAGCCCTTACTCCGACCCCGTGGTGTCAATGGATCTGGATCCACAGCCAATCACGGATGAAGAAGAAGGCTTGATCTGGGTTGTAGGCCCTGTCCTTGCAGTGGTCTTTATCATCTGCATTGTCATTGCTATTCTTCTTTATAAAAGGTAGGTTTACCCAATATTTCTGTTGCAATTTTAGAGGCTGCCTTATTTTTGAAGACTTGATCATTGTTCTATGGTCCTTTGGTGATTGATTTTAGTAGAAATACTTCAGTGCCATTTCAGTTATTTTTGGAAAAGTGTTTACATTACAGTAAGATCAAAATGTAAAGACTGTACTATTTGGAATCTTATTCAGTTTTGGTATAGACTTCTGTTGTCCAATCATGCATCTATTCCGGCCTCCAATCTTCTGAGCTGCTTTATGCAGATAAGCACTTTTCATAACAATTGAGGCATTAGTGCATTCACAAGTAAATAATTCCATGCAAGCTTTCATTTGATTGTTTTAGATAATTGCTCAATTTCAGCATGTTTTTTGAAACATTATCATGATTTTACAATTTGTACATATCATAAATCTAATTTGCACAAGCGTTGAGATAGCTCCCTGTGGCTATTTCTCAAAATTTGGCAAAAGCACATGAAAATTAAGGATTAAGGAAGGGAAACAAAAAGAGAGGGGTGGAGAATGAATCGTCTCCCAATTTTTCTTCTAACTCTTATTCCACATCTTCACTGGTGAATTCGTGTATGTATCCAAAAAGGGATGCCAAGGTACCATATTCCTTTTTTAAAAAATATAATCTGAGTCTTACTATGCCCATGTGTTGATTTGAGTAGTGTCTTTGACTACAATTAGAATGCAAATCTATATCTACCCACATTTTTCTGATATGCCACTCTTTTTCCATTTTATTTCTACCTCTAACATCTAATCTCTAATAAGATTTTTTCCCCTAGGTCACTGGCCGATCAGTTAGAGAACATTAGTAATTGTTCTTATAAATTCTTTCTGTCTTCAGATTATAATTATAATATAAATATGAACTTATAAAAAGTAGCATATAATATCCTTTCTTAAACATTTAAAATGACTAAATTCAAAATTACTTCCCTTTATATAGATTTTTACTTTTTTCCAGTCCAAATTTTATTTTCATAAAACTTTAATCCATGTTCTCATTTTCCTTGTGGTGTGTTATATTTTGAAATGCTACTGTGAAGGTGATCTCATGCCTCTACTGCAAGATAGCTTCTCTCTCCCTGTCCCTATAACCTTGGCCTTCAAAATCTAAAAAGAGTATCTTCATTTTGATTCTTGCTTACATGCTTAATCTGATAATCTCATTTCCATTCACTCTTTTTCCTACCCATCTAGCTCCCTTTTGGGGGTTTATATTAATTATTTTCACCCTCACTCCCTTGCTCTTCTGTCCCTGGAATAGCGTTTTTCCCCCATAACCTCTTATCTTGACTCTTAAAAAAAGAAACTCCTTCAGAACACTTCTCCTTTGAAAAACTTGTTTTTAAAAGGCTCCATTTCATTTTATTCCAGCATTAAGAGAGGGTTGAGAAAATAAAAGACAAATGAAAGAAGTTCATAACCATAACCCATTAAATTGCCTATCCTATTTTAGAGTTATAAAGAATGAAAGAAATATCCATCATTATTTTTTTGTGTGTGAACACTGCCATCATTCAATTATCCATGCTGTAAAATAGCTGATAAAGCAAGTGATAGAAAGCCAAAATCTCCTCTCATTTGATGATTTGAATCTTCCATTCCAATCTGTATTTATAAGCATGTATCTTAAGGAACTCGTTGTATTTTATCACCTCTCTCCATGTAAGAGATAAGGGCAGGAAGCATGAGGTACTCACCTGCCCCGTGAGTAATCACAGACTCTGTTTGAGTCCAAGCAGGAACTGGTGCCCTTTGCTGTCTGTACGCTGCACTTTTTTCCGGAAGAGAATTCAATAATAAAAAGCAGTAGTATAATTCTAATTGTTTTCTGGGAAATATTTACTTAGGTGGTCACATACTACTATGGGAGTCGGGTCAAAAAACAAATGCTTGTTGACAGGTGTATTTCTAGACCATATCACATGACATTTTGTGATGATTTGAAATGGGAAAAATTAATGCCTTATTTTTTAAGTTATGTTTTATTTGGATATACATAGCTATCATTAAGTCATATAGTAACAGATGTATGTGGTATTTGTGAATCAGTTATGTAAATTTGACGAAATATGATTGTAACCCTAATAATTTTTAAAAGATAATTATTTTCTTTCTTCATCTGCAAGTGACAAAAAAATCAACTCACTTATTATTTTTCCTAATCCCACAAAAAGAAGTATCGTATTTAAAGGTTTTATGACTCTGTTAAAATAGAGTAGCATTTCAGTGTGGGCCTATGTAAGCATCGTCTAATGCAATTGTTGGGAAATGCACACATCCTCGAATGCTAAGTATATTTAGCTAACCATCTGAAGGCCCATGAAGCGTTTCTGAAATAGAAATGCTTGCTTCAGCAGTAAAGAACATTCCTGACTTGAAATTCAAGTAGACCCAACAATGTCCTTCTTGATTATCATGAGGCAGTTCAAAAGGAAATCTTCTGTACCCAATGAATAGTGTCTTTTATAGCTTGGATCCTGAGCAAAGTTAATTATGTAATAAATACTCCATTCCCTCTTTTTAGGTGCCTTTCAGTTTATATACAGGTCATTGGTAATGACTCAGAATTGAAAGTATCATTATTATTATTATTGTCAGAATATTTTACTTCCCATATGCAAATAATGCTTTGAGAACAGAATAAGAATAAAACGTTGTTAACTCACATTATATTGATCATCCACTTTATCATGTATCTCTGCTTCTAAGATGCTTGCATTAGCAATAGGTCTGTAGCTACAGATAGTTTTATCATATAAAGAAGTATATTTTACCCAGATGTCTGAGGAGACTTTGAGACTTATTCCTATTAGATCTATTCATGTGGAAATGGCACACTCTTTGATCTGGCATTCTGTTCATTTAACTTTTGTTTTTAATCTAGTAATCTGTACACCTATACTACATTGATCATCAGTAACAAAAAATATCACCAGGGCTTTGTAAGATCCCTAAAATGCCCTCTGAATCATCAGAAAATTAAAATATATTTGATATATCTTTAATGTTATAAATTTTCTTGTACTGTAATTTTTAGAAAATATGATATGGGCCATGGCTTAAAGTACACATTACAGAGATAAGGTAGTAGCAATGTTCGGACCAGTACTGGACTGAAGAGCCAGGAAACCTGAGTCCAAGTCCCAGTTCTGTGACTAGCTGGTTGCATGGGGTAGAAATTCATGCCAACACTCTGAACCTAGCCTTCATTACAAAGTTAGTGGGTGGACCAGATAATTAGACCTTTTTAATATAATGTTCTATAATCTGAAAACATTAAACACCAGGTAATACTATTGGTATTGCATGTCCATCTACTCCGACAAAAAATCCACAAGGCAATTGAAAGTTCGTATTCTATATATCTGTTACATATGTAAGGCTTTTCAGACTTTTTTCCAGAACTGTCCAAGAATTATTTATATAGAAAATAAACATTTAAAAATAAACTGTTAACCTTACCTCTATGGAAAAGCATTTCAAGATAGATGAAAAGTGTTTATTACCTACTATGGAATCAAATAAAGTGTAGATCAGGTGGTCTTAGAAGTCTGAGACATACTTTAGGCAAAATTAACATCCTTGAATGGTAATAATCTAGCCTGCATGCACACTGTTTTTTCATCCCCATCTCAGGATGTGGAAACCATGAGCTAGATGAGACTAAAATATAGGCTTCAGTTTCTCCAGCCTTTTCCAGCTCCAACACTGTCTCTCTGCAAGCTTTGTGTCTTTAGTCTTCTCTTTCTGTATCAACCCTCCATACTGTTCCAAGCCCTCATCAAAGAAAGAAATGCAGTCCAGAATATTTTGAGATGCTATGAAGAAATATGTGGCCACACCCAACCATACCGGAAGCTGCTGGTTGACTCTGCTTTCTGGCTTCTGAGTAGGCCCTCCTTAGGTTAGGAATGCCTTTCCTGTCACTCCCCTGCCACTCCTTTTGGCTTGGATAACTCCAACTCTTCTTTTGGAAGTAAGCTAGGATGCTACCTACTTAATCAAGGCTTTCTGGGTGCTTGCCTCATCTTCTATCCTCTCTTCTCCTCCCCTCTAGCAGTTCGGGCTACCTTAGGATCGCTTTTCCGAGACTCTTAAACTACTTTCTACCTGTCTATTATAGAACCTACTGCATTACTGTCAATTCCCCTTTTCATGGCACTCTGCCTCCGGTAAACTGCAGGTCAAGGACTCTGTCTTATTCATTATTGTGTTCCTACTGCCTAGTAGAGTGCCTGGCACACAAAAATATTGAATAATTAAATGTATACAAGTCAAACAGTATTAAACAAACTCAATTCCTTCTATGTGTTCACTCCATCACTCAATATCACCTTTATTTTGGCTGGCAAGAGTTGCAATAAAATCCTTGGCCTGTAATTTAAATTTACCAATTGTGAAAGCTTTCAAACTTAGATATTTGTACCACATATGTACCCAGGTGTATGGTGAGGCTGACCTTTATCTAGAACTATGCATTTGTGCATATGAATACTCAAGCAGCCTTTTAATCCACAGAACTGATAATTCACTAGGTGGTTTTCCATCCTGAGGCATAGATTTTTCTACAGCTGATTCCCTGATAAAGTCATTGATTTAAAAAAGTGAGCAAATTGGAAACATTTATGTAGAATTTTTTTTTAACCTGGCACACTAAGTAAATCACTTTAAAATTAAGAATAAGAAGAATTAACCAATGTGTTTGATATCATTTTCATCATTTACTTTGTATGTGTGTGTTTGTGCAATTTAAATGTGGATGTTTTATTTTTGAAAAGAGATGGATTGAATTGTCTCACAGGGCCAGATATTGCAGCCACTTGGGTATATATTTCATTGCATCAAGAAGAACTTAGTACCTTTATTTTGCAATTGGGAACTCACTGAAAACTTTGCAATGTGCCTCAAAGTGAAGATTTTTAGATTAATTGTTTTCAGGAAAAGGTTATATGCTGCAGAAATAATACGGTTATTTAAACCATCAGCATAATATCACAGGTGAAAGGAGCTATAAGCATGAACTAGTTGTGTTCACAGACAGCACCACAGACTAGGAAAATACATATTCTGTCAATGGCTGGTAATAAAATGTTTCTCTGGATGAGCCCAACCGTATAAATGGGCCATGAATAGATTTATAATGATGAGTATTATATTTTCCTAAACTGAAGATGCGGTTAATCCTTCATTGGAAAAAAGATGTGGCAAGAGGTATTTGAAGAAATAATTTCTGCCACCTTATTACCTTTTGGTATAGTATTCAATTGTGCAAATTTCTGTATAGTTCAATACAGTTTGTAGATATTTAATATGAAAGGAATGACATACCTCTTAATTGAAGGCTTTTTATTTTAAATGAATGAATTTCTTTTGCGGAATGATGCTGTATTCCTATTGAATACATTAGTAGTTTTCTCATAGCATGTTTTTAAAAAATCAAATTATCTCTCCACTATCAAACACTTCCTGGAATATAATTAATTGTGGCATTATTTTATAGGTGATGGATAAAAGTGCATGTGTCATTCACACACACACACACACACGCACACACACACTGTGTATTCAGTGATGTAACTTCATGTCAGAGCTCTGTTTAGTTCATAATCAGAGGTCCATAAATATTTTGATTCGCTGTCGCTTCCGAATGTATGTCAGTTGTGTGTCTTTACTTGTGAACACTATTTCTTAAATCTTGGTTGTCATGGTTATCCTTGTTACCATTGGCCAACTAACATTTAGCCTTTCTTTTTCCTTTTTTTGCTGCATTAAAATGGAGCAGTAAACCCGACAGGTGAGGAATAGAGAACAAACCCCTTTCATGTTCAGTAAGAAAAAAAATAAACTGGTAGACTTCGGAGTTGTTGAAGAGGGGAGGGCGGGGCTGCATACAAAAGATGATACCTGGCACGTGGAAGACGGGCAAAGCCTACATATACACAGTGACTTCATTAAAATGATTCTGGGGAAGATAAATATTTTGTTTATAAAAGAAAAAAAACCAGATTAAAGGCGAAGTTTAAAAGATAGTACACAAACCAATATCTGAGTTTTGTTTGTGGTCAAGATTAAAATGGGCATTTGTGTGTGTTGATGTGTTTACAGGGCAGAAATGTGAGGTGTCTCATAAACTGTTTTGTTTTGTTTTGTTTTGTTTTTACCAAAGATTAGTTTTCAAGTTTGACTACAGATCACCTAATGATATTAGCATTTTCACACCCTGCAAATATTGATGACAGTGCCTTAGTGAGAACTCTTCCCTAATTCAAAATTATTATCCATGTCTCCCAGTCTGGAATAATAATAGCAATAATAATAGCTAAAATATGCTATGTGGTTATTGAATGATAAATCCAAACTAACCTTCTAGCTTTCTAACTCATATCTATATATTCATATACACTTATGTATAAATATGCATATAACATATATATAAATTCCTGATAAAAATCAAACTACAAAAAACATCTCAAAGATCACCTACCTTTCTCCCGGTGCCATATTCCAGTGGTTTCCATTGAGTGGCCTCTGGACCAGCAGCCATAGCACCAGCATCACCAGGGAACTTGATAGAAATACACATCCTCGGGCCCCACCTCAGACCTACAAAATCAGAAAGTCTAGGCATTGACCCACCAGGCTGTATTTTAACAAGTCTCCCCAGGTGATCCTGATGCATACTAAAGTTTGAGAACTATTGCTGCATTATTTACACTAAAATCACTTTACATTGGTCAGCAAGCCTCATGTTCAATGATAAGAATTTTTAAACCTCTATGAGGGTGTCTTTTTTGTGTGAACATCTCTAGCGTCCATTTATCCAGCAGAAAAACCCATGCAGAATAGTGTGTGTTTTTTTTGTTTTGTTTTTGTTTTTGTTTTTGTTATTCAGCCAAAAGACGAAACACTTTAAACTCACTTAAAATACTACCTTTCATCGGCCGGATGTGGTGGCTCATGCCTGTAATCCCAGCGCTTTGGGAGGCCGAGGTGGGCAGATCACGAGGTCAGGAGAGCAAGACCATCCTGGCTAACATGGTGAAACCCCATCTCTACTAAAAAATACAAAAAATTAGCCAGGGATGGTGGCGGGCGCCTGTAGTCCCAGCTACTTGGGAGGCTGAGGCAGGAGAGTGGCATGAACCCGGGAGGCAGAGCTTGCAGTGAGCCAAGATCATGCCACTGCACTCCAGCCTGGGCGACAGAGCGAGAGACTCTGTACCTTTCATCATAACACTTTTCCCATTTTACAACTTAATCAGTGCTTCCTTTCTCTATTAAAATGAGAGAGTTGAGCCAAAATTTAGACATCATCTTCTAATCTCCCTCTGTTTTATACATAAAGAAACTGAAAAGAAAATTTGTAGTTGACACATACCAATAGTGGCAGAGTTGGGATTACATTCTTCATGTTATCAGAAACAAGTATTTGGATTGATTTACTTGAATATTGATAGTAGATATTTCTAACAAGTATACCTTTCTTTCAAAAAGCTCTGCTCACATCTCTGTATATCTTTGTTTCAGGACCATAAATATGATCTTTCACTCAACTTCCCTGTTATTTCTTCCCCCCTGGCTGGGAGCCTAATTTTTTCTTCCCCGCTAGATGGGACCCTAGGAGAAAGCAAATGCCCTATAGACCAGAGTGGCATTTGTGTTGTGTATTACCCACATGCCAAACAACTGCATGTTTGTATAGTATTAGCAGTTTCTGATAGATCCAAAATTTCAAGTGATCTTCCATTTCCTTTTCACCTACATAACTCCTCCACATAGTAGATACTTCTCATTGCAAGAAATAAACTTACACTAACATTTTATGGTCTTAATAGAAAAAATACATAGTATAGCAAGGCAAAATTTAGAATCTGTTTGTAGTCATTATTCTTTCCATTTTTCTTTTTTTTTTTTTTTTTTTTTGAGACGGAGTCTCGCTCTGTCACCCGGGCTGGAGTACAGTGGCCGGATCTCAGCTCACTGCAAGCTCTGTCTCCCAGGTTTATGCCATTCTCCTGCCTCAGCCTCCCAAGTAGCTGGGACTACAGGCGCCCGCCACCTCGCCCGGCTAGTTTTTTTGTATTTTTAGTAGAGACGGGGTTTCACCGTGTTAGCCAGGATGGTCTCGATCTCCTGACCTCGTGATCTGCCCGTCTCGGCCTCCCAAAGTGCTGGGATTACAGGCTTGAGCCACCGCGCCCGGCCTTCTTTCCATTTTTCAAACTGAAAATGAGAATGATGAGACCTCTGAAATTTATCAGGAAAAATGTTACTACTTACATTCATGTTGGGCCTAATGTAGACCATTATATGTCTTTTAATATTTTGTGAGAATGTTTTAAAACTCTTTGGTATTATTAGCAATGATGACCAAACTCTTCATCTTCCTCCTCTTTCCTAGAAATGTTTTCTGTGTTAGAAAACAATCATTCTAGCACATCACATAATAGGTGTTTAAAAATAATGTGATAAGAATGTGGACAGCCAGAATTGTCCATGTTGTGATCATTGAAACAAAACTAAGCAAAATACATTTAAGCAACTGGTTTTCTATTTGGCTTGGATTTCAGGAGACTGAGGTCTTGGAAATAATTTCATTTGAATAGACAATGAAAGAGAAGTTAGTTATTAAATGTTAGTAAATCCCTCCCTGTTCATTAAAATTGTGAATTGTAATTTTAGTCCTATGTCTTGAGTTTTCTGAGACTCAACATCTTTGCAACAAGATGTAATTCCTAACTTTCCTGGAACCAGAGAAATTGACTAAATTACTTCAGAGAGTTTTCTTTTCTATCCCTCCAGCTCAGTGTCACTCACCCCAGCCGCAGGGAAAAAGAAGATAAGGAGGTTACCCTACAATACCTGTAAGAGTAAAGTAATTTTCTTGCCCGGATAGATATTTCTAATTCTGGTTTCCATAATCTTGCAAGAATGGCAGAGCCACGTTGGGAAGAGAGAAAAATCTAAATTTTTGTCATAGTGCCTGACACATTAGTAAAGAAATGCATCTGTGCCAGCTTAACGCAAAATGATCAAAACATGAGAAGGTCCATTGGTATTATTTGAAATGAGAAGACCAACCACATGTTTCACATCGAATTGACTGGCTGGCTGCTCCCAGTCATGTTTCATTAACCCATTTTGATTTTGCATCTTCAGTGGTAAAAGGAATCTCTTAGTGTGGTGAGGTGAAGACTCATAGCATAGACACAGTGACATTGCCTACTCTGAAACTGGTCATCATGTCCTCCTTTCACATGATCTTCTAAGCCTGTCTTTTTCTTCCTCCTCATATCTTTTTCACTAGCCCTTTGTCTCTTCTCTTTCTTTTCTTCTTTTCTACTCCATAGAACTGGAGGTGCCAGTGCCTTGGCAGGTCTCAGAATACTGCTCACCTCTGATTGGTGGAATGGTTTGGCAGTACATTTTGTCCCAAGGCTGTATCTGACACTTTTAGATAGAAAGAGGAAATCCTGAGACAGGTTACTGTAAGGTACCGAGAAAGCAACATGTCTAATAGGACTGAGCCATGAAAATGTATTCCATCAAGGATGTTTCGTCAAAGGCGTTGCACTTGAGCAAATCATGTGCACTTTCCCTTTGTATCAGTCTTCTCTTCATCACCTGGTTAGTTTTATTTCATACAGATGAGCAGAAATGGGAAGAAAGGCTATTTAGCAGGAGTCCTATGGCTAACCGTAGAACGACCTGGGTGGCATTGAATGAGAGCCCATTGCCACAGCAACACTAATGAGCTGTACCACAGTCACATCGAACAGAGGAAAGTTCCTAAACTGTGCAGTACCTGTTTCCCCCAAATGAAAATGCCTTTGCTTTGAGCAGCGGTGAGATACTGGGATTGTGACTCCAGCATAGAGATTGCAGGCATTAGTATTTGGGAAAAAAAGCACTATTTGAAAATGGCTTCTGTTGATTAAATGGGTTTTTAATCTAATTCAAGCTGGAAGAAGGTAGTTATGACTCTGTGATTAATTTTTTTTTATTGGATAAAGAAATCTTATATACAGATCTGACATTTCTTGCTTAGAAATTAGTTAAAATTACATAATGAGAGCTTAAATGGGGATAATAAAGCTAGTAGATAGCTTTTAAAACAAAGTTAAAATGTATTGTGTGAAGAATCACATTTATAACAAGGCACTGTCAATGGCACCTTGAATGATTATCAGGAGAGCTGATCTACCCACCAGGTGAAATTACTTTTTCTCTCATCTTTCTATGAACCTTTCATTAACAAAATATTAATCACAGCTTAGTACTGTTAACAGCTAACACTTTTTTTTCCTTCACATTTGAAAGAGAAAGGGGAGGTTTGTTTAACCTGGTCCCAATTCTCCTAGGTATTAGGATAACTTGGCATCTTAAAAATGCACTTGTATTTACCTACCGTATGGGAAAATCTAAGGCATCTCCTCGCTGTAGTCACCACTTATATATACTTAGGGCAAAGGTGGACAGATTTAGCTCTTCAGCTTAAGCTCAGGTAGTTTCTCTGCGGTAACAACAGTCTTAGTATTGGCGACTCAGGGGTATCCTCTCCTGTTCCTCACAAATAGAGCTAGTAGATAAGAGAATTGCTCGATAAGGGTCCACGTGTATCTCACCAAGATCCCCTTGAAGCCAAAAGGCAGAGTTGCTGAATTATTTAATCATACAGTTGAAGCAGGACTTCGAGATCATCCACTTAAACAAAAATTTTAGACCTGAGAGAACAATTAGGCCAAGGGAAGAAAAGCAACCTGAACTGGGTCACAAGTCAGCTGGGTTAAAATGTTGTAAACCCGAAAACTTGGGATGTGGGGGGGGGAGTGCAGGTGCAGCTCTCTGCTTAATTTTATCTGTTTCCATTGATTTTTGTTTTCTTCTTAAACTTCTATTTCCCCCCTATAGGAAGAGGGCAGAGTCCGACTCTAGAAAAAGCAGCATACCGAACAGTAAGGAGATCCCTTCACACCACCCAACAGACCCCGTAGAACTGAGGCGCCTTAACTTTCAAACACCAGGTAAGAACCACCACACATCTAATCCACACACAGTCTTTACCAGAAGTTGTATAGCTCAATTGATATTAAGAGTTGAGGCCCAGCGCGATGGCTCACGCCTGTAATGCCAGCAGTTTGGGAGGCCGAAGGGGGCGGATCACGAGATCAGGAGATCGAGACCACCCTGGCTAACATGGTGAAACCCCGTCTGTACTAAAAATACAAAAAATTAACCGGGCGTGGCGGCGGGCGCCTGTAGTCCCAGCTACTCGGGAGGCTGATGCAGGAGAATGGCGGGAACCCGGGAGGCGGAGCTTGCAGTGAGCAGAGATCTCGCCAGTGCACTCCAGCCTGAGTGACAGAGTAAGACTCTGTCTTAAAAAAAAAAAAAAAAAAGAGTTGAAGGTATCACTTTATTTTGAACCATTTTGTTCATCCTGCTCTTTTATTTTACTATTATGGAGGCTTGCCCAAGCACAAGTCTGAAAGGAAATTAAGTTCTTTATGCAAACCTAAAATGGGGTGGGGAAGAAAAAGAAATGTGGTTCTCCTTCAAATTTTGGAAGAACTGTAGTCTTTATAATAATATCTATCATTTTTATGGGCGTGAGTATTGTTTTTATTATTTCCAATGACACCAATCTGGAAAGAATTCAGTTTCTTATCAAGTGAATAAATGAGTAAATGGATGGATGACTGTACACATCTTTCACCCCATGGGAAAGCATAGATTTGTTCTGTATTTTCCTTTTTGTTTGTGTTTATGGCACTCTGAAAGAGGAAGGAAGAAAGGGAGGGAGGCAGGTAGGAAAATGAGGTAAATATTTTTAAATATTACCTCTACTAAATGTCACTGATCACTTCTTACTAGAGAGAAACATAAAGTGACTGAGGATAACAAAAATTATACTTGTTTCTTAAAATAAAGAACATTAAGTGCCTCAACAGAGGAACACTACTATTCCTGCTGAGGGGCCTTCAGTACAATATTGTTTATTCAGGCCTAGAGCTCTTTTGCTTTCATTCAACTAAAGCATGTGTATACCAAATGAATGGCAAATTATGAATGGCAGAGGGAGCTGAAAATATAAAACCGAGTGACCCTGTCTTAATACGTTATGATACTGAACAAAGTGAAGAGCTAATCTAAGAAGTCTTTGGGATTAAAATGTGGTTGTAGTGTTGTCCCACAAATTGTAGACAAGTTTCTTTGTGTCGTATGGATGTTCTGATTCACAGTATGATACACTGCAAATGTATTACAGTACACATTTTACAGTGAATTATTTTGAACGTGGTTTATTATGTTCAGCATATTTTCTCTTTTACATGTAGCTATACCATAGTAACTAGTAACTCTTCAATTGAAAGAAATGTTTAGCATTTTCAGTGTGGCTATACAATCATCATAATGTTGGTATTCAAAAAAAATTCTAACTCATATGAGGTTAGACTTAAAAAAAAATTATTTCATCATGCACCGGGAACGTGTGCATGATGATTGAACAAACTTGTGTCATCTTCCAGGATAGATTGTAGCCCTCTGGATGCATCATATTGAGTCACCTACTCAGTACTTTATTAAGGCAACTTGATATAAATTAAGTTACTGTAGTAAATTTCGTTGGTTCAGCGCTTTTTGAAATAGGTGGATACTGACTACTTCAGGCTATAGGCAACTTCTTTTTGTTTTTCATTGTTTGTTTGATTGATGGATTTTTTGAGAGAGGGTCTCACTTGATTGTTCAGGCTGGAGTGCAGTAGCAAAATCATGGCTCACTGCAGCCTGAACCTCCCAGGCTCAGGTGATCCCCCTACCTCCGCTTCCCAGGTAGCTGGGAATACTAGGGCATGCCACCACACCCAGCCAATTTTTTGGTTTTTTTGTGGAGATGGAGCTTGGCCGTGTTGCACAAGCTGGGCTCCAACTCCTGGGCTCCAGCAATTCATCTGCCTCAGCCTCCCAAAGTGCTGGGATTAGAGGCATTAGCCACCACTCCTGGCCTACAGGCAACTTCTTAATAATGGACCCAGAAATTTATATTCCTTTCAATTTGGCAAATTCAATGTATAGAGGACCCAAAAGCTGAAGAAATGATGTGCTACATGATTCTTTGCATTTCTTACCTCATCACCCTTTAAAAGAGCAACATATTGTGGAAATAGAAAAATGGATCAGATTTCTCAGTACCTTGCGACTATCTCTGCACTGCCCCTCCTTCCTCTGTTTTTCACATAAATGTCATTTGTGCTGGAACCAACGTTGGTCTTCCACCAGAGGCAGAAATACAGTATAAGGTTGAGCAGAAAGGCAAAGGTACCACAAAAGAAGAGAGCCAATGAAAGTGCTACGCCTCACCTCCTCTAGCACCAACAGAAAATGTTGCCAGAAATAAATACAAAGCAAGAATGGGAACTATGTAGAGAGAGTGATTAGCAGGTGCTGGTGACTGCAGGTAAGAGAATAGGAATGTCTTCAACCAGGAGACCTCTGGCTGCAAGTACTTTTCACTTTCAGATGTAATTTTGCAAATATGGCCAAACTCAAGAATTCTATTGGCCATTTAATTTTCCCAATGTATTTGGGAAGATTATATCCATTTATAGAGAGAATCTGTTAAATTTTATATAAGCTAGCAGAAAGAAAAATGAATGTTACAGTTGTAACATCTCTTGTATCACCAATGACTTTACGAAATTAAAATGGGGACCTGAGTATAAAGGAAGGTGTCATTTAACTAAAGTTAGACTTATCATCTCAAATGGATGAGGGAATAAAGTGGACAAAATGAGATAAGAGAGGAGCTGTAGTAGAGGAGGAGACTAGCAAAGGAGAAATTGTCCTAAGATCCTGGCACATCTGTTCACTCAGGAAGCAGTACATTATGCCCTTTAGCTCAGGTAAGCAATTCACTTAAGCTTGATTTGTTGAAATTGTTTATTTGCCATCCAAGCTCTATGGTGTGGCCTGCTGTCTGGAAAATTTATACCATTTTACAAAGGAAATAGACTCTGCTGTTAATGTGAAATTCATAGAGATGTGACCATTTGCTTCAGGCTGCATAGATTTTAGCCAGTGGCTGTGAATTACCTTAATTACTTGTCAATAGGATGAGAGCAAAATGTGGGGTTATTAACCCAATAACCCTTTTGTGCTTGTTCGTCTCCTCTTTTTCACGAAGAAGCAAGGGTTTTCTTGGAAAATGAAATAAAATAATCCTTTATTAGGTGTTGCATAACAGGTGCTATGATGCTTAATTTTTAGGTTTTTAAATTATTTACATTTCACTATCTGAAATGTGGCTTTTTAGTATATTATATCTACTATGAATGTATAATTGCTTATCCCCAAACATTATAACACTTGAAAATATTTATTAATAATATACATAAGTAGAGAATTAATAATCCACATCTTCTGTTAAAAAAAAAAGTCTTTCAACGAAATAAGATGACTGTGATTTATATAACCAGTACCTAGTACAGAGTTTGTTCCCGAAGGCAAATTGATTTCCACTTCTGATGGGTTTGTTGTGAAGGATAAAATAGCAAACAAACATTACAATTTGAAATTCAGTAGGCCTTTCAGAAGGTAAAGAAAGCACATTGCTTCGTTCAGTGATTTCATAAATTCTACTTTCTCAAAAAAATCATTTTGTGAGTGATAGATTCATTTACATTCTAAGTTATTTATTCTTTTGGAGAATCTAGATTTAAGGAGTCAGATCCTTTTTTCCTTAATTCTGCCTGTTATTCCCAATTTCATATAAATGTAGCATTCCAACAATCTAAGTACGTCAAAGAACTGTGCCCTTAAATGCAGTACCACAAACACAGTTGGGTCAGAAAGTTAAGATTTCCGTCCACTGTTGCTCAGCTAAGGCACAAAGAGAAGACAGAGAAACGTGCTTTTTTGTCAGTATAACCATCCTTGTGAGGTTGGAGAGTGTGGGGAGGAACATTGCTTTAGCACATTTTCAAACTTTTAGACGAGAATCAAGTCACTGTCCGACACTGCTGAGAGCCTTCCAAAGAAGTAGCTTGGACTTGAATCTGTACGGAGCACTTTAAGGAGTTGCTGTATCTTCTCATTCTGAAGTCTCTGATGCTGCTGGCAGCTAGAGGTAGTTCAGGGCTGAAGCCCACTAGTCCATTATTGGCAACAAAGTTCTTGGTCTTTTTAGCATTAAGATGAGTGAAAAAAGAATCACCAACCCAGCCCGTTCTGAAAAACCATTTTATTTTTCTCTTATTGAGCATAATGTAATTGTGACTTAACCCATTGCTGCATCAGAGACAATATGGAATTGTTGAATAAATTTTTTTTCTCCCCCTAAATGGTAGTTTTTCTAGGACTAGGACTAGATTTAGGATAAACAGTCTGATAGGATTCCAGGATGCTGCGTAGTGTTAGGACTAATCTGTTACTTAAGTGATGGGTTCACATGGTAAGTCTGGACAAATATACAGGAATATTTATCATTTTTTGTGCTTGCACACTTTCATTATTAAAGTATCCTTTACAATGAAAAAAAATCATGTCAGTCTGTGAAGCACTGTATGTAAGCACCTGAACAGGCTGGGGAAGCTCATGCTTTCACAATTGAAAGCAGGCACCTCAGCTTGTAAGTATTTTGCACGATTGTAAATATCTGTCTTATTGTAGTTCAGATGGCATTGTATAGCCAAGTTATATTTGAGACAGCATGAGCTGCCTCATCATTTAAGAGAATAATGATTTAAACAATAAATCATTGATTATTAGTGTACAAGGTCAGCCAGAATTAGTGTGGAACAGGCAATTTAAGTAACATCAGTTGTTTCACCAATAACTACCAAATTAAAATGGGGACTTAAGTATATAGGAAGGTATCATTTAGCTGACGTTTGACTTATTAGTTCTAACAGATAATGGAATAAGATGGGCAAGATAAGTAAAAGGGAGAGGTGATGTAGTAGAGGAATTTACTGGAATTATTAACTGCTGATCAAGTTTTAATTTTAAGGTCTGTGGAAGAAGGGAAGAAAATACTCACTTATAAAAGATGCATTTAAAGGAAACGTCCATTAAGCTCCATACATCTCTGTAACCAGCAGTAACTGGGTGTGCACTAGGATGGGTTAATAGATATGTTGCTTGTTAAACAAAAATGAACTGTGTTAGCCTCATTTGGAAGGAAAGTTTTCTCTTTCTTTCTTTTATAAACAATTTCCAAATTATTTTAGTCTGTCCCTCCCAGAGCATCTTCTCTTTAATTTCAAAGGCAACACGTTTATTGGGAAAATTTTGGAAAATAGAAAATAAGTTTGTTAACAGTTATTGCATATAGATTGTGGCCATTTAGGTGTTCATTATACTACTCTTTAACTTTTTGTACATTTGAAAATTTTTATAATTGTATGGTGGGAAAGGGGCCAATAAAAGCACTTTTAAAGAAGAAAAATTACTCTTCATCCCACCACTTCTTTTTTTCTTTTGTTATTTGACATATTTAAAATAAACATTAAAATATTTTGTCATTACTCCAATTTAGTCTCCAGAAATATCTGCCATATACAGTTTCATGTATATCGTTCCAGACTTAATTTGTATATGTAGTTATTTAAATGATATAGAGTAGGTAGGGAGGAGTGTGTGTGTGTATGTATGTCGTATATGTATACACACACAATTTGCTGTTGTGACATTTAACTATATAAAAATTGACCTTTTTCAAGTGAGTGTATTAATACGTCTTATCTTCTTTTTAACAGCCCATGGCAATGATGGTAGTCAGTTCTGTAGATATAAAAATGTATTGACTCGTTCCCTATTAGTGGAGGCTAAGTTATTTCTCATTTTTGCTATTACAGATACTACTGTATTGAACCCATATATTTTGACACCATCATTGCTATTTCTGCATGGCAGACACCTGGAAATATGATAGCAGGGTCCTAGGGCAGGCACATTTACCATTTTGATAGAGAGACCCAATTACAGACTTTTCGAAATATTGTAAAAATCCTTTACTGAAGGTTTGACCCCCTCTGGCCCATGGCCTCTAGAATTGGACAAAATGATGAAGATAAATATAATATTATTAAAAGATGGTGATATATATTTTAAAAAAAAAACAAATCACTAATATGTGTTCATTTTTCTTCTTTTTCCCAGCAAAGAAAATTTAGAGGTTGAGGATCTTAGAGAAATTCACTTTCTTTTCAGTACAAAGAAAGTTGTAAGGGAAGAGCTACTGGTAGTACTGGTGGTGCACCAATCATCGACCTTTCCCTGTGCCTGCACATTCAATGTTAAAATGTCTGCTGTCCCTGTTCATACCTCCTCCCTGGCCCAAAAATACCTGCAAACAAAACCAAAATTATAGTGTTTATGCTTGCACCTTTTAGGAAAAGAGATTTAAAACTCAATGATCAGATATTACAACATAAAGACCTCGTTTTCATTCCGTGGATGACCTTAGTATGTTTTGCCCTAAAGCATACATGGATGGTAGGTGATTGATGGGCTGTGAAAAACAAAAACAAACTCATAAAAAGTTAACGAGTCAGAAATATGGTATCAGCAGCAGAAATGTCTGCACAGCAACTGAATAAGCTTTAAAAAGCTCTTCAGCTCTCTCTTCTGATCTATTAATACTATTAATTGGATCAATGCTAACAAGATCCATTTTTATGTATACTTTCTTCATACATTCATATTTTATTTTATACCGTAAGGAATTTAGGCATATGACCTAGGTTAAGAATACCGAATGTGTTCTTTCTGTTTTATTTTCTGAAAACGATGATTCATTAAATCTAAGTGCCAGATTTCTGATACAAAGAAACAGCTTGTTCAAATTCTATATTTTGAGAAAGTCTACATTAGGATTGAATTTTACAAAAAATTTTTTAAATGTTTTGAGGCAGGATCTTGCTCTGTTGCCCAGGCTTGAGTGCAGTGGCACAATCATAGCTCACTGTAGCCTCAACATTCTCCACTCAAGTAATCCTCCAACCTCAACCTCCCAAGTAACGGGACCACAGGCATGTGCCACCATGCCCAGTTCATTTAAATAATTTTTTTTTTTGCAGAAATGGGGTCTTCCTCGGTTGCCCAGGCTGGACAGAAACTCCTGCAATCAAGTAAAAATTTTGAATTTTAATTATGCCATTCAGTACTTACCTAGAAGAGCACTTTTGGTGACTCTCATTTAATAATGATCCCCAGTCACAAATCAAGTCTAATTGTCATTATTGTTGTATCAGGAAGCTTACAAATCAATGTTCTCTTTATCTTTAATTTATCATTAGTTTGTGATACAAATAATAAACATAGCAGAGTATTTGTATTTCATTCAGGGAATTCTAAATAGTGCATAAATTATGTTAAAAATATGACAAATATTTAATGAACTAATTTTCTCTTTCTGACTGTTAGCTCATAGAAGTCTACTTTTGTTAAGACTGTGGTAATTGATTTGATGAAAAAATTAGCTTCTCTTTGGTCCATAAGCACAAACTATTCTCCAGACTTTATCACAGTTTGTCAGTAAGGAAAGTCATGAAGAGACTATTACTGAGTCATTACAAACACACATATATAGTGACAGAAAAAAATAATCTAAATGATATACCATCGTTATTAATGACTTCAAAAACTCTACTTAGCAGAATAGTTATATAGTGCCTATTGGCATTTAATGTAAAGTTTAAAAGTATGAAAATAGAGCAAGTGTTTCATAAATATTTTTCTATGGATAATAAAATCATTTGAAGCATTCAGTAGCCTTACTGACTTAGTAAACTAGAGCAGGACATTTGAAAAGCAAAAATACCATAAATTAGGTTCTAAAAAGTATTCTGCCAAATGGCATTCCAGTTTTTAACATTTTAAATTCATACCGTTAGTTCATGTTTTAATGGAAACTTAGGATATTTTGGCAAGAAGTACCTGGAAAATACAGATGTGCTTTTGCATCCTCTTTTCCTCTTCCCCATCATTGAAACAGATGACGTAGGTGAAGTCCCTATATTGACACTTTTTCTCAAACTGAGGATGGTTTATGATCTCTGTCTTGCTGCATAGACAGCCCAAACAGTCTTAAAGACCCAGCTTTATGTACCTGTCACCATTTGTCCAGGGATGTTAAATGATTTGAGAGACAGCATGGCGTAATGTGAAATGTGCTAAATGAGAGTGGACATGGTATGGGATCAAATCCTCATGCAGCTACAGTTCTGCTGATAATGATGACCTTGATCGAGTTCTTTAACTCTCCTGGGCTTCATTTTTCAGGGATCAGGTTAGAGAGAGGGGAGGTAGATGAACCCATAGGGGATGAACCATGCAAGAAGCATACTTCTTTATATCCCCAGCACAAAGCAGTATCTAGTCCATTGTCTTGTGGATACAGGCGTGCAATCTGTCACTCCCAACACTCCTTGATTCTAATTCACATACACATAGATGAAAGAAGGTTTTGTTCTTTTAAAACAAAGGCCATAATCTAGTTAGCCATATGTGGACTGCAGAAGAGCTTCTTTTGACATGGACTGAGTTTCAACAAAATTTTGAGTCAAATTGAAAACTGAGGAAATGCCACAGGAAACTCTGGATTTTTAGTGGCTATTGAAAACCTGAACAGTCTGAACCAATTGGCCTTGCATTCTCACTTGGCAGAGCAAGTCCTGGAGCTGAATAGTTTCACCCTTTTCAGAAGCCCCCCACGTGTACACTAGCCCTAAAGATGAGTGACATTGAGATTGAGCGTTAGTTGTCATTTATGTCACGCTTATGGCTATTTTTCACATAGTAAAGAATTATTGTTCTTTCTGGAGTCTCTGTTCAAAGTAGAGAAACAAAAGCCAGCCCTGGAAACCTGCTCATTGTGAGGAAATGGGAATTACTGCATTTTGTGTGTGTGTGTGAAAATGTTGACTGTATAATACTTAGCCACCTTCAGTCATTTATCTTACCAGTCTAGCCCCTTTCATCCATGGAGACTTTGCCCCCCACTTTATTTAGAAGATCGCAAATGCCATTCTAGAAATACTACAGTAGAAAGATACCCAAGCTGCATGTTGAGATGTTATTTACTGTCTGGGCTTATGTAGAGAAATCATCTAACTTTTCTGGATTTGAGTCCTCTTGTATAAAATGAAAGTACTGGACTAAGTCGTCTCTAAGGTGCCTCTCAGGTTAAGATGCCATGATTTTAAAGTTTACTTCTTATAAGGAAGTCACCATGACATTAGTCTTACAAATATGTACCCTATTAAAGGGAGCCATCCTGTTTTTTTCCTCCAACCTAAGGCAGATTTCAGTGACTGCATCTGTCATTTTTCACGTTGACACTATACTGTGGAGATCATAGCTTCAAAATGAAAAGTCTTACCAGATTTGATGCGTGCCTTTAAAATGCATTTATGGGCCGGGCACAGTGGCTCATGCCTGTAATTCTAGCACTTTGGAAGGCCAAGGCAGGTGGATCACGAGGTCAGGAGTTTGAGACCAGCCTGACCAACATGGTGAAACCCCGTCTCTACTAAAAATATAAATATTAGCCGGGTGTGGTGGTACGTCCCTGTAATCCCAGCTACTCAGGAGGCTGAAGCAGGAGAACCGCTTGAACCCGGGAAGTGGAGCTTGCAGTGAGCTGAGGTTGCACCACTACACTCCAGCCTAGGCAACTGGGCAACAGAGTGAGACTCCATCTCAAAAAATTAAAAAAAAAAAAAAAAAAAAGCACTTCTGTTGTACATTTGTAGCTTTGAACTGATGAGATCATGACACTGGCAAGCCCTCCGTATTTGTTAGCTCTCCTTCAAGTTCTTGGCTGCTAATAATAGCTGAAGTACCAAAGCTTGCTAATGGGATGTTAGAGGGGATTCAAGAATATCACCAAGAGAAAGCTCTTCTCATTCTCTTAAATCCTGATATGACTTCTAAATGGAAAAAAAAGGAATAAATGGAGTTATAGGCCCCGCCTCATGAATCACATAGGACTAAGAGCCAGCGCTGGGGAACTTTAAAAATATCAATATATAGCTCCCACATCCAGAGACCTGAATTGGTCTGGTGTACAGCCTGCAAAAAAAAAAAAAAAAATTTAAAGCACATCAAGTAATTTAAATGTGAAAACTCTGATGTAGTAAAGACTTTGGTTTATAGACTGTGAGCAGCGGTCATGTTGCCAGACAAAACATTGAAAGGATACCACAGTTGAGGTCAACTTCATAGTTTTCTTAGTGTCTATCTTTTCATTTAAAATCTAACATACTTGTTTATATCATATAACTTTCTTTCAATATTGGGCAGTGGAGATGTTTCTGCAGAATTTTGTAACAATATTTTGAAGTAGATCCTTGGTCATTGTTTTCTGATATGAGCTAAACAGTTTCAACTTAGAGGAGTTTTACTCTGGAGGATTATTTTTATGCTGACATTCAGTCTTTTCTGATATATGATATAACATCATAATAGACTGTGTATACACTTTGACTAATGAGAGAAAATAGCAGCAAACTTAAATAGTTGAAAAAATAAACAATTCAACTGCATACTACTTTTCTATTTTGTAAAAAGTAAGTACTCTCCACCCCCCCTCAAAGAAGAGGTACAATAACTTTTAGAACCCTTACATTTGCACCATGTCCAATAGACCCTTCTCTGTTCAGAAGTTCTATCTGTGTGTGGGAAGAATGAAAGTTATGAAGAAGAGAATGGCTCTTGAATTTATCTAGTTCTATACTCTGATTTTAACAGTTAAAGAAATCAAAGGCGCTTCACAAATGGTGATTTGTCCCTATTAGTAGATGACAAAACCAGAAGTAGAACCCAAGTCCAGTATTCTAAGCCAGGATTCTTTCTCCCGTACCATTGGATTCACACAAATTCTCCTCCCTTTTCTGTGAAACATCCATCTGCCATTTTTACTTAGAAATTGAGTGCAATATGGTATCCAATGATAAGTTTTATGTAGCGATTCTTTAATGCTATGATATCTTGCATGTAATAGATATACGTATATATATTCTGATGTGGAATATAATGAGCCAATGTAGGTCTGCTTGAATTTTTCTTTAATAAGCTTCCAATATAATAATTCCAGATCATGTGCCAGTGCATGCCTCAAGTAAATATGTTGATCACATCTTTGGTTATTATTATGGTCTTCTACTGCTGTAATACTAATACTTTTCCCATCTCCAACTGGCTTTACTTTTTGCAGCTTTGAGCAGTAATTCAGTCCCCTACGCCTCCCTGATTGGCTCTGTGTCCTCCCTCTCTAGCCAAACCACCACTCAGTCCATATATGATAATAACTCTCTCCCACGATTCGCTCGAAAAGGTCTAAACATCTTTGTCTCTATTATTTTCTCTGTTAAAGTACTGTAATGATGTCCATATCAGTCCATTTCCATTTCCAGATAAGCCTAAAGTCACCTATGCCTTTGCATTTCCATTCTTTTCATTGGGGGTGCCTCATCTGGATAAGATCATGTAATTATCAGATCACTGTCACCCTCTCACTTCCTCCACAGAATGTAAATTATTTCAGTTCTACCATTAATACAGAAAAGTGTCAGAAAGGGTTCCAAAATTTTGTTCCAAAGGCATTATTATATCACCAACAAAGAATTTCTACTTGCAAGCAATTCAGTTTTATTGGCTCTCCACTAAAATTTTAGCTGACTGGAAGCAGACCTTCATAGCCATAAAAACTAAACCACCAGAATTCACAACACTTGCTAAAGTGGTAGTCTTCAAAGAGCGGGGTAGCTTTTACTTAACTTACAGAACCATTGACAATTTGGCATTTGAGATAAAGGAACTTACTGGGTGACTTTTAACAATGGTATAATTCCTAAAATGCTCTTAAAGTAGTCACATGTCATGTTGACTCTATGGCCATCATTCTGTAGCCTCCCTCCAGACAGCCACAGTGACAGCAGAATGTCAACACATGGCTTCCAGTTTGAGCTCCTCCCTCATTCTTTTTCTGCTTCAGTGGCTTCCCTGGGGACATGCTAGTTCAGATTTTTCTAGCCAGCTGGAATTTGTGTCTGTGAGATAAGAGTCAGCAATGCTCTTTCATGATACTTCTGTAAAATTAATAGGAAAAAAAAAAAGACAAATCATATGAAAAGTGAGAAAACATCAGAAAGACACGGGAGTCACCAAAATTAATAGTGGATTATTTTTCATGGAATCTATGAAATTAGTATATCTTCCACTGGCTGAATGAACTAGAATGTGTCAGCCCCCGTCTCTGCTTTCCTTCTTTCTTCACCCTCTTTCCCTCCTGTCTTTTCATCATTTGATCACTTTCCTGAATTCATTTCTCATTAGTGGACAAAGATGTTTACACCTAAAGTAGATTGTAGGTTTGCTGGGGGTTGAATAATGGGGACCTGGGGCAAAATATCACAGAGTTGTTAGTGTGGCCATTTATAAATGTCCAGAAGAAGGCTGCAACCCCAACCTCTACAATCTGCTACTAGTGGAAACATTTTTGAAGCTCAGTTTGGTTTCTGATTGTGCCTTCAGTGATTATCGTCAATGAGCCGTGGTGCATGTCATTCTTTGTGTCTATGTTTGCATGTGAATGTCAGTCACCTACAGGTTTGTGAAATATTAGCGATCTTAATGTAGTAGTCACATTGTACTAGCCACAATGTATAATGAATCCTGCAAAAACTTGCAGCATTTTGATTAGTCCTTTGAAAAAATATATCAGGCTTTCCATTTCATTTTTTTTAAGAATTTGTTCTATTTTATTTTATTTACACCATCATTTCCTTTGCAGGTTCAGATGATTCCGGTTACCCTGGTAACCTTCATTCTTCAAGTTAGTTTTCCTTGATTATGCATAAGTCATTTTATGTTTACTATCAAGCTACTACTCTTTCCCTTTTAGGCCTTTCTCAGTGTCTGTTTTCTTAGTTCACTTTACACCATTTAATTCCACACAATTTCCATTTCACACAGTGCAGGAGAAGGAGTTTGAAATGGCATAAAAGTCATTACTCAAAGCAGAAGTTGACATCAAGCCTGACTGTCAGTTTCCTCCGCTAGCTAACCTCATTGATTCATAGCACAATAACGCTTTCTTTTACACTAGGAGTGTTAGTTTGGAGATTTTGCTTGGTGACTTTTCATTTGGCTACAAAATTCATCTTCCCAGAGCATGTCCTGCTTTGAGTAACCAAACTATTTGCCTGCTTCCTCACCTAAAACATCTTTACTACTCACATATTTTCAGGCCATTTCTAACTATAGTATTCTCTATATTTTGGAATGGCTAGCATCGTTTTCATTTGTTTTCAAATGTTTTTCTTCTTTCCTTTTTTCAATAGGTATGGCTAGCCATCCTCCAATACCCATCTTGGAACTTGCAGACCACATTGAAAGATTGAAAGCAAATGACAACTTGAAGTTTTCCCAGGAATATGAGGTAATTCACTGTGTTTATTCTTTATAGTAATTTTAAGAGTTGCTCTTCTCTTTTTTTGACCATATTCTTGAAAATTAACCTCATCAGTGCTTTTCCCTTTAAATATGACTCAAATATGATATAAAAATGTATAACGAATTGCCTACTTAAAAGTGTCTGCACAAGCAATATAGTAATTACAATTTTAAAGTGTTAATTTTACATTTGTTCATTATTACTTGCTGAGATGATGAATTTTCTAACTTTTATTTTTAATTGGCAATAATTGTATATATTTATATATATGGATTATTATTAATTATAGTCACCATTCTGTGTAGTAGATCACTAAAGCTTATTCCTGCTGTCTAGCTAAAACTGATCAACATCTCCCCTTTCTCCAGCCATCGGTTGGTAATCACCATTCTACTATCTACTCCTATGAGTTTGACTTCTTTAGATTTCACATATAAATGAGATCATGCAGTATTTGTCTTCTGGTTTTTCAGTTCCTAGAATATACTAAATTGATAAGGTTTCCAGCATACCAAATAGGTGCCAAATACACTGATTTGTGATAAGAATCCTCATCTAAAAAAGAAAGATTACAGAGATTAAGTACATTTCTCAAGACTCTTGGTTTCATAAGCCATGAAAACTCTGTAATTATTGAGTACATATATATTACCTTAGCCTTCAATTAGTTAGAGCTAATATTAACCTAGAAATATATTTTCAGAGAGTTGCTTGTTTTTGAAGGAATGGTGCACTGAATGCTATCTTAAAATTCCGGAATCCTTAAAAAGTCTATGTGAATTATTGATGAAGGTAAATTAAAAGCCTGGGTGAATGCACATGTATGTGGGTGTGTATTTGGATATTGTGGTATATATATCAAGCAAAAATTTATGAAACTGGATATTTCTGGTATTCTCCAGCAACAAGGACCCTTAATGAAGCCAATTAATGAATTGTTGATAACCAGACCATAATTATTTTTCCTAGACCAGTTTTAACATAATATTAAAATGTACAGCTAAAATCTTGTAGTTGTACCAAATAATAAAAGGTTATTGGGTACCTGGGCAGCCCAAATTTCACCATCAGGGGTTTCTACTGATTTACTTACTGGGAGTTGTTAACACATTCCTGTTACCTCTTGGTATCTGTTGTATCAGCCTTAATTGGGGCAGTTGCACTGGACCTACCAGCTCTAACATTCTACCCTATCATATTCTGTAGCAAAACACTCTAAGAGGACCCCCAACCTCAAGTGGCTTAGAGGGGTCACAAAAATAAGAAGACGCTCCATATAAGAGAACATGGAGCAGTGAGGCCTGTGGCAGTCTAAATATCCTCATGGCCTTCCCATAATCTTCAAATATTCAAATGTTCATTATTTTAAGTTACTGTGCTGGAAAACCAAAACATATCTGTAGTCTCATTCACCTCCACCCTCAAGAGCCAGACCGCCTTTTATTCAATTTGCATACTCCAGCATCTTTGTCGTATATTTGATAGGACACAAAAATTTTGTTTGTTTCCTCACCTTTTGATTAAGTTACATTTTCCTTTATTCTGCACCAAGCATTCAGGAGAACATTTTCAATGTTGGGAAAATTCACACTGGAACGCACGTTATCTTCTTTTCTCAAATGGTCGGCAGCTTATTTCTTTCGTGCTCTTCCTGTTGATCAGAATAGCTCTTTTAAAAATATGCAGTATCCTTTAAAACACCTTCTAGAGTTTCTGATTTAGGGCTTAAGGCTCCAGAGTGAGTTTTAGAAGAGGAAATAAGGCAAATCATAAATAGCACCTGGGGCAACATAAAAAACCCTTAGTTATGTCAATGTTTATGAACCAGAAATCTTTCATCACTCCGACCTACTTTTTATTGTTATGTGATTCTTATTATTTTGCCATGTGATATTTTTTGACGGACCTGCTTTAATTATTTATTTTTGATTATGGGTTACATAATGGGTCACAAATTATGGAAATACAATAACTCGACCTGTGAATAAGCCATTAATTCACTCTCCACCAATATAACTTTAAACCACAGGCAATAATATAGTCATGCATCACTTGATGACAGGGATGCTTTCAGAGAAATGTGTTCTTAGGTGATTTTTGTCATTGTGCAAACTTCATGGAGTATAGCAAACTAGATAGTATAGTCTATTATACACTTAAGCTATGTGGTCTAGCCCACTGCTCCTAGGCTACAATCCTGTACAGCAGGTTGCTATACCCAACGGTAACTGTTTGTGTGTTTAAACAAAGAAAAGGTAAGGTAAAAATACTGTACAAAGAGTTTTAGGCCAGGCGTGGTGACTCACACATGTAATCCCAGCATTTTGGAGTCCGAGGCAGGTGGATCACCTGAGTTCAGGAGTTCAGGACCAGCCTGGCCAACACGGTGAAACCCCGTCTCTACTAAAAATACAAAATTAGCCAGGCCTGGTGGCAGGTGCCTGTAATCCCAGCCACTCGGGAGGCTGAGACAGGAAAATCGCTTGAACCCGGAGGTGGAGGTTGCAGTGATCCAAGATCACACCATTGCACTCCAGCCTGGGCGACAAGAGTGAAACAAACAACAAAAAAATTAAATGGTACCCCTATGTAGGACACTTAGCATGAATGGCGCTTGCAAGACTGGTAGTTGCTGTGGCTGTCAGTGAGAGTAGTGAGTGAATGTAGAGGCCTAGGACATTACTGTATACTACTGTAGACTTTATAAACACTATAAACTTAGGCTACAACAAATTTATTTTAAAACTTTATTTCAATAGTAGATTAACCTTAGCTTACTGTAACTACTTTATAAAATTTTTAAACTTTTTGACATCACTTAGCTTAAAACACAAACACATCATACAGCTATACAAAAACATTTTTTCTTTTATCCTTATTTTGTAAGCGTTTTTCTATTTAAATTATTTTAACTTTTTAAAATTTTTGGTTAAAAACTAAGATGCAAAGACATGCATTAATCTAGGCCTACACAGAATCAGAATCATCAGTATCACTGTCTTCTGCCTTCACATTTTGTCCACTGGAACATCTTCAGGGTGACAGCATGGAGCTGTCATCTCCTATAATGATAATCCCTTCTTCTGGATACCTCTTGAAGGACCTCCCTAGGGCTGTTTTAAAGTTCTCTTTTTTTAAATAAATAAAAGGAGTGAACTTTAAAATAACAATGAAATGTGTACTTTAGTAAACACATAAACTAGTAACATATTCACTTTTTATTAAATATTATGTACTGTACATAATTGTATGTGCTTGAGTGGTAGCAGAGTAAGTTGAATTACACCAACATCTCTACAACCACATGAGTAATGCACCATGCTGGGACGTTACGACAGCTACCACATCCCTAGGTGATGGGAATTTCTTCAGATCTATTATAGTTTTATGGATCAATCTCTTATTTGTGGTTTGTTGTGGACTGAAATGTCATTATGCAGCACATGGCTATAAAAGCATCACTCAAGCAATCTCAGTTGCATCTATTGAATATAATAACTGGCCTCCTTTAAATATGGAATTTTCAAGAAATGCTACATGTAAAGATACTTTAATGATCCTCATTTAGCCATTAGATCAGAAGTGCTCCTTGAAAATAGTTATGAACTGCATGCTGGCAATGCTGCTATGCACAGCTTCCCCAGTAGGCTTAGCCTTGGACATGATAGCCCACATAGACTCTTCACTGATGTTCATGATGATAATCTGTGATTAAAGCTCCCTGGGCATGAATTGACTCTACTGTGCCTTAACAAGCATGAAGGAGATGTTTAAGTGTTGTATTCAACAGTGATAATAGCATTAAGACCTCAACATAAAAATTTAGGCTTAGAGCAACACTTTGTGGGGAAAAATTGTTTATTCTACATAAACTTGAATAGATTTTTACTGGCTTTCAGCAAAGAAAATAGAGGAAAGAAAACTCACATTGCTTTCAAACACCTGATTATTTTGGCATAATCACTGTGAGTAAATGTTTACTTAGAACTTGTAACATACATGAAGCTAAATTTTTTACTGTGATTCTAAGACTAAAACAGGTTAAAGGCATGAGAGCTGTTTGCACTGATCCTGAGGTCAGAATAGGAGGAAGTAGGTTAGATTGTAGCACAGTATTATTAGATCCTATGAGACACTTCCTGTACTATAAAGGCCTTGAACTCCAATACTATATTTAGTGAAAGCTAGAAGAATGGACCTGAGAAATTAGTGTAACCCCATCTCTGCAGGTCTTTATAAACACTTTAGATGTCCATTTTCTGAGATGAAACTAAAAAGTCCTACTGGAATTTAAGTAATCTCAATTTGAGAATGGTATCTGGAATGCAGGGAATAAAGTCCTCCTTAAAGTTGGTGTGGCTGTTAAAGTCCATTTATTAGGCTGGTGAATCTTTAAATCAGAATAATATGTGT
Source organism: Papio anubis (assembly GCF_008728515.1). NCBI lineage: Eukaryota > Metazoa > Chordata > Mammalia > Primates > Cercopithecidae > Papio > Papio anubis. The sequence continues at coordinate 37,479,987 of NC_044988.1, read as the reverse complement.
AGGTCTTGCCAAACAAAATCTTGGGCTGTCGCCTACAGATCATTTGGTTGCCTATTTAAAATTGAAATTCCAAGGAAGAAGTCAAATCCCTGAATAGACCAATAACAAGTTCTGAAATTGAGGCAGTAATTAATAGCCTACCAATCGAAAAAAGCCCAGGACCAGATGGATTCACAGCCAAATTCTACCAGAGTTACAAAGAGGAACTGGTACCATTCCTTCTAAAACTATTACAAACAGTAGAAAAAGAGGGACTCCTCCCTAACTCATTTTATGAGGCCAGCATCATCCTGATACGAAAACCTGGCAGAGACACAATAAAATTGAAATTCCTGGTTCCAACCCCAGAAATGCTAGTTTAATAGGTCAGCTGTGGTATCCACGAATCTGCATTTTAAAAGAGCTCTTCAGCTGACTTTGATGCAGGTACTTCAAAGACTTCAATTTGAGGAATGTCATCGGTTTAGGGTAATGTATTACAGAACATGATCCCCAGTCTTCATTTCACCATTTGCTGAGATAGCATATAGACTAGTATATTTAAGATTTAATCAGAAGGCATCATCACAGTGATGTATGTACAAATCTTATTTAGACTAGATAGATTGTAAGAAACTATAGCCCCTGGAAATTCTCAAGGAAAGACAGAAGAGCATTTCTGATGTATTATAGAGTCAAGGCTAACAGTAAAGGTACACACTAAGAACCGTCATCTAGAACTGAAAGGCTGTGGCAATTTCCTGATATTTTCTCTGGAGCTTTCATCTTTATGCTTTCTCTGGGGTGGCTTCATTCTTCCCCTGATACAAGCCAGCGTCTTCTTTTTTTCTCGCCCACACACAGAAAACATGGTCTTTAATCTTATTTTCATTTACATACAGGCCCCATAAAGAGACTGAGTTGTTCTTGGCAGTCACATTTTAAATGCCAGAGAACAAAGTCTGAACTCTAGCTAATTGATGGTTTGTTGTGGGGACACACGTTGGGACGTAACTGCTAACAGTCCACTTATACAGATCTTGGATGGAGGAGAGGGAAATTTCTGTGTAAGGGGGCTTGTGAGCTGGGAGGAGGAACCAGTAATTATCCACGACAATACAAAGCATTTTGCTCAGTGCTGAGAAAACATAGAAGTTGTAAGAAACTTATACTTCTGGAGTTCGTAGTTGTCAAAGACAAATATATACAACAAATAAGAATTACACCAAGGAGGTAATCTAAAGTGCTATTGGAATGTTATTGGGATTCAGTAAAGGTCATAATGATCTGGAGAATTGAGAAAGATTTTGAAGAGAAGATGGCACTCTTCATGGAACTAGGAAGAAGAGGATTGAAGTGCATTTTGTCAAGGGAAGGGCACATGGGAAATGCACATTCTGGTAGTCTCATAGTCAGTGTGGACTACAGACCAACAGCATTGGCGTCACCTGGGGACTTTTTAGAAATGCAGAATTTTAGGCACTACCCCAATGCTACTGATTCAGAATCTCCATTTTAAAATATATCGATGATGTCTTTGTGTAATAAATTGGCACCCCGGCTGGGCACGGTGGCTCACACCTGTAATCCCGGCATTTTGGGAAGCCACTGCAGGCAGATTGCTTGAGTCCAGGAGTTTGAGACCAGCCTAGGCAACATGGTGAAACTGTCTCTACAAAACTACAAAATAAAATTAGCCAGGCATGATGGCATGTACCTGTAGTCCCAGCTACTCGAGAGGCTGAGGTGGGAGGATCACCTGACCCCCAAGGGGTTGAGGCTGCAGTGAGCTGAGATCATGTCACTGCACTCCAGCCTGGGTAACAGGTGGAGATCCTGTCTCAAAAAAAGTTAAAAAAAAAAAAAATGAATGGGCATCTCAGTGGTCACTATCAAGAAAAGCTTTAAAGTTAGAGAAAATGTGAAACTAGTTCCTGATGTGGTCTTCAAGGTACAGTTTTCTAGTAGAAATACTGTCCCAAATCACGTACTCTACTTCAGGTACATTCTAGATTTTATACATTTTGTGGTGTGGATTGAGATAATAACCCCTTTTTAAATAGTTACAACAACAACATTTCTTCTGAGTTCCTATCAGCTCACTTACAAGTCACATTTTGGACCATAGTCCATACTGTCATGGTAGTTATACAGAGATGAACAGTCATCAAACATCTAGTTTCAAGTTAGTCAGCATTAGCTCTGTTAGTAATACTACCTTAAAGCTATGTATTAACTCGGAGCAATCTTTCTGTTGCTATTGGAGAGGGGCAAGAAACTTTGTGGTTCACAGAAGTGCTCCCTGAAGAAGCCCTCTTTGATCGTTTTGTTCTCATCACAAAGCCCAGTCCCAATGCCTTTGCTGCCGTCTCTGGAGGTGGACTGTCTCCAATCTCAGTGCTCACATGTCTCCCGCCATTCAGCATCCACATGTGCTGAGTTTCTTCCTGTTCTTATGGCAGCACTCTCACATCTCCTGTCTGTGATGATGATAATGAGCCTTTTATATGAAATATTTCAGATATCAGAGCCCTGTCCTTCTGTTTTTATAACAGTATGTATTACACCTTTGTAGAAGAAGTTAAAATCTTCCCATCACTTAGTAAGACAGATAAAGGAAAAACATATTTCCTTGATGAATAATGAAATACATCAAGACAGTGTTGAGACATATAGAGACATTTAAAAACATTGCTTAGGTCATATTTTTAAATATTTAAATATTATAAAATATATGAAATATAAATATTTTAATATTTAAAGTTGTCTAAACCTCAGAGATCATGTGCTTTCACTCTCCCTTAACTCTCCGTAGAGTTAAGGAGCATGAGACTGAGAAAGAAGTGACTTACCCAAGGTCACACACCTACTATGTGTGGTAAAACCAGGTCACAAATTCATCTTGTTTTGTTCTTCACTGCACCTCAACTTACCTGATGTAAACACCTGAATGTTTCACTCTTTGTTTCTTACTATGCCCTGATGATAGAGTTCAGAAAGCTTAGTATCTAACTAGATCAAAATATTTATATTTAAAATTTCTGTGAAATTGTCATAGTTACCAATTTCCATTGCATGACTATTCCTGGAAAAACCCAGTGGTTTTCTATGACATGCTAAGGACACGTTTCTTTTCTCCATAGATAATTTGTTCACTCCTGATGGTAAACATTGTATTTCTCCACAGAGGGGACAAAAATTATCTGTCATCTAAGCAATGACCACAAAAGAAAACATTTCTATTTTCCCTTGGAAAAGACTCTTGGTATATTTGACCACGTGTGGCACAGTATATTCACAGGCGCAAAACCATCATTAGTAAAACCATCATCATTATTAGGTTTTGTAAACCTCTGAGCACTTATAATGCAAAACTACTTGTCATATCTGCTTTCAATTAGTTTATCATTTATGTGTAAGCTCATGAGGGGAGACATGTATTCAAGAATCATACAAAAACAAGAAACCAAACACACACACATATGTACCCACACACACAATTTTTTTTTTTTTTGGCCAACTTAGAATGCACTAGATTTTTTCTTAAAGGTGGTTCCCCCATTTTCTTGAAGGAAGAAAGTGCTGGATGACAGAGATCTGTTTTCATCTTTTATGGAAAGTAGAAGAGTGGAACAGACTCTTCCATTTCTAAGGGAAAGACCTCCATTTCTAAGTATTTTTGACATATGAATCACAAGAGATAAAAGGTTGTTTTTTGAAAAAGTTGAGAACAAATTATGGTGGTTTAGTAATGGAATGAGAAAAATGAGCAATTTCGTGAAATAAAAAGCAGTAACATTTTTGTACCTGGGATGGTTGAAGTTGAGGAAGATGAATGGCTAAATTTACTATTCCAAATCAGAATCTCCTAATACTCTGGGATTGGAGGTGGGGATGGCAGAGTCTTTGCCCACTTCCTTACAAACATAGCAGTTTTTCTGCTTCTCAGATTGGGGCCAAATCTCTCTGCCTGCCACACAGGACTTTCTACTTGTTGAGCCAACAGTGGAAATAAATATTATGACACAGTCGCTAAGGACACAGGCCCTTGGCTCAGGTTGCCAGTTTGGCCGCTAGCTCAAGCTGTGTGACCTTAAGCAAATTAGTGAACCTCTCTGTATTTTAATTTATTAATCTCTATATAAAGAAGCAACCAGAGTACTTACTTCAAACAATCATTAAAAACAAATTAAACATGTAAGTGCTTTTCAGGTTTCCTGACACCAGTACTCAGTAGTCTTAGTAGCTATTACTTATTTTATCTCATCTAGGTGCCATCAATTTTAAGATACCCCATCATTGCATGTACCACTAAGGAATAAAAGATATCGCCAGTACAATTGCAAGATGCCATCAATTTTAAGATGCACATCAATTTCAGAGATGTTAGAATGTGGAAAAAAAATGCATGTCTTAGAATCAATGAAACCCTACCTTTTCCTATCCCAGGCCAAACCCTTAGGGATTTGCTGATGTCAGTAAAAAAATAATAATAATAATGAAAGAAAGAATGAAAAATTGCTAGTTTAAACCAGTGCAATTAGCACTTGTTATGTTGCGCTTTCTTACCCTCCAGTCATTTGCTGTGATCAAGCCTCTCTGGGTCAGGTGTTTTGATCAGTTGTCTGGCCTCTCGGTATGCTGTTGGCCACATGATAACAAGCTCACTGCTCGGCACACAGCAGGTGATTAACAAAAGTGTGTGTCTGGATCAATTTCTAACTAAATTTACGGTTCACAGAAACTCTTTATTGTGATCAAAATTGCTAGTACCAACAACACGAGCAAACAGAACAAAGAGTGTCCTGCTGTAAAGAGCTTCTTTTTCCAGTTGACATCCCCACCTGATCTATCAGCAGTGAAGCCTTATTTTCAGGCTCTTTTCTCTCAGAAAATAGGCTATTACTATCTCTAGACAGTACAGAAGTGATTACATTTTAATGCAGACCCCTCAGATTTAACTCAAAAGTACCTACCAATTAAACTCCCTGAGCCTTTTATAGCAAAGATTTTATAGCAAAGGTTGGCCTGCCAGTTGGCCATCTGAGAAGATGCTGTCTTTGTTCTGTAGTTAAGGACCAGTCTCACCAAGTAAAATGTAAAAGTACAGAGAGTCCCCTCCCAGCAGGCTGCTTTCTGCATCTTATAAACAAATCTAGTAGGACACAAAGACAGCAGCTTACCTTAGAAGAAACATTGCATCCAAAACAGGGTGTATGTCTATGTGCTTATCGTCTTTTATTCTTACTGGTCTTCTATAGTTGTGAGAACTCAAAGTGCAAGTAATTTCTCAAGTTCCAAAGCTTATTTCTACTTAGACTTTTAAAATGTTTGTTCTTTCACCCACTTAAAAAAAAAAAAACCCTCAGACATTTTCTTTACTAATATTAAACTCCGTATCTTTCATAGTAGAGCCTATTGTTTTTTTTCTTGTGGGAGTCCTACCCATCTTAAGGGACTCTCACATAACTCTCGTTTTCTGTTTCCCAGTCCTTATTCTCATACAATTTCAACTTTTGTTTTTTCTCAGTCCTTGTTCTCATACAAGTTCACTATAACTAATTGGCCCTTGACCATCACTGGACATTGTCCAAAATGTGTTTTCACCTGCTCCCATGTGGAGCCGAAGGCTCTCAGGAAACAATTAATTCTGTCTCTGCTTCCAAAACAAGCTTTCAATTTCAAAGAGACCATAGCAAGGACTGAAAAAGACACTCTTTATTGAATTGTATTTTTATTTAAAAATGAAGTTGGGATTTTAGCACCTGAGTGGTAAAAGTGTGTATGTAGAGGAGTGCTGTAGTGGATGCTGGGGAGGTCCTTGAAGTCAGGGAAAACAAGGTTCATATTTTGACTGGGCCAATTAGTAGCTGTGCTGCTTGATCCTGAGCCAGTTACTTTACCTCTCAGAACCTTGGTTCTCTTATTTAAGATGAGAATATTAGTATCTACTCATGAGACTGTTACAAAGATGAATGTATGTTAGGCACCTGGCCCATTGCCCTCTATGCTTAGTAAACAGAAGTGGCTCTTGTTATTGTGAACTTCACTATGCATGACGGTATCTGTCAGTCACTTAACATGACTTTTTTTTCTCAAGTGATTTTTATCTTCCATAATATTATCTTCTCATTCTTCCAAAAAGGAGCTCTATGAAAGCAAGTAGGGGAAGGTAAAGAGTGACAAGGATGGAGGGTAATTATGAAGAACTACAGAGTTCTTTTCATATTTTGTACATAATGTCATTTCTGGAAGTTATATCCACATTAAAATATCAAAAAAAAGGTAATTTCACTGATGAGTGGAAACTGTCCTGGTGTCTCTGCTATAAATTTTAATGCCCCTAAACACATTATTTAACTCTCCTGATCTCAGTTTCTTTGTTTATAAGAGGAGTAGTTTGAATGCCTTCGTCTGTTTAACATTTAGTGGAGAACCAAAAATAATCAAGAAATAAGCTGTCCTGAATGAGTCTTCTAGGAGAAACAGGGGGAAAACAAACAACAACAACAACAACAAAATGATAATTGTTAAGTTCATCTTGGGAGTGGGACAATATTGGTGAGAGTCTTCCCAGAGTACCCCTGACTTGGAGGGTCACTGAAATTTGCCAGAAATATAAGCCTCCAGGCTGAGGTATCTGTGCATGCAAAGACATGGAGATGAGAAGAAGCGTGGCTTGCTCAGGGGACCCCAACGTATTCTGTGACTGTCGTTGCAGCATCAGGGTCATACTGCTGAGAGGTGAGGTGCGAAAGGTGATTACACCCTTGAAAGGTCATAACAACATAGGAAGGAGTCTGCAACCAAGTGATTTCAAAAGTGTTCAGAAAAGTCATGGAAATCACTTCCTATGATTCCTCCTGAAGCTCCAAGTACCTGAGGGACCAAATGAGTACATCTGTGTTTATGTCACTGCTGGGAACAGCTTTCGGGGAGAATTTTAACAATGCTGCAACAAGAGATTGGAACATGGCTGCCTAGAGCCTGATATAACCCAGCATCACAGAGATGCCTTTACTTATTTATGTATTTAAGTTTAAAATTACAAAATGTTAGTGGCAGTATTATTTGTCATGGTTTTTCTACTGTGGCTAAACAGTTTGTCATTCTTTTTGAAAAAACAATTGTTGGGCACACCACCATGCTTTGGGAGTATAGAGGGGATTAAAGTGAAGGATATAAGCATTAAGACATTACATGAATTTGCAGTGTTGGCTAGGCCTTGGGAAACATTAGTCTTTCCATCGTCACAGATGCAGCAATCAGAGTATTTGGCTTTAGCTTAAAAGTTCATGCATGAAGCATAATCAGAACTTTATTATTTCTCACTTGCTAAAAAAATTTCCTTAACAGCAGGCACTCATCAGTCCTCTAAACGTCAACCAATGGCTCACAGAGACCCCTGATTTAATTCATTCTTTCTCTCATGACCCCTCCTGCCTTCACTCCTTCTTTTATTCCCCTTCTCTTCCTCTTTCCTTCCTTTTTCCTTCTCAGTCCCCTTTCTTTGTTTTTCTGCCAGTTTAACAGAGCATTTTTATATCTTTTTTTAGTATTAAACTGCACAACATCTTAATATCATAATAGTCTTTCAATAGAGTTTCAGAGTCTAGACAGTGCTTTACAAGGATGATGATAGCAAACATTTGTATAGCACTTACCATATGCCAGACATTCTTCGGAATGCATTACTGTAAACATTAACCCATTCAGTCCTTCCAGGTAGTTACTGTTAGTATCCCCATGTCACAGAAGGTATATTGAACCACATGAAAGTTAAGTAACCTACTCAAGGTCACACAGCTGGTAAATGGCAAAGCTAGGATATGAACCCATGTAGTCTGAGCTCTGGGTAATGTTCTGACCACCATAAATAGTTGCATCTGAGAGTTGATTTCCTTTCACCACAGTTTTCACCATGGAAAATTTGTTGTCATTAACTTATCTGTTAAGGTGATCACATAGTATTCAGGTGACCTCAAAGAAGAATATTGACCCAATTTCTTGTTATAATTATATTTTATTTTTGTTTTTCAACATCAGAGACAGTTTTTCAGCAACAACAAAGTGATTTAGTTGTAAATGAATTGGATAGGAACCTTTAAACTCAGCCTCCCTCTTCATGCTCTTGTTTAGTTTTTATTAAAAATTAGTAAGTTTGAAGATGATGAAAGGATTATAATTTATATCTGAAAACAAATAGCATTCCATCCTAACCTTATCAAACAGAAAAATATATTTGATTACTTGGGTTAGAAATAATTCACCAGATTGATTCTATAACTACCTATATAATAGTGACTGCCTTTGACTTCTGATCTTGGTTTAGGAAAATAAAATCAAGGGGAAAAAAAAGCAGATGGTTGATGGGGTTTAAAGATGTAAAGACTCAGCCTTAACTCTCACGGGGAATAGTTGGTATTGACTTGTTTCTTGTTTTGACATTTTAAATTATAGACCAGGGTCTGCCTACTTGTCTAACCCTGAAGATTAAAAAAAGGTGAGACCTATACTGGCAAGGTGCCCTCCTCACTACATATCATGAGTCAGATTCCAGTTTCCTTTAGATAAGACCAGTGAAGAAGGGGAAACTTTCTCACTACAATAAATTATGCTTCATAAATCTATTAATATGATATATAGTAATATTCACCTTTAAGATTCTAAAAACACCTTTTCATATACGCAAAATCCTTTCATGTTTCCGTAACTTAATTTCATACAAAAACTGCTAAATGATTTGAAAAGATAGGAGCTGTTACTATACAATCAAAAGATGCCATATTTCAAGATGGTAGGAGGATACAAAACCACTGCCTACCTACATTTATTTCCATTCTCTTAAGAATTTATTGTTATTGTTTTGTTTGCTTTTTCTCCAGCTTTTAGTTATGTTAAAATGAACAGTATGTTAGGTAGCGTATAACTTACTAAGCCGGATTAACGAGGTAGAAGCTCAAACATAATTTAGGTGATTGGACTGGACCACCTTTTTAGATTCTGTCTTTCTCTCATGCTGAGATTCTGTTTCTCCGATTATTATGAAACAAGATTTAAAGCAAATGTAATAAAGTTCACATTCTGATGCCAGATTTCCCTTTTTGTTTTCTCAATGCTGTGTTGCCCCTACCCCCAATCCCTGCAGGCTTAGGTCGAGCCTCTTCTGTTGCTGTTCTATAACTCGGGAGTGCCTATGTGGCTGCAGTGATTGAGAAGCTATAATTGGTATGGTTAATGAACAATGAAATGCTGCCTCCCTTTTTATTAAGAGCAGTAAGGGTGCTGCATTAGGGAAAGTAGAAGACTTTACCCCCCACTACCAGTAATTAATTGACCTCCTTGTCATCTGTTGAGACATAAAGAGAATAAAAATTTTCAGTCCAAGTGTTAGAGTTGGTGGATGTTGCCATGCAACTGGGCATTGATTTCCATTTTTGTTCTTTTTCTATTCCTTCTGTATTGATCCTTGTTGTCACAGCTCAAGGAATCATCCTATTATCTTTAAAAAATCCTTCATAAAATTTTAGAGGTTTAAATTCAGTGTCACAAAGTTTCTACTGTGCAGTTATATTTGAGGATTTCTAGAATCTTCTAACCTCATTCATTACTGTCATTTTACTGTAGAGAAGACATTTTCAGGGCAGTTAAGTGATGTGACTGAAGTCCCTGCAAGTTTACATCTAACATTATGCAACAGATGACATTTTCTAAGTAGACTCCCTAGATAAAAGCAAAATAGCAAATGCATAAAAATGTTTTCTGAAAAATAACCATCGTATTACCTCTTAAAGTCATGTTAACTTGAAACGTTAAGGATGTTTGTCTTTCTGTGTGAGAACCCAAATTATAAACAGTACAAGGATTGTGATAAAATAAGAATTTTACTTATGGGAAGAAATAAGGCAGTTTTAGGGAAAAATAAACTTGTGTGATATATTTTATGTATTTTTCTTCATCATTTTATTACTGCAATATAGTTCACATATAAAATTTGCCTTTTTATTTTATTTTATTTTATTTTATTTATTTATTTTTTTTTGGAGTCAGGGTCTGACTCTTTCACCCAGACTGGAGTGCAGACACCATCAGGTTCACTGCAGCCTCTACCTCCACAGACTCAGATGATCCTCCCATCTCAGCCTCCCAAGTAACTGGAATTACAAACACACACCGCCAAACTGGCTAATTTTTTATTTTTTACAGAGATGAGGTTTCGTCATGTTGCACAGGTTGGTCTCAAACTGCTGGGCTCAGGCTATCTACCTGCCTTGGCCTCCCAAAGTGCTGGAATTAGAGGTGTGGGCCATCACGCCTGGCCAAATTCACCCTTAGAAAAAAAAGAAGTTCAGTGAATGTACTTTATATTTAAACATTAAGTGGGTATATTGTAAAGAATCAAGAAGACCACTGGGCTTTTTTTCTACTTTTGGTGAATATTTATGTTTCTTTGTTTGTATTGCTTTTAAACATTTGATGGAAGGAAACTAAGGGCACTGAGGAGTTGTTTGAAAATGCCAGTGTCAGTTTAAGCCAAACTCCAGCTCGAGGCTTGAGTACAAGACCAAGATTAGGGTGATGTAGGTGCCTGTCACTGTGTATATGGCAGATTTGATTTGCTGTTTGCTGTGTTGAATCCATGACATTGCAAGGAATTACAAGGTCTTCAGTTTTACTTGTATGTCTTCCGCTAGTATAAAAGCTTCTTCATGGTGTCTTGTTTATCAGGATATCCCTGTGACTAGCATGGTAAAATTTTCTGGAATTGATACACACATGAGTTTAGAGAAAGAAAGAGAGAGAAGAGAGGAGAGAAGAGGAAGAGAGAGAGAGAGAAGGAAGAAAGGGAGGGAGGGAGGGAGGAAGAAAGAGAGGGAAGGGAAGAGGGAGGGAAGGAAGAAGAGAAAGAGAGAAAGAGAAAGAGGGAGGAGCTTGGTTTTCTCTGCATCTCCCGCAAAAGAAAGAGAGACAGAAGGAGGAGCTTGGTTTTCTCTTTGCATCTCCCGCTTTCCAAGCATAGTCACATGATATCGAGATAGATATCATTTATCAAGTCATGAATAAGCATGCTTCATTAGGTTACAACTCTTCACTACTACTGTGCTGCAACAGGGTCTTGTGGAGACAGAGGAACAGCAACTTTATGGGCATGGTCCTCTTTCTAGGTGGAGAATTCACCTTTGGCTTTCCTTGGTGGACCTCCCTTGGGCAACATATTGCCAAGACAGTGCAGGACATCAAGCTCCCTGACAGTGATTGTGTACACAGATGGGGAAGACATTCTTCTACCTGAAATAAAACAACAGAGGAATACTGATCCCAGAACTCACTTTTCCTATGCTCTCAGTGTCTGTAAAGAAAAATGATCTCTAGTATTCATGTCTCAAAGCCAACTCTGAGGGCAAATGGAGCTGTCTTTCCCCAGAGCTAAAAATCTGCCTATAAATTTCATAAAGACTACCAGCTTCAGTATTTATCTCTCCACAGTTGTGTTGTAAAAATATTTGCATGAAAAGAACATCTTTGTTTCCTTAAGTCTTCATCTGCTCTTGGTACTCATTTGCTCTTGAAAAGGGATGATATAATCTTTTTGTTTTTGATCTATAATCGTTTCCACAGCAACCAATTGTGATGCCACAGACCAAGGATTAAAATTTTTTGCTAGAGAATAAACAAATGAACTTTGAAATAAAGCTGCTCATTTCTCCCAAATGACCCTGAGAACAAGAAGACCAATTCTAAAAGTTTTAGCTACAAAAAATTTAAAAATAAATAAAAATAAAAATTTTAGCTACCCAAGAAATAATTTTCAAGAACATGAATGCTCCTTCTTTAAAAGTCTATGTAATTTTCCAGCTTTATATTCAACTCATCTCGTAAAACAGACATTTACTAAGCAGTTACAATGTGCCAGGTACTTTGCTAGATTCCAGAGTACAAAAATAAATGATGCATACATTTTGCCCTTGAATTCTGAATCTGAGAGTTCCTTTAGTTTTTCTTACCCAAACTTAACCAAAGTCACAATTACTAGAATTTGTCAGGATTTTGGTATGCAGCTATGAGTTTTACTCCACGGGTAATGGGACTGGTGTTTTTGTCTACATTTGTTACATGTACCATGTGTGGGGTGATGGGATTTTTTCATTTTCTGACACTCAATACATTCAAAGATTTGGAAATTTAATAGGTCAGGGCAGTTAGTGTCTTAGCAACTGTCTAAAATCTGTATATCAAAGTGTTTCCTAGTTTTTTAAACAGAAAAATTAATCCTTCAGACTCAGATTTTTTGACCCATTGTAGGGAAAACTCATGTTTCTCTTTCTCATATTCTGTTACTTGAATGTATGTAAAATAAGATTAGGGAATAGCATTTGTTCTCTATTATGCTTCCCTGGCAGAACTTCTTAGGGTTTCTCTAAGCTGTGGGAGCAGTTAACAGGCATAGTATTTTGTTTTATAATTTCATCCAAAATTCCCCTAGATGGATGAAATATATGCCCCCCCCCCCCCCACCGAGAAAGAAATATGAGATGCCAAAGAATCATGTAGATATTTTTCTGTTCTTCCCTTATTATAAATCATTGGTCAAGGAGACCTGCTTATATTTTAATATTTATATTGGTAAAAGAGGCTCTGTCTTGTGGAGCGTGCCATTTATGTTTGTTACTTTACCCATATTGTTATTTATGAAATTGTTTAGGCTTTTTGTTTTTTTGTTTGCTATATTGTTCGGTTTTCAAAGCATACCCTTGAAATGGAGTAAATAAGACTCACTCCATGTAAAGACTGAATCTATCACTTAATATTTTTTTCTTAATAAACAATAGGTGTTTTAAATGACCTCAAACATACTGTTTTTTCCAGAATAAAATTCTGTTTACTTTTATTGGATAGCTTGATTAATAATATTGTTTTTCTGGCCTGGCACGGTGGCTCACGCCTGAAATCCCAGCACTTTGGGAGGCTGAGGTAGGCGGATCATGAAGTCAGGAGATTGAGACCATCCTGGCTAACACGGTGAAACCGCGTCTCTACTAAAAATACAAAAAATTAGCCGGGCGAGGTGGTGGGCGCCTATAGTCCCAGCTACTCAGGAGGCTGAGGCGAGAGAATGGCATGAACCCGGGAGGCGGAGTTTGCAGTGAGCCGAGATCGCACCACTGCACTCCAGCCTGGGCGATAGAGTGAGACTCTGTCTCAAAAAAAAAAAAAAAAAAAAAAAAATTTTTTTTTTCTTTCTTTTTTAATGTTGTGGAGAGAGAGTCATGCTTTGTTGCCCAGACTGGAGTGCAGTGACGTGATCTCATGTCAGTTCACTGCGACGTTGAACTCCTGGGCTCAAACTATCCTCCTGCCTCAGGCTCCCAAGTAGCTGGGACTACAGGTGTGCGTTACAACCTTTTGTGGCTACTTTTTACAATTTTTTTAGAAACGGTATCTCACTATGTTGCTAAGGCCAGTCTCGAACTCCTGGCCTCAAGTGATAATACTTTTGATTTTGAAAGAAGCAGCTATTTTTACAGGGACATTATCAGCAGACAGACATGTATAAATATCCTAGCATGAGTATGGTTACTCAAATTTGCCGTTATTGGATCTGAGAAGGTATTTTTATTCTTCCAATATACTCTAGGCCGTGTTCAATTTGTACAACTTGAATGGTCTATAGCTTAGCCAATGGATTATTTTCAGTAATTTTGATAATCGATATAATTGCTATAAAGTCTATGCATTTACAGCTATCAGCATTGATAGAACATACTCGAAGAATGCATCAATCTGTTATCCTCAGGTCTGTAATCCTGGTATGTATGATAAGACTACATGTAATTCCAAAAGAAATACATTTCCCAACCTCAAAAGACTTTCACAGAAATTAAGACAAGAAATGATTAAAATTTTTTAAAAAAATGTATTTTACATACATTTTGCATGCACTGGGCTAGCCATTTTATAGACTACACAGATGTATACCAGACAGTATTTCTGTTCAGGAACTTAGAGTTGGGGAAATAAAGAATTGTCAAATGAAAAGATAAGTTATGAATTCAAACAACTTTACAAGAAGAAATGCTGCAAGGCTAAATGTAGCTAGCTGCCAAATGGATGCTCCAGTCTGTAACATGATAGTGGCACACGTGGAAGCATGTAAGAGAGAGCTCCAGGCAATAAAGAATTGGAGAGTGAGATTTAAGCTGAACCTTGTTGAATGGAAGGTAGGATTTAGAAAAAAAAAAAAAAAAAGGATAAGAAAGTGCTCTCCAAGCAAGAAATATTCCAGTGCGAAGAAGTCAGAAATGAGAACCTCTGACATGGACAGATGAAAACAGAGCCAAAGGCTGGAATTTAGAAATATTCAGTAGGACTGATTATTGAGTTGGTATGTACCCTGAGGACCACAACATGGCAATTCCTGGCTTTAAAGAACATTAAGTCAGTACAGGAAGCAACATAATATAAAATAAGTCAAATGTAGACAGAGAGTGCAATAGGCATTCAAAAACGAATCACCCCAAAACATTTAATAATCTTTCAAAGAGAACTAAAGCTAGTTTTTGAAATTTCAGCATTAGTATACCTATGTATTTAGATTACAGTTACTGTTTCAGCTTTGTCTTTGCACACAAGCTATAATTGTGAGCTTTCTCTTGTGTTTTTTATTTAATGTCTACTGCATCCCCTTAGTATAAATATGCCTTTCACTGGCAACCTACAATTTGATCATGTAGCTGTCTCTCTCACAGTAGTTAACAGAATACTTGAAAAGGTGATGGTAATACAGGATGACAACTGCTATACTTTTTCTGTGTTCAGACTCAGTAAACTATGGTTATGTAGTTAAGCAATGCAGTTCTTTGTCAATGACAGATTTATTGAAGACAAGCTTTCAGAAGCTTTCAGATTCTACTAGAAATCCTATTAAAGTGCTATCCATTAAACCATTAGAGTAGTCATTAAAACTGTTAGTGTAGACTTGTTTTTCATGAGTTATTGGTCTCTCACCATTCTTAGTAGTTTCTGCCAATACAGCTCTACCCTTTGCTGCATTATGGCTATTCAGTTCCAAGAATGTGCATTGGCTTTCTCTCTTTTCCTGCAAAATTTATGGTGTGTGAGGGTTTGGGGGTAGCACTGTTGGGTGTGTAGAAGCAAGGGAGAACTTGAGATGTGTCTTTTTGTTCCCAATTATTAAAGTAAAGATTATACTTAAGATCCCACTCTTTTGGATTTGATAGGAATCATGTTAGAATCTAACTATATATTATAGAAAGCTGTGACTTGTCTTTCATTATCAAAAAATTTTGGAAATAAAAACTGTAGGATGAATGCATCATTAAGCCAAAATTGACAGAGTTATCTGGTGTTTAATCCATTTTCCTTACTGTCCACAGTTTTTAAATAAGGAATTATGCTCTATGAAAATAAATTTATAATTTATGCATTTATTAGAGTGTAGTAGTTGAGAGCTCTGTCTTCAAGGTCAGGAATCCCTGCATTTACATCCCAGCTCTCCTAATTTATGGACCACCAAGAGTGACTCGTGGAAAGTATCTTAACCCCTCTACGTCTCAATTTCTTTATCTGTAATATGGAGATAACAATATCTAAGGTACCTCTAAATTTAAGAATTACTTGAGATTCTTTAAGTAGTGATAATCCACCCCTCATTGTCATCATCATCCTCAAAATCAGAAGTGATTTAACCTGATTACTTCTCACTACCATTCTTTGGTGTGTTTAGAGTAAGACAGTCTAGTCTTGTGTTGGCCCTTCAGTATTCTTTCCTGATCATAAATCTACACCGAACTTACCTTCATGGACCCCAAAAGCCAGCTGAAAATTTTTCTATGGATTTCACAAAATGCCCTCCAGAGTGTTGAATCCTACAGTCTGCTGCTTCTGCCTCTGACATGACAAGAGGCAGTCACATGTGCAGTTGTGAAAAGTATTCTGCAACTCTCTTTTTTTCCCTCTTCCTGGAAAGTAGTACAATGTTCACAAATGGAAAAATTAAAGAACATGGATAGTAAACATAAGGAAGTAAGTTAAAATAATTGTCATTTATCACAGCTCAGAGATAACTGCCGATAGCATTGGTGTATAACATTCTAGGTTTTTGTATGTGTGTGTATTCATATATGAATTCAGTGCATATGTATACATATGTATATATTTTAACAAAAGTACTGTTTTATGCTTTTACTTTCCATGTCACTAGATGCGTAACAATTTTAATAGCTTCATACTTTTTCATACAATCTGCTATTATATATTAAGGCTATTTCCAAGTTTTTCAAAGTTATTTTAAATGATTGTATACATGTCCTATACATGTGTTCAGGGGAAAGATTTTTTCTTTCACTTCAAAGGCTTTCTGACAGAATTTAGTATCTGAAGTCTAACACCAGGAAATGGATGAATCAAAGACTGACTTAATTTTTGAAGAAGGTGCACAGTGGGGTGAATTGAGCCAGGTAGAGAAGGCAAAGTGATCCCAAGGCAGGCTTCCAGACCTTGAGAATACCTTGATATGGTCACTTTACAACTTGCTTCTTAGTTCTGAAACTTGAGAGAGATCTGTTTTCTGAAAACCTCACTTTCATTAGTGTTGTGATCTTGGTGGTCATGTAATTAAGATGTGACAACTAAATGCTACCATCATTCTGAGAGGACCAGGTTTTCATAGTCATCGTCCTCCCTGGCCCTCCATTGTCTGCCTGTCTATGCCTTGTTTTCTCTCCTACTGACCGACATAGCATTTTTTTAGATATGTTAATGCACAAGTTTTTAAAAGACATGTTAATTTATGTTATAATGTTTAGAATATATTACATTTGAAGACATATGTCATGGTTGAATTGTGTAATACTCAAATAATAGAATAAGTCTACGGTTTTATTTCCAAAGCACTAAAAATAAAAAAAGGAAATTATGGCATAATTACATTTAATATTCCAATCACAGTTTTAAATATTATAAAATATTATATGTGATATGCAAGATTAAAAATCATGTCTATAGAATGAATTATCAGTTTGTAAAATTAGTTCATTTACTTTGATCATAATTGAATACATATCCAATTACAATTGAATACATATCCAGCCAGCTTATGTACTGCACATTCCTTCCATCTCCAATGCTGTCTTAGAAGGAGGAAAAAGTGATTATCTGAATGGGCTAAACTGTTGGTTTGTTAGAGAGCACAGTAAATGTGTGCCGAGAAACAGATTCTCTGCTTTCTCCCTTTTTCTCTCTTCTGTGCAGCACCATAGGTAAGGTGAACAAGGGTGAATTATGGTAAGGTCAGCTACTTTCTGTCATTCTGGATTCAATATCTCATTGCTGCATCAATAGTGTTAGATAATTAGAGATAGGTATTGCATTGCAGAAATTTCTCTTTACTTTTTCCCACCCACCTATCCATGTGATAGTTTGTAAGTGTACTTAGGTTTTAGCAGAGACTGCCATCTCTGCCATCAACAGACAGTCTCTGTCTCTCTCTCTCTCTCTCTCCCCCTCTCCCTCTCTCTCCCTCCCTCCCTCTCTTCTTCCCTCCCTCTCTTCCTCTCTCCCACCACCCCCCGCCCCTGCACGCCTTCCCTCCCCATACATGTACACGCCTAACTGATGGTAATGACACTGTCATGAAGCTTGCCTAGATATAGATGTAAATATGAGGAAGTGAGGTAGAGCCAGCTCTACCTTGGGGTGGTCATATAATTGCTTGCCCAAACTGGGACACTTTGAGAGTGAGAAAGGGTCCTATTAATAACTACTCTGGGATGGTAGGTGTGAACTGGGATGTAGGGACTACCTAACTCAAACTCAGCCTATTTTAGAGCTCCATTCTGGAATATTTATCCTTCCATCTGATCACATTCCTCCATTCTCCCTATAACTCCCAACATAAGTGGCCTTGAGATCTTTGGGGAGCACAACTGTTCAAACAAGCCAAAAAATGAAAACAACTATTATATTAAAATAGCCAACTAATTGTATAAACCCATACTGCTGTGCACAAAATTGGGTAATATGGTCTATACAGAACTGTCATTGGCAAGTAGCCATTATGTGTTACTTCCAAATAGTAAGTACATATGTAAGAGTTGGAAAACACAGTACAAAAGGCTGTCACAGGATAGCTTAGAATGAATTTCAAATACACAAAAGTCAAAGATGGCTTTTATGAATTGGGTTGCAGCCACTTGTGAGCTGGGAGGCATTCTATTTCTTTAAATTTTGTTTTTATATCTCTGGCCTATTCCAGTATATATTTGTTTTATCACACCTTTGGAGGAGAAATTTATTTAACTAGTTCTGAGGTTCTAGGGTAAAAGTAATTGTTGCTGTATATCCTACCTGTAATGTATCTTAGCTATTCATTCCACAAATACATTTTAAAATTCACTATATGCTAAACACAGAACATACAACATCAGATAAATCACAACCCCATAGCAGTGTTCTCAAGTGATTCCATTTTTTTCTAGAGGTCTAATATGTAAGATCATCAATGCAATGATTTTTTTCTAATATTTAACTTAGAATAGTCTCTACTTTTACAAGATAAAACTAATATACATTTAAAAATACTAATCTTTGAAAGTAATCTTAACAACAAAAAAAGAAAAAAAAAGAAAGATACTAAACTCTAAAATTCTAGATTGTGTTTATTTGTTCTAGTCTTTCTAATTTTATCACATGTGAGAGACAAATACAAGTGACACTTTAGATTGTAAATACTTTCTAAGACACCTGAGCACCATGGGTATAAGTAGTAATGATCATCCTGTGTGTCTTCTTTAATTAGACACCTATATTTAGTATGGTACATTGCTACCTTACCTGCAAGGACTAATGATATTAATGGCAAGGGGTTGTTGGTATATATACTGTGCCTAAAAGGCACATGTGGATAGTCGTGTTTTTTAGTGAGATAGTTGTACTAAATACATTTGATATGAAATGGAGTACAGGAGTTTTTTAACTGATTATTTGGGATTTTCTGAGTTCCGACAAAGACTGGGAGAAAACATTACTCTTTCTTATTTCATTTTGGATGTAGAATTTTTATCTCTTTCTGAATCAGAAGATCAGATTTGAAACGCATTGACTGAACATTAGCAAAAGTTTATTTATGTTTCAATTTAGAAATTCATCTGTTCCCTCCACCTGCATCTGAAACTAAATATGGGAAAAGAAACAGACTTAATAAACAAACTTTCTGTCAAATGACAAGCAAAGCAATGATGAAAGTCTAAAATACGTCTATGTTTAGGATGCAAAGTAAAAATAATAGGAAGAAATATAGTGTGTTTAAAATTAGGTTAGACATTGTCATATTTGATTAAAAGAATTACTGTTATCACTGAAACTCAACTAATCTGACTTCTTAAAATGAAGATGATTTATCTTAACAATTTCCCTTATAGTGTTTCTTAAATGATGTTGTAATATCAGTCACACAACAATTGTGAAACTAAGCTATTCATTCATAATTTGTTTTTTCTTTCGAATCTACTTATATACTGGGTTTTCTGAATGGTCAAGTTTCTATTATATGAAATGCAAAAAGGGAGAAACATATGCAGCTATGCTCTTTTTTGTTATCTCTGCCAGAAAAGTAAATCAGGTTTCAAATTGCATAGATGGACATGTTATATAGTAAATAGGAGAGCAGAAATAGATTTATTTGTATAAATTGGACAGTTGCTTCAGTTTTGTACTTCACTATCAAAAAAGGCACAGTTAGCATCAAGGAGAATGCAGATATTCTTTGGAGGCTAAGATTGTCTTCGATCCGGGATGTTCCTATACAAGTCACAAAGTAGAGGCAAGAGAAGGCAAAACATCTAGCATTCTTTTAGTGATAACTGTGCATCAGGTGCTTTACGCTTAATACTTTGGGATCTATACAGATGTGTCAGCATTTTCAAAGGGCAATGAGGAATTAATGCATTCATCTAGTTAATTTGGTGCCAAAAACTGTTACCTTGTTATCCATAGAAAGGATGCAGCTGTGAATTAATTATTCCTAACTAATTAACTAAAACACTAATTTATTAACACTGTAAATTAGTGTTTAATGCTGCACATTGATTGTATTTGCTAGATAATTTTGTCTGTTACCTATACTCAATAATATACTCTTTAATGTTGCCATACTCTTTAATGTTTCTAGGTGTGCACAACCTATTTTAATATTTTGTTTAATGAGATGGGGTCTTGCTATGTTGCCCAGACTAGACTCAAACTCCAGGACTCAAGACGTCTTCCAGCCTCAGCCTTCTGAGTAGAGTAGGTGGGATTACAGGCACATGCCACCTCACCAGGATCCTCTTTAATTATTAAATATCATGGTCCATAAGTGATTTGCAGATCAAG
Organism: Papio anubis; assembly: GCF_008728515.1. Classification (NCBI taxonomy): domain Eukaryota; kingdom Metazoa; phylum Chordata; class Mammalia; order Primates; family Cercopithecidae; genus Papio; species Papio anubis. The sequence goes on along the minus strand of NC_044988.1, from coordinate 37,459,617 downwards.
TGATTTCTTATAAATCATTGTAATTACATTTTACCAATTCAGTCAACATTGTCTATTTAAACAAAGCAGTTTAATAAATTTCTAATAACATTTTCTTGCCCCAAACTGCCTGGAAATTATTTAACACTCTTTGCTTTTTCAAATAACATCAGAAATTCTAATCTGTGAATTGTATTTGTAAAGTGATTTCCAATCACACACTCTATACTTAAGAACATTAACTATATAGAATTCAGAGATGTGAGGAAATAAAAAAAGAACATCACGTATAAATCTGTCCATCTCTTTATCTGATGTAGGAGATAAATAGCTAAAAATGAAAATATTAGGATTAAGACATATCACTGATCTTATTCCTCTAGAACATTGTCTTTGGAAACTAGAAAGGTCTTTCTTCTGCGTTGAGTAATATTCAGGAAAATGTTTGGCATATTAAAAAGCAGTGTATAGTATTGGGTGTGGTGACTCACGCCTGTAATCTCAGCACTTTGGGAAGCTAAGGCAGGTGGATCACTTAAAGTCATGAGTTCGAGACCAGCCTGGCCAGCATGGCGAAACCCTGCCTCTACTAAAAATACAAAAATTAACCAAGCATGGTGACACATGCCTGTAATCCCAGCTACTTAGGAGGCTGAGGCAGGAGAATTGCTTGAACCTGGGAGACAGAGGTTGCAGTGAGCCAAGATCATGCCACTGCACTTCAGCCTGGACGACAAAGCCATGACCCTGCCACAAAAAAAGTAAAAATAACAATGAAAAATTAATATAAAATTTAAAAAAGGAAGTACATAGTTAAAAAAATCTAGTTATTTAAATTTTCAATCTTAAAGTTTTATGTTCTTTTTTGAACTCTTACTTGGAACGATCTCTCAAAAATAATCTTTTCTATAGTCACACACTAAAATAGTAAAACAGCTTATCTGAATTCTAGAGAGTACATCATGTTGCCCTACTGAGTTAAAAAAAGAATTAAGTATTTTTGGTTTTGTTGTTGTTTTTCGTCATTTTTAATCCACATTAGATTAGGATAATTCTAATATACTTCTGGGAGTAAACGGTTTCCTCAGTGAAATAAACTAATTCATCTTTAGTACTGTGATATAATTGAGAGTAAGTTATCAAAATTTTACCTCAAATATTTACCCATTTCCCATGAATTAATGATTTACTATGAGCATAGTTTATCCTTTTTGCTTCCCTACATATCAGTTCTAATAATATATATTATCACTTTAAGTAATTTTCTGTATTTGTTATATAGTATGTTAGAGTCAAAATTTCAAAGGAAACCATTAGACAACAGGTAAAGCTGATGCATTTTATCACTTATCTGAAGCCAGAATTTTAACTTTGTACAAAAATATGTGACTGAAACACTTTTTGATGTCTTCAATGAGTGTGGTATGTTTATATATTTTCTATGTCTTTTCTACTACTAAAGGTGGGGCACTCCCACATCCATTCATTTGTTAATACTGAGAGTCTTGAAAAGTCTTTATTTCAATCCTTCACACTCTAACATTCGCCTAGATCAGAGGTGCTCTTATAGAGAGAAACTCAATACGAGTTGATAACTAATTGGATAAAGAGAGATAAGAGAAAATGAGGACACAAACCTGACACTGGGTTGACGTTAATAGGGAAAGGGAACACAGAGCAAACAGACCCAAGTTGCCTGACTGGCTGGAGCTAACCAGGGGCAGCCAGAAAGCTAACACCCTGTTCTCTGACTTCCAGATTTTGTTCACCACTAGTCTTTCCACTCCTTCCTCACATTTCAATTTCTGAAACATCATAGGATTCAACTGAACTCATGCTCTTCTCTTTGAAGAAAGTATTCATTATGCCAATTGCAGGCTTTTACTAATTGTGCAAAATATAGCCCTTCCCATCTATGCAAACATGGTCTTTTCCAAATGGGCATATATTAATTTACCATTTTCAAACAGAGAAGAGAGAGACAATGAATGAGAATTTTAAAAGGCATAATTGCAGAATACACAGTGAATTGTAGATTGTTCTTCTAAACCTCAGAAAGGACTTGAGAATATCTCAGAGCCAACCACACTAGGAACCAAATGAGCCTACTGAAGGGGAGATTTGTGAAAAGATAGTGTTTCTTTGGAAGTTAAGGTCATTGAAAGTTCAATTCCCTGTAAAAAGAATGGTTAGTCTGACCCATGGTTTGACTAGTGAAGTAACTGGTCTATTCCTTCTATATAATTAAATTTTTGTTAGTTGTTTTAAAAACACACAAAACCAGGATGAATCTTTTTTTGTGTGGTTTCTCTTTGATGAGTTTCTAAAGGGAATATTTTGAGGTTTTTCTTTTGGTGGGATGAGGGAAAGTGAAACACAGAGCAACTAGTATTGTGTGGTGTTTTGCATATTTGAATTATATTTTTCTTCTGGGTAAAAAGGTTGATTTTTGCAGAATGATTAAAGGACTTTGCTTTAAGATAATGACTTCAGCATTATTGAAAAAGGTTACTCCCATATCAGGATATAATTTTACTCGATGACTGTAATCTGATGTTCAAATTGATGATCACTCTCTTGTTTGGAGTTTAGAATTACAAATAGAGTTCAACAGTACTACACAGATTGTTCCCAGACTTCCGTGCATTGTGTTTCAAGAGAATAGTTGAAAGGCAAGTGTGAAACCTTCAAGGAATCTTCTCCAGCTTAAGTAGAGAGAAAGCATCTTATGGTGGATGGGCCCTCAGCCTCCAGGTCCAGAATGTGTGGACCCCGAGGCTGTCCTCTCTCCCTGCTACCTGTTTGACCCTGAGAAAGTTATTTGACTTCTCTATACCTCAGTTTCCTCATCTACGGAACTGTAATCATATGGCAACTACTTCTAGGGTCTATGCGAAGATAAATGAGTTAGTAAGTACCAAGCACAAAGAAAACATAGTAAATGTTATCTAAGTATTAGTTGTAACTACTGGATATATTTATATTTTAATTCTGAATTTTTATCGAGAATACAATGTGAACCTCTAATCCGTCTGCTACATATAGCTTATTTTTTCAGTTACCTAGTTTGAGATAAAGTTCTAGTTGATTAAATACAAAAGATTAGAACTTTCACACCATCCAGTTAAAGACTAAATAAATGCAAAGTGTTTTATATTAGTAAGTATCTGCTTGAGACTTTCCCGTTGTTCTTGAAATCACTCACAATAGGATTTTTTTTCTTCTATTGGGTCACTTTTTCTGAGTAAGCAAAGCCTTTGAGTTGAAGATCTGTTGTTAGCATTAGAAAGGTTTAGTCACAAGCTGAGGTCGGAAGGAGGAGTCAAGTGCCCAGTGTGCAGGCTGGGAAGCAATGTAAAATGGTTCGGCATCTTGGTAAAATTTTAGATGCTCTATAGGGTTCATCCAATATCTTTCTTTCAAGGAGCTTTTTGATTGGCTGGAGACACAAAAAGTATGATGAAGTAGCATTTCTGTTTGTGAATTCTGTGATAATTTATGAATTTCGTATCATGTATAAAAGCGTATTAATCAACTTTTAGTTGAATAAATCTGGCTTGCTTTATTTCTAACTTGCAAAATTCTCCACAATGGAGACTGAAGAAAGCCTGGCTAGGATTTCAGCTTGGGAAGGTAAAACTTCAAATTGAGTGCTGGGAAGGCAAGGGTATCCCACAGAAGATTATTTGGGTGGACAGAGCTAAGTAGACATAACTATGAGTCAAGCTCAGGAAAACCAGACACTAACAACAACAGACCCCGAAGAAGTAATTGAGTCCATTAAGAACAAAGGAGCTTATTTCAAATTGTTTTGAATAATTAATATTTGGGTAACCTCAGCTTAGCTTTATAGTAAAAAAGATGCATGGTCAGGGTGGACTGACCGAAAATAAAGGGTTGAAGTGAAAGTCAACTTTTACATTCCTCAGGGTCTACATTGCTTTTTCTCCATTTTGGCCATTTCACTCTTCCTTAAGAGGACAGCAGCAACAGAAGCCTGAGAACAGAGAGGCAAAGCAACTGTGTCTGTCACCAGCAATTAGGGTCTTACTCATTCATGATACCTTTGCCTTATTAAGATGGATAATTGAAATTTGATTTTCCTCAACCAGTTTTGTGTGTTTCTTGAAATACAAAAGATCTTAGTATACCTCACCAACTTTCAGTTGTTATTCTTCTTTACTGAGTTTACTGCTCTCAGCATTCTGACAGGCTCCAAAAATAATGACCTGTGTTGTGTTTTGTTAAGCGTTCAGTCAGACAGATAGATACAGATGGATGAGTGCTGTGTTGCACAAAGACAAGTCAGCATTATTTAATCAATGTTTGTTTGATCCGTGTAAAACGAGTATAAATGTAAGCTGCATCCCATCTGTTTTATCACCCATGTGAAGCCAACCTCATTTTTAAAACTTGATTTCTTATGTAATTGCCCCAGAATGACACAGGATGATAAGTTGGGAAGAAATATCATTTGGGCTGGTGAGATAAAGGATAGTGATGTGTAGGTGTGTTTCTTAAGTTGGGCTTCTTCCTTTTGCAGTGGCATTCTGGATAGTTAAATAGCATCATGGCTTAGTCATTACCGGCTGTTAATTGTCAGTTGAGCTTTGGAATCCCACAGACCAGGTTTGAGGGTAACTGTATGAATCTAACTGTGTGAGCTTAGCCAAATTACTTAAGTACCAGGTAGCACAGAGCCTGTCACAAAGAAGACCCTCAGTAAGAATAATTAAATTAATCTTTCTTTACTTCAATTTTATCACATGCCAAATGGAAAAAGCAATACCTACCTTACAACAGTTGTGAAAATCAAGCATAATTCTTCATGTGAAGCATAATGACCTAGCACGTATTATTATAATTATCCTGTTATTTGTTGGTCTTCATCTCATGGGCCACACTTTAAACCTAAGCATATTATCTAACATATGTGGCACACAACGCATGTTTCTATTACTCATTTTTAAAGTCTTCAACGTAGGTATCAAATAAGTTCTTCAGAAGGCTGAAAACATGTCAAGAGTGGAAATGGATAGGAGTTTACAATGTCTTTCAGTTAATAGATGCAATTTCATTGCTGTAAGTAAATGCGTGCCGTCTTATACATCTGTGAGTGATCTTAGTCTAAGTAAAACAAGGATATCAGAGGGAGTGATATCTTCTACCAAAAGCACTGTACATATATCAGTGAGCTTAGTCACTTCTTGGGATGTTTAAATCATGTGTAAGAAGCTTATGTATCCAATAATGTTCATCAGTGTAAAGTGGAATAGCAGTGGTAGTTATAATTCCATGATCACATACTTAATCACTAAGCCATATGATAATGAGTGTTAAGTATTATAATTTTGGTATACTGTACAATGAAGTTTCCATAATTTGTTCTCTAACTCCCATGTTATATATAGGAATTACTCTGTGATTTCTCTTTATGAACTTCTCAAAAACATTTATTCATCAGTTCTATTCGTTTGCCTAAATAACATCTGTAGAACCATTTACTGAGCCAGGTATAGTGTCGATGCAAAGATGACTAAAACTGCATAGGTAGGAATTTAGAATTTAGGCTGTAGGTCACACAGAGCCAGTGGAAGTTATTAAATAGGGAGCCAACCTGTCCAGAGCTATGCTTTAGAAAGACAACTTTGGCAGCAGTATGAAGAGTGGATTGGAATAAGAGATTAGAGAAGGGATTTCAATCAGACAACAGATACCAATGTTCTGGATGTAGGAAGTAGCAGTGAGATTGCAAATTTGAGAGATTTTTAAGGCAGGCCCTCACCACCTAGTGGAGCTGCTCTGTGTGGATGGACATGGTTCAAGGTTGACTTGAAGGCTTCCACCAGGGCATCTGAATGCTTCAGTATCTTCGGCTCATAACATGCTTGGGGAGAATTAATTTCTGCAAGGGAGATGAAAAATTTCCCTGGAAGAGCAAACTAGAAAGTCCCTTAATTACATTAGTTTTCAGGCTCTAAGGTATGGATAATTATTAATATTTTCCTGAATACTGCTCAGTGATTGACTATTTTATGTATAGATTAACACAGGCTAAGAAAGGAAAACAGTTTAATAATCCTTAGTAAATTCGAGGCTGAAATCTATACCGCTGAGAATTTTAGAATGCTTGGAGGTTGTTCAAGACTGTTAAGAGACTTGACTCTTTACACTTGTGGTTTTAATGTTGTGCTGAATTGCTGAATTCTGTGCCTTTTGACAGAAAGTTTGCACATCTTTAATATTTTGATAGCTGTTGGGGATATGTTTTACTCCCAAATTCTAGATATACACATAAAGGCATGAAAAATATCCAGCATCAAAAATAACTGCTAAAAATTCTGTTAACATAATATAGTATCTTTTTTAAAAAAAAATATTACCTGGGTATAAACCTGTTTTATCATTCTTGAAAACTTGATTTTTATCATTTAAAATCATGTTTGTGTAATTAATAAACTTGTGTTTCCATATACCAATGAAATTATAAATCTTAAATATTATCAGCATCCTAGGATGAAAGAAAAACTATTTTGATTTCTATAACATTTCAGGAAATAAATTCCCCTAGAGTTTTATGATCAAACCTGAATTTGGTCTTGAAATGATGATTCTACTTAAATATTTTTAAATTACATACTTTATATCTGTTTGATATTTATTTTAGATTATTGAATAATTTTGGTTGAAATGCACCATCAAAGAAAGGGATAAAATCAGAAAAAAAAAACTAATATTAAAATCAGGAATAAAAAGCAAACTATAAACATAGTAACACATAATAATACATAGAAAAGATATAATGATGAATAGAAAAACAATTAAAACAATTTATCTGCAGTGGGTTATATGTTATTAATCTAAGATGAGTATTAACTTTAACTGACCTCCCTTCTTTACTGTTCGTGCTAGCTATTTGAATTGTACAATTTGCCTTGGTCGTAGTGTGTTACAGAGAAACAGACAAAACGTTAAGTTGCCATTAAGTTGTAAACATTAGGTAAAGAATGAACAGTAAAGCCTGTGTCCATTGAAGCCAGTGAAAGACTAGTCAACTTAAAGACTCAGCTTAGGTCCAGATAGGAAAGAATAGGGAAGAATAATCAATATAAAATAAAGTTTACAGAACCGGAAGGAATATTGAACCAAGATAACTGGTAAACTACAGCAGCAGAGAGGGAAATGGAAAAGTGAAAAATAAGAACCTGCCTTTCCAATATTAACAGAACATCTATATTGATTTCATTTTTCTTTTTTTTTTTTTTTTTTTTTGTTTTTTTTTTTTTTTTTTTTTTTTTTTTTTTTTGAGACGGAGTCTCGCTCTGTCACCCAGGCTGGAGTGCAGTGGCCGGATCTCAGCTCACTGCAAGCTCCGCCTCCCGGGTTCACGCCATTCTCCGGCCTCAGCCTCCCGAGTAGCTGGGACTACAGGCGCCCGCCACCTCGCCCGGCTAGTTTTTTCTATTTCTTAATAGAGACGGGGTTTCACCGTGTTAGCCAGGATGGTCTCGATCTCCTGACCTCATGATCCGCCCGTCTCGGCCTCCCAAAGTGCTGGGATTACAGGCTTGAGCCACCGCGCCCGGCCGATTTCATTTTTCATTTGAATCAATGTTGGTGACTATCACTGTTTCTTCAATGATTAATCATTTTTTTGTTATGCTGGTTATATTAGTGTTCAGCTTCACAGTTAGGATCATCTTGATGAAGTATGGCTTTAGAATTTTCCTGTTAAATCATGTTTATTACTAGTGATAAATGCCTATAATCTGGTGGTTTTCAGTATTGATTTTATGTATATGTGTTGTTTTTCTTTTAAAGTCAATTGACCCTGGCCAGCAGTTCACATGGGAACATTCAAACTTGGAAGTAAACAAACCAAAGAATAGATATGCGAATGTAATCGCATATGATCATTCTCGGGTTCTCCTATCAGCTATAGAAGGTAAGGAAATGCAGACATCACTGATACTTTTATTTTCATGGATTTGAGTATGTGCATGAGAATATTGTTTTAGTGAGTTTATTAACCATCTATGAAAGTAATTAAGATGGCTGTGCCTGGTGGCTCATGCCTGTAATCCCAGCACTTTGGGAGGCCGAGGCGGGTGGATCGCCTGAGGTCAGGACTTCGAGACCAGCCTGGCCAACATGGTGAAACCCCGTCTCTACTAAAAATACATAAACCAAACGGGCATAATGGCGGGTGCCTGTCATCCCAGCTACTCAGGACGCTGAGGCAGAAGAATTGCTTGAACCCAGGAGGCGGGGGTTGCAGTGAGCCAAGGTCATGTCACTTTACTCCAGCCCCAGCCTGGGCAACAGAGCAAGACTGTCTCAAAAAAAAAAAAAAAAGAAAAGAAAAAAGAAAGTAATTAAGATTCAAACATAGCTTTTTCCCACTTTTTCTTTCTCACACAAATAAATTATACATAGGCACACAATATCCCTGATACCATATGACAGAAGTGCATCTCTCATTACCTTCTTGCCTTTACCCTAAAGATTGATAATGTAGTTGATGTTTTATATGGGAAGCAAATTGAGGTTGCCCATTTTACTGATGGTTTTTGGTTGTTATGCATGAACAGGTGATTGTCAGAGAGGCCCATAAAGTAAATGGTTATTTTAAAAGGGCAGAGGGAATTGTTTGTTTGTAAATAAATCTGGGTATCCGATGGGGACTGTCTACAAGTTCAGAGTTCATAATGTGGTGATTAATATAAATTAAGTACGTTGGAAATGTCTAATTTCTCTAATTTGTGGACTGCTTGGTAATCTGTCTCTTAGAATTTCAGTAAGAAGTACTTTCCAGAGGGAACGGTTGTTCCTAAAAGGTGAGGGTTACTCCTCAAATCTATCCAGCTTCATTAAGGATTCATGAGGGATCATTTTTCCAGTGATAAATCCCTTTTGTGTGGCATGTTAAAACAACTAGAAGTTCATCTTCAACACATAGTATTTTCATTAGTTATTGTGGCTACAGTAGCACATTGGATTGGAAAGTCCTTAGAAAATAGTTTAGGAGGCCACTTAAATCTTTCGCTCTAACAGTCAACCTGGATCACCCTTGGTACATGCCATGTTCACCCTCGTTAGTGCCCAGAAGAGTTTTATGGCCTCTTCATACTTGAAGGTTCACTGTTTACTTTCTTGAAGATATTGTAGAAAACAAATAAATTATACTAGCTTCAGACCCGGTTATTTTAAGGACTTTACAGTTGAAAGATGTTCATCTGTAGTTGTTTGAGTACCTTTCCCTTTTTTCTGCTTCCGAAATCTCTGATGACCACCGCTTTATTTTTTAACTCTGACCACATCTCCTACCTGCTTCCTCTATGTCCAAAATTTATATGAAAGTGAAACTGCTTGAAAGCCTTCTCAGGAAGCACCATATGCTATTCAGACATTTGTTTCCAGTTTTTTGGGAAGAAAAACTATCTTTCAGCATTTGAACAATCCTATACCTGTGGCCCTCCTTACCTCAACATGGCATTGTTTTGCATAGATATATTTTGTAGAATTCTCATAATAAATTTACTTTGGATGGTGGAAAATACTATAATCCCTTTTTTAGGCACCCAAAAATACTAGGTGTTCAAGAGTTAGCTTTTTTCCACACTGAAAACAATGATTTAAATTTATTAAAATTTTACCAATACTAGATCAGGCATAGTATTGTCAAGTGGGTAATTGCTTCTTTTCAAATTCTGTTTAAAAACTGTAATTAATATATATGAATGATTACCTTACATTTATCTCTATGTTTTCCATTTTAAAATGTGAAAAAATATAGAGTTTTTGTGGGGGGTCTCAAGTCTCTTAAATCATCTCCATAATAAATGAAAAACTAAACCAAGTCACAAATAGCAGAGAGAAATCCTTTTTCCATTAGCAAAAGCAAGGTAAATTATTGAAATAAAATAAAGGAATGTAAGTTGAGAATCTATTTGGCATGATCTTGCCTGGAGAACTTGCCAGTCTGCCTTTGCTGTATTGTAGCATTGTTTCCACTAAGAATTAGGTCATTCAATAACTACCACTTCCCTGTACTTTTACTCACTTTGTCATTATTTTTCTTAACCTGTTATTTTCCACATCTTAACAGTAAAGTTTGTTGAGGGATAAAAAATATACCTCCTTGTATCTTTATTCTGATGGTTGGAAACTAAGCACATTTCATTCCTATGCTGGTTTTATATTATAAAAGCAAAAGCACTTGAGTCACACGAAAACCTGCCTTTTTATAGCGCTGTGTTCACAAATACATCCTAAATCTAGAGCTGACCTAAAAACCAAACGTCTTTCAATGTTAAGTGTTATGCAAAAGGTTAGAAGCATTTAATTGAAGTTTATGAACTATAGAGAGCTTTCATCTAAATTACAACCGTGAACAGCATTTTATCTTAAACTAAGTGCTAACGAGCAGGTATTCATGAGGGCAGTCAATCATCCTGTATCTTAAACACAGAAGAGAAAATACTGGCAACTGGAACGACAGAAGCACTAATTGAGGCTTCTCCTCTAAAGACAGCTTTGATAATACAGGGCCAGCTTTTAGTATATTGAAATATTAAGTGATTTCATGCACAATTTATAAAACTTAATGTGCTTGTTTTGCGTTCCAACCAATGTTACTAACTTAAGTGACTTTGGTTGAGAGTTTTAATTTGGGTGTTTTTGTTCTATTCTCAGTGGTGCTACTTACTCCTTACATTATTTTGCAAAGTGATCTGACAGACATTAGAACAACAAAAACTGGAAGTGGCCACAGTGATTGATGTTGTCTTTATATTTGTTTAATAGAGCAAGTGTATACCCTACTTCCACTGAGAGAATAACGGGGTAAAATTAAAAGAATCAGGAATTGTGTGTGGGCACTAATGTGCTTACTGAACTTTTTGAAAATAGTGGTTCTTGGTGACATCTTTCCAAATCACAGTCATTTTATTTAGGCTAGGAAAAATGCAGAATAAATACAAAGGAGTCCTAATTACAAAATGGTTTCAATTGTTTAATTATAGGGTAAGCAGTATGGAAACAGAATTGAATTTTTGACAAATCCAATTACCATTGGCATCCCCTCTATGTTTAAGCAGTTCTTAAGAGAAAATAGTAATTCCTGAAGAAAAGGGCAATAGGATTTATTTTAATGAGTTAAGATAAATATTTTCTACAAAAATCTAGCTAGTATGATGGTGTGTTCCTATGGTCCCAGCTGCTCAGGAGGCTGAGGTGGGAGGGTTGCTTGAGCCTGGGAGGTGGAAGCTGCAGTGAGCTGAGATCATCCCACTGCACTCCAGCTTGGATGACAGAACCAGACCCCATCTGGGGAAAAAAAAAAAAAAGTAAATATTTTCAAATAAAGACCAAATGGAAGCTAATACTTGGATATGCATAAGCAGAATGTATAATATATGCTTAAACTTGTAGAATCCAAAGTTGTTCACAGGGTGAACTATATATATATATAGTCTTTGTTGTTGTCTTTGTTGTTGAATTGAAATATATATATGTGTGTGTGTGTGTGTGTGTGTGTATATATGTGTGTGTGCGTGTGTGTATATATATATATGTGTGTGTGTGTGTGTGTGTATATATATATATATATTTTTTTTTTTGAGACAGAACCTTGCTCTGTTGCCCAGGCTGAAGTGCAGTGGCGCGATCTGGGTTCACTGCAAGCTCCGCCTCCCGGGTTCACGCCATTCTCCTGCCTCAGCCTCCCAAGTAGCTGGGACGACAGGCGCCCACCACTGCGCCTGGCTAATTTTTTGTGTTTTTAGTAGAGATGGGGTTTCACCGTGGTCTCAATCTCCTGACATCATGATCCTCCCGCCTCAGCCTCCCAAAGTGCTGGGATTACAGGCGTGAGCCACCGCATCTGGCCCCAGAAAGTATATTTTTATTAGGAAAAGAAAATGGACAAACCACAAGATGTAGAACAAGGAAATCTGAGGTTGGGTCACTAACCACCTAGGTAACCCTGACTTCTTTGAATATCAGTTTTCTCAGCGGTAATCTCTTTCATTTCTGACTTCTAAGAGTTATCTCTATGTAGTTTCCTTATCAGTTGTTTTATTTGCTGTACACAAGAGTCTAATGAAGCAGCAGTATAAGCATTTTGCTAGATATATAGGTATTCACATTTATAGATGAGAAAACTGAAGCTCAGACAGGATTGGCCCAGAGTCACACAGTATATAAATAATATAACTCACTAGAATCCAGCTCTTCTGATTCCTGGTCTGGGACTTCCACTTGCCCACATCACTCATAATACTTTCCTACTGTTGCAGGATGTGACAGTGTCTTAAGTTACTTAGCATGGGTGAAAAAGCTTAATCTTATCTTTTTGCCTAAAAATCTATTTTATCTTTTGGCGTTAGCGTTACGGATAACACAAATATTAGGTTTTAGAACTTCATTTCCTATTTCCTATCTCATTTCCTATTTTATGACATGACTAACCTGAGACGGGGACACAATATGGGAATCATCAAATGCATCATTCAAATGGATCAGAGTCATAAGATTGCAGAACAAATGTCAAGTACATGTAAACCTAACGATAATACAGGTGATCTGCTTACCTCAAATATTGTTTCATGTATCTTTAATTTCTTATTAACCAAGGAGTATCAATTAGTGGCAGGTTATTATAATGCCTTGTAATTAGCAAAAATTAATTATTGCAGTCCTGTATAAAAAAGAGGTTGTTGTTCTAAAGTATAATTAATCTTCACTGCTGCAAGACTATGTTTCCATTAGTAGGGTTATAATTAGCATTTTGTTTTAAAAGCCATATTGACATGGATTTTTAGAAAAGTGTTAGCCAAGTCTAAATATAAAGCAAAATTAAAATACTGCTTTTCAATTCAGCGACAAAGACAAGACATCATAATAGATATGATTATCTGGTTATCGATTACATGTCAAGCACCATGATATGGAGGCCCAACCCCAAAAGCTAGTTGTCATGATCTGAATTTACGGATGAGGAAATGGAAGCATTTAAAAAGTCAGCAAACTTAAGTGTGATCAATAGATAATAAGTGATAAATTCAAAATACTAATATATGTCAGTCTCAAGGCAGCTGTTCTTCCCATTAGTCCATGCAGGCCCAGAGTGGCTTTTGAAATCATTATAACCCTGCCTATGTACATCAAACCTAATTCAAAACTGATGCCTTTTTGGCTGGGAAGATTGTGTAAGAATTTTGAAATACACATTTTGAAACACATGATAGAAATCTTAGAACTAGAGGTCTTCAGTTGTGTTCATAGACTCCAGTCAAGATGAATTTTTCCAAAGAATGACATAGAAATGATTTTCAGGTGTGTTTTTTTGTTTTTGTTTGTTTAATCTCACTTTTTAAGGTATATTGGGAAGAATTCTGAATAAAGAGACAGAAAACTGAAAACTAAATTTCGGTTTAAACAGCAATGTGACCTTAAGCTTTTCACTTAATGCAGTTAACATTAACTCTTTGGGGAAGCTGGATCCTTTTGACAATTTCATGAACATTTTAAACCCCACTTGAAAACATAGAGCACTTACATACCTTATTTGTATGCTAATTTCAGAAAGTTCATGGATATACAATCTCTTTGCAAGTCCATTCTCCAGTTTAGGAAGAACCTATGACTTAGTGTCTTTCGTTGTTTTCTTATAAAACAAGGATGTGTAAGACCATTTCTGCCATCTCCAAAATTCTGAACATTGATTCTAAATCCTGAGATCAAAAGATAATATAAGTAGGCAAAAAAATCTTAGACAATATAAGATTATCTTCTTCAAGAAAGAAAAAAAGAAAAAAAGCTAGTGGGCTTATTCTAAATAGGATTATTGCCTACTATGTGACTTTCGCCATAACAGATTTAAATGGTTTTATCCATGAGAAGGTTAGAAGTGAGGAAGAATAAACCTAGTATGTAATATGCATTCTTTAACACTAGTGCTTATTAATCTGATTTTTTTTAAAAAAGCTTAGTAAAATAGGGATCCATGTCTTAGTCCATTTGTGCTGCTATAACAAAATACCACAGACTGGGTAATTTATAAACGATAGAAATTTATTCCTCATAGTTCTAGGGTCTGGGAAGTCTAAGATCAAGGTGTCAGCAGGCTCGCTTTCTGGTGAGGGCCCGGTCTGTCTGCTTCCGAGATGGTGCCCTGTTTTGCTGCATCCCCTGAGGGAAAGAATGCTGTGTCCTTACATTGCCAAAAAGATAGAAAAAGGGCAAACTTAATCTTTCAAGCTTTTTTATAAGGATCCTAATCCCACCCATGAGGGCTTTGCCCTGACAACTTAAGCATTTCCTAAGTCCCCATCTCTCAGTACTATCACATTGGTGATTAAGTTTAACATATGGATTTATGGGAACACATTCTGATCAGAGCAGTGCATTAATTTTTTCTTATAGAAAGGGTCATATATTTAAAGTTTCAAAACATAAATATATTTATTCACTTCATCTCTTTAATAAGTACCTTCTTAGGAGGGCCTATATGCTGCTCAAGAACCTCTTTCCTAATAACGCATCCTAAGGTCTGCTTGCTTCTGCAGAGCTTGCTTGGACAAGTTGCTGAGCCTTGGTTTCCTCATCTTTATAATGAGATTATTAATAGTACCTACTTCCTACAATTACTAGGAGGATTAAATAAACTAACATATGTAAAGCACCTGGAAGAGTGCCTGGCACCAAGAAAATGTATAATAAATATTGGGAATTGTTAAGATTATCTTTAGTGTTATGCATTTTATTACTACTACAGATAGGCCCTTTTAACTGCAGATGAAATTTCTTTGGTGTGTGATCTATGGAAAAATTAATAATATCCAAATGAGAAAACTGCATATATTTGAAGTTTTCTGTGATGCAAAAGAAAACACTGGTGCTTGATAAATGGAAACCAGATCCATAATAGCATTACAAATTTCAACAGGGGCAAGAATCTATTCTTTTAAATGGAAATTCAAATATATATCATCTGCTGTTTGATTTGCAAAACAGGAACAATTCAAAAAAATCCAAGCATAAATAATATAGATGATGTTACAATAACTTGATTATTTGTGAGATGGGCAATTTTACCTTTGAGATGAGAAAGCTGCTAACATGGAATCACAGCCCATAAGATAAATCCAGTGAAAAATAAATAAATAAAGACAAGAAACTACTGCTATTCCTTCTGTAATGTTATCCACCATTTGCCACCACACTAGTGCTCTGTGTTTCAGTTGTGCCTTAGCCTCTTCTGCAGAGTGTTCTGTGGATAAGTCTATAGCAATTCATTTACAACAGCAGTCAGCACATGTTAGCATATTCTCCAATGTCACATTGTACCCATGCTGTAAAATATCTTTTTCTTTTATTTTTTTGGGCAGGGGGCCTATCTGGTAACCGGATGTATTTTCAACAAGTAAAACAAAACCAAATAAACCTAGGAAAATATGTTAATACAATCTATCCAACATTTTCTAATGGAATGTTAGTTATAGTGAATATAAATGTTCCATTTGAAGTTCTAACATCAAAACAATTACAATTATTGCACCCAATAAGGAAGTCCTTTGATAGCTGCTGTGTGCTCCTCCCCATATTACCTCAATAAATATGATCTCCTTTTCTCCCTCTGAATTTCTCTCCCCCTCTTCCCTGACACTAGTGAATAGTTTATTGGCACCTCATGTTTGTTTTATCTTGCTCTTGAAATTCTATTTAAGGTACTAAAGGAAATTTATTAGAATGTATACCCCATCCCTTAAGAAACTCATTTAAAAAAAAAAAATCCCATCCAATTATTGGTTGAGTTCATTTTTCTCACACTCTTCATCAATCATTGATTTAGGCTGATGGCATGGTTTCTGTAGCGTTTTCACTTTTTCTGTTCTCAAGTTAGTTGTTTACAACTGTGATGAAGTTTAATCATTTTATTTCAGGGTACTTTAAAAAAAATACATAAAAGCATTTCTTTTTCTTTTTTTTTTTTTTTTTTTTGAGGAGCAGTGAATAGACAAGTTTTTATAGCTTAATTTGTTTTAAATAGAAAGCTAGATAGCACTTGGCCTGGGAAACCTGGAACAGTTTCACAGGATGCTTGCAGTCTTTCTAAGAGCTATCTAATTACAGCTGTGTAAATGGCATCTTTCTCTTACATGTAGCCAAGCAAGTGCTGTTATATCTCTTACTCTCTAACTCCTACCTTAGACTATACCTGCTGATGTTTCTTACCCGGAAAAGAGAAAAAGCATTGTTAAGGGCCGGCTGGCTGTGTTGTTTTTCACTTTACTCTTGTTCTCAGAAAGCTAATCGAAGAGTAAAATCAGAAAGCTCTGGGACTGAGTTTATTTTTATCTCTATTGTCTTTAGTTCATTGGAGTTTTTGTTTCTTTTTTTAATTTTTATTGTACATCTATGCAGCTTACTCTAATGAATCTACCCTTCATTACTCTGAGGCTGTAGATAAACCTACATCATCTATGGTTCTGTTGTTAGAATATAGATACAGGCAGTAGATTGCTGGGAAATTGTAAAAGAATTATTTTCATCCTGTCTGATAATTTTTTTAAATGGAGAAGCTAGAAAGGGGCCTTCCAGATTTGGAATTGCTTTTTATCAGTAGGGTATTTAAGAATCAGCAGGCTTTTTTCAATTTTTACATCAATTATAATAATAACTAAAATCCATATGACATTTTGGAAATTTCAGATGTATTGATTCATTTAATTCTCACAGAGGTGTTGGTTCCAGGACTTTTTGGTCATGATATTCATATTAATGATGATGAGACTGAGCGTCGGAGTGTTTCCTACACATAGAGCTTCTGTAGTCATGTCTCATTCTTGATTGTTGACTACTTCATTGCTTGATGAACCTCTATAGTAATTGCCTCCTTATTAGTATAAAGCTAATTGGACCACAACTCCATGATGTGGCTGAAAAGTTAAGCTTCAGTGGCCTAAGGTCTACTGTATTTTAAGGCAAGTTGCTGTCTAAACAAAAAGCATGCCCCTCTATCACAGGTGCTGATAATTCCCCAACTCATGTTGCTGATCTTGCAATGTATTCAAAGATGGTTCAATCACCCATCTACTTTCCTGCATCCATTCTCAAAACCCAGCCTCCTCAGTAGTGTGAGGGTATGGAAAATCAAGTAGAGGAAGACATACATTAATGAGGAGTTTCTGGTTGGGTTCACATACTCTGAATATCATCTGTTTCTCCATTAGCTCACTGTGGGATTGAGCTACGATGCCTACAGAACAGGCATGCTTTATAAAAAAATTTTGTATGTTTTCTAGAAACATGGAAAAACTGCAGCTATATCAGGGGATACCCTGGCAAGTAATAGACTGTGTCTTTGCAATAAATATTTGCTTTATTTGGTGTGTTGAAAAAAGAATCCTTCATGTCACCAGGTCTGATGCAGCTATGTGTGGCTGTCATTATACAGGCGAAGGGTCGGGGGAAAGGCCTGTGTCCTTTAGAATGTAATCAATTTACTTGTAAATTTTTATTAGATTTTGTTTTTCTATTTTCTGTTTTCTAGTTTTGCTGGAGATGGCAAAGTAAACATTTTTTGCCACATTGTTAGTTGTAAAAATTTCAATCTAGGTCTTAACCAACAATATAGTGTTGTTATGCTTTTTTGTTTGTGTGTTGGAGTACAGGAGGGGACATTATTTATCAAATAAAAGGTAGATTTTGTTCTCTATTGGGTCTTGAGTACTTCTGTCTTACAACAAAGAACAAACTTGTTTGCCAAAAAGCAATTTCTTTTTGACACAGTCGTTACTTCATTAGGGATTTGTAGAACGTAAAGAAAATAAAAGTACCTGGGATTTGAAGCCAAATTGTGAGTTGGAGCAGAGTAAGACGCTCAGCTGAACATTCATCTCTATCTCTGTAGTGCAGCAGCATCCACTGGAGCCACGGTGGGATTCTGCCTTCCCTCCGAGGCTGCCTCTTAGTTATTCTCACCCCCTAAAGTCCAAGGAGAGCTTCTTTCCATGGACAGACCACCTAGTACCACTACTTCCTCTTGTTTTTTGTTTATTTTTTGCCCCATCAGGTTCCAATCAAGAAGTGAAGCAGCAGCCTCACTGAAAAATCTCATCTCAGCACATCAAAGGTAGAAGCAATAGGAATCAGCTTGAAAGAGCATCAGAGTGCATTCCTACCTAATCTGAGAGACACAAAGCCTCTATTTATCTTAAAATAACTTCACAGAGATTTCTGAGTCCAAGAAGGTTGAGAATAGCACAGAGAGACACCTTATTTTAGAACTCAAAAGGACTGGAGGGAATCAATTTGTCCAACACATCTTGTTTAGCAAATAAACAATTACAGGTCTGGACAAGTTGAGTAACTGGCCAAAGATCACAGAGTAAACGACCAGCAGCCCTAGACAGGAGTCCAGGTTTCCTGGTCAGTTTCTCTAAATCTTAGCAAGTGCTTGGTATCGTCCCAAGACTTTAAAATGCACACACGACTTTACCTACAGTGCAATGTGATGCAAAATTGCGAACATTCCCCTCAGGATTACTTGATTTCACAAAATAATTCATGTACTATTTTGCATCCTGCCTTTTCACTTAATGTCAGGGCTTAAGGCTTTATTATAAACCCCTCATCGTTATAAACACTGCTTCAACAAGAGACAAGAGACATCTTTTCAAATCAAATTATCTTCTGACCCCAAAAATCAAATCCATAGCAAGTTGGGTGTTTGTTAGGTTTTTTTTTTTTCCTTCTTGGTGGTTTTAAAAAATCCACAAGACCCCATTATTCAAAGTTTATATCCAGGCTCATTTTTCCACTGAAAACCGTAACTAGCAATCAACAGCAAATAAAATGAGAGCCTAAAACTTGCCTGATTCTGTTCAAATAGCTGTATGCTATGGCTTGTTGTGCATGAAGAACAACAGAAGCACAGCTCTACCAATCATTCCCTTCATCACAACTTCTGTCACTTTTACAGGCTTGCACTTACAGCCAGGTCTAGTTAGTCCAGAACACAAAGACCCAGTATAAAGCATGTAAGTAATATTTTTAAATTCCACAAGAAAGAACAGTTCGTTAACTGAGGAAATACACTTTAACACAGGAATGGAGCATATGGGTGTAATATGAAGTTAGAGGATCTAGCCTTAGGTTTCTCGTGTGTAAGATTAGAAGACTAAACACTTATTTATGGTGTTAGAACTATTGACATCACTGTTATTAATTAGAGAATGTGCATGAAACAGTGCATGAGAAATCATGAAAACCCACTCCGTTTTATAAATGCAGTAGAGCCATGGACTCCTAGGAAAGAACCAGTCTTGGAGGTAAGCTGTTCTTAAAGACACTAGGACCAACTGACTCCAAGAGAGTTCCTGCAGCAGGGCCAGTGTGTTCTAAGATTTTGCCTATGACGAGCAGAAGGCAAACATCTTTGCATGGTCCTGTTGTTTTAAAAACTCATTCCCCAACCAAAAAACAAACAGAAAACCCAAAAAGCAAATCAAACACTGTTATTCTAGTATTGGAGGAAGGTCTCCGTGACTCCAAGAATGAAAAGCAATCACCTAATTTGTAATAATTCTATACTGTTTCTGTACTACATTTCTTTTCCTTTTTTCTTTTTTCCAGTACTACATTCCAAGTTATATTTCCATCCTTCGTAACCCCAAAGGAATTAAATTAATTCTCACACCCTTCTCTTGGATTAGAAGTGCACTGTGATTAATGTTGCATTAGCAGAAGCAAATCATTTTTTGGAAAAGGCAGGGAATTGAAAATTAAATAAACAAATATGCACTACTTAGACAAAGTCACCCCCAAAAAGTGAAATAATGTTAGATCTGGCCTCCCAGCAGAAACATCCTAATCAAGAACTACTGAAGAAGCATTTCATGGCACCAAAACATTTGGAAAGAAGCATATTGTTTATTTTCACAGTGTTGGTTGAAAAGTCTTTCTAAATATGTCACATTAAAAACCAGAGTCTCATCTACTTGAAATGGACTGCTGATTAACTTTAGCTTCCAATCTGGGGTTAATATTTTTAGGACAAGCCACCATCCTTTCTAAAATTTTTTCTCTTTCATCTTTCTGCACAGTGCGTTATATTGGGTTGTATAAATACAGTACTCATTATATCTTAGAGCTTCTGGAGAACATAGCCATCTCTCATGTCTCCACATTGCAGAGGACCTGTGAGAGAGAACTTACCTGAAATGTCTTTTCAGCAGAGTGGGTAAAGAGATTTGCCAGAAGGAGACTTTCATTCCATGTACTACCTTCTTACAAATAGGTATCAAAATATAAGAGGAACCTCAGCATTATTTTCAGGATATAAAATATTGGCTTGATAATTTGCTCTACCAGGTATTTGATTTTGTTTTCAATTACCTCTTTTTCAAAATATTCATTCTTTCTCGTTTATTGAGACAGAGTATCTTGCTCTGTCGCCCAGGCTGAAGTGTGGTGGTGCAGTCATGGCTCACTGCAGCCTTGACTTCCTGGACTCAAATGATCCTCCCACCTCAGGCTCCCAGGTAGCTGGGACTACAGGCATGCATCACCACATCCAGCCAAGTTTTTAGTTTTTTGTAGAGACAGGGTCTCTTTACCATGTTGCCCAGGCTTGTCATGTCCTGTTCTCAAGAAATCTTCCTGCCTCAGCCTCCCCAAAGTGTTGGAATTATAGACATGAGCCACCACGCCAGCCTAATTTTTTTTTTTTATTTTTTGTAGAGACAGGGTCTCACCATGTTGCTCAGGCTGGCGCAAACTCCTGGGCTCAAGTGATCCTTCTGCCTCAGCCTCTCAAAGTGTGGGGATTACAGGCATGAACTACCATACTTTGCCCAATTCCTAAATTCTTAAAGCATTTAGTGATAGTATTGATTCCTGGTGCCTAGTAGTCTTAAGGCAACATTTTTGTATTCTTATCCTGGGAAGTGCAATCATTATTCAGTAGCAGCCTACCCCCTTCTTGTAAAACAAAAAAGAATTTATTATTCAAAATTGAGCAGTATGCAAAAAAAAACCCAATTCATTACATATTAACTGATTAACATTTTTTCGCAAAGAGAATTGGATGGGTCTGATTCCCTGTCTTTAGGAATGATTCTCGTGTGCATCTTCTCTGTCCTCAGATGCATTGTTCAGACACATTTGCTTTCCTTGATAAGGGGGGATGTGGCACAGGGCCCAGCTGATGAATCTTCTGAGTCATTTAGCCCAGATTTCTCCATTCTGATTTTTCTTGGAAAAAAGTTTTCTGTATATTGGCAGCTGAGTGAGGCCCTTAGCCAGAATCCTTTTAATCAATTCTTTAATGTTGCTAACTGCTAAATTAAAATTTTGGAAGTGGGTTTTTCCTGTTAGATGGATTCATTCTTGGCTCAGAACCAAATCCTATGGATATGTAAGATGTGTGTACGTCCCTGTGTTTGTAACCTGAGAATTTTATTTAACCCGTCATTTGAATCTACAGTAATCTGGTGTTGGGGAGGAATAGGATCTTTATCAACAAAGGGCTGCCAAAACCGCAACTGCTTCTTGAGTAGCTGTAATAGATGAATAATGTTACAACCAACCGTGCATTTCAAGTTTTGCTCAAAAGGCTTTTCAGCTAATGCTAGTGGTATTTCATATCTATGTGTTCATCTCAGAGTGCAGTAGTTTCCATCTGACTTTTATTACCTTTCTTGAGAGGATCAACTTTACAACTGGAATCAGAAAAGCAGTCAAAGTCATTGCAAGTGGCAATCAGTGAAATATAACAATTTTAGCTTGGGAACATATGTTTCATTATAAGGAAAAAAAATGGTTACCCTATGATTCCAAGACTCATATTTCCCAGGGTAGAAGGGATCATGCACAAGTTCTAGTGTACCTCCCATATCATGCTGATATTCCTCTAAAGTGCTTATTCCCCCCTACAGATAACCAGCTCCTGACCTTCCAGGGAAACTTAACTCCCTTTTTGATTCTGACCACTTGAAAATGCTTTATTGTTTCTGTAGTTACATCTTTCAGAATTTAAAACTTGGAACTCAACAGAGTAAATCTAAACCTCTCTTCTTCTCACAGGCAGCTCTCATCCCAATTCCTACCCTTTCCTTTGCTAGGCTATAATATACATTCTTTCTCATATGGAGTAGCTTTGATTCCCTTAATAACTGTGGCTACTCTACTTGGAAGAAGCTCAAATTTGCCTCTATCTTTCTTAAAGGCATGTGCTGATGGAATACTAGGGTTTAAATCATAATATCTACATTAAATTACATTTCTGCTACTGATTACATGTTGGAACTGGGGCAAATTATTTACTCTTTTTTTGTCACTAGGGTAGCAAAGGTGAATAAAAGAGACGTGGTCAAAACAGGCAATAAGTAAATTAACAAACAAGTAAATATATAATTACAACCTGTAATCAGTAGTATAAAAGGGCTGTCAAGGGAGTTCTGATGTCTCAGGATACTCGAGGGCAGGTCTTCTGGGATGGAGGCTGGGTGTTTTATGATGGGAAGGAGACAGAGTATATTCTAGGATGTGGATTGCACTAAGGGGGGAAATAAATGTTTTCTAATCATTGAAGCAGGCCAGTGTCTAGAGTTTTAAAGGCAAGCAGGTGAGTGGAATGAGATGAGTCTGGGAAGTGGCAGAGCTTTGTAAGCGATGTTCAGAGTTTGGATTTTATTTGAAGTATAAGGGGAAGCCATTGTTGGGTTTGAAGAAGTTACAGTGTCTGAAATAAATTTTTTAAAATTGCTCTCATGTTAGGTAGAGAACAAACTGGAGAGGACAAAAGTAGAAGTTCGACATCCAATTAGGAGGCAGTTTTCGTAATCCAAGAAGTTCATGTGCTGCTTACAACAAATCATGAGTTTTAAATGAGAAGCAATACTTTACAGAGGTCAAGACACATACAAGTAGCCTATGACTAAACCTGACTCCACCAGTTTGAGCAGCTTGCTCAAGTTTCTTTAACTTCTTTGCACCTCAGTTTTCTCCTGACAGGACTCATGACAGGACTTACTGCAGAGTTGTTGTAAATATTAAATGACTTTATATATAAGTTTCCTGTTAACTAAATCTACAAAGAATTTTTCACTATTATGGTGTGTTCCACCCTATTTTGTATTTTCAGACTCAGGCATTCTTTTATCTAGTTTTTGTCTGGGAAGCACATGGATGAGGAATGTTACCAGATTGTTTATTATTCTTTGCAAACTATTTCCTTGCGAGTGCAACAGAGAAAACCAACAACCAGTGAAAGAAAAGTCGTTCTATGGACCATCTATTGTATTTTTTCTTTGTCATATTATGAAGACCTGACACTTTTTTTCAATACATTTTTTTTACATGATGGTTCTAATAGGACCTTTTTTTTTAATCTTGCTTAAAACCCGACCTTCCATATATATTGCGACTCCTCTAGTGTAAGGTGGAACAATAAGATAACACTGCCCTTAGGTCATGTCCCAGGCTATTTCCTCTTGTGATGTGCTCACCTGGTTGAATAACACTCCTTGTTTTCCAGGGATCCCAGGAAGTGACTATGTGAATGCCAACTACATAGATGGCTATAGGAAACAAAATGCCTATATTGCAACACAGGGATCTCTCCCCGAAACATTTGGGGACTTTTGGAGAATGATATGGGAACAACGGAGTGCCACAGTTGTCATGATGACAAAACTAGAAGAAAGATCAAGGGTAAGAATAAGTATCCACCTCTTTCATTTTAAAACTTTTCCCTCAGAGTCCCTATGTTGCATATTTTATTCTGTTCAGAATCTAACCTTTCCCTAAGGTTTAACTTTCTAACAGATACTAACTATGAATGGGCATCAACAACTCTAATTAAACCATTCTTTAAAACTCCTCTGGGTCTTTTCAAAAAAGAAATTCTCCCATGTTATGATGTGTGTGGTTGCTAAAAGGAAAAAAAAAAAAGGAATATTCACGGGAATAGACAACTTTGTTAAATAAAATAAATATTAACTTGAACCTCTTTCAAAAACACCATTGAACAAGAACGCACGGGCTTTGGGGAGAATCCCACCAATATGTACTTCCACTGTTTTCAACTTTTTCTTTCTTATAATCTGCAACGTAAGACTTAAATTCTGTGAAAGAGGCTCTTAAGTTTTTCACATTAGTAGAAATTAAGTCAGGGCAGCTGGAAAAATGATGTGGCTGAATACACGGCTGAGAAAACACATAAATGCATAGAGGGCGTTTTGCTAGTTTAAACTTCTCCAAAATGAGTAGATTTTAATAATGGAGTCATTGCTTGGTAAGGTCCAAGAAAAGAGTTTTATTCATCATATGGATCCAATATTATGGTGCATGGCACATTAGTTAAATGCTGTTGGTTCGAAGGACTAAAAAGTACTGGGTAAGCAGTGTACCATATCCCTGAGGACATGTGTACATATTGTAGCATCTGAAGAAAATCAACCTTTAACCTTGAGAAATTAATGAAGGGATCTCTGAAACTTCATTGAAGATAGCAGATACTTTCATTGAAGAATGGGGACATTCAAGACAGAATTTGTAAACCACAAATGAGAGGTCTCTTTTACTGTGGTTATAGTAGTCTCAAAAAGGATATTTATAAGGAAGAGAGCCTGATTCCCCATTTACTGTGTGAGAGTTGAGGTTCTGTAAATGTTCTTCTAAGCTCAACACATGGCGGTTTCTCTAAGCCTGGGTATGTATATGAGGGACAATTTAAAAGCTGCCCAAGAGATTTATAAGGGAAAAGCTCAGACAGAAAAATACTAAAAAGCCACAACTGTAACCTCAAAGGTGGGAAATCAAAAGCAGTGATAAATGGTTGGTTTGGCAAAATTGAAAAGCAATTAGATCTTTTCAAAACATCTGAATTGTATAGAGATGTTGACATATTGTCTAAAATGGGAATTAAGATAAAAATGACGCTGAAGACAAATATCTGTCATACTTTACATGCAAACCCCATTCAAAAGATGTAAATGGATCTGTTACCGATTTGTACTTAAGGTAACCCCTATGTAGCAAGCAGTTTCCTTAAAAACAGCTCCCCCTCCAAGCGATCTTGGATATCATAGTTAATAACTATAATAATGTCTAACATATTAGGTGCATTGATATTTCAAAACAGCCCTTTTCAAGAAACACTACTATGACCTCCAGTTTCCATATGAGTACACTGGGGCCCAGAAAATTACAGAAGCTTTGCCCAAGGTCATCCAGTTACCAAGGTCGGGGATAGGAATTGAAGACAGACCGTCTGGCTCCAGAACACACGTGCTTCACCATCAAGCCATACTGCCTGTTGACACTTCTGTGAAGCTGAGACAGCTGAACTATTATATTACGGCATGCATGTAAATCCAACCTACCCAGTCTGTTCTGCCTGGAGATAACTGCTGGTAACAAGCAGTCATTTGCAAAAGCTGTTTTCAGTAAAACACACATTTTATCTTGACACTGCAGGCCTTCATTAAACTGTGCACAGAAACTTGTTTTGAAATAACCAAATGAAATTCTGCCCCTTTTCTCCCTAATTGCTTCTAATAATAAAGTTAGTTCTAACTGGCCCCACTGCCACTGCAACATCTGATGGTAATGAGCAGTTGTTGGCGAAGGCATTGTGACTTAAATACCTACAGTTTATCTTTCTGTTGCAGGCTACCTTCTCCCGCAACCCCCCTCAGCCAGAGGAACTTATTTGGAAGTTACTAAATGAACCTCTGTTTGCTCCCTTCATTAATTACTCTTTGCTCTTGGAAGTTAGCTTTCTCCTTTGTTAAATGGCCTAAGGAGGCCAATTAAAATGCTGTCTTGTGATTTTTATTCTGTGGTGGTTCAGCCTGTACCCAGATTTGTGATGACCTGCATAAGCCAATAGGCGGTTGGGTAGTCTCAGCCACCATCAATCTGAAAATACGTATGAGCCCTGGCCCCCAAGGCCCAAAAGTCCTTTGTTCTCCAGTCTAGAACACTTGGGACTAACTGACCAAATGTCCTGGAGAGATTTAACAAAGCAATGGAGCTTACTATTATCTCATCTGCTTTTCCATCTGCCTCCCTCCCATCAGTCCGATCTCACCCTTTCCCTATCCAGTTGCTCTTTTACCTAAAGTAGCAGGAAGAAAGGGGAAAAGGCATTCCTGGATTCCCAAACAAGAGTTTGAATTGGCTTTCACTATAAAAACAGTGTTATAAATAGGGGTGAGCTGTTAGTGAAATCTATACCTCCAGACTTTAGGAACGTGGTGGGTTCTGTGAGCTGACCTTGGGACTCATTGAATTCTCAATTCCCAGCAGCCAACTTCAAAGCAAACATTGGAACTAGCCTGGCCCTATGAAGGGAAGTGGCACCAGTCTTCCTCATAAAGGGAGGTGGTCCAGGTACTGTAAACAAATTACCTCTCCAAGAGCTGAAGCTTGAAATGTCATTATTTAGATTAAGGCTCAGGTTCTTAAAATAATATTCATTCCCATGGTACATGAAGAAAATATGTGTGTGTGTTGTAAATGCTTCTGTGAATTAGAAGTATGCTAGACTGCCGCTGACCACAGATTTGCAGCAAGGAAGAGAGGAGAAAAGGAAAGAGAAGATAGCTTGATATTACACAAGACCGCATGGGGATACCACCATGAGGCAGGACAGCTACAGGACAATTCCAAGTAGGGCACTTTGCAGTCAGATGTCTGAGTTCAAATACCAACTCTTGCCCCTAGCTGTGTGACAATGAGCGAGTTTACTTGACTCCTCAAATTCTCATTTTTCCTTTTTTGGATTATGTGGAAGGGTTATTGTGGGTATTGACTGAGATAAAGGATCTGGCCAAGTGGCTCAGTGATTCTTAAATGGTATTGTTTGGTAAAGCAGTTGGGGGCTTTACAGTGACAACTTCAGTTTCCCCAAAAGATAGCCTCGAAATAATTCACTCTTTGTTCCCAAACGAAAAGAGTTTGTTTCTCTGTGGTTGACGATGAATCCTGACCAACCTCTCCATGTCACTGAATATGGTTAATTGTGCCCACGTTTCCCGGTGTGGCACACCCATGCATTTTAGTCAAGAGGAGAGTGGAGCTCAGACCACTGGATTCTTTTCCACTTGCTTTCCCCTAGAACAGGATCTCCAGAGTAGTGATCAGCCAGGGAACAGACCAAAATAGAACATTCTGGCTGCTGCATTGACAATAACACAACATGAAAATCATAAGTGATATAGACATGGGTTACATGTAGTGATAAGTGCCACTGAAGATACGTTTCCTTATGGTTCAGTTTAACATTCCCTCTCCTCTTTTTTGGTTATTTTATGGTGCTAGAGAATTCTCCTGCCTTAGAGCCCATCTCTCTTTTCAAGCTTTCTGTTTTGCCACAGCCTGGTTCACTTGTTTTTGTTTTTCTTTTAGAGATAGAGTCTTACTCTGTTGTCCAGGCTACAGTGCAGTGGTGTGATCATAGCTCATTGTAATCTAAAATTTCTGGACTCAAGCAATCCTGCCTGAACAGCAGGGACTACAGGTGCACAGCACCACCCCCAGCTAATTTTTAATTCTTTTGTAGAGACAGACTCTCACTTTTTTGCCTAGGCTGGTCTCAAACTCCTGGCCTGAAGCAGTCCTTCCACCTTGGCCCCCCAAAGTGTTTGGAATACAGGCTTGAGCCATCCCGTGCCTGACTGGCTCATTCTTAAGTTGTCACTCAGGTCTGAGGTTTATCAACAGTATTAATACCTTTGGTGGGTTAGAACAGCTGACTGAGACAAAAGGCTGCTGGGTTCCTTAGCAGGTGTTAGAAGTTTCACTAGCATCTGTTTTGAGCACTGATCATTCTTAGTATTTGCATGGCTAAAGAAACCCTTGTAAGTGTGAAGTATGACTTAGGACTTAAGTTGATTATTTGAAAACAAGAGTTCTTTGACTTTCAAATGTTATTACTTCCCTTCAAATGTGGCCTTTAAAGAATTCCAGACTTAACTGAGAAGACTTTTTGCCTGTTGTATACGTTCAGCTATCAACCCTGAAGGAAAAGTATAAGTTGAATATTTCATATGAGTTTCATTAGGGTATATAAAGAAATAAAAAAACAATGGGCCGGGTGCAGCGGCTCACGCCTGAAATCTCAGCATTTTGGGAGGCCAAGGGGGGCAGATCACCTGAGGTCAGGAGTTCGAGACCAACCTGACCAACATGGAGAAACCCCATCTCTACTAAAAATACAAAATTGGCCAGGCATAGTGTCACACGCCTGGAATCCCAGCTACTCTGGAGGCTGAAGCAGGAGAATCGCTTGAACCTGGGAGGCAGAGGTTGTGGTGGGCCAAGATTGCACCATTGTACTCTAGCCTGGGCAACAAGAGTGAAACTCCATCTCAAAACAACGACAAAAACTAAAACTAAAAACAATGATAGAAGCTGGAAATTCTGAAGGGAAAGCATGACTGCTGCCTGAAACACACAGATCAGTTTAAAGCTGTTGTAGAATGTACTGTGTAATACGAAATACTGTTAGTGGGTTTTTTTTCCCCACAGTTTCCATCTTTATTGCCAAATCCTCTCAAGTTTTGCGTAGTCCATTGATTCTGTAGCAAATCATTCTGGTGCCCTAGAATGTGGTTTCTAATTGTTTCCATGTTTCATAACATGCCAATAAGCACATGAATTGGTCTGGGAAACCACATGGAAGGAGGAAAATGTTTGGAAAAAATGAAGCACTTTGTAGGGAAAGTAAAATGTATACAGCTGGGATTTCCACTACAAGGATGTTATTTGTGGATGACTGGGGCACATGATTGGCAGCCTTGCTTGCAGAATTGGCATCTATGAGGTAGGATTTGTCTGCTTTTTAAGGTGTATATTAAATTATTATTTAGTGTGTGATCGTTCACCTTTTTCCCTTCATCTATCTCCTCTTGACTGTTTCTCTCTTACTCTGTCTTCCATCTTGAAATACAGAACACAGAGGGAATGTATCAACCTCATGCTTAGAAAGTTCTTGAGTAACCCTGATTAGTGTTAGAAGTTGAAAGGCTTACTCAGGGTTAGAGTATATCTGACTTTCATTTCACCTCTACAGTCTGCCTTCATTCTTTGCCCATAGTAGAGACTCATTATTTATCTTGCCTTGCAAGCTTTATAGTGGGGGTTGATTCACTTAGAGAGGTTTGTAAATGTACTTAATATTATAAATGTTGGAGGTGGGGAGTGAAATTTTGACACTTAACAAATGGGTCATGATTTTGATTGTAATCCAGTGTGAGTTGTGTCAATTAGTAGTGAAAATATAGGGCTAGAAGTGAAAAATTCTATTCTTGGTTTCCAAGCTATCTTAAGTCCCATTTTCTGTTTCCAAATAGGGAATCATACAAACCAGATGATGCCATACATTAGTAAAGCAGATCAAATGTTTTGTGCATCGTGACTTTACTTGTATCTTAGGCCAAAAAATGGGAAAATTCCTGCCCTACTAAATTTTGTGGTTTGTGCCAAAGAATGGAGGTTAGATGCTGTCAGGGCCAAAGGGACTGGGCTGGTGTTAACTTCATTTTGTTAACAGTTTAGAGAACTTGACATTTGGCTGGTGTAAACGAACACTTCTGACCTAATGACCACTCACTCCTCCTCCTATGTCTTCCCCAGTCCTTGAATGTCACCTTAGTAAACTTCCCCTAGCACAAAGTGAAGGTGAGATGGAGACATATTCACATTTTGTTCTGTGGCTAAGAGGGCAATTCTGAGCATGAAGCAGCAGAAAAAAGAGATCGTGCTCAAACATTTTTTCTTTTCCTATAAAACAAAGCTTGAGATTCTTTTCAGATTATGAGATCCTTTTGGGTTAAAATTTGACAAAATCCCATTGAAGATTATAAATGGCAGTGCTATTGTTTTCATTGCTGTTATCAGTTTTGGAAAGCCCAGCCTTGGCCAGTGGCAGACTAATTCTTGGCCCTTCGGGTTTGTCAAGGTTCGGTAAGTTTAATGGAGAGCAAGTGCTTTCCAAATGCCAGGTCTGTGTCCTTTTCCAAATGGAACTGGAAGCGCCAAAGGCCGTGAACATTTAATTTCTCAAACTGTAGCCTAAAGCGCTGCCTATCTAGGGCAACAGAAACGGCTTTTTTCTTTAAGCAACTTTAGGACCAGCAGCACAAACATTGCCTTTGGAGTCTGCATGATGTATGGGATTGTTTTGAAAGTGGTGGATACTTAATGTAAATAGGATGCTGGCAACAAAAAGAATGATGCTCGTGTTGGCAATCTAAAGGATGTTGGGGTCCTTATCTAGCAAGTTCCACACTCTTGGTTTTCTCTTGTCAGCAGACACAGTGTCAGATAAAAGAGAAAGAATCCCACCAATTTCTTGCTGTTTGTTAGCTTTCTGGACTATCTACCTTCTTTCCCCACCCCAACTGCTCTACTTAGAAAGGCAACCGACAGATTCTGGCTCAAAGCATTCCTCTTAAAGCCAGTTAGAGTCCTCATGGCCTGAGTAAAGAGCTGGAATGGGGGAAGGAGATGCAACTTTGCTCCTGATGACTTTGTACAAAGCCTCTCTCATTCTCTGCATTCATGTCTGTGGTTCTTCTGTGCTGGATTAGGTCTCATTTCTAAGGTTTTCAGAAGTATGTATTAATCTCTGTTTACTAGTTTTTAGGATCCAATGTTTGGTTTTTCTCTATTCTTTATCAGCAGAAAGTCTGGAAAGGCTGATGTTCAACTGGTAAATACCCAACATGGTTGTACTGGTTGTTAAAATATTGAACTGCATTAATACTGACTTGTACCTATGAATTATATTTTTATTGAAACACTGAGTCATCCAGTGATATTGTTTGGAAGAGGTGACACTGGAGTGAAAAGCAACTGCTGGGCAGACCAAGGCAGAAGCAGAGGTGGCTGTAGGGCTATGTGGGGCACCCAGGTGCTCCTCAGGAGTGATTATGTCTGAGGTGGGTACTCTGAGGACTCACCTCATGTGGGAAGAGCTGATATCAAAGTGCTACTTGGCCATGAGAAAGAGGCACCTCACACAGTTCTGCTCTGGTTAGGACAAGGTGCCAGAAACTTGAGACTTAATGACTTTCAATTTAATGGGGAAAGTCATTGGAAAAGTTTACGGCAGCTCCCTATGTCAACTTCTGGCAGACACATCAAACAAAAGGGAATAACTTTTTAAAAATTAATAAGCAGTTAGGAAAGTGTGCGAATGGTTCAATGAACTGGTAAGCAATTTTATGATATGTAATTTGGTTTATTTTGAGAATAGTATTTTTCAACTTTATGGCTGTATATATGAAAAGCTGCACTGGTGGTCAAATGCTTTAATATCACTCTCATTTCAAATATTGTACTGCCTCTTTGTCCTCCACTAATTAGTGTTAGTAAAGATATAATAAAATGGGGGAGTACACAAACCAGACTGACTGCCAGTTGGGAATAGATATAGCCAAATATTGATTGAGTGCAGAGAACTACACTGTTGTTAAGAGAGAATCACTGAGATGCTCTCTGTCCTTATTATGGAAAATCAAGTATTCAATCTGGTCTTAAAAATTTCCAGAATAGTTACTATAACCTGTAGAAATAAATAGTTCGGCATTTAATTTTTCTGCCCACTAAAATTTCTGATATTTATCTAAAACTTTCCTTTATTATAGTCTCCCTCATTCAATGGGTATTGGCAAAAGGGTACCAACATTTCCTTACTCCCAAAAATAACTTTGACTTGTGTTATCTAAAGTTAGCCTGCTTGTCCATTCGTTACAGCATACTAATGCTTGAACAACCACTCTGCCCAAACTTACCAGGTACGAATTTACAGTCACTTTTAGCAACAGTTATGGTGCCCCACGTATCGTTTATTGCCTATTCTAAGTCTTTCTTTGGCTAAATAATCTGGTCCAAAGCAGACTTTTCAAAGTACCATGTGGCAAATACGTTTTGGATTAGCAATGCTACAACTCTTTGGAGGTATCAGTTTGTTACAGTTGGAATTCTGATGCCTTGCCATGTTGCCATGCTCAGTAAGTCATTATTAAATTGAGATGAGGAGGTTTTGTTTTCAGAAAGTTTTAGACAATTTAAAAATAAGCCAATGTAGACCACAGTTAATTGATTATAAAGTTGGCTACCACTCATTGAGTGCCTACAATATGCCGAGCACTCCCAAGATAAGCTCTATGGGAGTAAAAATAGCCTAGAACAAGAGCCCTTCTCCCCAAGTATGGTCAGCAGACCTAATGGATCAGCTCCTACCAAATATTTGCAATGACAAGATTTTTTAAAATACATTTAAATATGTTTCATTATTCCATCAACTTGATTTTGATAGTTTGTCATGAAAAAGGTAAAATAAATGAATTCCATAGCATAAATTTAGCAATGGTCACCCTGTTCTTTCCATAATTATAGAAAAATGAAAGCTTCACTTAAGGGTAATAACTTTGTGATAATAAAAAGAAATGCCTCCCCCAAATTTAGCCAAAACTCTGAACTGTCTCAGTTGAAGCTTCAAGTAAAGTTACTGGGTGATGTTTCAAAACCACAGCTTGAGTGACAAGTTCTGCTGTTCTTCTTTTCCACCTCAGAGTTGAACACATACTCTTCTCAGAAGAGATTGGGGCCCACATAGATTAAGAGAATTGTTTGGTATCTCAGAACCACCTATTTGAAGAACTAGGAGGTTTAAAATCACCCCCACTTAAGTCAATAAGGCTGATGGGTTGAGGGCAGGGTCTGAGTCTTATGTCACCTCAGTGCCCCACAACTGCTAACACCTTGCTTTGCACCTAGAAAATCCTAAGCCACTATCTGCTGAAATTAATAACATGTTCTTTTTTTCACACTTAGACTGATTTAGTTAATTTATAACAACAACCAGACATACACAAAAATCCAGAATGTCATCAAACTGATAACCAATAATAGCTAGTGTTTGTTGAATGCCTGTTTGTGCCAGCCATTATGGTTAAGTGTTTTAGGGGCATCATTTTAGTCCCCACAATAGCTCCATAATGCTGGAGACACTCTTCCCATTTTACAGATGAGGTGACTAGGCTTTGGTCCTGGAAACAGAGAAGCAATTTTCGAGGCATCCAGGGAGACTCTGCCTGACCTTCCATGAATCAGTGCTGAAGGCCACTTGTATCCATTCTAAATCAATAGAAAAAGGCAAAAAACAGTATTTGTATTCAGTAACTCCTGCCTTCTAGTTCTTAGGTACTCAAAGGGAGCTGCCTTCATTTCTCGTCTCACAATCAGCTTTATGTGTGAAGCCTAACAAATAGTAACTCTCTCTAGAAATACCTTATGAGATTTTCTCTTAAGAAAATCATTTTAAGAGAGGAAAATGGAGACAGTTCCTTTATACTAGCTAATGAGGAAAGAAAAAATATTTCCATTGTCGTCCTTTTTTTTTTCTCGCTACACCTTCATACTTGCTTCCTAATGCTGAAATCAGAAATCATATGTTTAGCGTATGGCAAAAAATGAGACTTAAAATCATATTTGTCAGTAACTCTGAGCCCTTAAATTCAGCCCTCCAAAATCAGATGGAGGTGTGCAGGCTACTCAGAGAATGAGGTGGAGAAAGGAAGTGCTGAGGTTCTCACCAGCAAAGGGGAAAATGTATTGCTGTCGCTATTCAGATAAACCCAGGGAAAGCTTCTGATCCCACTGCTGAGGCCACGTGTGTGCATTTCCACATACGTTAGGATATTTATTTTTCATAAGGTCCTTTTGAGATATATTTCCTGAGAGAAAATGGTAATATTTAAATATATCCGCTTTAAAAAATTGCTTCTGATTTTTGCAGTTGAAACATTTATTTTTCTTTTGGTAAATAATAAGATTAAAGTGCATTATTCAAATTGAGTACAAAAACAACTTTTTTCCTCTTTTAGCTAGAAATTTTCACAGCGTTTACCCCTTATAGTAATGCTCCGTGGTATTTTTTTTTGTAAAGGGGTCAAAGTCTAAGCCAATAATAGCTGCAGTTTCAAACTTATTACTAGAAATGTGAGGATTAGTATAATTTTAGTTTTTCCTGCATCTTAGGAATGGAGAAGATTTGTAGATGGAGAGTCATTTTTCCAAAAGTTGTATGAAGGTTGCCTTCTGATTCTTTCCTTCATCTCCTTTTCTTACCTCACGAGAAGGTCTAAATGTAATCAAGTCCCAGTTTTAAAATATAATTATATTGCATTTGGTTCAGTGCATTGAACTGACTGTATAGATGATTTTGTTGCATTAATGTGCTGTTTTGTGCATATCATATGATATTTGTCCTCAGGGATTTCATTAGTTTATTTTAACTGAAAGGGTTGCTGTCCAGCTGAAACTGTTAAATGATGAATTTTAATTTCTTTCTTGAATCTTCAACTCAACACATTGTTGGCATCTTCTTGAATACCACAGTATGAGGCCTCCAGAGTTCCTTTTGTCCTCTGCTGGGAGACATCCACTTGACATCTATTTCATGGTTTAAAACAAAGCCTTTGGCATAATTTTTGTGATTTTTTTTTTCTCATCTAAATCATGACTGCTTAAGTAGTGTTGGTTCTATTCAGATGGTAGTTTTTGCTAAATATGTCATCTGTGACCTGGGTTTTAGCTTATGGTGAAAGAACATGTAGAGATGCCCATGCCTGGTCACTGTACGTCAGTATTCTCCTTCAAGAATTCTCATTTCCCTGTCTTGTTATCTCTTTGAGTTAGGGCAAATGATAGAAATAAAAACACAGAAGGCTATTTTGTACAACTAGGAAACACACAAAGTATTTTTTAAATCTCACTAAGGTAAAATTTTTGTCTTATTGTGGACAATTTTTGTTTGTTTTCATCAAAAAGGTGATGTTTGCGTGGTCTCAAAGTTAAAATCAAGGCATAGAAATGAAACCTTGTGAATTTAATATCTAGCTTAGTATACAGCTGTAAAGTGCTTTTCTTTTTTGTCTTGTCTAGGAAATTCTGTACAGGATAAAACCTCTCCCTTTCTTAGAAGGGCCAATTGTTTAATGGAAAGAACCCGAATTCTCAGAGGAGCAGATGCTATCTCTGTGAAAGAGAAAATTACAATATCATTCACAGAATGTTACAAATACTCATATTAAACATAAAAGCAAATCATTATGCAATAATTCTATTGGACCAAAAAATTTCTAGTGTCTCTAATAATAATGCTTTATTGCCTTTGTTTAAATCCAAGATTGTGATTTTCTGTTCTTTCTTTTTCAAATAGAAAGGTGTATTCCCTATTTTAAACTACTGCTAGGAGCTTTCTTTACCTAGAGAAATGTATTTCAGTTAGGTTCTCCTACGAATTACTCCCATTTAAAAAAAGTGTCTGAGATAGAAAGGGTAAATATAGTGAGATCTATGGCATTACTACAAAAATATTGTGCTGTGTTCGTTATTTTTCATTATGCTTTTTAATGCCCAACAGACTCATTCAGTAAATTTGAGGCTTACTGCAGACTTGGAATTATTCTTTGTTGTGTGTTAAACTAATTGGGTTGAATACGTTTTATGTGCTTTTGTTCCACTCCACATAGAAATTGTAGATTATTCATCTTGAATGAATTTTAATTTATTTAAACTTTGCACTGTTGGTGTATGACCGTCTGAGACTCTTTAAAGAACAGACAGCTCTTTTTCCTGTAGACATTATAGGTTTAATTTGCTTTGGATACAAATAACATTTATCTTGTGTTAAAAAGAAAAAAGCACATACTTATGTTGTTTATTATACTTTGATAGATTTTCCAATTATTTCTACGTTTCTTTAAACAAGCATATTTGGAAGTTGTGATAGCTCAAGATGAAAAACCTTATGCCTTTTATATCTTGATGAATTAACACTAACTATCTTACCATGTAGTTTAAATGCCAAAGTGTCATCCTCCCGATGCGATTCATAACGTCTATCCCAGGACAAATTTGTTTTCTTTTCAAGCACACTGAAGTTTCAAATCCCTCTCTCTGTATTTTACCCAACAACAATCTGCAGCTTATTTTTTCTCCAGGAAAATTGAATCTGTTACTGTTTAGTATTCCTACCAGTTTGAAAAATGTGGTTTATATTGGCATCAGAGCAGTAATTTACATATATTGGGATAACAAAAATGCATGCCAGTAAAAGATCAACATAAAACGAAATGCAGAAAAGCTGTTTTCCTTCAACAGCGACTCAAAGCAGCGTTAATAGAGAAATGGATGAGCATTTGCCCTGAATGCGTCACTTGTTTCTTGTAGGTGAAGTGTGACCAGTATTGGCCTAGCAGAGGCACAGAAACCCACGGACTGGTTCAAGTAACGCTGCTCGATACTGTGGAGCTGGCCACATACTGTGTTCGAACATTTGCACTTTACAAGGTTTGCTTTTCATCTTGTTCTCCTCCCTTTACCCTCTCTATTGTTTAAAGAAAGCTTCTTTTGAGAAATCAAATCTCTTAAGGCTTTACTGAAATCTTGATCCCAATGGCAACAGTGAAGAATGAAATAAATCTTCCATTATCACTCGGCCATTTTTCTTCTTGTCTGGCAATTTATCAGTAAATATAAAACTCTTGCTCCGAGTGAAAGTTTCAGCCAATGAAGAATAGATGAAGAAGAACTAGTTCTTCCTGGAAAATGTGATAGGAGCTCTCCTGGTAGTTAAACCTGAAAAATGTAATGCTTCTCACCTAAGAATTTTGTCTTCCTGCGCAAATATTTGTCATTTACAAATAGCTTGGGGTTTATATCTCCAAAGAGTGTGTCTTCCCAAAGGATATAGGGTGGGAGAAAGGAATTAAATAGCACATTTTAGCATTACCTCTTCCCTGTTATTCATCATTACCACCTGAGGCTGGGAAAACAGCATTTCAGCTGATACTCCTATTTCACAGAATGGTTCAAGTGAGAAGAGAGAAGTGAGACAATTCCAGTTCACCGCCTGGCCTGATCATGGTGTTCCAGAACACCCTACACCTTTTCTAGCTTTCTTACGTAGAGTCAAAACCTGTAACCCTCCGGATGCTGGTCCGATGGTTGTGCACTGCAGGTAAGAAGCATTTGTTTCACTTGCAGTCAGGAGGTTTCTGAGGAAACAGAAAGCTAAATTGTTTCTCATTGGATGTGTTTGCAACTTTTTGACATTCTGGGATACTAAATGCCTTCATAAATAACACAGCTCTCCTTTGGTCAAATGAGGCCTAGGCTAACATCAATAGGTTGGATTTGACATAGATGTAGCTGTGGTCCATTGCTACTGTCTTTCCCCAGTGAAGAGAAATAAATAAACACAAAGTTAAGTGGGCACATGGCTGTAAATATGTAAAACAAAAAATAATGTGTGGGGAACTATTCTTAAACACAAATTTATATTGTTTGACAAGTTCTCGTGGGCTGAACTGATACAACCTTTTTACTATTTATAGGGAAAAAATTAACAAAATAATATCATACAAGCTTTAGGGAGAATATCTTATTGCTTAAAGATGCCTTCTGTACATTAGTAATATCAAGTCTCATAACATCACTAATTTGATTTTTTAAAGATGTATTTAATAGAATATAAGATCTGTAATTTGGAAGGAGTTATTTTATGTACTCAAAGATAATAAGCTTGTATTTTTCTCTTGAAATGTATAGTTTGTATTTTTTGCTTAAGTCTAACAGCTATACCACCACTGAGATTGCAATATATATAAATGTTTATAGATTTTTAAATATTAAACTGATTTCTTCCAGTTGCTTGAGTTCCTCTTAAGTGTCATTACTAACAGACTACTCAAGCGATCTGGTCAGAGTCTATTTATTACTATATAAATGTATAGTACATATATAATTTCATGATAGTTCTTTATAACATGAGAAATTCAAAGATGAAGAAATATTGCTTCTTCCACAGGTAAGTAAAATAGGAAAAACACAAGAAAGCATCTATCGTAAATCAGTTCTATCATGACTTAATTCCATAGGTCTCTTTCATACCCCATATTATACTATAATATAATACAGTAGACCTTAGAAAAGGGGCTAGTTTTTTAGAAATGGGGTCAATGGATTGATCAGAATAAAAGCAATGAAATTCACGTGGCCAAACCATGCTACAATGCTCATTGTTAAACAATGGGCTGGCAAATTCCAAACAGGATAAAGTTTCTCTTTTCCAGCAAATGTTTTCCTAGATAAAACCAGTAATAACATTACCTTGTATTTATGTAGAGTATTTTACTAATTTCAAAGCACTCCCCTATGCTTTATTTTCTTTGATGTTCATAACAACAGTACGTTGGGTTAAGAGAATTATGTTGGGTCAAGAGAAGTGAGAGGCTACACAGGTTGCTTCAAGTACTGATAACTAAGAAGATGATAGCATAATCGGCCTCAAGTCTTATCTAGATTCTTGTTTCCCTATATCTGAGACAGGGTCCTTTGAGGACTGGCCACTCCAGCTGCAGTTTTCTGCATGATTCTAAAACATTAAAAATTGTTTTTAATTTCAGCAAGTGCTTTTACATCATGAAAGTAGATTTTTGGTTCTCCTGCCTTTTGGTTTTAATTCAGGTGCTAGTTTGATCAGTCTGTACACTCTGTTACACACAGTTCTTTGCAGGCCTCGGAGAGCCAATGTACCTGATTATATGGTGCCTCTGTTTGGTAAAAGCTGAACTTGATTATAAAAATCACAAATGAAACACATGAAGTGTTTTCAGATAGAGTTTGGCCAAAGAATAGAGAAACAGAAAATTTGGGCTAGCAGAAGAAATGTTGCCCTTGTGTGCCTCATGGCAAAAATACGGTACACACACACACATACGCACACACGTGCTGCACACACACACACATGCCTGCACACACATATGTAATTATATGTTTAATAGGAACAAAAATTATAGACACATAATTTGGAAGTTTTCACTGAAAAACAGCATGATGATTTTTTTCACATTGCATTTCAAAATACAGAATCTGTCCTTTCTCCAAATTTTCCTCCCATTTCCGTAAATTAAAGTGGAGGCACTAGAATTAAAGTGGAGGCACTAGAAAACTGAGATAGATAGATAGCTAGATAGATACATACATACATACATACATACATACATACATAATTTTTAAAATACATTTCACCCTCTGTAGATTATAAGCAAGGTATAGGGTTCATGCTGGGCACCGTGACGGACACAAAAATGTTTGCAAGCAAATAGCAAATATGAGAGATAAGATAAATAGCTGTAATGCCTTATTTTGAGAAAATACACACACACACACACACACACGCACACCCCCCCCCCCACATCCGTGTTACGTTAAGCCACCTGGACTCACCTCAGAGAGAGACAGGCTACTCAGGAGAAATAAGGAAACAAAGATGAATGTACTGAGCTAATAGCTGCTGACATTTGGAAGTGCTGTGCCTGAGGCTCTGGAGAAGCTGCTTATTGAAACAAACAACAGAAGAGTAGGTATATTGGTGGAAGAAATTTGTTAGCAACTTCAAAACAATGAGGGAAAGGAACTGCATAAACCGAGCTCTGTGACATAATTACCCATAGGTAATTTTACATGTCTGGTAAGAGGTTTTGGCCTCTTTATTTAGGAGGGTCATGGCTACACTGTCAACATCCATATTATCATGAATTTTTGAGTTGAATACAGCCAAGTTCAAACTTGACAGTATAATGTTTTGTGACAAAGCAGCAGATTAAAGTCATTCTTAAATGACAGTTATTCATGTAGCATCCCAGAAATTCTAGTTTAGAAACCATTTCTAAGCAGAAGGAAACTATGCAAAAAGCCACAATAACCATGTTACAAAGGGATACTGATCACGGTTAACCATGATCATGTTACAGATAATCGCAAAAAATAGTCTGGAAGGTAAATGCTGTATTTTGTGTTGTGATTTCTTTTATCATGTACTAAACTTTTTTTTTTTTTTCTATATTAAAGAAGTAGTGACAAAGTAGATCCAAGCCTTCTGCCCAATATAGCCTATGGTGAGAATGGAGGAGGTTTTAAAGAGGTCAGGTAGTAGCCCAAAAAAGGTGGGGCTGGCGGTGCAGTACAGAAAAAGGATATCATGGTCCTCCAATGGTTCTGGGTCGTAATTGGAGTAGGACAAAAATGAGCCATTAAGTAAAAGAAATTCTAACAGTCAACAACAAGAAAGAATTTTAGGCATAGCCTAGGGCAACATGCGCAGACAAGACCTTGGAAGGTCAGGGAGGACAGAGTCTACCAGATTCCTAAAAGAAAGAAGGTCTGGTTCAACAGCAAGCAAGGAAAGGCCAAATCTAGTTATCCATCAGTTCATACAGAGCATAGAATCTCAACATTGAGGATACGCACTCTGGAGAGCTAGACTGCCCAAGTAAAATGTCAGCTTGTTTACTTACTGGCTGTGTGCCTTTGGACAGATTATTTAATCTCTGTTTCTTCACCTGTAACATGGGATAGCACTGTAAATAGCAATGAGAATTTTATAAAAATCAAGTAAAATGACATAAAATAGATAGATATAAAGCACTTGAGATAGTGCATAGCATATAGAAGTATGCAGTAATTTTAAATTATTAATAATTATTCATTACTGAGTACCTTTTAAAAGCTGTATGTATATTTAGAACTCTGAGAAGAAAAATTCAGCATGAACTTGGATGTCATCTGTGTAACCTGAGCCATCCATTTTATTAAATCACAAATGTTTATAAATATCCAAATCATTAAATGAATGGATTTTTTTCAAATGTACATGTTTCTACTATGGTAATCCCATAAGACTTCTCAGCGAGAGAGAACACGTTGATGCTACGTGTTAGAGAGAATCATTTATAATAATACATCTGTTTGTATAAAGACCTGAGAAACCTTTCAACTCTTAAAATGATGCTGTTAAAGGAACTTAATATTGTGGTCCTTAATGCCTTCAAGATGAGGTCTGAACTGCTTATCATTGCATTCATGACCCTTTGTAATCTAGGCTGATCTCACCCTTCGCACCTCATTGTTGACTCCTTGGGCCATCTTCTGATAGCTACACATTTCAAGTATCTTCATCTCTGGCTCTCAGCAAAAGATATTTATCTGGTCTAGAATTTCAACAATTCCCCTTCTCTACTTGATGATGTTCAACCTTGATGCATAATCCAACTTAAATAGCACTTCCTATTTGTATTGCAGAGGTTGCAAACTGGCTTCAGATGGTTTTGTTGATATATATGATAATTTTTAAAAAATTTGAGCATGAATTTCTTTAAGCTGGAATGCACTATCCAGTTTTCCAAACCCTTTCCACTCCCTATTATTTTATACACATTTATGAGATTGCTTCATCTTGTAGACATTTGAGTTGTAACTCTGGAGAAATATTTTAAGCTTATTCCCCAATTCTCTTCCCACAGGAAGAATTAAATATTCTCTAAATTCTCATAGAATAGGTTCACACTTTGCATGTTTAGCTAAATGTGTGCAGATCATATGTGCCTTGAGATCTTAGAAGGCATGAGTAATGGCTTATGTACATTTTTACCCCAGCTCTTACACCTTAGTAAGCACTCAGTAATTGCTTGTCCAAGTTTGTTGAATTCTATATGGCATTTTAATAATTTTTACAAATATAGTAAGAGTTTCAAGGCTGGACTGATTTTTTTGGTTTGTTTTTTCACCTAAGAGACTGTATTTTTTTCCCTTTATATTGGGATATATTGGGATATTTCTTTATGAGAGCTTAATTTTTAAATTGCCTTTGCCTTACTTATAACTATTTCATATTCTTTCCCACATACCATCTATTCCATGATTAAATATAGACATAGCTCCCCATTTTGTAGCCATACTAATAGTTCAGGATAGTTGAGCCCTTATTCAACCTTGGTCACCAAGCATACAAACCATACGCTTGGCTCCAGGTATCTCTTGTCAACTGAAGAGGCCCTGTTGTAAGTGCTTTATATGTGTTACTGCTTTTCCCTTCCCATGGTATTTACAAGGAGTAATGTTAGTTTCCCATTTCACAGAAGAAAAAACAGCAGAGGCTGAGTAAGACCAGCTTACTTGCCTGAGCTCACACTACTAGTGGTGGCAATGTTCCCCACATTGCATGGCCCTATAAATCAGGCAGATTCTCCAGACTTTAGGTCCCATGATGGATTTTAGCTCCCCTTTCTGCTGTCCCTTTGGGGGCCTTTCTCCATCAAGCCTTCCCTGGTGACCTGGTCAGAATGAGCCACTCCTTCCTTTCTGATTCCATACCACATTGCTCTATTCTGGCCTTTCTTCCACTCCTTCTGAATCAAAGGCAATTGCTAGCATGTGAGTCTCTTCCATTCCTTAATCACTTGAACATAAATAATCACAATAGCTACCAATCATGGCGCCATTACTGTTTTCCAAATATTACTGAGCATTCATTTAATCCAGAAAATAATATATTTTGCTTGCAAAGAGCATTAAGCACAGGTAGGTAGTAAGTGATTTGTTCAAGATCATACAGCATATACATTTTGTCCTGATTTCAAAGTCCATGGTCTGTTTACCCATCATTATATCCAGTTCTTACTCTTCGTATTGCAGAGACCACCTAGTCCCTTTCACTTAGCTCTTTACTGCACATGTTGTCAGATATTGGCCATTATCTCTTCACAGCACATATATATGTGTGTGTGTGTATATATACACGCACACTATATATATAATCGTGCAGTGCATATATATATATGAGTGCGTGAATAGAGACATATAGTATTGTTTATATCTTATTTGTAAAATGTGATTTGGGAGCAGAACTTTCTATTTATTAAACTGAGATTTCCTTAGAGGTCATGCGTTACATTTTCCTATATCATCTTAGTCTTCCCCTTAGAAACTAAGGCCATTTTGTTCACCTTTTGAGCCTTGTTCCTTATGTTGTTTTATAGAATAATTTGTGGCTTATATTCTAAACCACATATTCTATAAAGTCTATATTCTAGTACCAAAGGGACATGACAACTGATTTGCTCTAAGTATTTGCATTTGTTAAGAATGAATACGTTGGGGAAAAGCTATAATTTCAGTGAATCAGTTATAAAACCCTGACCCATGATACTAAATCTTGTGTCACATTAACTCTTTTTAAGACAAAGGGAAGACTTTTTCTTCATAAGAGAAACATTTATTTATAAAAAAAAAATTGAAAAGGGGATAGATCACAACTCTTGAGTTGATCTTCTAAATGAAACAATCTCAAGGAAAATAAAATAAGCTTCCTGAGTGTCACTTAAATCTATCACAATCATAGAATCAAACCGCCCTTCAGAACTGGAAGGAATAGGAACTGCATACCAGATATAGATCAATAATGTCCTAGAAGCACCAACAGGCCACTAATGTGGCCCAGTAAAAAATCAGATGCCAGTTTGGGGGTGTAAAAACTCCTAAGTTCCAATCTTCATAATGCTTTCTGACTTTGCATATGGAAGCACAACCAGGAAACTATGTAGGCCATATTCATAACATAACCATGTACCCCTAAGCCCAACCCAATAGTGATGAAAATGGCTTTTTCAAAGTCAAAAGATTTTGGAAAGCATTTCATAAGAGCATAAAAACAAAAGACCTTGTGATCCAAAGAAGCTAAGTGTGCTGTGGAAAATTGTTTAATGCATTTTTAACCATTCATTCTAAATTCCATTTTTATTTCTTCTAATGTTCCATTCAAATGTCTCTTCAGATCAAAGACCACAGGTATTTCCAAAGCATGTGATAGTTTTGAGATACTGACAAATGTGAACCATAGACCTATATTTTCCTTAAACCTGGGGTGTATTTTTATGTGTAAATTAGGTAATAGGAGATGCTAACCCTCTGTAGATGAAAGGTGGGATTGTTAAAAATGCCAACATCTCTCGATAAGAATGGGTGGAGTGTACAAATTATGTCTGTATTTATGGAAACATTTTAAGGTGAGGAAAAATAATTATGCCATGTGGAACCCATTATGCCAGATTCTGTTTTTATATATCAGTAATTCTGTATAAGAAGCAAATGCTTGGTTTATGAGACAACATAGTGATACAAAACAGGAGGCTGGGTTTTCAGTCTATTGATGGCACAGTCCTATAAGAGAAAAATACCTTCCTTCCGCTAAAATAGTTTAAAAGTAATGGCACACACAAAAAAAGCATTAAAAGGAATTGCATAGTGTCCCCAGTAGGTATAAAGTGTAAAACTGAAAATGGAGAATCTGAGGTGCTAGGAAGAGCACTCTGGCTGCCTGATGAAATGCAGAATTTATTTGAAAAGAAGCATGATAGATATAAAGGCAGTGGAGGAGAGGTGAGGCCAAAAGTAATACCATACTATCTAACTTCAAAATCATATATCAGGTCTATATGATGAAGGTTCCTTCAAGGGCAACTGAGAACCTATCACCAATCCTGTTCCCATTGCGTGCCTAAGTATAGCAACCAACTTACTTTTGTGTTGTAAGTGACTGTTTACAGAGCATGTCCTCATCGC
Source organism: Papio anubis (assembly GCF_008728515.1). Lineage (NCBI taxonomy): Eukaryota > Metazoa > Chordata > Mammalia > Primates > Cercopithecidae > Papio > Papio anubis. The sequence goes on along the minus strand of NC_044988.1, from coordinate 37,415,145 downwards.
TTATTTTATTTGATGTTTATGGTAAGAGTAGCAGATGTGCATTATTACTTTCCTCACTCTCCAGCTAAGGAAACTGAGACTCTGAGAAGTTAAGTGATTTGCTGAAGAACACGTACTTTACTAGTAAGCTGAGTCAGGAGAACCCCCTTTCTGATCTCTGTGTATATTATACTGCCATTTTCCATTTTGCTCAATTTATATCTTACAAATGAGAGTAGAACTGTCCCTAACCTGCAAATGAGATGGCTCCTAGCACACAGAGCTGCTCTTAGGGGCCAGCAATGCATGGTAGTGAAAACTCTGCAATTGAAGTTGTTCTAACAGAGTTCAAATCTTAGCTGTACTGTTTACTGCATCTGTAACCTTGAGCACATTAAACAGTCTTTCTAAGACTCAATTTCCTGATCAGTAACGTGGGGATATAGTGGTATTTCTTTCATAGTATTGGTTTTAAAGATTGAATAAGAGCTATGTAAAGTGATTAATTAGCCTGTTATATAGAAATAAGTCAACAAATTTTTACAGTTACTGACTTTTAAAAATTGTTTTACCTCACATAGTTATTTCAATTGACTCTAGTAATGTCAACAAAGAATACTATGATATTTTCTGAACTGTGAGTTTGAGTTCTATGTAATTGTCGATTCAGAAGAGTAGAAAACATGTGCATGTATACATTAACATAGAAGATGGGTGGCAACTGGAATATGTAACACAGAAAAATGTGTTAAGTACTGTTATAATTATTTCATTGCACTAAAATAAATGCTTCTCTTATTAGAACCAATTGTTTCTATAAGCAGGGTTTCTCAACCTCAGCAGTTTGGACATTTTAGATCATAGAGTTTTTGCTATGAGAGCCGTCCTATACATTGTAGGATGTTTATCAGTATCCTGGGCTTTGCTCACCAGATGCCAGTAACTCGCCCCACCCTCACCTCCCTTCCCCACATTGTTACAGTAAAAAAAGTTCTAGGCATAGCCAGATGTTCCCTTGGGTATAAAATCACCCCTAGGTGAAAACCACTGCTTATGGTAATAAAACTGATTTTTAACGTTGGCAGAATTATTGTGTCCAAACAATAACCCACCTCAAAGTTTTAGCTTTAACAACAACAAAAACAAAAAGCTAATTTGAGTGCCACTCTTATTTTACATATTTGAAGAACTTCTTTGTGAGACTTATTTTAATTATAAACTTTTAAAGCATACAGAGAACTAGGCTCATTACTTGGAAAGAAAAGAAATCTAATAGTGTTTCTTACCTTGGTCAGCAACCATACAAACCATACGCTTGGCTCCAGGTATCTCTTGGCACTAGAAAAATAAATAAATAAATCCACCTTCAAGGACAAAGATGTGCCACCATTACTGGATTCAAAAGAACAGGCCGTAGGCGTTTAACTCTACTGCCAAAAAGGAGTTCCAAAAATATTTTTGCACCATGGCAGCCTTGCAATAAATCTTCGTCCTCTCAAAGTGGCTACTTTTAAGGGCCATGCTCTTTGGAGTTGATAAATGCTAGTCTTTTGTGCTACGATATCAGTCACATTGCTTCGTATTCACACTTGGTATGACGTCCAGCATTTTGGCAGTTCCAAACAATAAGCCCCAGGAGTGCCCTCAAGTGGCATATGACTTAGTGACTGTCCCTTTTTCATTGTTTAATGGAGGCCAAAGATAACAGATGAGATGAATGGAAGGAAAGTGAGTCATAATGTCAGACCGCCTGCCCAAGCTTGCAGGTTCCTGAAATTATTTGCCCTTTGATTTTTGAGGGTACAGATTTCTGGGACAGCACACTTCATTTTTAAATCATAGAAATTTACCAAAGGTAAGTTGTTTAAGAAATACTTGCTTATGGAATGTGTGTTCATTGTTTTTGGTGTTGAGCATTGAATCATGTTTTAAAATACTCTAACTGGATTTCTGTTTCCGGTACACCTATGTGCCATAGGAGTTGGCAGAGCAGAGGGTGTGTCTATCAGTTAGCATTGCTATCTACAAATACCAACCCAAAACACAGTGGCTTAAAACCACAGTAATCTGTTATTTCTCACAAATCTGTGGGTTGACTTGGGGCAGGACGTGGATCTTCTGCCGATGTCTCCTGAGCACTTTTTCTCAGTCAGCTTGAAGGGCTAGGAAAGCCAAATGGGGTCTCTCTTTCTCCCCAAGGCTTTTCATCCTCGTCCAGTGGACTCAGGGTTCTGAGGACATCACAAGGGAAGCTACGAGGCCTTTTGAGACAGTTGCTTTTACTACATTCCTTGGTTTGAAACAAGTCAAGGTCCATTCCAGATTCAAGGAATGGGGAAGTATACTCCACCTTTTGATGGGAAAACAACTGATTTATGACCTCATTTATTCTACCTCTGAGTGTGACATTGCTGAACCTTATTTACTGGATTGGTGGAACTCTGCTCTTCATGCTCATCAGCCTGGCTAAATACAATGTGAATTTCCCTCCCCAGGCTGGATGAGAGGAGCCAAGACCCCTAAGATGACCCCAAAATACAGGGTTTATGAATAGTATATGAAATAGGTAAGAAAGTAGGAAAAAAGTCCATTTTCAAAATGTATTTCATAACTGCTACCTGATTACTTCTGGTAAAATATCAGCTTGTGCGTAGCAGAAACTTGTGCTCTTAACTCTCCTTACATCCTAACTCAAAAATATTTCCTTTACATCTTTCTGTAATTCAAGATTTACTGGGGTTAGTGGGCCTCTTTTTGAACTCCGAAACAAGACTATGATTCATTCACAATGAATCATAGACGTGGAAGGGATATTTCCAGCCTCTCAGACCACTTCCCCCTCTGCAGCCTTCCCTTTTTTTTTTTTTTTTTTTTTTTTTTTTTTTAAATTTCAGTGTCGAGAAAACAAAATTAGGCCAATGAGGTTGACAGCTTTCCCATAGACTTCTGCTGGACTCAGGTCTTCAGACTGCTAGTCTAGTATGTTTTCCACTGTGGTATGGTCCTTAAAATTTTGTTCAAATTAATTTGATTAAAGGGTCCCTTAACATTTTCTAGATGCATTAGGAAAATAACCAGAAAGCACCTATATAATGAGAGGAAGTGTTGTGTTTGGCACCAAGATGATTGGAGTAGGTAATTTTGACACATTAGACCCAATTAAGCATCCCAGATCTTCAAGCCCATGACTAATGGAAACAAAGGCTGATGGGTAGCCAGGGAGCACCCTGAATGCACTGGGTACCCATTTGGTCAGTGAGGCTACAGCAGCAGATAATCATACAGTGATGCCAAAGGGAGATGGAGAATATGTCAGAGATAAACCTGTCCTGCCTTGTGGCAGTTCCTGGAGCCAAGACGGTGGAAACCCCTTCAAGGCCAGTAAAAATTACTTTACATGCTGTCTTGGCGGGCCTTGCTGTATCTGCCGCTCCCGTTGGAGTGCTAGCCTGACTGTGCCGTGGCTGTAGCATGAGCTTTTTAGTGTCGATATGCCTGGGAGGCCCATCATCTACAATTTCCTCATCTCAGGCTCCAGCCAACTGCAGCAGATGCTATTGTTACCTATTCTATTGAATAAAGTAGGAAGCAAAGAGAGAAAGAAATTTGCCAACATTTTTTTTTCTGCTGGAACCGAAATAAAAACTGTGTGTGGTACGTTGTCCAATGATAACCCATGTGCCAAATCTCCATTTTGTGTAACATGCTTATATAAGACTCTGCTTCTGTATTTCTTAACGTAATATAAATGACCTTCTTGATTCCACTGTAGATGTGTTACAATTATAGCCATTCAGATTTCTCAATTTGGATTGGTGCTATTTCTTGCCCTTGCAAACCCTTTGCTTCTGACCATACCATCTGCTGGAATCATTTATATTTCTTTCACACACTCAAAGTGTTTGTTATATGCCTATATTTAGCTGTGTAAAACTCTGAAATATTTTATATAAATAAACAAATGTTTAGCAAGTATTTTCAAACCCTTTGCCTTGATAACTAGCATTAATAAGGTACATTTGTGTCTCTAACGTAAGTACAGCTGCAGAGAGAATTTCTTGTTAGAGAAATGTATGAAGTGACACCAAAATCAGAAGAGAATTCCTTTTGAAATAAAAGCCTGCATATGCAAGCAGTCTCTGTGCTGAAGACAACGTAAATGATGATGAACTCAGCGAGCAAAAGGTTATTTTTGGATACAAAACATAGCTGGGGGTGGGGGCTGTCTTCAAACTCTCCTAAGTAGCTGGACTTTCCAAGTTATCTTACCAACTTTTGAGCCCCAATATGACATTGATGAGCCTGCAAAGTCTTATTAATCTCTTTCTCACCGCTCTATTCTCATCACCCAGTTAAGTGCAACGTGAATGTCCTTCACAGGACTGAATGAGAAGAGCAAAACCCCCAAGTACGGCCCAAACTAAGGGTTTTTTGGTCAATCTATAAAATAGGTAAGAGAGGAGGAAAAGGGACCTTTTAATTTTTTTCAAAACAGCCACCTGATCTTTTTTGTTGTTGTTGCCATTTTCACCTGATTGATTTGCTTTTTCCTCTTGGATCCATAACTACCCCTAGATGTGTATATAAGAGTTGTGAATTGGAGTGCCTTTTTCTATCTGATTTTTCCCTTCACTGAGGTAAGGCTCCTCCTTGTCACTGAAGCAGAGCTTGAATTGAGATTTGACCTGTGTGTTGCCTAAGTACAGATTATTTGATGATGCTTGGTTTTTTTAATTAGACTGTCCTCCAAGCTCAGAGTGAGTACGTAAATGAATATAGAAGATAAATGTATGTAAGATGCAACCTTAATTGGTCACAATGGTAAGCCTCCAAATTTTATCAAGAGCTAGGGTTGTTGGATTTTTGTATGGACAAACAGAGACCACGAATGGTCTCCAAATATAAACTGTGTTTTATACATGCTCTAAAACCCTAGTAAAAATCAAGTACTTCCTATATAAGCAATCGCATCTATAGTAGGCAATTTTAAAATGTAAACTGATAAATCAAGCTCCTGGATCTTTAAATCTTCATTTTAAGTGTGTCCTAAGAAAAACAACTCTGAATTCCATGGCATTCACTACATACTTGGCTTTCAAGATAAAAAAAATGATAATTGTAGAAATGTAGAAAAATAAGAGATATTGGATAAAACTGTATGGTCTTGTGCAAGTCACTCACTTGACTTAAGTTGTATTTCTGTAGAAGGGTAGAGAACAGTCTGGTCATTTGCCAGTGACATCTTCTCAGAGGAAAACTGGATAAAATCTGACAGATTAAATGCTTGTTTACTTTGATGATGATCACGATTATGATGGTTTTCTAGAAATCGGTTTCTTTGAAGAAACAACCTCAGTCCAAATTTTGGTTTATAGGTGGTCAGACATTCTTCATATCCTAAACTCTCACTTTGTCAACCTGAACCAACTCCAATTCTAATCAACTGGGCAGAGGCTTTCTCAGTCTGGACTCATGCTCACTACTTATATTTGAAAAACCATAACCAATCATGTTACAAACCACAGAAATCCTCTACAATGTATGGTTAATATTTCATCCCTCTTTTGTGTGTCTGAAAATGATTGACCCGGTTTCAGACTATTTTCTCTGAAGTACTATAGTCTGAAATCCATTTGCTATCTTGGTTCAATTAAGCTCAAACTTATTGGTTTGTAGGGTACAATAGTAAAGCTACAAGCTTAGCAAAACCTCTTCCAGAATTTAGTAAGGAGCTCTGTGAATGTAGTCCAGTTACAAGAGATAGGTATGTATGCCTTTGTTGTTGTGTTTATATTTTCTAAAGGCTTAGGAATAAACACATTTTTAAAATCTGAGATAATCTACATGTAACTCATTTTTAGAGTGAATCTTTGTGGCCTTCATAATGTACAAAGGTACAAATTCCTAAGGTGGTCTTCATATCTCTTGCTGAATTCTTTGCCTGCATTTCTACATGGGCAATCTTATCAAGTCACAGAATTTTCTGCTAAAGCGTCATCATATCACAGTTTGGCTATGGCCTAAAAAACCAATAGTCCAATTCTAGTTTTTGGAAGAAGGTGAGTGGGTCTGAACACCATCCTCTTTGTTATTTCTGCCCTGTGGGGTACTTTACATTTAGAAAGTGCTTTACCTTAAGGAGAAACAAAGGAGGCTGTTTTTTCAGATTTTTTTTTTTTTTTTTTTTTTTTTTTTAGTTTGGTCATTTTCAAACATACCCCAAAGTGGAGAGGAGATATAATGAACCCCCAAGCACGCATCACATAACTTCAATTAGCAACATTCCAAGCAGTATTTGTGAAATGGCAATTCATTTTCTATTTTTCAAAGAAACTCATTACATAACTGCCATTCAACATTTGAGATTTTAATAGCCAGGGCAGCCTTATCTCAGGTAAATATTCAATTTCCATGGACAGAGGCAGTGTAAAAGGCAGTTATTACTGCTTTCTCGGCTCTAGGTTGAGTGCTCCTAGACTGGGTGTCCTATGCTGTTATAATCTGATACTTAGACTCCTTTTCTGCATCTGAAGTCTTACAGCATGAAGTTTCAAAATGATTACAGAGTATTGAAACCACCTTCCTCATCCTCTTTGGAGAGCTTGTACCCCAAATTGTCCTTAGCAACATTTGGCTTGCAGTCTTTTACAATTTTTATTCAGCACTTTTACTTTTAATTAGGCTCAGTTCCTCAAAGGCTCCACCACTGCCTGTTATTTGACATCCTAAGTTTCACGTTCCCCTGCTAAAACTTTTCTTTTAATCTGTGAAAGCAGAGCTAGATTTAAAATGTTCTACTTCATTGAGAAGAAAGAAGAAAATAAAAAAAAAATAGCAGTTTTACAAATCTAAGTTTTACAAATCCATCTGTTGACCATTGATTCTGACCCATTCATAATTGGCATACATAATTCACACCTATTCTGGGTTATAAGAAGTATAAGCAAATCTACAGAAACAGAAAAAAAAAAGGTTTGAACATAAGAATGAAAATCACTCCGAAAATTTGGGATACCTCATCAATATATGTGCACATTGAATCATGGATTATTAATTGATGTGGGGGGGGGTGAATTTCTGTAGTCTAGTAAGTATGGGCAAAAATAAGTTAAATTAGTTTCTTTACAGCAGGCTTTCTCAACCTTATGCATTGTGAGCCTTCAAGAGGAAATTTATAGAACTCTTTTTTCCCCCCTTGGAATTTCTCTAAAGACTCCAGGAAGTGCTATCATAAAAGAAATGTTTCATAGCCTGCATAATTTGGCTCACAGTAATAAAACAGGGTGATGAACTATTAAGTGTAATTGGCTAATGAATTAGCAACATTCAATAAAATGTATATATAAATATAACCAGTAAATATTTATTACAACTGCACTGTGCAAAACTCTGGGTTATACAGTGTGTATCTCCTTCAAAAAGCTTAATCATCATATATGAAGAGATCTAAAGCAATCAAGACCTTTCAGAAGAAACCTTGATCTGTATGTTCAGTTCAGACTTGATCATTTAGATAAAACCTCAAGTGAAGCAGAGAACCCTAAAATGTATGTATACAGTTGACGTTAACCTGAAATGCATAACTGTATATTAGATTCACTAGTTTTTAAAATTTGGGACTAAGAACTCGTATTTGAGTATGACCAATGTTTAGGAGATTTCGTGTTTTTAATATCAACAGCAAACAGTATTTTGTTTCTAAAGTTAACCAACTGAAGTTTAGAATCCATCTAGATGTTTATAAATATTTTTCCATTTACCTGCAGTTGTGTCACCCTTACCTAATTCAATGATACTTTCTTGGCTGTAATGGGACAAATTAGTTTTACTTCAATCTTTCCAAAGTAGTTAACTTGGTTTCTACAGAAACAACTCATTTATTTTGTAACTATTTGTAACTATATCTGGTCATTTTAAGTAATGTAATTCTTAAATTTTATTTTACATTTACAGTAAGAATTACATTACTTAAATAAAATGACTGATTATTTTTGGAATAAACATGATGACACCACAAACATCCTAGAACCACAGACATCCTATAGAGTAGCCTCCTAACACTCAGCTAACCTAGTGCAGTGAGCAATGGGAGGAGATTTTTGGAGGAACAGGAAAGCTTGAGTTAAATTGGTTAAATGGAAGTCAGATAAGAACATGCATATTGATAGCCATATGCCTATGGAAAGGAACAAATGATGGAACAAACAGTAAGCGGTACTTGAGATAAGGGGAGGAAAACAGAACTTTGACACAAACAAAGCAATGCAACTGAAATGCAGAGATTGTATTTTAGTCTTTGTTCCTGAATCTCTCCACCTGTAAAATGCACGAGAATGGCTTGATGGGTAGCTCTTAAACTTTAGCAAGCACCAGAATCACCTAGGGGCTTTCTAAATTCAAATAGCTGGCTGGGCGGGGTGGCTCACGCCTGTAATCCTGGCACTTTGGGGCACTGAGGCAGGTGGATTAGTTGAGACCAGGAATTCCAGACCAGCCTGGGCAACACAGTGAAACCCCATCTCTTCTAAAACTATAAAATTGAGCTGGGCATGGTGGCGCATGTCTGTAATCCCAGCTACCCGGGAGCCTGAAGCAGGAGAATTGCTTGAACCTGGGAGGTGTAAATTGCAGTGAGCTGAGATTGTACCACTGCACTCCAGCCTGGGTGACAGAGTGAGACTCAGTCTCAAAAATAATAATAAAAATCAAATTGCTTGGCCCCACCCCTTGATTTTCTGATTCTCTAGATTGGGGTGGGGCCTGAAAAATTGCATTTCTAACAAATCCCCACATGCTGCTGCTGCTGCTGCTGGTCATGGGGCCACACTTTGAGAACCACCAGATCTCTTAAGACCCTGCTGAATCTAAAATCTGATTCAATTGTATATTACATTTTTTTTTTTTCCTGAGAGGATTTAAACCAGAAAATAAAGTTAAATATTGGTTTCATAAAATTTATTAGTAGAAGTCTAATAAACTATGCAAGTCTATAAACTATGCCAGAATAGAAAGGTTGCATATCTACTCTACGATTAGGCTAACTGAATTAAAATATCCAATTCTAGGCCCTCAATTCATAGAAAAAAAGAAAGTACTGAAATTAACACTGATCAAGAAGCTATTATTTAAAATGTATTTTGCTGACAGTATCATAGAAAACTTAGGAAATGGGTTTACATTTTACAGGTGAGAAAACAGAGGCTCAGGAAGAATAAATAAATGATGTATTTAAGACACAAGCTGCAGGTGGAAGAACCAGAGTTTATATCTCTAAATTCCATAAAATTTTTGTTTGCCAGCCTGGTTCTTTCATAAAATATGTACCTCACATCAAAGACCATTTGCTCTGTCATGCTTACTTGAAAAGAAAATAATCAGTTTCATCAACTCAGTCAGGACTTTATGTTTAAACTATTTTAATCAGTAAGAAGTGAACCTTCAAGAAAAAAAATGGTGGGGAGAATTTTAAAGTGTAGCAAGTCTTTAATTCCATGAGCCAAAACTGAATTTCTTCCTCAGGCTATAACTTTCAACCATTAGAGATATGTGGTTAGAGATGGTGTCTTTGAGGTCACATTGCATCCTCCTCCCTTAGAACTATGCCACTCATGAAACAGACACTAAATAAAGTGAACATTAGAGTAGAAGTGTCACAATCCAAAACGATGCCAGGAGTCATACCATGCAAGAATCTGAAGGGTATAATGATCTGTATGTATAGACTAAAAAATACGGGAGTTAGAATTACTCTCAAAGACCAAGAAGTAATGGTTTCCTTTGTTACTTAGGGGAAAGAGGGAGGGACTGGGGGTAGGCTGTTGACCAGATTTTGTGGGGACCAAACCCTGTAGGATACTTACATTCATTTTGTCAGGGTTTGTAAATGTTGAGTCTGGGGCTTGTCTTCTAATTAGCATTATGCCTAGTATTAATGGAAATGTATGCTGCATCCCTGATAATTATCAGGGTAATAAGCATTCTATTCCCAATATCTTCCTCCCTATATGAGGTAGATTAAGTCTGCAAAGAGAAGCATTTAGTGGCCCCGAAAAGGGATGCACCATATAGCGTCCCTAGTATTAAGAAAAAATTTCATTTTCCTTGAATGGGTTCCTTACTAAGGAGCAGTTTGTTCATCCCTGCTCACCACATTCTCTCCATTTCCAAAACAGAGAGAGAACCAATAAAAGGAACTATTGCTTGTCTCAAATGCAGTATATTTGCTGCTTATATGTTCTTTGATGAATTCAGCCCTCGGTTTATCCCTCTTCAGGGGTTCCAGTCCAGTAAGGAAGGCAGCTTGGGGTCTCCAAATTGGCCTAGCCTCCATGAGTGAGGCTGCCAAGGCATTTGATAGAATGAACATTGTCAAGCTGTTCCTGCATCTCTTGGTGAGCTGCTAAAATGAGGCATTGTCTTCAAACAGAGGGAATAGCTTTAACTTCAAAGAATTTGTATTCATTTTCTGGTAAAGTTAGGAAAAGCAGCTCATCCACAGCAGTGACTGGAGAATGAGGAAAAGAGTTGGTGTGTCCCCAGAAACTCTGCCCTTCAAAGAAGAATTGTTGGAATTGCAGTATGATCCCACAGCATGCTGGATTCCTCATGACCGTCAGTTATGGACAGCATCTCAGGTTCTTTGTAGCGTATAGCTTATATAAAATAGATATCCATGAGTTAATTCATCAGCAGATTAAAATACCCTTCCAGTTACTCAAATATAGTAATTTTATAAGTTTCTTTAATAAAAGAGTAGATTTTCAGATGCTGCCACTCATCATCTATATATTTTAGTGCTTTTGAGTATTTCTATATAATTATATTTAATACTATAAACTATAAGTGCTGTAATTTCCTTTGACCTATGTTGCAGTTGGATACATTACTTGATCAGAGCTCTCAATGAATCACTTTATGCACACGTATTTAGTTAATTGGTTATTTTTTTCCCCGCCTGTGTTTATATGTAATATACTCTATAAGGGAAAGGAAATCAGCCTGCGTGCAGCTGAGTCTGGTAGAAGAGCAATTAAGTTCTATCAGAACAAACAGCTGTCAATAATGAGGTCTGAATTAAAATTACTACCAAAGAAAGGAATCTAGACATCTGCAGGAAATGTGAAAATATTTTTATAACCTAATAGCTGAGATCTGGACAGGGGTATCACTGAGTTTTCCCAGCTGTACCTGCAATGTATTTTGAAATATTCCCAGACTGAAAGAACACTGAAACTTATTGCATGAACTAGACTGCATTTAAAAAAATAATGTTGGCTGCCTTTGAAGAGCGTGTATTTTGATTTCATGTAATCAGCATGAAAACTTCCTATTTCAAACTATTTTGCTGTGCCCCTTGGTCATAAAATGAGGCTTAAAAATAATTCTGCTATCTTTGTTTTGTGTCTTTCCAATCAGGCTTCTGTTACTTGGATATTTTTCTTTCTGTCTTTGGAAAAATACTTTTAGGTCTTATTACATGGTATCTGATTTGTTCACATTTGGGGTTGTTTCTTGCAGAGAAAACTCACAAGTTGGGCTTCAGGCATCTGAGTTTTATTACAAGATAATTCCATATATTTTCAGGTATCTGGAGATAGTAAGTATTTGGTCTAAAAAAAAAAAAAAAAAACAGGAAGAGCAAACTTTACCTTTTTCAAAGCAGCCCTTTGCAGTCTCTCCTTTCCATTGAACTTTACATTGCTAAGGACAAAAAATCCGTATGAATGAGAGATTACAATTTTTTAAATTTTATGTATATGTATGTAAACACACACATATGTACATTATTATGAGTGTATTCCATGCATCTTTTTGTCTTATTTACATTTAAAAATGTTAGGAATGTACCTGTATCCTCACTACCCAAAGTGTGGCCCAGGGACCAGCCATATCAGCATCACTTTAGAACTTGTTGGAAATGCACAATCTTTGGTCCCACCCCAGACTTACTGAATAAGAACCTCTGGACAGAGCCCAGGTCTCTGTGCTCTCACAGTCCCTAGCAGCATGTTCAGACTACTTGAGCATATAATGCATATATGCCTGGGGTACATTGCATGGTGATTGATACTTAGAAGAGGCATCTCTCATTTTGCATCTATTGAGTTGAATTATTGGATATTAACCTTCAGCTCTTTGGTGTCACAGTCTCTTTACTGTTTTCCATCTTCTAGTATTATTGTACATGAGAGGCAAACCCTGTCCTCTCTACTGTCATCCTTAAACATGACCAGTAGGTTTTTCTAAATACACTTAATACTAGTTCTTATTTATTCATCATTATGTATGCATGCCACACTAACTAAAAGTAAACCATAGACCAAAGTATTCTAAAAGAGATAGAGCTGACATAAATGTAACTAGCTGGTACATAACCAGGTATGTTAGTCTGAAGAAAAGAGGTTTATTTGGCCTACAACCTGTTCTGGCAGGCTATACAGCAAGCATGATGCTGACATTTGCTTCTGTTGAGGGCCCTGGGAAGTTTGGTGGAAGGGAAAGGGGCAGCCAGTGTATCAGATGGCAAAAGAGGGAGCAAGAGAGAGACTGGAGAGGTGCCACACTCTTTTAAACAATCAGGTCTCATATAAACTCAATATCCCTCATTACCACAAGGAGGGCACCAAGCCATTCATGAAGGATCCACTTCCATGCTCCAAACACTTCCCACCAGGCCCCACTTCCAACATTGCGGATCATATCTCAACATGAGATTTGGAGGGTACACATATCCAAACTATATCACCAGGTACACAAAAGATCTATTTTGGCAGTGCTTTAAAAGCCATTTAATTCATTTATTTTTCAGTAGTGGAGTAGAGTGGGAGAGCTAATGTTTCATGAATAAAAGACAATCAAGAGAGAACAGCATTTCTGTCTTGAACCAACATTCTTACAGTCTAAATTGATAGAATCATGGACCTTGAGTCCATCTGGGGAGCTCCAAGGAAAACTGTCATCTGTTCATAGTAAAACTCCCATTGGTGGGAGTGAGAGTCTGGTGGAAGGGGAGACATGGGCCCAAGTCTTAGCTACCTAGTGACAGCCACGTGATCTTCATCAAATTCATAAGCCTGTAAACACATGCAACTACTTGAGTCAAACCAACCAAGAAACAAGACAACCTTAGTATTTTAACAGTACCTTTATTCAAGGAGTTTGAAGGCCCAGATGCTCCAAAATTTGTTAGAAACTAAGGTTCAGTAATTAGTACAGAAAAGAAAAAGAAAATTCTTTTAAGTCTTGAAGCAGATTAGAATACAATTCAGTTATGTGGATAGCCATTTATAATTGAAAATTAGAAACATTACTATTATTTAATTTTTTCGTATTAGTGTTATTTCATGAAATTTTCATCCATCTTGTAGGATGACCATTACCAGTCATGGTATATAGTTATTTCATTGGATAAATGTATTACATAAAGTTTTTCTGTTTATTTTGCTATGACTTCATGTGTTTGACTTTGTGGAAGTGAATCCCATTTTACATTTTGCATTGATAAACTATGAATTCTAGCACCTTATAATTACAATAGAAAGGTTATGAAAAAGCGAAAAAAAGAATAAGGAGTACTTAGCAATGATCCTAAACTTCTACGTTTTGGATAAATATAAATAAGGTACTAAAATTTTCAATTTGTTATTTAATAAATAAAAGACATATTTAAAAACTATGATCGCTTGAACTCAAGAGGTGGAGGTTGTAGGGGGCCAAGATTGCACCACTGCACTCCAGCCTGGCGACAGAGTGGGACTCCGTCTCAAAAAAAAAAAAGAAAATATGGATGTGAGTAGGCAAAAGGGTTAGAAGAGGCAATGGGCAGTACTGGCTGGGTGCAGTGGCTCATTCCTGTAATCCCACCTCTTTCGGAGGCTAAGGCGCGCAGATCATCTGAAGTCAGGAGTTCAAGACCAGCCTGGCCAACATAGTGAAACCCCATCTCTACTAAAAATAAAGAAAATTAGCCGGGTGTGGTGACATGTGCCAGTAATCCCAGCTAGTCAGGAGGCTGAGGCAGGAGAATCACTTGAACCTGGGAAGCAGAGTTTATGATGAGCTGAGATGACACCACCGCACTCCAGCCTCCGGGGCGGCAGAGTGAGACTCCATCTCATTCATTCATTTATTCCTTCATAAATAAATAGGCATACTGATTCATAATTAAGAAACCCGCAAGTTTAAGAAGCCAGATCAGATGCCATAGCAACAGGCCTCTGCAAAACCAACACAAAGGCCTGCTGGAGGTTGGTAGGGTGTTGCAAACAATCAAAGCAGGCCCCTTTTTAAGGCAGTAGGTAAATTGATTGTATTGAGAGTGAGATTTTCACTGCCTTATAAAAGCCTGCAGAAGTCAAACAAAAGGACCAAATGAAACAAAGAACCAGAGATTTAGAGCCTTCCAAACTATTGGACTATTTCCGTTTAAATAATAGCCTTTTTTTTTTTTTTTTTGAGACGGAGTCTTGCTCTGTCACCAGGTTGGAGTGCAGTGGTGTGATCTCGGCTCACTGCAGCCTCCACCTTCTGGGTTCAAGCAATTCTTCTGTCTCAGTTTCCCTAGTAGCTGGGACTGTGGGCGTGCACCACCACGCCCAGCTAATTTTTGTAGTTTTAGTAGAGACGGGGTTTCACCTTGTTGGCCAGGATGGTCTCGATCTTCTGACCTCGTGATCTGTGCGCCTCGTGCTCCCAAAGTGCTGGGATTACAGGCATGAGCCACTGCGTCTGGGCAATAGTAGCATTTTAAAAAAAGAAAAACCAAAAAACTCCTTGCATTTGTGTACATACTAAAATCTTGTCCATGTGGGAAAATGGTATGCCTTACAAAATAATCAAAGTTACTGAAGTTCAAATGCGCTCCAAGTACCTTCCCTCCAAGTACCTTCCAGTGGCTTGTCTCTTTGAATCTTGCTTAACCTGAATCAGGAGTAATAGCATTTACATTGCTAATGACAAGCCTGCTGTGTGGACTGAGCAGTTTGCACACATTGATGTAGTCCATGTGATTGTAACTTCCTTTGGGTTGAGCAGTATACAACCCACGCAGCTTTACTTGGCAGGCCTGGTAAATGGTTGTCTCCTCTTTCAAAAAGTGGGCAATTTTGTATCATTCTAAACAAAATTTAGAATACGGAGTGAGCTGATATGGTTTAAAAGGAAAATCTCTGTGTGAATGATATAGTTCTCTAAACTTCCGTAGCATCATTTGATTGACCTCTATTCAGATTCAAGTCAACTACCAATTATCAGAGCCAGCTGAGTCTGCTCTATCCATGCCTAATGGCCTGTTCTATCCATCTGTAAAATGAGACCTGCTGCAGCATATTCAGGTGTTCTTTACGCGAACATATTAGCCGTCTAATTTATCATGAGAATCACATTTTAAGAATAATAGGGAGTGTGTTCAGCAGATAATGACGGGACAAAGCCAAGATCATGCAGAAGTCTTTGGAAGATTTTAGTTTGAGTCTACGTACTTGGAAAAAAAAAAATCAGATGAGGCCCATGTGGATTTTTTTTTCTCTTTCGACACGGAAATTACCTTTTCACTCAGCATGGAAAAATAAAATGCCCAATGGGATATAACCTGGTAGCTCATCCCTGACCTTTCAGTATTGTATACAAGGATCCTTATCAGGCAGTTTGGGAACTTTGTGCTTAGTCTCTGCCTCTTCTCTGTTGATGAAATGTGAAGTTCCTTTGATCCTCAGAAGACACACCCAAGTGTACTATATTTTACCTTTCTAGAGTGATAATGGCTCTGGGTCATCTCCCTAACTCACTCACTCGAGTGCTGTCTCTCTCTCTCTCTCTATATATATATATGTGTGTGTGTGTGTGTGTATATATATATATATTTTTTTTTTACTCTTTGCCAAGCATTCTCCTCTCTACGATGACTCCTGTATCCCCTTACTTTCTGAAATCCACTCTTTAAAAGCCAGCACCAGATGGCAGGACTAAGTCTGGGCTCCACAGGAGCTGCCAACATCACCCAGACTTCTGAGAATCCATCACTGGGCAAGGCAGTATACCTGAGCTAGAGTTAATTAGCTTCCATCTTTTCTCTCTGTGTCTTTGGAGCCTCAACTCTTTATTGAACTGTAATTATGATATTTCTTATAGTAACTTTTTACCCATTGCTTTATATTTCTTTTTAATTCCATTATTAGATTATTATGTTGTCCTTGTTAAAAAAAAAAAAAAAAAACCACTTCAACTAAAGTGAAAGTTTATCTGTACTGCTACCATTACCGATTCTTCTCAGAACTATTGTTCTGATTTGTGTATCTTTTCAGATCATGTTCTGTGAATTAACATGTGTACAAAGAGATATGTAATCTTGAATGGACTTTAAACAAAATATAAGTAGTGTTTTATATATATATATATATAGTTCTGCAATATATTTAAGTGGGGTTGACAATGTCTTAGACACTTTTTTGGAGGGGGTCAATACATGGATTCACCTCTTTTTAATATTACATTGCATCCATGGTATTGATATACCATAGTTTATTCAACTATTTCCTTAGCCATGATTGTTTTACCAAGTTAATTTGCTATGTCAACAATGCTACAATAAAATCTCTTTCCACTCTCTTTGCGCATATGTGTACACAGACCTCCATGCTAGATTTCTAGAATTGGAGGTGCTGTGTCAAAGATACTCTTTTGTAATGAATATTGCAAAACTGCCCCTTAAAATTGCTATAACTACTATATATTAATTATGATAGGCATATAGTGTAGGTTGAATAGCATGGATAAATTTCACTGCATTTCAGTGACAATTCAAATTTTTTTAATTTTAATTTTGTAATATATAAAAGTTAATTAGGTGAATATTTTTGTCAAAGAAATTGCTATAATTTCTCTGGTTATCCTAGGTAAGAGATGCTAGAAGAAACTAAACTATCTATGGGTCTGTTTTTTGTAGCGAACCCCAAATATTGTAGAGATGGCCAGTATCTGCTTATAAAGTTAAATGTTGATTTTTAGCAAAGAATTTCTGAAAGAAGAGTTTCAAAATGGCATCCTCATCAGAGTCACATCACAGTTTTATTAAAAGAGTCACCTAATTAATCTTATAAACCTGAGTCATAAAACTCCGTCTCTTCTCATAGATGTCAGGTACTTGTAGTTCATATACCATTCTGATAGGTGAACTATATCCAATCAAATTATAAGCTGTCATATGTACAAAATGCTCACAATGATTTTTTTAGTCCATATTTTACTGTCTTTGCACCCAACTAAATGATGTGTGAAATATCCTAGTTCTATTGTCTTTCTTTGCCAGATCAGTGAAGTACCAGTAAAGGGTCAGGTCAGCATTAAAATTCCACCACATTAATCAGAAAAACCAACTTTTAAACACATCTCCAGAATTTTGTTAGCATAAAACAGTCCCTGTATGCCTCTTAATTTTTTTCTTTTTGCACATTACTACTGTATCACATCACGGGACATTAAGCATGTTTCAACCCGTGGGACTAACTCAATCATGTTTTTAGAAATTGAAAACAAATGTTGTAACTGGATGAATGATAATATTGAAGTAATAACAATTTCCTAGTAGGCATACTTGTTTAATGGATTGTATAGTCTTTCAGCTTGTAAACACTGGAACGTCTACCACTCACTGAAATTTTTTTTAAAAAAACTCTACAGTTTAGCAATAATTTGGTTTGCTGCTGAAGTCAAAACAAATATAGAGTTTATTTGTGTTCTGATTCTCATTAGTGGAATCGTTGTCCTCACTGGAAAATAACTTAAAAAGCTGATTTTACTTTAGGGATAACAGAGACCAACATAAGCTAGACTCGATTTAAAAGTGCCGTCTTTCTCTTTTTGCTGGAATTTTCTGTAACATAATAAATGTACCAAATTGTGCTGGCCTCAGCCTGAAGCACAGGGTTATGCACTCCTTTTTTTAAAAAAGATATTTAGAAAAATCTGTCTCAGTGCTTGGCAACTACTCTGACAGAAAACAGATAAAAATAAGGGTGGTTTATCAGTTTTGCTGTTCTTATCATGTTTCAAGTTGAAGGCTGTTGAAATGATGAAAAACAAACAGCACTAAATAGGGTTCCGTCATTATCACTGCAATGGGGAGCTGAGTTTTTCAGGATCAAAGAAAAATGCATTTGCTTTTAGAACTACAATCCTTCATTTTGAGAGGTGCACTGCACTCAGATACTGATGGGTGAACAAAAAAAGAATACATTGGAGAAGGAAAAAAATATATGCTGCTGTGGGAACTTGGAAATTCAAACAAAAGTAGGCTGGCATACTTTTAAAAGCTCTGAATTTTCAACATTCAATTTCTTAAGGAAAAAAAAAAGTGCCTGAGGTTTGTTATTTCTCAGCAATTGGAGTGAAGCATAAGCACAGGTTGTTTGCATCTCATCGAATTATAAGTATTACTTTATTTTTGTAAACATGTATCAAAGGAATTTTCCCCTGCTGGGGGCTTTGGGGAATGTTTCCCTATGTGTTACTGATCTGGGAGAGGGCTTTCTATTTGTAAACTTTTTTTTAATTTTTTTTTTTTTTAATTTTGTCACTTGAGTTGAGCACCTTCAATTTCCCTGGCATGGAAATTGCCAAACAGTAGAGACAACGAAGCTATTTTCTTTTCCCTGGAGGAGAGCATCAACTGGCATAAGGATAATAACCAGAAAACAAAGCTAAAGTAAGGCAGTTGCTGAAAAAATAGTTATAAATTGTCAAAAGAGTCCAAGGAGGAATAAATCAAAAGGAAATGTTGATCCAGGATGCAGCAGTTGAGGTGAATCTTGAAGGAAAGTACATGTCAGCAGATGAGAAGGAGGTAGAAGGTCCAGCATCACAAACGCCCAGAGGTGGGAAAGCATAAAACATGTTTAATTTGAACTAGTGTTGAGGGACAGCCAGGAATCTTATAATAAAAATATTACCTGAGGGCCCTGCGGTTTTAATAGTGAGACCAGTGCCTAAAGCATATCTAGATGAAATTTTTGAACCTCTAAGTTAAAGAAACAACCCTCAATTACTTAGGGCAAAAATTACTATTAAAAGACCAGAAACCAGACTGACCTATGACTTTTTCAAAGGACAAAGAAAGACCATGAAGCAATATATTTAGAGTTTGAAGAGATAATATTGGAGCCCAGTAATCCTGCACAAAACCAAGTTGTTGGTCATGTGTAAAGAAAAAAAAAGAAACCCACAAAGGGTTTCTCAGATATATAAGGCATTAGAAAAAGTAGCATCCATGCATATGTTATATAAAACATTATTGAAAGACATATTCTAGCCAACCAATAGATGCATCAAAATAAACTCAAAACTCGATGAGCCATGTCAGAAAGATAAACTGTGAAACATGTAAGGCAGAATTATTCTAAATAAATGCTGCTGATGTGGTTATAAGTTTAATAAAAATGTTATAACCAGTCCCTAAAATGGAAAATAACTATGTGGAACATGCCCTCTTTTTCCCTCACTGCCTTTCAGCTGATGGCTTTCTATTAGTTTTTCAAATGTGCTATTGTCTATTCTAGCACTTTTTTTTAGGATATATTTTCAAAAGCTTTTCCACCCTCTTTATTTAGCAAACAGTTACTTGACCTTTAGGTATTGCGTTAGTCTGCTGGGGCTGCCACGACAAAATACTCGAAACTGAGTGGCTTAAACAACAGAAACTTACTTTCTCACCACCCAGGAGGCTGGAAGTCCGAAGATGAAGGTGCTGGCAGAGTTGGTTTCAGGAGAGGCCTCTTCCTGGCTTTTAGATGACTACTTTCTCACTGTGCCCTCACATGGCCCTTCCTCTGTGTATGCATAGGGTAAAAGATCTTTGGTGTCTCTTCCTCTTACAAGGACATCAATCCTATTTGATTAGAGCTCCCACCTTGTGACTTCATGTAACCTTAATTATCTCCCTAAAAGCCCTGTGTCCAATACAGTCACACTGGGGGTTAGCGTTTCAACATATGAATTTTGAGAAGAAAGACACAATTCAGCCCATAACAGATTTCCATTTCAGTGGCACTTCCTCAAAGGTGCTGTACCAGCATCCTCCACATTTGCCTCACAGCGCCACTTGAGGTTTGTAATTAGATGTTTATTCGTGTGATTATATAATGTCGAATTCCCCCACTAAACTGTAAGCTCCAACAGGAAAGATCACGTTTGTTTTGCTCATTGCTTCTTCGATGTCTCAGCACATGGTAGGCACTCAGTAAATATTTGTGGAATAGTAGGCGAGAGAGTCTTATGACAATACAACAAATGTGGATGGAAGAACAAAGTAAGGAACACTTTCCTGTTTGTCCCTGGATGGTGGGAATGGATGCTTTAGCATAGTCATATGTACTGGTAAACATGTAAAAACCTGCTCTCTGGGGAGAAAAAAAAAGTAGTATTTGCTGATTTGTTTGGTGTAAATATTCCCATGGATGATTTCGGACTACAAACATGAGGTCACTAGAGAGAGATGATCACCAGCCCATCATTAGTGCAGTCCCCCCTTATCTGCAGGGCATGTGATCCAAGATCCCCAGTGGATGCCTGAATCCCCAGAGAGTACCAAGCCCACTTGCCATCAGTCATGACATGTTTCTGTTCATGTCTTTCACCCAAAATTTAATGCCTTTTTCATCTTAACTAAGTACTTATCACATACTGTGGCAGTAACTTTTGCAGTTTGAGGTGCAACAGCAGAACAATCATGAATTTCTTCTTCCTTCTTCACAATTTTACATATAGGAGATTCATTTTTACCATAGATCTTAGCAACCTCAGTATACGATTTTTCTTTCTTTCCTTATTAAATTGAGAACTTTCACCTTTTCACTTAAAGGAAGCACTTTGCAGCTGCTTTTTTACATATCCAAATTGCCAGGATCACTACTCTTGCACTTTGGAGCCATTAAGTAAAATAAGGGTTACTTGAAGACAAGCACTACAATACTAGGGCAGTCCATCTGATAACTGAGATGGCTACTAAGTGACTAACAGACAGGCAGCCTGTACAGCATGGATACACTGGACAAAGGGATTGATTCACACCCTGGGCTGGATGGAGAGAGAGGGAGGGCATGAGATTTCACCACACTATTCAGAAAGGTATGCCATTGAAAACTTAATTGTTTATTTCTGGAATTTTCCATTTAATATTTTCAGACCGTGGTTAACCGCAAGTAACTGAGATTGCGGAAAGTCGAAACCACAGATAAAAGGGGATTACTGTATATGATGTTTTCACCTCAAGAGCATAAAATAATTTGAAACAATTAAGAAACAATGAGTTTTGAATATTACCTTTATTTTTAATATATTTATTTCAGCAAATAATAAATATATTAAGGAAATATAGAACTATTAAAGAAAATGTAAGGATTGGCTTTTGCTAGCTCTAGCATACCACTGGTGGGGAGCTGAAGAAAATCGTGGAGTTTGAATACATAGCAATTTATAATTTATTATTGTGCAGGGTAAGAGGCAAAAACAGTCTAAGATGATTTTTCAATTTTAAACCTGAGTGTCAAGGAGAGCCCGAGTGTGGGAGGAGCAGATTTGAAAGGGAAAGATGCTGATTAAGCTTAGAATCTTTATTTTTGATATACTTGAAGATGGTTTGAAATACAGATCTCCACTTGTGCTGAAAAAGAGAGCCATCACTTTAGGAATCCTTTGGAGACTACTACTGAGAGAAAGGAGGACAACTTTTGGAGCATTATCTACATTTTGGGGACTGGCAGAGATATGTAATCTGGGAAATTGATACAGATGGAAGAATACAGAGAGGCAGGTAGAGAATTAGCACTGGAGTCAAATAAAAACAACAAAATGAAACATACTGAGGCACAGTCTGAATGGATGCCAGTAGATTTCTGAAGATGACATTTACAGTTCATCTTTGATTTCGATTTCAAACATGGCAGGAATTCTACCCTGTCACAGAATCAGTGTTACCATGATACAGGATCATGATACAATTATTTTGGGCTGATTTCTGTACTACCTGTTTTGGATTGTTTTGTGTTTGGAGTAATGACACAATCTCCACTCTTGCTACCATTAACCCCAAGGGAGTATCTGATGTTTCCCATACTCCCTTGACTAGTGTCCTTAAAACCAAGGATAAAAGGCTTTTCTAGGAACCTGCATTAGGCATAGTCAAATGCTGCTAATGGAGTATTACAGACAAGCGGGCTACAGGAAAGTCACTATATTTGGCAATGACTGCTGATCTAAATGGTGGAAAGCATTGTGAAGCACTGGGGGTCCTGGGAACAGGGTGTTAAATTTTAACACCTCAGAACCTGCATTTGAGTCTTCTCTGCTATCCAAGTATGGCGTGAATGGCTGTAGGACTTCAGGGCAGTTCCCAAGTGTTGTCAGAGAAGGGGAAAGGAAACCAGCATTTACCGAATGCTTCTTACGTGTCAAACACTGTGGTAGGAAGGCCCTTGCCTGCCATCTCATTTGCCGTGACAATAAATGTGAAAGCAGAAAGCTCCTCAGATATAAGGCACATTTATTGGAAAGAAGGCAGAGAAAAGGAAGAGCAGCTTGAGAGAGTAGATGAAAGCAAGATTTTTTTTTATTATTATTATTATACTTTAAGTTCTAGGGTACATGTGCATAACGTGCAGGTTTGTTACATATGTATACTTGTGCCATGTTGGTGTGCTGCACCCATCAACTCGTCATTTACATCAGGTACAACTCCCAATGCAATCCCTCCCCCCTCCCCCCTCCCCATAATAGGCCCCAGTGTGTGATGTTCCCCTTCCGAGTCCAAGTGATCTCATTGTTCAGTTCCCACCTATGAGTGAGAACATGCGGTGTTTGGTTTTCTGTTCTTGAGATAGTTTGCTGAGAATGATGGTTTTCAGCTGCATCCTTGTCCCTAGAAAGGACACAAACTCATCCTTTTTTATGGCTGCATAGTATTCCATGGTGTATATGTGCCACATTTTCTTAATCCAGTCTGTCACTGATGGACATTTGGGTTGATTCCAAGTCTTTGCTATTGTTAATAGTGCCCCAATGAACATACGTGTGCATGTGTCTTTATAGCAGCATGATTTATACTCCTTTGGGTATATACCCAGTAATGGGATGGCTGGGTCATATGGTACTTCTAGTTCTAGAGCCTTGAGGAATCGCCATACTGTTTTCCATAATGGTTGAACTAGTTTACCATCCCACCAAGAGTGTAAAAGTGTTCCTATTTCTCCACATCCTCTCCAGCACCTGTTGTTTCCTGATTTTTTAATGATTGCCATTCTAACTGGTGTGAGATGGTATCTCATTGTGGTTTTGATTTGCATTTCTCTGATGGCCAGTGATGACAAGCATTTTTTCATGTGTCTGTTGGTGAAGGCAAGATTTTAAAAGCCAAATCTCAAGTGTTGCTGAAGTAATTCTGTCATAATTTTCCCAGTATTACATTGCCTGTTTCTCGTTGTCAGCTTTAGAGACTGAATGTTAAAATGGAGTTTGTACCTAGAAAGTAACTGCCTTTTCCATTATGTTTGCAAAACACTTGGTATATTTAATGTAGCCTTAAGACTTACTGGATAATTAGACTCACTAGAAAATTCACATTAATAAGAGTTAATTGTCACTATCATGATTTAAGAAATACAGGAATATAAGGAAGGGGTTAAAGTTTCTTTCTCAAGGATACACAGCCATTGATATCTGAGGAGGTATGTTAAGCCTCAAGGTCTTGCTTCAAGCTAAAACACATATTTAATATTTAAATCCCTCAAGAATTCTTCACCCTAGAAAAAGGTAACACATTAAGTTCCAAAGTCAGCTCCTTCCCTATCTTGCATATGAATGGCAAGATTGGGCAGTTAACAATATTTTGAATTTTGAGGAAAAAACAGGTTTTGTTCAAGTCAGAGCCTCTGTTATTTCTTTTCATCCCACAATTCATGATTTGAACCCACACATACTTGATTTTTTCCCTTCCTTATTTTTTGGAAAAAAAATATATCATCACCATTATGAAAAGGTTGATACTGTTTGGAGTTGGAGTTATTCCTACCAATTTTTCAAGATTCTGTAGTATCTTTCTGCCAGAATATAGAACCATGCATCATCCAGACATTTGAATGGTCCCTGATGCATATTTTGAGAAAATAGTCCTGCCATTATCTAGAATTGACTTGATATATAGGGCTCAGTTTTAAGGTTTACAGTGTGGTTTCCACTGGAAGGAACTGCATAAAACTGTGTCCAATTAGAAACGATTCACAGCTGCAATGAAGACAATTTAGTAAGACAACACAGAAAGAATGAAAGATGTTACTTGGAGTCTCAGGACCTGCCAAACACAGGATTTGAAAGAAACACAGAAAGACAAATCTTTTCCAGGTTGAGTCTGACTTACGTTCCTTTAACTGCAATCTGATGGCTTATCAGGAGACCAGCAAAGAGACTACTTAAGGTGATTTTCCTGTCTCTTTATTCCCGATCAAACACTATGCAGAGCAGGCCTCGGATACTCCTTACATAGTTCCAAACGCTTGTCAAATGTAGGATTTTGCACGGACTGAAGAGTCCTGTTTCCTAAGTAGACCTACCTTACCGGGACTGGCTGCTCATTACTGGAGGCCTCTCAAGCCAGTCACTAATGTGTTACTTATTTCACAAACACTGTTGAACACTTACTGCATGCTTTATGTAGGGCACACAAAGATTTTTTTTTTTAATGCAGTTCCTGCTCTCAAGATGTATGATATGGTTTATGGATGGCTGCCCTGAATTAATAATATAATTTGGTTAGAATTGTAGTGAAGAGGGGTATTTGAAGGCAACTAGGGATCTGAGGCAGAGGGTGATTAAAACCACCTGGGAGGGTAGGAATGGGGAATGTCAGGGAAAACTTGCCATCTAATAGGCTTGTTTAGAACCAACTAAATAAAATGAGACTTCGTGGATCTCAAGGAACTGGAACCATCAGGCTGACTTCGCTCTATATTAATGTTTGCATCAGGTTTCCAATTGGTCTGTGCTAAGGTATGTGCTATCATTTGTAAGACTCTGTCGCAGAAGGCTTTTGCATGATGTATCAATGCCAAGTCAATTTGTGGGTTTATACTTGGTATTGGAGTCTTAGCATCAGTATTCAGGAGCCCTCTGGCATAGGACATAGGAAAGTAACCTAGTTTAAAATAGTGGTTATATCAAATTCCCACTTAGCCCAGTCTGCAAACCACAGAGCTCCTGTATGGAAGCTAGCTTTGATATACACTGTTCAGCAGTTAAATAAAGGTATTATTTTGTTTTTTAAAAAAGCTCTCTAACTGCTTGCAGCCACTTGATACCAAACAGAAACTGCCTTTTCAGTTGAGACAGGCACCCTGGTGAGCATCAACTCATTCGTTTTGGAGTTCTGATATCTTCGTTGCACAGGTGCCTTGCCAAACCTATGAAAATTTTACATGTAGCTCCCAGAGCCAGCAGTGTGATTACCAAAGCCATCCGTCTTTTTTTCATGCTATAATATCTTTAATTCCTCATCCTTCCTGTCCTTCAAGTCATACTTCAAATGCCACATCATATACCAAACTAATACATCCTTTTTCTTTCTTGTTTAGAAATAGCTGTGTATAAAGTATTATGTCCCTTTGATACACACTGAGCTCTTTAGAGATAGCATCTAAGTCATCTTTATGTTGTATCCCCTATTTCACTTAGCAGAGTACTTCATTGTTTATTGAATGAAGAAACGGATAGATCAATGATCGACAAATAAATGAATACATAGATACACAGATGACAGGAAACATGGCATGTAGCAAATGAAGGAGGCTGTCTGTTGCCTGTTATCTAAGATGGTAATATTGACCTATTCCTGTTTATTACGTGTTTACCAGCCTGGTAAACACGCATGTCAGGAAGAGAAAGTATTTGTGATTGAACCATACTTGACACATAAATGTCCTCAGCCTGAAGGGTTTGATAAATAGGAAGCATGCAAAGTTTAGCTTGAGATTGTAAAAACAATCTTTATATTTTGTACATTGAATGAAAATAGACAGAGTTTGCAAAAACTATAGCCTAGTCAGACCTGGACCAAATATGGACAGACTAAATGTTTGTATTTTTTTCATGACTTCAAAAGAGTTCAAAACAATGTCCACTTTGTATTGCGTGATCAAGGAACATAGTGATTATGGATTTAATATTTTTTACATTTTAAAACTAAACTAATTTTACTCAGTCTTTTGTTCCCTGCCCTCTGATTATTGTGCCTAGATAATACTTTTGACTTTAGAATATTACAAAGTCATCCCAATAGCTGTTTGAGTAGAAGTAATGGATGTAAGATCTAGTTAATAAGAATAATAAAAATACTTATATTATGTGTTGATTTTCTGATAGGTTTATTTGGGCTCTTCTTTTCTCTTTATTTTCCTCATAGTGCGGGAGTTGGCCGGACTGGTTGTTTCATCGTCATAGATGCGATGTTAGAAAGAATAAAGCATGAAAAAACTGTAGATATTTATGGCCATGTAACTTTAATGAGAGCCCAGAGGAACTACATGGTTCAAACAGAAGACCAATACATCTTTATCCATGATGCACTGTTAGAAGCAGTGACTTGTGGAAATACCGAAGTGCCAGCTAGAAACTTGTATGCCTACATTCAGAAGCTGACACAAATAGAAACAGGAGAGAATGTCACAGGAATGGAGCTCGAATTTAAGGTATGGTATTGGATGTGATGTGGTTATTCAGGAGCGAGTCATTCTGGGTTTGTCTTTGAGTCGGGGCTTTACTTTAACCTTTCAAATTTGTGAAGTACAAGATTCATTTGACCTTTCCCTCAGGTGTATGATTCTAAAATGTATTCCTCCCCTTTTCCTCTTCTATTCTTTGCTTCCTAATAATATCTTGAGCCCTTACGTCTGCTAATTTGAGAGATTATACTTTCAGAAAATATATAGACATCCACTAGGCTGTAGAGAGTAATTAGTTAGATATGAAAAGCCGTACAATTTGAATAGTCATTTATTTTAAGTAAACAAAAGATTTCTATCGAAAAGAGAAAGGTGGGGTACATTGCATTCAAACCATAGGTGAAATTGACTGGTGGGTTTTTCCTTTTTTTTCTATTCAACAGCGTCTAGCCAGCTCAAAAGCTCACACCTCAAGATTTATCAGTGCCAATCTTCCATGTAATAAATTCAAAAATCGCCTTGTTAATATTATGCCATATGAATCCACAAGGGTATGCCTGCAGCCTATCCGTGGAGTAGAAGGATCTGATTACATCAATGCCAGTTTTATTGATGGCTACAGGTATCTACTTTTGCTCCCCTGACTATGTGCCCTAGTTTCATAACCGGAATAAATTTCATCTTCATTCAGAGCATTTTCTTTCTGCATAGGTCATCATTTAGTCCCTTGATATTTTGTTATTATTTTGGATAGGAGTAAGAAGCAGTAATTATGAAGTGTTTAATCTGGCCTTCTGCACTCTTCTTTCAGAAGCCAATTGGATTTGTAAGGAGTTAAAGAATCTGTTTTGTACCATATTTCATAAATGTAATAGATTGTGTGAGACTAATTTCTAGAAAATGAAGCTGCACATCTAAGTGTTTCTTAAGTGATTTGTATGACACATGAAATTGAGCTATTAGCATTGCACTAAAATTCAAATAATAATGATAAAGACATACATCATAATATTAACAAGCAATTTATTTTGCAAGGTCCCTAAAATGTATTAAATGCTCTCATTTGATTGTGTAATCTTAGCAGGAATTTACCGCAATTGCATTAATACTATGTTTTCATTTTTTATTACCAGGTTGATGTTTATATATCAAGTGTGAGCTTTTGCATGTTCTCTAAATACTGTAACACATTCTTTTCATTCTCTGTAATTCAGACAACAGAAAGCCTACATCGCTACCCAGGGGCCCTTGGCAGAGACCACTGAAGACTTCTGGCGGATGCTCTGGGAACACAATTCCACCATCGTTGTGATGCTCACCAAGCTGCGTGAAATGGGCAGAGTAAGTGTGTGGCCCTTGTGTCTCTCCTCATAAGACATGTACTCTATGGAGAAATGAAGACTGTGTTTTAATAACTCTTGTGCTAGTGTCATTTTTTTGGAAATGCAGTGGACTCTGGACACGATCCAGACCATCGTTCCTTGTTAGTTTCTAAATTTGTAAAGCCACATCAAGTTTTAAAATTTCCGTGTTTTAAAGAAAGATCTAGCGGTTTTTTTCCAGTGAAGCACAAACATAGAGACAAATGAGTAGCAGGTGACCCTGTTTGACTTATGTCTGACTCTCAGCATTTTCTTACTGCCTTTTGTTCTGGACATGCTAGAGTTTGATGTGCCATCATTTCTCTGTATGAAGGAACTTGACTTTCTTTTCTTCCTGTGGCAAATTCTTACTTGCCTACCTTTCACCCCCATTGAATAAAGTGTTGGAAAGTGATGTAATTTTTCTAAGGATATAACCCAGTAATCCCAGATCCACTTTTTAAAAAATGTGGGTTTTTGGGGGGAAATACACATGAAATAGTATTAGAAATACTTAAGGTTTCTACTATTAATATTACTCTACTATTATGACCTAATATTATTTAGAGATACCTCTTAGATAGACTTCATGTAAGCATTTTTTCATATTTGCCTCAGATATTTTCTTTCTGTCTTCTTTGTGTCAATTAAATAGAAGTGCAGCTAAAGCCCAACTTTTAGAGCCCACAGAGAGAACAAAAAGAATATCAGACTAGGAAAGTAACTGACTTACTCTGATGTGGTCACTGACTCTGCAGGGTTTAGCCAAGTCATTAAAATGGCCTGGGCCCCCCTGTTTCCTTGACAAGTAAGATTGGAACAAATCAATTCAGACATTTCTATGCCCATACTGATGGTTCTCTTCATTCCAAACCATAGTGGTGCAATGTATTGTTGTCATGGCCAGCATTGTCCAAGGACTGATGTAATTATTTGGATAACTTGTAGGTGTGAAGATGCTTACCCTATCAAAGTATTCAATTCAACTCGTGTATATTAAGCAGCTACTATCTGCCAGGTACTGTGCTGGATCCCATGGGCAAATACTGAACCAAAGGGTTTCCCCATGAAGGGAGCTCATGGTTTCAAAGACAAAATGAGTCATATACAATTAGAATTGCCTTGAATTTTGAAATTTTATTAATGGGATAAGGAAATTAGATAGATAGACAGACAGACAGACAAAATGTTCTTTATACTTTGCATAGTTTAACATTAATCTTCTCTCCTTTTAGGAGAAATGTCACCAATACTGGCCAGCAGAACGGTCTGCAAGATACCAGTACTTTGTTGTAGATCCCATGGCTGAGTACAACATGCCACAGTACATCCTAAGGGAATTCAAGGTCACAGATGCCAGGGTAAGTTGGCACAGTCTTCAACTCTTAACCATTAGCTGAAAAGTAGTCTAAGATACCTCTCTCTGGGAGAAGCATTTGACTGTCGTCCCAAAGAGAAATCACTCATTCTGGAGAACATTTTTTTTTTTTTAATATGTAAGAGTAACTTTTCCTCTGTCTGGCAAGCTTTCTCCCAAACCTTAGTTTGGCTTTCATTCAAACATAACATCTGGCAGCTCAACCTTGGGGATGCACTTGGTGAGTGTTTGTGCTGGGAAGTTTTTACTGATTGGTTGGCTGTGCTTACATTCACCTTCTCAGCTCATTCTCTTTGGAGCTTTTTTGACTTCTTCATTACTTGAGGCTGTAAATATGTTGTTGTTTTGCAAAGCCCTTTAGGTCATATGGACCCAGAGGTTAATTTGGTATGATTTTAAAACTGCAGAGCAAATGGCATTCTTTAGAAAAATCTGACAAGCTTTGCACATTCTAATTTGATTCCTGGCATGGCTTATTCCTCAGTGTGCTAATGTGTCTGTCCATGAGAGCTGTGATCCCGTGACCCTTGTTGGCTAATTTTCATTCTGCATTTCTTATCTGGATTGTTGAGTCCAAGGTTCAGCCCTGATGGAAGATGTTCTATGCATAAACTCTAATATCTTTGCCTTTGGCCACTTTCAACCCATAATTACAAACACATCTTAAGGGAGAACAGGTCAGTTCAAAACCTGCCTTGTGTTTGGAACTGTCATAGTGGGTGGGTTGAATAAAACTCTAGGGTAGATCTATTTAGTTGATCCATTGTTTTTTCTGGAAAGCAGCTTTCTCCAAATTTATGTTTGGAGATTGTCTGCTAATCACCAAAGCCTGGCCCTGGCTGTTGACCTTAAGTGAGAGAGAAATTGGTTAGCAGGAGGGTTGGCCTCGGTGACCGACCTGTTAATCCCAGAAAGTTGTATTAACTATTCTGAAGGTGACTGTATTCAAGGCAGCAGTTAAATCTCTAGGTCTTCAGTGTGACCTGCCCCATTGTTTAAAAAAACAAAAAAACAGTACTCTTTCAGAATTTGAAGCTAGGTATGTGAGTGAAAATAGAAAGTGCATTCTGAGTAAACTCACCAACTATTCCTGGTGATAAAGAAAAGAGACCAGACCCCACCAATGGCAGAGACGCCTTTCCTACTCCACACATGCCCAACTTAAATCTCATCACAATAAACACAAGAAGATTGAAACCAGAAATTGCTCACCGTTTTTGTTAAGTCTCCCTGTGATTGTCATCTCAACTTCCCAGTTTAGGAAGCAATTTGGAACTTGAGAATAGAGTATTTTTTTTTTGTCCCTTCCTTTTTTTAAAAAAAAATAATACTTTAACTTATGGGATACATGTGCAGAATGTGCAGGTTTTTACATAAGTATATACGTGCCATGGTGGTTTGGTATACCATCAACCATCATCTACATTAGGTATTTCTCCTAATGCTGTCATTCCCCAAGCCCCCAACCCCACAAAAGGCCCCAGCGTGTGATGTTCCCCTCACGGTGTCTATGTGTTCTCATTGTTCAACTCCCACTTTTGAGTGCAGCATTTGGTTTTCTGTTCCTGTGTTACTTTGCTAAGCATGATGGTTTCCAGCTTCATCCATGTCCCTGCAAAGGACATGAACTCATCCTTTTTTATAGAATACTCACCATAGTATTCTATGGTGTATATGTGCCACATTTTCTTTATCCAGTCCATCATTGATGGACATTTGGGTTGATCCCAAGTCTTTGCTATTGTGAGCAATGGTATATTAACATATGTGTGCATGTGTTTTTATAGTAGAATGATTTATAATCCTTTGGGTATATACTCAGTAATGGGATTGCTCGGTCAAATGATATTTCTGGTTCTAGATCCTTGAGGAATCACCAAACTGTCTTCCACAATGGTTAACTAATTTACACTCCCACCAACAGTGTAAAAGTGTTCCTATGTCTCCACATCCTTTCCAGCATCTGTTGTTTCCTGACATTTTAATGATCACCATTCTAACTGGTGTAAGATGGTATCTCATTGTGGTTTTCATTTGCGTTTCTCTAACGACCGATGATGGTGAGCAGTTTTTCATGTTTGTCGGCCGCATAAATGTCTTCTTTTGAGAAGTGTCTGTTCATATCCTTTGCCTACTTGTCGATGGGGTTTTTTTCTTGTAAATATAACTTCTTTGTAGATTCTGGATGTTAGCCCTTTGTCAGATGGATAGATTATGAAAATTTTCTCCCATTCTATAGGTTACCTGTCCACTTTGATGGTAGTTTCTTTTGCTGTGCAGAAGCTCTTTAATTAGATCCCATTTGTCAGTTTTGGCTTTAGTTGCCATTGCTTTTGGTGTTTTAGTCCTGAAGTCTTTGTCTATGCCTGTGTCCTGAATGGTACTGCCTAGATTTTCTTCTAGGGTTTTTATGGTTTTAGGTCTTAGGTTTAAGTCTTTAATCCATCTTGAGTTAATTTTTGTATAAGGTAAGGATCCTGTTTCAGTTTTCCGCATATGGCTAGCCAGTTTTCCCAACGCTATTTATTAAATAGAGAAGCCTTTCCCCATTGTTTTTCCTCAGGTTTGTCAAAGATCAGATGGTTGCAGATGTGTGGCGTTATATTTCTTTCTCTTGCATGATTGCCCTGGCCAGAACTTCCAGTGCTGTGTTGAATAGGAGCGGTGAGAGAGGGCATCCTTGCCTTGTGCCAGTTTTCAAAGGGAGTGCTTCCAGTTTTTGCCCATTCGTTATCATAGTGGCTGTGGGTTTATCATAAATAGCTCTTATTTTGAGATACGTTCCATCAATACCTAGTTTATTGAATAGAGTTTTTAGCACGAAGGGCTGTTGAATTTTGTCCAAGGCTTTTTCTGCATCTATTGAGATAATCATGTGGTTTTTGTCATTGGTTCCGTCTGGTCCTGCACTTTTTTTGGTTGCTAGGCTATTAATTACTGCCTCAATTTCAGAACGTTATTGGTCTATGCAGAGTTTTGACTTCTTCCTGGTTTAGTCTTGGGAGGGCGTATGTGTCCAGGAATTTATCCATTTCATCTAGATTTTCTACTTTATTTACATAGAGGTGTTGATAGTATTCTCTGATGGTAGTTTGTATTTCTGTGGGGTCAGAGGTGATTTCCCCTTTGTCTTTTTTTATTGTGTCTATTTGAGTCTTCTGTCTTTTCTATCTATTTTGTTGATCTTTTCCAAAAGCCAACTCCTGGATTCATTGAGTTTTTGAAAGGTTTTTTGTGCCTCTATCTCCTTCAGTTCTGTTCTGTTCTTAGTTATTTCTTGTCTTCTGCTAGCTTTTGAATTTGTTTGCTCTTGTTTCTCTAGTTCTTTTAATTATAGTGTTAGGGTATCAAGTTTAGATCTCTCCTGCTTTCTCTTGTGGGCATTTAGTGCTATAAATTTCTCTCTACACACTGCTTTAAATGTGTCCCAGAGATTCTGGTACATTGTGTCTTTGTTCTCATTGGTTTCAAAGAACATCTGTATTTCTGCCTTCATTTCATTATTTACCCAGTAGTCATTCAGGAGCAGCTTGTTCAGCTTCCATGTAGTTTTGTGGTTTTGAGTGAGTTTCTTAATCCTGAGTGAGTTCTATGAGTGAGTTCTAATTTGATTGCACTGTGGTCTGAGAGACCATTCGTTATGATTTCCGTTTTATTGTATTTGCTGAGGAGTGTTTTACTTCCAATTATGTGGTCAACTTTAGAGTAGGTGCAGTGTGGTGCTGAGAAGAATGTATATTCTGTTGATTTGGGGTGGAGAGTTCTGTAGATGTCTATTAGGTCTGCTTAGTCCAGAGCTGAATTCAAGTCCTGAATGTCCTTGCTAATTTTCTGTCTCATTGATCTATTGACGGTGGGATGTTAAAGTCTCCCACTATTATTGTGTGGGCGTCTAAGTCTCTTTGTAGGGCTCTAAGGACTTGCTTTATGAATCTGGGTGCTCCTGTATTGGGTTCACATATATTTAGGATAGTTAACTCTTCTTGTTTCATTGATCTCTTTGCTGTTTTGTAATGGCCTTCTTTGTTGTTGGTTTAAAGTCAGTTTTATCAAAGACTAGGATTGCAACCCCTGCTTTTTTTTTGCTTTCCATTTGATTGGTAGATCTTCCTCCATCCTTTTATGTTGAGCCTATGTGTGTCTCTGCATGTGAGATGGGTCTCCTCAATACAGCATGCTGATGGGTCTTGACTCTTTATCTTGCCAGTCTGTGTCTTTTAATTGGGGGCATTTATCCCATTTACATTGAAGGTTAATATTGTTATGTGTGAATTTGATCCTGTCATTATGATGCTAGCTGGTTCCTTTGCCTGTTAATTTGATGCATTTTCTTTATAGTGTCAATGCTCTTTACAATTTGGTATGTTTTTGCAGTGGCTGGTACCAGTTTTTCCTTTCCATATTTAGTGCTTCCTTCAGGAGCTCTTGTAAGGCAGGCCTGGTGGTGACAAAAATCCCTCAGCATTTGCTTGTCTGTCTCTCCCTTGCTTATGAAGCTTAGTTTGGCTGGATATGCAGTTCCGGGTTGGAAATTACAGTATTGTTAAACAGATAACCTTTAAAGAAAGTCAGGCAGTCTTTCCTCCAAATAGAAGGAATTCGTACACATGAGTCAGAAATGAAATCCCCAGGACATTCAGAGGAGAATAAATCTGTATTACCTAGCCTCTGAGTCTCCGTCCTGTGCTTTCCGAATCTTTTCCACAGACAGAGGGGAGTAAATCATGCTTCCATGGTAACCATCCATAAGGTACTTGTGGGTCCAAATAGTTTTCTCAGGATTCCCACACACTTGGTGTCATCTTCCTGTTTTACCTCCATCCCCAAATAACGTCAGTCAGGAATCTGGCATGTACCTGTGAAAACCACCAAGCAAGGTGATGAGTGCTCACCTCAAGTTGAGATCCTTTCTCTTATCAATATGAGTAATGATAAATATTGAGTCCCTGTTCACTTACCCAGAACCTTGAGAACATGCACACATGTATCTAAAACAATTTTGATGGGGAAATATGTGTTAACAAAGATGGAAAGGAGGAACAAGTTGAAGCCTCTCTAATGAGAAGAGACCATTTAGGAGTGGGACCTCTTCAAGTGAGTTCAGTCTCTCTAAGCTCGGATTATTTCTGTCCGCTAATGAGTCAGGGGAGAAGGTTGATGGGCAGTGTATCATTCCTGCTTCTATAGAGGTTCCTTTCCACTTTTCTTGTGCTTCTAGAAACACCTTAAAATTCCACAAGGAATCAGAAATGCCTTAGTGTCTTCTTTTCAACCAAGATGTACTTCATGAGTCAGAGCAGTTTTACCTAATCACTCTGAAAAAGAAAAACTGCTCTTGCATCTGGCTTTTTTTTCTACCTTTTGGTTTAAAGTCCCTCACAGACTGTTAATTCCTGTGGTCAGCCAGGGAGAGCTCTTTTTCAGAAAGGGGCATTTGTTTGCTAGTGGTCCTTGGTATCCTTGAGGGATGCTTTATTTCCCACTTAACAGCACAGTCACATGGTTCATGCTATGTCCCCTGCCATGGCTAGAAATTGTATTCCTCTGAGACATGGGGGGCATCCAGGTTAACAGCAACTACTGGGTTTGTGTCAGATCCTTTAAATGTCACCATTTGT
Source organism: Papio anubis (assembly GCF_008728515.1). Lineage (NCBI taxonomy): Eukaryota > Metazoa > Chordata > Mammalia > Primates > Cercopithecidae > Papio > Papio anubis. Next base: position 37,380,113 of record NC_044988.1, on the reverse strand, counting down.
CATCTGACAATGTTAGAAATACGCCAGCACAGCAGATGTGAAGTTATCATGACAACTGCAAAAGCTCTGGTCTGGATGCCATGCCTGGGTGCTTGTTTCAATATTACAAAGTGATAAGTTTCTGAAATTTTTAAAATGGAGCATGTATGTTCCATTTTGGAAAGAACGCAGACATGATCAATGGTTACGAACCCAAACTTTGGGTCTCAGAAGCATTTGCTAATGGGGGAACTATGTGGCTATTTACTAACGAGAACCAGGTTTTTAACTGGGCACTGCGAGAGTAAATAAATTTGTGATTTAAAGGTATGTGCATATGGACAATATTCATAGCATATGCACTAAGTTTCTAGTTAAACATGTTCCTAACTTTTTCTACCCTTTTTGTTTTTGGGAAATAAAAATGACTGCTCTTGTGGTCTGTGCGCTTGCGGAATCCTCCTGGCGTCTTCCTTTGTGGCCGGGTATGTGGCTTTCCTTCTAAAGGACGGCCAGTCCCGAACAGTAAGGCAGTTCCAGTTCACTGACTGGCCAGAACAAGGAGTGCCAAAGTCCGGAGAAGGATTTATTGACTTCATCGGCCAAGTCCATAAAACAAAAGAACAGTTTGGCCAAGATGGACCCATTTCGGTCCATTGCAGGTAAGTTACAATTCAAGAAGGGTAAGTTTCCATTTGTGATTAAAGCAGTGATGATAACTGTGAAAGTAAGTGTTGGTGGTTCTTCATTGTACACACTTTTTGTATAAGTTTGCTTATTGAAATATTATTCTTGGAAATGTATTATGAAACAAAGCAGGTTTGATTTCTCTTTTCATAAAGTGAAAATAATCAGAGGAAAACGTTTATCCCCAAAATTTGCTTCCTGTTAGACAAACCAGATTACCAATTTTACCTTAATAGGAATCGTTGGTACCTCCCCTAGTAATAATTTGTTGTGTTAATCATTTCATATTTGCTTTTGCTTTCATAGCAGTGCATTGATAACAATCTTTCTCCTGTGTTCGTCTTTGTGAAAAACTCATGAATAGCTATCAAACCTTAATGACAATACTAATTCCTGCCAGTCAATAAGTGCTTAGTATGGTACCTCAGTTAAAAATGCAGTTTGCTTGAAAATTGTTGCTATATCAGAAAATGAAGTACCTTCAAGTTAATTATTTTCAATAGTTTCTAGAGCATTTTATAACTCAAGTCATTGAAGTTAATAGAAACAGCAAGTAAATGGTTCAGACATTCACCGTAAATTTAGTGTTTTTGGAAGTTGCTGTGCAAAAACCTTCTAACAAAAGGAATTCACCACCTAATTTTATTTAAACTAATATATTTTAGGATTCTAGCAACTTGACATCTAAATTGCTAATCTTTTTATGGTGAAACTCTTGAGAGAGTTTATTAAAAAATATATTTTGCTCCAGCACATCAAAGAAAACTATAGTTCTTAATGACATAGAAAGCAGGATCTCAAAACGGGCCAAATATTAGACTTGGGCCAAGATACCTCTGTGTTCCAGTCTCAATTCTATTATTTGGCTCTATGATAATGAAGTTTCTCTAGACCTCAGTTATCTTAGTTGATGTTTACAGAAGTCCTTTCTAGCATCCTTTGTTTCCTAGCATCCTTTGTTTCTCAGGCATGTTATGAGAAGCAAACCTTTATGTACAATAAGTCATTAAACATCCTTTGCATACCAACCAAAGAGCACGTAGGAAATACTACTAACCGTCAAGGAGAGCTGGAAAGACGGCCAAATAGGAACAGCTCTGGTCTGCTGCTCCCAGTGAGATTGACACAGAACGCAGGTGATTTCTGCATTTCCCATTTCATCTCACTGGGACTGGTTGGACAGTGGGTGCAGCCCACAGAAGGTGAGCCGAAGCACAAGGGGTCAAGGGATTTCCCTTTCCCAACCAAGGGAAGCCGTGAGAGACTGTACCGCAACCATACACTCAGGCCCAGATACTGCGCTTCTCCCACAGTCTTTGCAACTGGCAAGCCAGGAGATTCCCTCCAGTGGTGCCTGGCTTGGCAGGTCCTACCCCTACAGAGCCCAGCAAGCTGAGATCCACTGGCTTGAAAATCTCACTGCTAGCACAGCAGTCTGAGGTCTACCTGGGACACTCAGCTGGGTGAAGGGAGGGGCATGTGCCATTGCTGAGGCTTGAGTAGGCTGTTTTCCCCTCACAGGGTAAACAAAGCCGCCAGGAAGTTTGAAATGGGCTGAGTCCACCACAGCTCAGCAAGGCCAACTGCCCCTCTAGATTAGATTACTCCTCTCTGGGTGGGGCATCTCTGAAAAAAAGACAGCAGCCCCAGTCAGGGACTTACAGATAAAACCCCCATCTCACTGGGACAGAGCACCTAGGGGAAGGGGCAGTTGTGGGCGCAGCTTCAGCAGACTTGCTTAGCAGTCCCCACCTGGCAGCTCTGAAGAGAGCATCTCTTCTCCCGCTGCAGTGTTCCAGCTCTAATTGATAAGGCACAGACTCTCTACTCAAGTGGGTCCCTGACCCCCATGTATCTTGACTGGGAGACACATACCTCATACAGGAGAGCACTGGCTGGCACCTGGCAAGTGCCCCTCTGGGACGAAGCTTCCAGAGGAAAAAATAGGCAGCAATCTTTGCTGTTTTGCAGCCTCTGCTGGTGATACCCAGGCAAACAGGGTCTGGAGTGGACCTCCAGCAAAACTGCAGCAGAGAGTCCTGTTAGAAGAAAACTAACAGAAAGGAATAGCACGTCCACCCAGAGAACCCCCCAACCTGAAGGTCACCAACATCAAAGGCCAAAGGTAGATAAATCCACGAAGATGGGGAAAAACCAGCACAAAAAGGCTGAAAATTCCAAAAACCAGAACACCTCTCCTCCGCCAAAGGATCACAACTCCTCGCCAGCAAGGGAACAGAATTGGACAGAGAATGAGTTTGACAAATTGACAGATGTAGGGTAAAAACAAACTCCTCCAAGCTAAAGGAGCATGTTCTAACCCAATGCAAGGAAGCTAAGAACTTTGAAAAAAAGTTAGAGGAATTGCTAACTAGAGTAACCAGTTTAGAGAATGACCTGATGGAGCTGAAAAACACAGCACGAGAACTTTGCAAAGCATACACAGGTATCAATAGCTGAATCAATCAAGTGGAAGAAAGGATATCAGAGATTGAAGGTCAACTCAATGAAATAAAGTATGAAGACAAGATTAGAGAAAAAAGAGTGAAAAGAAATGAACAAAGCCTCCAGGAAATACGGGACTATGTGAAAAGACCATATTTACGTTTCATTCGTGTACCTGAAAGTAGTGTTCACAGTATTTCCTTAATTTGAATGTTGGCCTGTCTTGCTAGGTTGGGGAAGTTCTTCTGGATAATATCCTGAAGAGTTTTCTCCAACTTCGTTCCATTCTCCCCTTCACTAAGATATTCCTCAAGAAGAGCAACCCCAAGCCACATAATCATCAGATTCACCAAGGTTGAAATGAAAGAAAAAATGTTAAGAACAGCCAGAGAGAAAGGTCGGCTTGCCCACAAAGGAAGCATATCAGACTAACAGTAGATCTCTCAGCAGCAACCCTACAGGCCAGACAAGAGTGGGGGCCAATATTCAACATTCTTAAAGAGAAGAATTTTCAACCCAGAATTTCATATCCAGCCAAACTAAGCTTCATAAGTGAAGGAGAAATAAAATCCTTTACAGACAAGCAAATGCTGAGAGATTTTTGTCACCACCAGGCCTGCCTTACAAGAGCTCCTGAAGGAAGCACTAAATATGGAAAGGAAACACTGGTACCAGCCACCGCAAAAACATACCAAATTGTAAAGACCATCAATGCTATGAAGAAACTGCATCAATTAATGGGCAAAATAACCAGCTATCATCATAATGACAGGATCAAATTCAAACATAACAATATTAACCTTCAACGTAAACAGGCTAAATGCCCCAATTAAAAGACACAGATTGGCAAATTGGACAAAGAGTCAAGACCCATCAGTGTGCTGTATTGAGGAGACCCATCTCACATGCAGAGACACACATAGGCTCAACATAAAGGGATGGAGGAATATTTACCAAGCAAATGGAAAGCAAAAAAAAAAAAAAAGCAGGGAATGCAATCCTAGACTCTGATAAAACAGACTTTAAACAGACAAACAAGGGCATTACATAATGGTAAAGGGATCAAAGCAATAAGAAGAGCTAACTATCCTAAATATATATGAACCCTATACAGGAGCACCCAGATTCATAAAGCAAGTTCTTAGAGACCTATAAAGAGATTTAGACTCCCACACAATAATAGTGGGAGACTAACACCCTACTGTCAATATTAGACAGCCCAACGAGACAGAAAATTAACAAGGATGTTCAGAACTTGAACTCAACTCTGGACCAAGCAGACATAATAGACATCTACAAATCAACAGAATGTACATTCATCTCAGCACCACATCGTACTTATTCTAAAATTGACCATATAATTGGAAGTAAAACACTCCTCAGCAAATGCAAAAAACACGGAAATCATAACAAACGGTCTCTCAGACCACAGTGCAATCAAATTAGAACTCACTCAGGATTAAGAAACTCACTCAAAACCACACAATGACATGGAAGCTGAACAACCTGCTCTTGAATGACTACAGGGTAAATAACGAAATGAAGGCAGAAATAAAGATGTTCTTTGGAACCAATGAGAACAAAGATACAACGTGCCAGAATCTGTGGGACACATTTAAAGCAGTGTGTAGAGAGAAATTTCCAGGACTAAATGCCCACAAGAGAAAGCAGGAGAGATCTAAAATTGACACCCTAACATCACAATTAAAAGAACTAGAGAAACAAGAGCAAACAAATTCAAAAGCTAGCAGAAAGGCAAGAAATAACTAAGATCAGAATAGAACTGAAGGAGATAGAGACACAAAAAACCCTTCAAAAATTCAGTGAATCCAGGAGCTGGCTTTTGGAAAGATCAACAAAATAAAAAGAGTGCTAGCCAGACTAATAGAGAAGAATCAAATAGACACAGTGAAAAAGGATAAAGGGGAAATCACCACCAATCCCACAGAAATACAAACTACCATCAGAGAATACTATCAACACCTCTATGAAAATAAAGAAGAAAATCTAGAAGAAATGGATAAATTCCTGGACACATACACCCTCCCAAGACTAAACCAGGAAGAAGTCGAAACTCTGCATAGACCAATAACAAGTTCTGAAATTGAGGCAGTAATTAATAGCCTAGCAACCAAAAAAAGTGCAGGACCAGACGGATTCACAGCCGAAGTCTACCAGAGGTACAAACAGGAGCCGGTACCACTCCTTCTGAAACTTTTCCAAACAATAGAAAAAGAAGGAATGCTCCCTAACTCATGTTATGAGGCCAGCATCATCCTGATACCAAAACCTGGCAGAGACACAGCAAAAAAAAATTTCAGGCCAATATCCCTGATGAACATCAATGCAGAAATCCTCAATAAAATACTGGCAAACCAAATCCAGCAGCACATCAAAAAGCTTATCCACCAAGATCAAGTTGGCTTCATCCCTGGGATGCAAGGCTGGTTCAACATACAGATCTCGATAAACGTAATCTATCATATAAACAGAACCAATGGCAAAAACCACATGATTAACTCAATAGATGCAGAAAAAGCCTTGGGCAAAATTCAACAGCCCTTCGTGCTAAAAACTCTCAATAAACTAGGTATTGATGGAACATATCTCAAAATAAGAAGAGCTATTTATGATAAACCCACAGCCACTATCGTAACTAATGGGCAAAAACTGGAAGCACTCCCTTTGAAAACTGGCAAAAGGCAAGGATGCCCTCTCTCACCACTCCTATTCAACATAACATTGGAAATTCTGGCCAGAGCAATCATGCAAGAGAAAGAAATAAAGGGTATTCAATTAGGAAAAGTAGAAGTCAAATTGTCTCTGTTTGCAGATGACAAGATTATATTTTTAGAAAACCCCATTGTCTCAGCCTCAAATCTCCTTAAGCTGATAAGCAACTTCAGCAGAGTCTCAGGATACAAAATAAATGTACAAAAAATCACAAGCATTCCTATACACCAATAATAGAGAGCCAAATCATGAGTGTACTCGCATTCACAATTGCTACAAGAAGAATAAAATACCTAGGAATTCAACGTACAAGGGATGTGAAGGACCTCTTCAAGGAGAACTACAAACCACTGCCCAATGAAATAAAGAGGACACAAACAAATGGAAGAACATTCCATGCTCATGGATGGGAAGAATCAATATCGTGAAAATGTCCATACTGCCTACCCAAGGTAATTTATAGATTCAATGCTAACCCTATCAAGCTATCAATGATTTTCTTCACAAAATGGGAAAAATCTACTTTAAATTTGATATGGAGCTAAAAAAGAGTCCACAAAGTCAAGACAATCCTAAGCAAAAAGAACAAGGCTTGAGGCATCATGCTACCTGACTTCAAAGGACACTACAAGGCTACAGTAACCAAAACAGCATGGTGCTGCTACCAAAACAGATATACAGACCAATGGAACAGAACCAGAGACCTTATAAATAACGCCACACATCTGCAACCATCTGATCTTTGACAAACCTGAGGAAAAACAATGGGGAAAGGCTTCTCTATTTAATAAATGGTGTTGGGAAAACTGGCTAGCCATATGCAGAAAACTGAAACTGGATCCCTTCCTTACCACTTATACAAAAATTAACTCAAGATGGATTAAAGACTTAAACCTAAGACCTAAAACCATAAAAACCCTAGAAGAAAATCTAGGCAGTACCATTCAGGACACAGGCATAAACAAAGATTTGAGGACTAAAACACCAAAAGCAATGGCAACTAAAGCCAAAATTGACAAATGGGATCTAATTAAAGAACTTCTGCAGAGCCAAAAACTACCATCGGAGTGAACAGGCAACCTACAAAATGGGAGGAAATTTTTGCAATCTATCCATCTGACAAAGGGCTAACATCCAGAATCTACAAAGAAGTTATATTTACAAGAAAAAAACAACCCCATCGACAAGTAGGCAAAGGATATGAACAGACACTTCTCAAAAGAAGACATTTATGTGGCTGACAAACATATGAAAAACTGCTCACCATCATCGGTCGTTAGAGAAATGCAAATCAAAACCACAATGAGATACTATCTTATGCCAGTTAGAATGGCAATCATTAAAATGTCAGAAAAACAACAGTTGCTGGGGAGGATGTGGAGAAATAGGAACACTTTACACTGTTAGTGGGAGTGTAAATTAGTTCAACGATTGTGGAAGATAGTTTGGTGATTCCTCAAGGATCTAGAACCAGAAATACCATTTGACCCAGCAATCCCATTAGTGAATATATACCCAAAGGATTATAAATCATTCTACTATAAAGACACATACACACATATGTTAATGTAACACTGCTCACAATAGTAAAGACTTGGGGCCAACCCAAATGCTCATCAATAATAAAGTAAATGTGGCACATATATACCATGGAATACTATGCAGCCATAAAAAAGGATGAGTTCATGTCCTTTGCAGGCACATGGATGAAACTGGTAAACCATCATTCTCAGCAAACTAACACAGGAACAGAAAACCAAACACCACATGTTCTCACTCATAAGTGGGAGTTGAACAGTGAGAACACATGGATGCAGGGAAACAAACATCACACACCAGGGCCTTTCAAGGGGTAGGGGGCTGAGGGAGGGATAGCGTCAGAAGAAATACCTAATGTAGATGGTGGGTTCATGGGTGTAGTAAACCACTATGGCACATGTATACCTATGTAACAAACCAGCACATTTTTCTCATCTACCCCAGAACTTAAATTAAAAAAAAAAAAAAATGCTAACCATCATCTAAGCCTCCGGTAAGTTGTAATCTTTTTGCTGGTAGAGGGTCTTGCCTCGACATTGATGGCTGCTGACTAATCAAGGGGTGGTGGTTTCTGAAAGGTGAGGTGGCTGTAGCAATTTCTTAAAAGAAGATAATAATGAAGTTTGGCACATCAAGTGACTCTTTATCAAGAGTCTTCTCTGCACCATGCAATGTTGCTTGATAGCATTTTACTCTCAGTAGAACTTCTTTCAAAATTGGAGTCATTCCTCTGCAACCCTGCTGCTTTTCAATTAACTTTATCTACTATTCTAAATCTTTTGTCATTTTCACAGTGTTCACAGCATCTTCATGAGTACATTCCATCTTGAGAAACCATTTTCTTTGCTCATCCATAAGAAGCAACTCCTCATGTATTCAGGTTTTATCATGAGATTGCAGCAATTCAGTCACATCTCCCAGCTCCACTTCTAGTTCTAGTTATCTTGCTATTCCACCATTTTTGCAATTTCTTCCTTCACTGAAGTCTTGAACCCCTCAAAGTCATCCATGATGATCAGAGTCAACTTCTTCCAAACTCCTGTTAATGTTGATAATTTGATCTTCTCCCATGAATCACAAATGTTTTTAATGGCATAGAATGGTGAATTATTTCCAGGAAATGTTCGATTTACTTTGCCCAGACCTACCAGAGAATCACTATCTATAGAATGTATAGCCTTACAAAATGTAGTTCTTAAATAATAAAACTTGAAAGTTGAAATTCCTCCTTGGTCCATTGGGCTGCAGAATGAATATTGTATTCACAGGCATGAAAACATTAATCTCCTTGTACATTCCATCAGAGCTCTTGGGTGACAAGGTATATTGTCAATGAGCAGTATTATCTTGAAAAGAATCTTTTATTCTGCACAGTAGGTCTCAAGAGTGGCCTTAAAATATTCAGTAAACCATGCTGTAAACAGATGTGTTGTCATCCATGCTTTCTTGTTCCATTTATAGAACTGGGCTATACAAGAGGTCGAGCTTTCAGCCTGTCTTGATGTTTGGTGTGCCTTCCTTACTAACACTTGATTATCATTTCAAGCTTTTGACTTAAAGTGAGAGATGTTTAACTCTTCCTTTCACTTGAGTGTATTTAGTGTAATTCTTCAGAGCCCTAGGATTTTTGAAATGGTAAATGAGCTTTGGCTTCAGCTTAATGTCACCAGCTGCATGAGCCCCTAACAAGTCAGCCTGTTCTTTGAAGTTAGGCATTGATGCCTCTGTAGCTATCAGTCTTAGATGACAACTTCTTCCAATATAATGATGTTTGTCTACACTGAAGATCTGTTTTTTAATGTAGCCACCTTCATTCAGTGATCTTAGCTAGATCTTCTGGATAACTTGCTACAGCTTCTGCAACAGCACTTTTTGCTTCACCTTGCACTTTTATGTTATGGGGTTGGCTTCCTTCCTTAAACCTCATAAGCAAACCTCTGCTAACTTCAAACTTTTCTTCTGCAGCCTCCTTACCTCTCAGCCTTTGAAGAGAGTTAGGGTCTTGCTCTGGCCTAGGCTTTGATTTAAGGGAATGTTGTAAATGGTTTGATCTTCTATCCAGACCTTTAAAACTTTCTTCTTATCAGCAGTAAAGCTGTTCTACTTTCCTTATCATTCATGTGTGCACTGGAGTAGCACTTTTAATTTCCTTCAGGAACTTTGCATTCACAACTAGGCTGTTTGGTGCAAGAGGCCTAGCTTTCAGCATACCTGGGCTTTAAGCTTAATTATTTCTAGCTTGTGATTTAGATAACTCTCCCTTTCACTTGAACACTTAGAGGCCATTGTAGGGTTATTAACTAGCCTAATTTCAGTATTGTTGTGTCTCAAGAAATAGGGAAGCCTGAGGAGAAAAAGACAGATGGGGAGACTGCTGCTTGGTGGAGCAGTCATAACACACACATTTATCAAGCGTTCAGTGTCTTACGGTCATGGTTCATGGCACCCCAAACCAATTGCACTAGTAACATGAAAGATCAGCGATCACAGATCACTAACATATAATAGTATGAAAAAATTTGAAATATTGCAAAAATAACCAAAATGCTACACAGAGACAAAAACCTAATATGTGCTGGTGGAAAAATGGCACCAATATACTTGTTCAATGCAAGATTGACATAGACATTCAATTTGTTAAACAAAATATCTGCAAAACTCAATAAAGCATAGCACAATCAAACAGTGTATGCCCGTATTTAGACAAAGTAGATGGTATATATTGGTATTGAATTACCTGGATGTTTAACTTCACTCATAATTTGCCCATATGCTAATTTAAACTTTTCTAAAATAACCTCTAAGGAAAAGAATATCTTTAATTTAATACATCTTCTTAGCTTTAAGCATCCTTATATGTATAGGTACATAAATGTTATGTGTGCCTGTTCTCAGTGTTTTTGTCACAAAATGATTTTAATATTCCTTTAGTATAATGCTAAAGAAATTGTGATGCATATATCTTATATATAGATATACACACACATAGAAGACTTCTATATATTTTATCTAGGAATGTTCTGAAAATACTACTTTTCTTTTTTGTAACTTATTAAACTAAGATGATAAAATCAATAAATGTAAAAGTTGTAAGTCCAATGTCTGTTCTTTTTTTGAAAATACTTAGTAGAAAGACAGAAACCCAATGTTTTTGTTACATTCAAGTTATCAAATCAAGGTAAGAGAGACTCTGGAGTACCTAGACCATTCAACAAAAAGAAAATAAATCTCAGTTTCTCACAACTAAGAGAGACTTTCAAGGTTAAAAGGGACCTTCAAGGTCATCTGCTTCATCTTAAGAGAAGGCTTCACTGCTGCTAGACATCTTCAATCACTTCTTAAAGACTGACTCCCCATGGAGTTTCAAACCTCACTTAACATTTCTGTTTAGACTGTAGAAACCCATTTATAAAGGGACACACTATTTACATATGCCTGTCAGCTACATCCTCCAGTAAACGAATCCATCTATTTTCTACAGCCGTGCCCAAGTGTTACACATGCTGTTTAATTAGGATCCAAAAATGTACGGATTTTTCATTATTCACTGTTTCCCTCATTACCTAAACTTCCCAGTGCTTTCCCACTTAAGAAGTGCAGAAGAGCTATGAATTAGTTTTCTTTCTTGCTACCATGAAGAGTCTTGAATTATCTTAAAACAATGAAGACAACAGAGAGAAACTCAAAAACTTTCTAACGTGGTAGAAAGGATCCTGGGGTTTTAGTTGCTGATCATGTAAAAATAGTAGGTAAGTTTAGAGATCAGTGGCTCTTAACCATTTTTTTTTTAAAGATTAGAGACCCCTGTGAGAATCTGTTGAAAGTTCTAAGTCTCAAGAAATAAGAAAACAACACAGTATTTACTTCATGTGTACATACACTTACAGGATAGTCATAAACCCTCCTGAAGACTAAGTGAAAATCACATATATACCCTGTTATAGCATCTCTTTTCTCATAATAAAACCAGTGTAAACATTTGACTAGTTATAGACAAATACGTTTAAGTTATGGGGCATTGCATATGTATTTTAAGTAACTGTAAAATGTGAACAATGTACTAGAAAAGTTGAAGATGCCAAATTCACTTCACCTTATTCTGAATTATTTCATACTTTAAAAATATTAAGTAGGCAAGTTCTAAATCTCAGAATCTCCATGAGTAATATAAACCTATATGTTATTTATACCCTTCTTTTCATTTGTTATGTTTCCTTGGTCTTTCTAAAATGGTATAAATCCCCATTGAAAAGACCTTTTATTAGACTTACTCCTAATTACTTCACCCTCGTTATCACATGCTGTTACAACTCAGTATCCCAAGAGTAACCATTTGGTGAATGCGATACCACGTTTTCCTGAACATGGCTGTAAAGAAATATGGAGTGTGGAAGCTGGTAGACGTATGTCCACACCCAAGCAAATGTGCCAAGACTGTGAGCCTCTCACCCAGTAACATTGCCTTTGTTATTGTGGCAGCGCGGGCGTTGGAAGAACTGGAGTCTTCATAACATTAAGCATTGTTTTGGAAAGAATGAGATATGAAGGAGTCGTAGATATCTTCCAGACCGTCAAAATGTTAAGAACACAACGACCAGCTATGGTACAGACAGAGGTGAGAAAATCCATTGCATTTTTCACATCTCAAGAGCCTACGTTTTGCTAGCCTGGACCTCCTGGAGTCCAGACTCTCTCAACACCACACACATAATACTGTGGGGAAAGCATCAAACCATTTAATAATTTTGAACCTCATTTTCCCCCTTTTTAAATGGGGTGAGATTATCAGTGTTTTAGTGTTGCTATAGAAATTACGTGCGATTATGTGTTACATTGAGCTATGTTAAATTTCACTACTGGACCATTTTTGACCAATAAAATGGCAATTTCATAAAATTCATTATATTCATTTTCCTATAGTATATGTTATATAGAGAGAGAAAGCATAATGCTTAGTACATAAAATAATCTCAGCCCATTTAACTTCTCCATTCTCCCTCTTTGTGCCTACAGAGGTATCAGTTGTTCTATATTTCATGTCTTAACAATGGCCATTCAAAACATTTTGATTCTGGATAAGCCTAGAGATATTATATTAGCCCCACATTTCCTATTCCAATAATTAAGATGGCAATTTGGATATTTCTCTTAATAATAAGAGTTTATGATATAGCCAGTCTGGTCTATTGAGCATTCATTTCTAAAGATGATATTACTGATAGTTTATGTTCTGCAAAAGGCCACCAAATTATACAACTTACATGTGTTCCTCAATGCATCATCCACAGTATCTTTCAGACTGATTTCAAAGTAGTACAAGTGTGTGGCTTGCAATACTCAAAACATTCTGTCAGCCTGACAAACTTAATGGGTCTTGGGGGTTACAGAGGGAAATTGGACATTTAAAAAGCGTGAACACTTAGCCAAGCAACTGACTGTGACAAGATAGGAAAGTAAACACCATTTATTTTGCATTACCATTTTTATTATAGAAAAATGCACATTTAAGCAAAATAGAAACTATCTACTTTCAGCCTGGTTGGCCACTGAAAATAGATTTCTTTTATGGGGAAAATCCTACTTTTTCTCATCCCTATAGAGATCTGTAAATTGTAATTTTTCCATCTCTCCAACAATGCTTCAATTTATTCCAATATGATAGTGTTCTTCGTTGTCTGAAAAAAGCCATGTTTCATAGCGTTTTATTTTAGTGTGTGCCTTTCTATAACAGACAGCTAGCAATCACACAGAATTGGGCCGAATTTACAGGTATTTTTTGATGTGGGCAGCCAATCTTGTGAAGCCATTTTCAGGGATGAAAAGCTTGGAAGTCCAGTGCCCTGTGTAAATGGATTTGTGTGCCTGTTGTGCCGCACCAGCTACCTTCTGGCTGTATATGAACATCATATATAAGTGAGAGAGCCAGCCAAAAGGTAGCTGAAATGACTGTGAGTGATTCTCATTGCAAGCTCTACTATCCAAACATAATTTTTTTAAAATTCAAATTTTGTTGGCAGTAGCTCAGAAGATAAGTAAATTCAGATTTTTCTCAGGACAGTTTGTGTATCAGCCTCTCATATATTTAAACTGAGAATTCATTATCACAAATAAGCAGATAATTGTAAAGGATGACTTTCATCATTATCTGTTTATAAGGCATGTAAGAAGTGTATGTGCTCAATTGGTGGTAATTGTTTGATACTACTTGGAAAACACTTGTCTGGGAAGGCAATGTACACCTGACCTGCCACTGCTTGGAATTGGGAGATCATTTTAGTCAAATTGATTGGCAAAGTGAATAAACACTCCATGTGGCTAATTTTTCTTCGTTCACTATAACCAATTGGTCATTGGATTAGATCAATTGACAAAAGTATGATTTCGCCCCATATAGATGTAATTTTGTTATCCAATATTGATTTTTATTTTTCTATTAAAATATGCTCATGGTCCCTTCCTTTGTTTCTCCCCATTCGTTGTCTCCTGCAGGATCAGTATCAGTTTTGCTATCGAGCCGCACTAGAGTACCTGGGCAGCTTTGATCACTATGCAACGTAGAAACCCCTGACCCATTCTGGATTTTTACTACAGGCCCTTCAATATCCATGGAGTCTCTTCTGAGCCATACAGGGCACTTGAGAAGTCCTTCTTAACTTCTAGCTAACAACTACTTAGTGGGACTATTACACACAAAACAAATTAAAAACAAATTATTCCAGGTGGACCAAGAATTCACAGTTTAATAATCTAACCTGAAAAATAATGAAGAGAATCCTGACTGATGAGGCATCTGAAGGATTTTATTTACAGATACCTCAAGGATTCAAAATCAAGGGAAGAAGAAATCACAGCAAAGAACCACCATCTTATTCAGGATTGTTTGAAAGGTGCAAGGAGAAATTGCCAGAATGCTGCAGTTCAGCCCAAGATGTGTGCTGGTGTGGCTTCTCACAGCAAAATGGACTCTGCTTTGACATCACCCCTTCCCACCATACTGCTCATAATAACATTTTAGGGGGAAAGGGAGGGGGGAATGTTTAAAAAGAAAGTCCTTGATTTAGTTTTTTAGTATTGTAAAGATACTGCTGACCTGTGCTTCATTTCTAACTGTGTAAACTTTTTTTTAACAAAATGTATCATTCGATAAAGTGAATTTTAAAAAAGTTACATAACTCTTCATTTTTTATTTCCAAATCGTAGGTTTTTTTAAGCTGTAGAACTGTTATCTGTAATATCTTGCTGTAGAAATATCAAATAATTTGAAAATTTGCACATTTTTGTGCAATACTCAATCTACAGTATCAGTCTCGTCAGATATATTAATTTTACACTTCTGTTCAGTTTTGATTGGTGAGAAAGTACCCATTCTCTTCAAATTATCAAAGATAATTATTATTTTGTTTTGATTTTGGAATCAACAGGGAGGCGCAAAGTATAAAGTTGCTGCTAACATATATACATATATATCCAAATTTTACAAGGGTGTCTATGTATATATAGACAGTGTGTCCACACAAAAAATAGATATAGCTATCAGTTCTTCCATGATTTAGTTTTTTTAAATGTAGAAAAGCTATTGTAAACATCTCTTTCCATTTATTCTTAATTTTTTGACATATTGGCATTTCTTAATATCACAAAACTTTAATTTTTTAAAGGGAAATGAGGAATGCACATCAGTGATTGTCAAACCTCACCCCCTAATTTCCTACCCAATCTCCCCCCACCTACCCAATCATATTCACTAATTCTGTTTTGTCAGGCTTCCAACAAAGTTCAATATTTCTAACACTCTAGTGCAATAAAAATTATTAAATAGCTAAGAGGTGTGCATGTGGGAAAGGTCAGTGCATATCCCTTTAGGAGGGGAGAATGTTGTAATATATCAGCTATCGAGTTGTTTAAAAAAAGTGTATTCAATCGTATATTGTCTATAGTATGTGCTATGAAATTTGCATTTATGATATGTAACAGGGGCAAAGCCAAATTCATGTTACTCTGTTCAGTCAGAAACATTTTGTGGCATACAGCATTCCTGGGAAGTGCTGTACCTTGTTTCGTTTTGGTTTTAGTTTTGCATTTAGAGTGCCTTATAATTGATGCCTATTTTAATAGCATTTCTTTTTAGCTTTTGGTTCGTATTTCCATTCACTGTTCGTATCTGTTACTCTTTCTATTAAAGCATTATCTGTTTACCACATGTACAAAAACTCTTTGAATAATATGCATTCCTAGTTTTCAGCCAAGTCGGGGATGTTAGTGATTGTACCAGCCCAAAGCACTTGGATAATCAGGGCCCTTCTTCCTTTTATAATCGTCAACATCAGAAAAAGCTACTTGTTTTATTTATATTCCCTTCCAAATCTGCTCTGGAACATGCAGTAACTGCACCAAACTTATTTTAGTAACAAATATCATTGGCAACTTTGGAATATATTTGATATTCCATTAGAATTTTTCTAAAAGGGGAAATATATATATATTATATAAATAAATATATATATATAAAATATATATATATTAAACCCCCAATTCTTCCAACATTCTATAGGAAGCCATGGATGATGGCATGAGTTTGCCACATTTTACACGATTTTAAATAATCCTCAAAATATCCAAGGAACTCTTAAAGAGTTTTGGTATGAGTATACTGCTTTGGTTTAATTTTAGCTTCATGGATGTTCTGCATGGAAGGATTTTTGTTTTCCACATTTTCCCATTGCTAGCAGAATGAAATCCAAGAGACCAAACACTTGCAAGCATTGTATTTGAGCACTTTTGTAAAAAACAAAGAAAAAGAAAAAAAAGAAAATATATATAATACTTAACAAAAGTATCTAGAAGGCTACCTCAGAATGAGACTCTCTAACCTACATCAGAACCAGAGAAGAATGTGCACTATGTGGGTCTGTTATCATTTTCTTTTCGTTTGTATCTTTTTGGAGATTTATCCAAGTGCCAGATTACTCAGTGCTATAATTTTCTTTTAGTTGAACAAAGGGGGTCAGATAGACATTGCATCATCCAGACATGCCTTGTTGGACATGTAGAATCCGATGGAGCATTGCACACCAGAATGATTGGCCAATAAGCAGCTTCTCTCCCTGAAACAAAAACTGCCCATTTGGCAAAGGGAAAGATGACAATAATCAGAAGAAGAAAATGAATGGGATGCATACCATAGACGAACGAGGCGGAGACTATTGCGGGAATCTTACTGTTCAGGAGCTGTTCCTAGAACTAACTCCCTTACTGTCATTGATGTGCATTCCACTCTGTGCTTTTCTGTACAACCATCCAAGTTTTAATTTCCCAGGTAAAACATCTTTATCTGCCATTACCACAAGCTTTCGAGTTTCCAGTTATTTTCATCATCATAACCAGTACGGTGCTATTATTTACCTATGTACGTGTAGTTATGTATAATTTTGTAATTAGTTACAATGGTAAAAAAAAAATCAAAATATATAAAAAGTGATTTGTACAGAACTTTATTTTAGCTCTTTTTTAAAAATGATTTGCATGGTTAGAAAACGGCGAGGACAGCCAGGGGAGGGAAGGGCCTCTAGGGAACTTTGCACTTTCTATACCTTTGTACTATGCACTGCCCTATTGATTCTACACCCAATAATGATATTACTTGAACCCATCTGTAAGAAACTGCTTCGGAAATTCATTTGTGTGTATGTAAATAACACAACATAGAAACAGGAAGGGAAAAAAGTCTGCAGTAATGCACGTATTTTTTTTTCTTTCCTGTTTATTTTCGGTTTTGCTTTGTTTAAGTCCTTCCTTTTGTTTTTAATTCCCTTTTTGTTTTTCTTTTTGGGTTTTGGTTCCTTTTGGGTTTATGGGTGCCCTGATACTCCAGCAGAGATCAGAAGGCTACAGATCCATTCTATCCATCCGTTATGTGGCTTTGCCATCCCAGCTTGGAGTGTCTTTACAAAGATAATAACAGTTGTGTTCTTTGCTCTCGTTTTGGATGCATAGACTGAAAAATTTAAAAAAATAACTTGTAAAATGGCTTGTTAAAAAAATACAATTACCTCTAATTAGTAGTACGCGTAAATGTTTTACAGAATGAAAGGCGTGCTTTTTATTTTCTTACTTCGTTACATTGGTGGCGAAAGAAGTCTGTATGAAAATCAGTTCTTTGCTGACACAAGTTCCATTTGTTACAAATGAATTCTAATAAAAATGTCAGTGTTATGCAGCCCTGGCCTTTGCTTTTGTCCACGCAAGCACTTTGGTTTTCAACTGACTATATGTTCTCTCTCCTCTTCTGGTTATCTAGTTAGTTCCTTGTACTAGTAATAATTCTGTTTACCAAGAGACTACTGTTTACAAATATCTACCTTGAGGTAAGCACTTTTCACTGGTAAGCAAACAGAGGCTCAAAGAAATAGTTTTTCCAAGTTCACAGAGCAAAGAAAGAGGCATTGTTTTCATTCATGTCAGAGATCACGGGCAATCTTTGATTCTGTGGAAATGACTACTATATACAAATTTAAGCGCACAACTATATATACATCTATATGTATGTATTTTCATCTCGAAACAACTTTCATGCACATAAAAATACCTCCATCGTGTTCATTTATTAATACCTTTGGGAACATGGCTAAGAAAATTCTTGGTTTATTTATTCAGTCATTCAATATTATCAGGTACCAGTAATGGCTCAGAATCGTTCTAGGTATTAGAAATGCAGCTCTGAACAAATGAGATACTGGTGCTATTTGCATACAGACTATAGTCTACTGACAGAGGTTGGCACTGAAGTAATAGTAACATCACATGGGACCAGTGCTATGAAGGAAAGTGTAGGATCCTTGAAGTTAGGACTTTCAGTTGTGAGTGACAGAAAGTCTGACTCAAATTGATCTACTGGAAAAGAAAAGTGTTTACTGACTCATGTACTAAAAGATTAGGAGTGGACTCATTTACTAAAAGAGTAGGAATACATCATCTTAAGGTATAACTGGATTCAGGGCTCAGGTGATGCCTTCAGGACATGATGTCTCTTCCCATCGTCCAGCCTGATTTCTACTTTCACAGTTTCAGTTTTAAACTCCGTTTTTGTGGTCCCTTGAAGCTTTGGGATCATAACACCACAGAGCAGACAAGTGGAAGAGTTTACTTCCCCCAACAACACAATCAAAAGTCCTAGAATGGAGTGGATTCTTCTTGATCCTAATTGAACCGGTCTTGGGGTAAGTGATCATCTCAGGAACACAAGTATGGACAAAAGGCGAGAATGTGTGCATTGAGTTATCACATCCAGAAGGATGTAAGGTGGCTGTCCCATTTTGCCAAACAGCAATGAATATTGTGGGACGAACGACTGGCTGCTGATCAGCCTGATTAGTTAAGGTAAGGCGAAGCACAGGTATGCTTGGTAATGTTAAAACTACCTGTTAGAAATAATGACCGGATCAAACAATTCCATTATCCAAACATTATTTTGGAAATCCTGTTATTGAATCAACAATCAGACTTTTTCCACTTCACCTAGTTGGCTTTTACTTTTGCAGATATGACCACCCCATTGGCTGATTGCGTAAAAACAGGATAGAATGTTTGAAGTGTATCAGATTTGATATTTTGTACATTGTGATTCATAAGTTTAAACAGATAGGATCTGATAGAATACCAAGAATGACAAAATATTATCTGATTGTATACATGTACATGCACAGAATTAATAATAACTAATTATAAGTTTGGGACTTTCACTTAATTGTATCCATGATTAAACTTTATAATGAGAATTTTAATTATACTTCATAAAATTATGAATCTGAGAAATATTTAAATGTATAATGTTTAAAATAATTCCTGCAAATTCTGAGGAAATATAATAGGCCAAGACCTGTGAAATCTTTTGTTTAATAATACAAAGAGACTTAAAATATGTAAAATTGTATATATGTAAAAATGTTTTACAGTTACATATACAATATGTATATATGTAATGTATATATTACATATAATTTTACATATATTATTTTACATATACACTGTAATGCCATTTATAATGCATTAGCATTTCACTATTAAATAGTGTTTTGGAAAAAAGATAGCTACATTAAAAATTATTATATATACTTTTCAAGAAAGGATATAAAATTATGTACACACCTTAAAGAAGTGACTGGAAAGAAATATAATTATTAAATGATACTCTGTGATAAAATTTTGCTGCACTTTGTATATTTTCTAAAATTTTTACAATAAGTATTTCAAAATAGCAAATTGTGCATGCTTTGAAATATGTGGGAAGATAGAATAATTTTTTAAATCGATTTACAAGGCAAGAATGAAGAGAAAAGAGAATCTAGGACAGGAGGGGCAAATAGTAAATAATATGGGACATTTAAAATTTAAAACAGAATTACTGCAAATGTAAATAAAGTATATTCAACTTAAAGATACAGATTTTTAGCCTAGTTATATAATGCTTGTAAGAACATGAGGCTACCAAAAGTAAAAGAATGCAAGAGATATACCATGCAAACATAGCTAAAAGAAAGCTATACTGAGTTATATTAATATCAGCCATACCATTACCAAATAATAAAAAGGTCAATTTCCGATGAAAAACTTCAATGCACCAGGAAGATGTGACAATTTTATGTGTGTATGAACCTCATAACATGGCCTCAAAATGTAGACAACAAAAATAGAACTTAAAGGAGTTACATACATATTCACAGCTATCATGGGAGATTTTAAAACACTTATTAATGTATAAAATGAACAAACTGAATAAAACTTCAGTAAGGGTATAAAAGATATGAACAAGCTGATTAACAAAATTTACCTAAGTGATCTATGTAGATTATTAAATTCAATAACTTAAAAATATACATTATTTTTAAGAGCATTTAAAACATTTACCTAAATTAACTAGAAATTGGACCATAAAGCAAGTCTCGAAGTATTTGAAAAGTTGTAATATGTGGAATATGTTCTTTGGGCCCCACAGTAATAGTTAATCTAGACATCAATCACAAAGATAGTTAGAAAAGCCCACTATGTAGTAATTAAGAAATAACTTTTAAATAGCCAGTAGCTCACAGAAAAAAATCACAATGGAAATAAGAAATTATAATGATAAAATTATGAAATTGTATCAAAATGTGTGGGTTTTACAGTGAAATTTATAGCTTTTCAATGCATATGTTAGAAAATGAGAAAGGCTAAAAGCTAATGATCTTGTTTTTTACAAATTAACAAAACAACAGCTAATTACCCCTCAATAAAGAAGGAAATAAAAGAGAAAAAAATCAACTGAAAAAAATTATTCAATAGAGAATAGCAACAATGATTAAAGGTAAAAGTTGATTATTTGAAAGACAATGAAATTGATAAACCCTAGCAAAATGATTTAAAGAAAAGCAATGGACAAATCATTCACATCAGAAACTTGAAAGGAATATAGTGCTTCAGCTCTTACCAATATTAACCATTATAACAAAGGTTCCATGTCACATAAACCAATAAGAAAAAGCCAGAATACCCAATATAATTAGGCATTAGCCCTGAAAGGATACTTCACAGAAAAAGGATAGCTAAATTGCTCAAAAATATGTGAAGTACTCAATTTTACAAGTAATCAAGGAAATACAAATTAAAGCTACAATGTGACACAGCTACATGCTCACAAGAACAGCTAATATTAAAAAGACTAATAATACCAAGTGTTGGTGAGAATGTAGAGTAATACGTCTGTCACACACAATGCTTGCTAGAGTGCAATTTTACAAGCACCCTGAAATAATATTATTACATATTAAAGTAGAATATAAGCACATTTTATTCAGTATTATACCAATTGTAGCTATGTAACAAGTAGAAATGCATGCCTGTGTGAATGAGAGACATAAATAATAGTTTATCCATTTCAACATTACTCATAGAGCCAAGAACTCTAACATAAGTGTCTGTCAACAATGGAATGTATAAATACATGGTGGTATAATGACACGATGAAACACTATACAGCAGTGAATGAGTTTGGCAAACATAACATTGAGCAAAAAATGCCATACACAAAAAATGTATACTGTATACCTGGTAGATTTGGGGAACAGAAAGGTAGGTACTGATTAGGAGAACAAAAAGCAAATTTCCGTTGTGCTAGCTATTTTTTTTTTACTTAAATGTCATTTCAAAAGTGTTTGCTTTTTAGTAAACTGTGGAGCTGTACCTTTACTTTTGTGCATTTTTCCTATTTTTATATGTCAATAAAGTGTAATGACTCTTACCTATGCATATATATACACATGGCTAAAATAAGTTAGTATTAAAAATATAAAAGCCTGCCATACTTTGGATGGTGAACATCTGTTCTGTATCATTACTGAAAATGAAAAAAAAAATTATGTTTAAAATTCTACTTAGAGATCTTGAAATTGAAATGTAGAAGTATGTCCAGTCGATTATAAGTACCATTGTAAAGAACTACTAACAAGGCTATAGACCACTTATTTTTGGGGACAGCTGGCAAGCATGTAATCATAGGGTTCGACTGAAAATTATTGATGAAAACGTAAAAAAAAAAAAAAAAAAAAAAAAAAAAAAAAAAGCAAGCATTCAGCTATGTTTGTCAATATACAGGATCCAGCTCGCTGTTAGACCTCAGAGGATCTTGGGAATGACAAGCAATTACATGTAATGTTTATGTGGTAGTGACTACTCATTCATAGCTAAGTGAGCTATTAAATGATGCTACCATTTGTTAAATAAATTTTTCTTGTTAAATTTTGGGGCATCCAAAATAATTTTTGTCTCTCATTTATTATAAACATTTTCTTTCTACTGAGAACTGGAAATAAAGGAGACAGATGAGATATAGGGACTTTTTCACTCTGGGTTAGATCATGAAAGTTAAAAGTATTGGGTTTGAACTGCATAAAAAAGAAACAAAATGTGTGTGTCATGATTCTAGATTGTGCTAACCTATCCAGCAAGTTAAAAACTGTGAACTATTGGCTAATAGACAAGCATGACAGTATGGCTGGATAAATGCTAGATTTATATCATTTGAGAGAAAATTAACAAAAAGTACAAAGTCTATTGACTATGAAAATGTCATGTAGAAGGAAAAAAACAAAAATCCTAAAGGGGATTCTGGGAAGATGGTGGAATAGGAAGCCCTATTAATTTCCCTATCTAGAAAAAAATTGCACTGACAGAGTATGATGTAACTATTTTGAAATTCTGGAGTCTACGGAAGGCTTGCAACTTCAAAGAGAAGGCTTGGACAGTACATTGTAATTAGTTTTAGCCCATTTCAGCTCTTTGCATAGTAGCAGACACCCATCCCCTACCCTCAGCCCCATGGCAGCTATGCATGTGTTCCTGGAGCAATCTGCAGACAGCTTGTAGGAGTCAGGATGAGCAAAAAAAGAAGACCCTATTCTCCAAATAGCTGGGATCTGTGTTCTGACCACCAATTGCTGCATCTAGTCACAGAGGTGTAGAAAAATAGGCCAGCGGCTGTAGTTGTTTGTCCTATGTTTGCGAGCCTCTCTCTCTCCAGCTGAAGTGAATTCAAAGACATTGAGAGGGCCAGTGCTCTTTTTATTCTTATTTTTCCCTTTTGGGAGTCAGATATTAAAAATTAAAATATTCATAAACAACTGTACATACAGGAAAAATTAGAAAGTGACCATACATAACCAGGAAAAACTGTAGGATCAGAAAATATCCAAAAATACCTTAAGTTTATACCTCACTCTGATTATTGGCACAGAAAACATACAACAATCAAGAAAACAAAAATAATAAAAAATAACAAAAAGCAGCAAACCCTGGAGAAGAGGGAGAATCTGATTTCCAGAGTTAAAAGTACAAGGCATACAAGCATCTACTACACAAAACATTTAAAATAATATTCTTAAAGATAGATAACTAAAGAAGATGTGGAGAAGGTGAAACAGAACAAAACAATGTATGAACAAAATGGAAATATAAATAAAGAGACTGACAACCTAAAAAAAAGATTCTGGAGCTAAAAAGTACAATAATTGAAAGATTCTCTAGAGGAGTACAAAGGCTGAGTTCAGCAAGTGGAAGAAAAAAATCAGCAATATTGAACACAGAACAATGGAAATTATTGAGTATAGAAATTAAAAGAAAAAAGATAAAGTGAACAGAGTCCAAGAGAGCCATGTTACTCCATCAAGCAAAGAAACATTAACATTATGGAAGCCTCAGAAAGAGAAGAGAGATGGAATATTTGGGGTACAGAAAATACTTGAAAAAATAATGGTTGAAAACTTCCCAACACTGGTATTTTAAATTATGTCTTTTTTATTTTAGGGGTAGGGTCTTGCTCTGTCACCCATGCAATATGATTGTGAATATGATTGTCACCCAGTGTGCAATCATATTTTACTGTAACGTCAAACTCAAGTGATGTTCCCACCTCAGTCTCCCAAAGTGCTGGGACTACAAGCATCTACCACCACACCCGGCTAATATTTTTTTAATGATTTTGTTAGGGACAGAGTCTTGGGTTGTTGTCCAGGATAGTCGCAACCAATTTTCATAACGTACAAAAATATAAACATCAAATAAATTCCAAGTAAGACAAAAAAGAGAACCACATCAAGAAACATTATAACCAAGCTTTCAAAAGACAAAAGAAAGAAACTTGAAAACAACAAGAGGGAACTTGTCTCACACAAGGATCCACAATAAGATTATCCAGATTTCTCATAAGAAGCTGAAGGCCTGAAGGCAATGGGCCAATATATTCAAAGTGCCAAAAGAAAAAACAAAACAAAAAACATCAAAACATCCAAGGAAAAAACTGTCCTTCAAAGGTGAAGAAGAAATTAAGATATTCTCAGGTAAACAAAGCTAAAGGAGTTTGTTACCATTAGATTTGCCTTGCAAGAAATACCAAAGTGGCCATGAAGGGTGAAATGAAAGGGCAGTAAAAAAGTAACTTGAAGCTTTAGAAAGATCTCACTAAAGGTAGATACACGGGCGATTATAAAATCTTGTATTATTTGGAAAAATAGTTTGTAACTCCGCTTTTTGGTTTCTGCATAATTTAAGAGACTAATACATTTTAAAAACAATTACTACTCTACAAGCTAGTATTATTGCAACTTTAGTTTGTAAATCAATATTTCATACATAATTTAAGAGACTAATGTATTTAAAAAAAATATTAGTTTGTGTTTTGGAGCACACAATGTATAAGGACAGAATTTTGTGACACAAACAACCGAAAGCGGTGAGGATGGAGCTGTCAATGGAGTAAAGTTTTTACATGTTATTCAAGTTAAGATGCCGTAAGTTTAAATTAGAGTCTATAATTTTAGGATATTAAATGTAATCTTCATGGTAACTAAAAGAAAATAGCTATAGAATATAGATAAAATGAAATGAGAAAGGGATTTAAACATTTCAATACAAAATAATCAACTAAACACAAAAGAAGATGGTAATGCAGAAAACGAGGGACAAAAAAGCTGCAAGACATGTAGAAAACAAATAACAAAATGACAGAAGGATTTATTAGTAATTACTTTAAATTTAAATGAACTAAGCTCTCCAATCGAAAGATAGACATTTGCAGACTGGATTTAAAAAACATAATCCAATTATGTGTTGTCTGTAAGACTCACTTGAGATTTAAGGAGCCAAAAATATTAAAAGTAAAAGGACAGAAAATGATACTTCATGCAAGTATTAAACAAAGGACAGCAGAATAGGCTATGCTAATTGTCAGGCCTCTGAGCCCAAGCTAAGCCATCATATCCCCAGTGACCTGCACGTATACATCCAGATGGCCTGAAGCAATTAAAGATGCACAAAACAAGTGAAAATAGCCTTAACTGATGACATTCCACCATTGTGATTTATTTCTGTCCCAACCTAACTGATCAATGTACTTTGTAATCTCCCCCATCCTTAAGTAATTTCTTTATAATCTCCCTCACCCTCAAGAAGATTCTTTGTAATTCTCCCCACCCTTGAGAATGTACTTTGTGAGATCTGCCTCTTGCCCCCAAAACATTGCTTTTAACTCCACTGCCTATCCCAAAACCTATAAGAACTAATGATAATTCCACCACCCTTTGCTGACTCTTTTTGGACTCAGCCTGCCTGCACCCAGGTGAAATAAACAGCCATGTTGCTCACACAAAGCCTGTTTGGTGATCTCTTCACACGGACACATGAAACACTAATTTCTCACAAAATGGACTTTAAATCAAAAAAGGTACAAGAAACAAAAACATATATTAATAAATGGTTCAATACAGCAAGAAGATACAACAAATTACAATTATAAATATTTATGCATCTAATAATAGACACTCAAAATATATAAAGAAAACTTGACAAAACTGAAGAGGGAAGTAGATAATTCTACATTAATAGTTGGAGATTTCAGTAATCCAATAATGAATAGAATAACCAGAGAGAGGATAAGTCAGAAAACAGAAAACTTGACACAGTAAATCAATTAGATCTAACAAACATGTACATAACACTACCCAAACATACCACACACACATTTATCAAAAGTACCCGTTAGATATTTTCCAGGATAGATGATATATTAGGCCATAAATTAAGTCTTAGTAAATTTTAAATGATATATATTGTACAAGATACCTTCTCTGACTACAATAGGATAAAGTTAGAAATCAGCAGAAGTTAAAGAAATAAAACTGAAAAAATTTACAAAATTGTGAAAATTAAATAACACTCTCTTAAGCTACCAATATATAAAAAAGAAATTACAAGAAAAAAAAAAAAAACCTAGAAAATACTTAGGGATAAATGAAAACCAAAATACAACATACTAAAACTTATAGGACACAGGAAAAGCAGTGGTAAGGGAGAAATTTATGACTATAAACACATTAAGAAATGAACTAGAACAAAAACAAACTGAATCAAAGGCTAGAAGGAAAGAAACAATAAAGAGCAGAGATAAATGAAATAAAAAATAGAAAAATAGGCTGGGAGCTGTGGCTCATGTCTGTAATCCTAGCACTTTTGGAGGCCACGGTAGGTGGATCACTTGAGGTCAGGAGTTTGAGACTGACCTGGCCAACATGGTGAAAACCCACCTCTACTAAAAATACAAAAAATTAGCCAGGCATTGTGGTGCATGCCTGTAATCCCAGTGACCCAAGCAGCCGAGGCATAAGAATCTCTTGAAACTAGGAGACGGAGGTTGCAGTGAGCTGACATGATGCTGCTGCACTCCAGCCTGGAACTATTAACAATTTTATGCCAATAAATGGAATAACCTGGATGAAATGAACACATTTCTGGAAACACAAAACCTAACCAGACTACACTGTACACCTATATAACTTGGAATCAAATTGAATCAGTAGGGGGAAAAAAAACCCAACAAAGAAAATCCCTAGACCTATTGTCTTCATGAGTGAATGAAGAACAATAATCCTTCTCAAATTTTTCCAAAAAAATTGATGAGGGGACACTTTCTGATTCTGTGAGATTAACATTACGCTGATACCCAACCCAGATAAAGACATTACAAGAAAACTACAGACCAATATTTCCTATGAATATTAATCCAAAAATTCTCAACCAAATGCTAGCAAACTGAATTCAGAAGTGTATTAAAGGAATTATATACCATGACAAAGTGACATTCATTCTTTGAATGCAAGAATACTTTGATATATGAAAATTTATGAATGTGATACACCACATTAACAAAATGAAAGGAAAAAGCCACATGATCATTTCAATTGATGCAGAAACAGCTTTTAACAAAATTCAACATTCTTTCAAATAAAAAATACTCAACAAACTAGGAATAGAAGAAACCACTTCAACATAATAAAAGCCATATATGAAAACTCCATAATTAACATTATTTTCAATGGTGAAAGACCTACGGCTTAAGAAAGAATGCTTGTTCTTGGTACTTCTGTTTGACAAAGCACTGGAAGTTCTAGCCAGAGCAAACAGGCAAGAAAAATAAATAAAAGGCATCCAACTTGAAAAGGGAAAACTAATATTATCTTTATTTGCAGATGATATGCTCTTATATGCAGAAAAACCCTGAAGATTCCACATACAAAAAAAAATTTGAACTAATAAATGAATTCAGCAAAGTAGCAGGATACAAAATCAACACACAAAAATCAGTTGCATTTCTATATGCTAACAATAAAGAACGTGAAAAGGAAATTATAGAAACAAAGCCGTTTACAATAGCATCAAAAAGGATAAAATATTTCAGAATTAACTAGGGTTGTGAAAGACTGGTTGTGGAAAACTATAAAACATTGCTGAGGCCAGGTATGGTGGCTCACACCTGTAATCCCAGCACTTTGGGAGGCTGAAGTGGGTGGATTACAAGGTCAAGAGATGGAGATATTCCTGGCCAGCATGGTGAATCCCAACTCTAATAAAAATACAAAAATTAGCTGGGCGTAGTGACACATGCCTGTAGTCTTAGTTACCTGGGAGCCTGAGGCAGGAGAATCACTTGAACCCAGGCCACAAAGATTACAGTGAGCCAATATTGCACCACTGCACTCCAGCCTGGTGCCAGAGTGAGACTCCATCTCAAAAAACAAACGAACAAACAAAAACCCCAAACAAAGCATTGCTGAAAGAAATTAAAGACATAAATAAACAAAACACATTCCATGTTCCCATATTTGAAGGCTGTACTGTTAAGATACCAAAACGACTCAAAGGAATCTATAGATTTAATCCAATCTTTACTACATTTCCAATAATGTTTTTGCAGAAATAGAAAAACACATCTTAACATTTATGTGGAATCTCAAGGGACTCTGAATGACAAAAACAATCTCAAAGAAAAGAGCAAACTTGAAGGTGGTGCCAAGATGGCAGAATAGGAACAGCTCCAGCCTCCAGCTCTCAGCGTGAGTGACAGACAGAAGACAGGTGATTTCTGCATTTCCAACTGAGGTACTGGATTTATCTCACTGGGGCGTGTTGGACAGTGGGTGCAGGACAGTGGGTGGAGCCCAATGACCAAGAGCTGAAGAAAGGCGAGGCATCACCTTACCTGGGAAGTGCAAAGGGGAAGGGAATTCCCTTTCCTAGCCAAGGGAAACCACGGCACACAACCCCTGGAAAATTGGGTCACTCCCACCCTAATACTGCTCTTTACCAAGGGTCTTAGGATTATATCCCGTGCCTGGCTTGGAGGGTCCCACACCCACAGAGCCTCCCTCATTGCTAGCACAGCAGTCTGAGATCTAACTGCAATGTGGCAGTGAGGCTGGGGGAGGGGCGCCTGCCATTGCTGAGGCTTAAGTAGGTAAACAAAGCGGCCAGGAAGCTCAAACTGGTTGGAGCCCACTGCAGGTCAAGGAGGCCTGCCTGCCTCTGTAGACCCCACCTCTGGGGACAGGGCATAGCCAAACAAAAGGCAGCAGAAACCTCTGCAGATTTAAATGTTCCTGTCTGACAGCTTTGAAGAGACTAGTGATTCTCCCAGCATGGAGTCTAAGATCTGAGAACAGACAGACTGTCTGCTCAAGTGGGTCCCTGACCCCCGAGTAGCCTAACTGGGAAACATCACCACTAGGGTCAGACTGACACCTCACACTTCACATAGCCGGGTACACCTCTGAGACGAAGCTTCCAGAGGAACGATCAGACAGCAACATTTGCTGTTCAGCAATATTCACTCTTCTGCAGCCTCCGCTGCTGATACCCAGGCAAAAAGGGTCTGGAGTTGACCTCGAGCAAACTCCAACAGACCTGCAGCTGAGGGTCCTGACTGTTAGAAGGAAAAATAACAAACAGAAAGGACATCCACACCAAAACCCCATCTGTACATCACCATCGTCAAAGAACAAAGGTAGATAAAACCACAAAGATGGGGGAAAGCAGTGCAGAAAAGCTGGAAATTCTAAAAATCAGAGCGCCTCTCCCCTCCAAAGGAACACAGCTCCTCGCCAGCAATGGAACAAAGCTGGACGGAGAATGACTTTGACGAGTTGAGAGAAGAAGGCTTCAGACAATCAAACTTCTCCGAGCTAAAGGAGGAATTATGAACCCAGCACAAAGAAACTAAAAACCTTGAAAAAAGATTTGACGAATGGCTAACTAGAATAACCAATGTAGAGAAGTCCTTAAACAACCTGATAGAGATGAAAACCATGACACGAGAACCATGTGACAAATACACAACCTTCAGTAACCAACTCGATCAACTGGAAGAAAGGGTATCAGTGATTAAAGATCAAATGAATGAAATGAAGCAAGAAGACAAGTTAAGAGAAAAAAGAGAGAAAAGAAATGAACAAAGTCTCCAAGAAATATGGGACTATGTGAAAAGACCAAATCTACATCTGATTGGTGTACCTGAAAGTGACAGGAAGAATGGAACCAAGTTGGAAAACACTCTGCAGGATATTATCCAGGAGAACTTCCCCAAACTAGCAAGGCAGGCCAGCATTCAAATTCAGGAAATACAGAGAATAGCACAAAGATACTCCTCAAGAAGAGCAATTCCAAGACACGTAATTGTCAGATTCACCAAAGTTGCAATGAAGGAAAAAATGTTAAGGGCAGCCAAAGAGAAAGCCAATTTTCAACCCAGAATTTCATATCCAACCAAACTAAGTTTCATAAGTGAAGGCGAAATAAAATCCTTTACAGACAAGCAAATGCTTAGAGATTTTGTCACCACCAGGCCTGCCCTACAAGAGCTCCTGAAGGAAGCACTCAACATGGAAAGGAACAACTTGTACTAGCCACTGGAAAACCATGCCAAAATGTAAAGACTATCAATGCTAGGAAGAAACTGCATCAACTAATGAGCAAAATAATCAGCTAACATCATAATGACGGGATCAAGTTCACACATAACAATATTAACCTTAAATGTAAATGGACTAAATGCTCCAATTAAAAGACACAGATTGGCAAATTGGATAGAGTCAAGACCCATCAGTTTGCTGTATTGAGGAGACCCATCTCACATGCAGAGACACACATAGGCTCAAAATAAAGGGATGGAAGTAGATCTACCAAGCAAACAGAAAACAAAAAAAAGACAGGGGTTGCAATCCTAGTCTCTGATAAAACACACTTTGAACCAACAAAGATGAAAAGAGACAAAGAAGGCCATTATACAATGGTAAAGGGATCAATTCAACAAGAAGAGCTAAGTATCCTAAATATATATGCACCAATACAGGAGGACCCAGATTCATAAAGCAAGTCCTTAGAGACTTACAAAGAGACTTAGACTTCCACACAATAATAATGGGAGAATTTAACAACCCACTGTCAACATTAGACAGATCAACGAGACAGAAAGTTAACAAGGATATCCAGGAATTGAACTCAACTCTGCACCAAGTGGACCTAATAGACATTTACAGAACAAATCAACAGAATATACATTCTTCTCAGTACCACATCACACTTATTCCAAAATTTACCACCTAGTTGGAAGTAAAGCACTCCTCAGCAAATGTACAAGAACAGAAATTATAACAAACTGTCTCTCAGACCACAGTGCAATCAAACAAGAACTCAGGATTAAGAAACTCAATCAAAACCACTCAAATACTTGGAAACTGAACAACCCGCTCCTGAATGACTACTGGTTACATAACGAAATGAAGGCAGAAATAAAGATGTTCTTTGAAGCCAATGAGAACAAAGATACAACATACCAGAATCTCTGGGACACATTTAAAACAGTATGTAGAGGGAAATTTATAGCACTAAATGCCCACAAGAGAAAGCAGGAAAGATCTAAAATTGACACCCTAACATCACAATTAAAAGAACTAGAGAAGCAAGAGCAAACACATTCAAAAGCTAGGAGAGGGCAAGAAATAACTAAGATCAGAGCAGAACTGAAGGAGATAGAGACACAAAAAATCCTTTAAAAATCATTGAATCCAGCAGCCAGTATTTTGAGAAGAACAAGAAAATTGACAGACCGCTAGCAAGACTAATAAAGAAGAAAAGAGAGAAGAATCAAATAGACGCAATAAAAAATGATATAGGGGTATCACCACTGACCCCACAGAAACACAAACTACCATCAGAGAATACTATAAACACCTCTATGCAAATAAACTAGGAAATCTAGAAGAAATGAGTAAGTTCCTGGACACATACACTCTCCCAAGACTAAACCAGGAAGAAGTTGAATCCCTGAATAGACCAATAATAGGCTCTGAAATTGAGGCAATAATTAATAGCCTCTCAACCAAAAAAAGTCCAGGACCAGATGGATTCACAGCCAAATTCTACCAGAGGTACAAGGAGGAGCTGGAACTATTCCTTCTGAAATTATTCCAATCAATAGAAAAAGAGGGAATCCTCCCTAATTCTTTTTATAAGGCCAACATCATCCTGATACCAAAGCCTGGAAGAGACATAACAAAAAAAAAAAAAAGAGAGAGAATTTTAGACCAATATCCCTGATAAACATCGACGCAAAAATCCTCAATAAAGTACTGGCAAACTGAATGCAGCAGCACATCAAAAAGCTTATCCACCATGATCAAGTGGGCTTCATCCCTGGGATGCAAGGCTGGTTCAATATATGCAAATCAATAAACGCAATCCAGCATATACATAGAACGAAAAACAAAAACCACATGACTATCTCAATAGATGCAGAAAAGGCCTTTAATAAAATTCAACAGCCCTTCATGCTAAAAACTCTCAATAAATTTGGTATTGATGGAACATATCTCAAAATAATAAGAGCTATTTATGACAAACCCACAGTCAATATCATACTGAATGGGCAAAAACTGGAAGCATTCCCCTTGAAAACTGGCACAAGACAGGAATGCCCTCTCTCACCACTCCTATTCAACATAGTGTTGGAAGTTCTGGCCAGGGCAATCAGGCAAGAGAAAGAAATAAAGCATATTCAGTTAGGAAAAGAGGAAGTCAAATTGTCTGATGACATGATTGCGTATTTAGAAAACTCCATCGTCTCAGCCCAAAATCTCCTTAAGCTGATAAGCAACTGCAGCAAAGTCTCAGGATACAAAATCAATGTGCAAGAATCACAAGCATTCTTATACATCAGTAACAGACAAACAGAGGGCCAAATCATGAATGAACTCCCATTCACAATTGCTTCAAAGAGAATAAAAGACCTAGGAATCCAACTTACAAGGGATGTAAAGGACCTCTTCAAGGAAAACTACAAACCACTGCACAATGAAGTAAAAGAGGACACAAACAGATGGAAGAACATACCATGCTCATGGATAGGAAGAATCAATATCATGAAAATGGCCATACTACTCAAGGTAATTTATAGATTCAATGATATCTCCATTAAGCTACCAATGACTTTCTTCACAGAATTGGAAAAAACTACTTTAAAGTTCATATGGAACCAAAAAAGAGCCTGCATTGTCAAGACAGTCCTAAGTCAAAACAACAAAGCTGGAGATATCACGCTTCCTCACTTCAAACTATACTACAAGGTTACAGTAACCAAAACAGCATAGTACTGGTACTAAAACAGAGATATAGACCAATGGAACAGAACAGAGCCCTCAGAAATAATACCACATATCTACAACCATCTGATCTTTGACAAACCTGACAAAAACAAGAAACGGGGAAAGGATTCCCTATTTAATAAATGGTGCTGGGAAAACTGGCTAGCCATAAGTAGAAAGTTGAAACTGGATCCCTTTCTTACACCTTACACAAAAATTAATTCAAGATGAGTTAGAGACTTAAATGTTAGACCTAAAACCATAAAAATCCTAGAACAAAACCTAGGCAATACCATTCAGGACACAGGCATGGGCAAGGACTTCATGTCTAAAACACCAAAAGCAATGGCAACAAAAGCCAAAATTGACAAATGGGATCGAATTAAACTAAAGCACTTCTGCATGCAAAAGAAACTACCATCATAGTGAACAGGCCACCTACAGAATGGGAGAAAATGTTTGCAATCTACTCATCTGACAAAGGGCTAATATCCAGAACCTACCAAGAACTCAAACAAATTTACAAGAAAAAAACAACCCCATCAAAAAGTGGGCAAAGGATATGAACAAACACTTCTCAAAAGAAGACATTTATGCAGCCAACAAACACATGAAAAAATGTTCATCATCACTAGCCATCAGAGAAATGCAAATCAAAACCACACTGAAATACCATCTCACACCAGTTAGAATGGCAATCATTAAAAAGTCAGGAAACAACAGGTGCCGGACAGGATGTGGAGAAACACGAAGACTTTTACGCCGTTGGTGGGACTGTAAACTAGTTCAACCATTGTGGAAGACAGTGTGGTGATTCCTCAAGGATCTAGAACTAGAAATACCATTTGACCCAGCCATCCCATTATTGGGTATATACCCAAAGGATTATTAATTATGCTGTTATAAAGACACATGCACACATATGTTGATTGCCGCACTATTCACAATAGCAAAGACTTGGAACCAACCCGAATGTCCATCAATGACAGACTGGATTAAGAAAATGTGGCACATATACACCATGGAATACTACACAGCCATAAAAAAGGATGAGTTCGTGTCCTTTGTAGGGACAAGGATGCAGCTGGAAACCATCATTCTCAGCAAAGTATCGCAGAAACAGAAAACCAAACACAACATGTTCTCACTCATAGGTGGGAACTGAACAATGAGAATGCTTGGACACAGGAAGGGGAACATCACACATGGGGGCCTGGTGTGGGGTGGGGGGAGGGGGGAGGGATAGCATTAGGAGATATACCTAATGTAAATGATGAGTTAATGGGTGCAGCACACCAACATGGCACACGTATACATATGTAACAAACCTGCACATTGTGCACATGTACTCTAGAACATAAAGTAGAATAAAAAAAAAACTAAATTAAAAAAAGAAAAAGAAAAAAGAGCAGTATTGAAGACAAAAGAGAAAAAGAACATAGCTAGAGAACTCATCCATCGTCATTTGAAAATATACTACAAGGCTACAATCATCAAAACAATATGGTACTGCCATAAAGACAAACATATATGACTATAGAACAGAACAGACAGCCCAGAAATAAACTCTCACATATATGGTCTAATGACGTTTTACAAAGGTGCCAAGACCATACAGTGGGAAAAGAACAGTCTTCAACAAATGATGCTGGGAAAACTGGATATCCACATATAAAAGAAAAAAAACTAGACTCTTATGTAACACAATGAACAAAAATTAACTCAAAATTAATCAAAGACTTAAACGTAAGACCTAATATTATAAAACTCTTAGAAAAACAAGGCAAAATGCCTACAACAGATTTGGCAACAATTTCTTAGATATGACAGTAAAGGCACTGGCAAAAACAACAAAAATGGACAATTTGGACTTCATTAAAATAAAGTGTCCATCAAAGGACAATATCAACATAGTTAAAAAGGTAACCCATAGAGTGGAAGAACAAATTTACAAAGTTTATACTGATAAGTAATTAATATCTAGAATATATAAAGAACTTTAAAAACTTAACTACCAAAAAAAAAAAAAAACCAATTCAAAAATGTACAAAGGACTTGAATAAACATTACTCCAAATAACGTGTATAAAAATGACCAATAAGCCCTTGAAAAGATGCTCAACCTTAATAATGATTAGGGTGGAAGTCAAAACGACAATAAGATACCATCTCACAGCCATTAAGATGGCTACTATCAAAATAATAGAAAATAAGAAGTGTTAGCAAGGATGCAGATAAATTAAAACCTTTTGCACTATCAGTAGGAAAATAAAGTGGTGCTTGTACTTTGGAAAAGAGCATAAAGTTCCTCAAAAAATTAAAAATAGAATTACTATTCAATCTAACAGTTTCACTTCTGGGTATGTACCCAGAAGAACTAAAAGCAGGATCTTGAAAAGTATATGTATACCCAATTTCATACAAGCATTACTCACAACAGCTGACATGTAGAAGCAACCTGTCTTAATCTGTTTTGTGGTGCAATAAATGAATACCTGAGGCTGAGTAATTTACAAAGAAAATAGGTTTATTTGGCTCGCAATTTAGCTAGCTGTTCAAAAAAGCATAGTGCCAGCATCTGTATCTGGTAAGGGCCTCAGGCTGCTTCTACTCATGGCAGAAGGTGAAGGGTAGCCAGTAAGTGCAGAGATGCCATGGCAAGAGAGGAAGCAAGAGGGAGACGGAGGAGGTCCAGGCCGTTTTCAACAACCAGTTATCCCAGGAACCAACTGAGAACTCACTCACCTGCTTCCAGTGGAGAGCGTTAATCTATTTATAGGGGATCTGCCCCCATGAACAGAACACCTCCCAATGGGTCCCACCTCCAACACTGGGGATCAAATTTCAACATGAAGTTTGGGAGGACAAACATCCAAACTATAGCATAACCCAAATGTCCACCTATTTGTCCAGTGAACGAATAGGTAAGCAAAATGTGGTATATACATACAATAGGATATCAGTCAGCCAAAAAAGGAATGAAATTCTGACATATGCTACAATATGGATGAATCTTGGAGATATTATTCTAATTGAGATGATCCAGTAACAAAAAGGCAAATACTGTGATTCCACTTATATTAGGTCCTTAGTCAATACCATAGAAACAGAAAGTAGAATAGGGATTGATGGTATGGAAGACAGGGGAAAGGGAAGTTTCTGTTCAATAGCATAGCGTTTCAATTTTATAAGATGCAAAGAGTTCTGGATATGGATAGTGGTGATGGTGACTCAACATTATAAGTGTACTTAATATCACTGAAGTGTATACTTAAAAATGGTTAAAATGGTAAATTATATGTTATGTGTATTTACCACAGTTAAAAACTGGAGAAAAACTTCTTGGAATGTCGTAGATGCAGGTTCAAATCCTGCCTTCAGCATTTATTAGCTGAACTGATGATAATAAAGTTACTTAATCTAAGCCTTGATTATTTCATCTGTAAAATGGGGATAAAATAATCTTCCCTGTGCATTTATTTTATAATAAAAATGCAGTTGGCCCTTCATATTCACAGGTTGCACATTTGAGAATTCAACAAACTGCAGATCAAAAGTATTTTTCCAAAAAATAAAAATAACATTAAAAAATAAAGCAAATAGAAAAAGAATACAGTACAACAAAAATTTATATAATATTGATATAATATCAGGTATTGTAACTAATACAGGGATTATTTAAAGTATATAGGAGGTATTTGCATAACTTATATGCAAATACTATACCATTTTATATAAGGGACTTGAGAACTCACAAATTTTGGAATGTGCAGGGTCCTAAAACCAATTCCCTGTGCATACCAAGGAATGACTGAAATTTATGCAATATGCATAATAGTTACTATTCATGGAGGATTTATGCTCATTGTTGATAAATATCAGCACTTCCTTCTCATTGAAAAGGCACACATTTAAAAAACCCGTATTTAAGAAGGAAAACAACATTCATCTACAAAACATCTTGTGATAAATTCACAAGCATAGTTTGATTCTCTTTTCTGGCTGTGGACCACTTTCTTAAGATACAGAGACAATAGGCATTTCTGCCGAGTCATGTAGGAATTGCTCTACTGATTTCTTCCTTATTGGATATAAAGTTAATTACTGTGAAATAGACTTGGTTGTGCCATGTTGGTGTTTGTATACTGCTGCATATTGCAGAATGTTTTATAGCTATTAATTATTGTGCTTACAATATCCCTGAGAAGTGGACCACTGCAACCTTCTTGGTGCACTAATTACAACTCTGACACAAAAAGATCATATAACTTGCTGAAGGACATTCACTGAAGAAGACAGTGAAGATTGCACAGTAATGGGGGACCTAGTTTGTTGAAATAGTTAGAACTACAAAATGTAAATCCAGAAGTCTAGGATCTAATCTCAGCTCTGGCAATCACTGTGTAATCTGGGAAGGTCACATAATTTCTCAGCGTCATCTCCTCATGTGAAAAAGATCAGAAGGACTCAAAGAGATCATTGATATCTAGATTCTAGGACTAGGATAGCTCAAAGTTTCAAATGGAAACATAAATAATTTTATCATTAAAATATATACTTTTGTCATTAATAAGTTGAGACAACACCCATCTGAAACATGTTGGGCTCAGTTCACCAAACAGGAACAAAATGCAAGGTTGAGTTAAACAAGGCTAGATGGAACTCTAGGCAACTGTTTAACCTTCAAAAGATAGTCCTGTCCAGGGGACAGGGGAGTTAGAGTAGAGCAATCAGGATGTTTATCTTAGCTCCTCAGCTTAATAACTACATAGTTGAGCAATTGACTTAACCTTTCAAAGCCTGTCAAAAGGGCAAACATTACCACATTCAAATACTCAGATTATCTTCTGTAAAAAGCACCCAGAGATGTGCCTCAAAAAACCCAGTAAGTCTGACAATTGATACCAATTGGGTGGGTCCCATATACCAGACATTTTTGCCTGACTGAGGATGAAAAGATGAGTTAGATACGGTATTTGCCTTAAAAGAACTTTGTAATAAGAGAGAAATAACAAATACATAGTTGAATATGACAAGAACCTTAAGAGAGATGCAATTAGAATATGATATGGTATTGGAGATACACAGAGTGAGGTGAGAAAGGTTCTTTTGGCATACTAAATATCCAACTTCAGGATTTGAATCTCTCCAGATCAATGTTTCTCTTGCGCACAAATACCCTCTATTCCAGATTACTGTGAACCATGAAGAAAGGAGAGCGTTTTAACAGATAAAAATCTAGGAAGAAGGAATTCTAGTGGAGGAAGTAAGTGACGACAAAGGTTTAAAGGCAGGAACAAGTCCTGAATCCTTACAGTCAGAAGCATCAAGCCCCAGTATAGATGTTACCTCTCTGTCTCCTCTCAGTCCACCCTCACTTCTTCACAAGGTTCTCAATATCTCTTCTAATTCTCCTATCTCCAACAGGCCAGCATACCACCAGGCATTTTCCAGTTTGAATCTAGATGACACGTTAAACATTGTCTTCTTTGCTTTTTACCTCTCCTGGTTTTCAAGAATGGGTTCCAACTCCAAATAAATATTCGTTAGGACTTTTCTCTCAAGTTCTTCCTTTCTCTTACCAGATCACTGGAAGGTGTACAAAATGAAAGATTCCTGCAAAATGTATTTTCTACAAGCTTCCAGAATAATGTCTCCTTAGAGAAATCAAATAAAATCAAGGAAATAACAAATCATGGATTGTTCTTAAAACACTTTATTTAGAAGTGCACCTGTGATAAATATCAAGCTCTAATATTAAGACAGAGTCTGTAATGAAACAAGGAGGCTTTGACCTGTAAAAACTCCTCTGGGTGGACTCACAGCCTACCTGGTTTCTGTGGGTCGATTCAATGTCAGTTCCATTCCTTATGGGCTAAGGACTTTTATTTCAACTCATAGGATATTTTCCAACCTATCCTCAGAAGATACCCAGAAACTAGACAGCCTTAAGACTCCTCTTTCCTGCATCAGCCAGGAATGCGCCATGCGTACATCTGTGCCCGCCTTCACAGACACAGAATGATAACCTACAAATCCAGAATTGTAACGAATAGGGATCATTTGACAATGGGGCTATAAATAGGGTGCTTTAGAACCCAAAGCACATTCAGACTGCTTTTGTCAGCAGAGAGTAAGAAAGGAGGCTTTATTATTATAGCAGAAGCAAATAAACAGGCCTTCCTTGCCAGTAAAGGCAGCACATAATATACTCAACATGCTTATTGGAGCTGGAGCATAAATCACATGGTCAGTTCTTAAAGGCACAGAAAGGATTTTCCCTTATCACAATCATTACAGCAGAAGAACACACATGGACAGCTCATCACAGGGAAAAAATATTTGGTCATCTATATATTTTTTTGATGCTTTCAGTCAGTGGGCAGGATGCATGCAGACGTGTCTTTACAGCCTTCAGTTGATATTTCTGGGCAAAGGGGAGGGTGTACGTGAGCAGACTAGATACTGGATAAATCAAAGCAGGGCTTCTAAATATAAAAGGATATATCGGACTGTTCTGGGTGACCCAAATAGAATTAGGAGCTCAAGTGAAGCAAAAATGGAAGAATTTCGTATAAGCCAGATGCATCCAAAGAAGAACTAACCTTCACTGGAGATGTACCAGTAGAAGTTGGTTGGTTACTTCATCAAGAATGCTAGATTGGCCAAGGCTGTTATAACAGGGGTTGGGGTAAGAATGGGTGGACTAGATATTCACTTAAGGCTCCTTCCATCTTCACATGCTCTAAATAATTTCCTTCAGAGTATAAGTTAAATTACAATTCACACGAAGAGCTCACTCCTGTTCATTCAGGAAAATAAGCCCCAGATAGCTTCAAAACTCCCTCATCTATCCATAAGGCAAAGCTGGGCACTTCAGCTCCTCTCATACTCAAAAGCTTGTAATATTTTCTTTCTTTTCTTTATTTCTCTCTCTTTCGGTTTCTTTTTCTCTTTCTCTACATCTCTTTCTTATGGGTATACAATTTATTTTAATGAAACTCAGTATATATTTACAAAATAAAAAGGAAAAAAAAGAAAAATAGTTATTACAGCTCACTAAAAAGTAAAACTGAGCACTGTGGGCTGGAGGTGGGATGCCCACCTGGCAGCACACCCACCATGATATGGCATTTGAGGACCTGGAGAAAGAATCGTAAGGAGACGGCAGGCTCAGCCCAGCAATCTCCCCTGTCTTCCTCCTCAGAGGTTCATTGTACACAGTTTGATTCTGGCATTAAACCTTCTTGTCTTCTCCCTGGTAAGGAAGGTGGTTGGGTATAGTGGGTGGTGCCAGGGTTGGGGAGAAGAGGGAGTTATAGAGCAGGATGGAAGGAGTAGGAAGCGACCATGTAGGGTAAACTAAAGTGAGTGACTGGGGCATTAAACAGGAGCAATGAGCTTTTCTTTGTAACCCCAGTATCTAGCAGGGGTAGGAGAAGAAGGAAATGGGAGAGGAAAGACAGAAAAGGCTGAGGAAGGGAGGTGACTTGTTGACCTTGGAGTTGCTTTTGCTTCCATCATGCAGAGAATTAAGTTCTGGGAAGTCTATTGGAATTGTAGACCACATTTTGAGTGCATTAAGGATGCTTATTATTTAAAGGAATCCTGTGAAAAATTCATCAGAATTATAGGAAGTCACTTTAATATACCGTATTTTGAATCCATGTTATGGTCATCTGTAGAGGCAGAAGGACCTTCACCCAGGTTTTGTTCAGATGTTGTGACTGATGATAGCACACACCCCAAGAGAGTATTAAAAGATTGATTACTTACATAACTGAGGTCTGTGGGAGAGCACAGCATTCCTCTCAAGCAGGTCTGAGATAGCTTAAGTGAGCAAGGAAAAGTGACTGCCTGGGTTTTTATTATAGTTAGAAGATAGTGCTGAGGTGAGAGCTTTTCATGGCAGGGGCTTCATGGTTTGAATCAAAGGCAGGAGCACCCAGGCTTTCTTATCTGCTTGTCCAAATGTGGGGCACAAAAGGACAATGGAGGGATGAAGCTTCAAAGCTGTCAGTAGCCAGACATCAAAAATTGAGTGAGACTCCACATTACAATGCATTTTAGTGACTATTTGCTGTCTTTGCTTTTAGTTAACCCACAATTGAGCCTTTTAGGTTTGGCAGATAGGTACTCGCCTTCCAAAGACCAGGAGTCAAATAGCCTAGACACTGGCTCTTCCTGGACCCTGGAAGCTTGCCTGTAGATATATAGCCTTAACTAAGTCAAGCAGGATACAGAATTTCTGCTGTGTACATCCAACATGATCAATGCCCAATGTCACCAGGAGCAAACATAGAAGTAGTGGCAAACAGCAGTAGTGGCTTTGGTGCCCTAACAAACTTCTTACTATATGATCTTGGTTATAGGCCTGGGAACCTGCCTCCCTTAATCTCTGCCTCTTTGGTAAGTTTGGTTCCCCAGGCTTTTCATCTGAGAGCCAAATGACATATCCCCACAAATTATTTTTTATTTTTCTGCTTATTGCCCAAAGTTAATTTCTTTCCTTTTTTTTTTTTTTTTTTTTTTTTGAGATGGAGTCTCACTCTGTCCCCCAGGTTGGAGTGCAGTGGTGCGATCTCGGCTCACTTCAAGCTCAGCCTCCTGGGTTCACGCCACTCTCCTGCCTCAGCCTCCCAAGTAGCTGGGACTACAGGCGCCTGCCACCACAACCAGTTAAGTTTTTGTATTTTTAGTAGAGATGGGGTTCTACCGTGTTAGCCAGGATGGTCTCTATCTCCTGATCTTGTGATCTGCCCACCTCAGCCTCCCAAAGTGCTGGGATTACAGGCGTGAGCCACTGTGCCCAGCCCCAGAGTTAATTTCTATAGCTTACAATGAAGAATCCTAACTAGTTTACTAGCCAAGACGTACACACGTGTGCACTCAAACATACATGAACTCTGCACATACACTCTGAGCAGGGTTAACACACTTATACAGTACACATAGGGATAGGTGAAGGAAATAAATAGCCTAACTTTGGCTTTCTGACAAGTTTCTAGCATGTTGCTCAATAATTGAAGTGGCTACACCTCAGAGATATTTTCTAAAACAAAAGTATGAAAATAGAAATTATAAGTCCCTAATTTTGTATTCAGCAATTATAAAAAACCATTTGTATTGAAATCATTGACCAGAAATCGTAATTGCAGTTAGTGAGAAATCTTTAGAGAAGAAGAAGAAGATGGATGACACAAGTACCTTTGAGAATGCAAAGCTCTGGCTGAGTGAATATCCTGAAAAAGGCACATCTAAACATAATCTATATCTGGGCAATGTGACATTGATTTTATAAGTAGTTTATTTGCCAAAAATGACCAGACTTCTTCTGTAACATTCTGCTCTTTAAGTACAATGTTTTATTATTTCCTATAGAATATAATCCTTAACCTTGAGGCTACAATTACTGCAAAAACGCTTTATATATTTGTTATTGGATATTGTATTTACTCTCTGTATGTTTTTGTAAGACATTGTATTTGTTAGAATATGTTTGTTGTAGCAAATTGAATTTAGTCATCTAAGTTGTAATGTACACATCA
This sequence comes from Papio anubis, assembly GCF_008728515.1. NCBI lineage: Eukaryota > Metazoa > Chordata > Mammalia > Primates > Cercopithecidae > Papio > Papio anubis. The sequence goes on along the minus strand of NC_044988.1, from coordinate 37,337,690 downwards.
GTTCTGTGATATTTTGTTATAAATGATTGTGCTAACTTTATGTACTATGCACACATAAATGCCTTGAAGTTACTCCCTAGTAAAAGAGCATTATGACCCTTGTCTCAGCTTTATTCCTGCATCCCAGTTTCAGAAGACTAAGCTTGTAGTTCTAAAAGACTTATTTATAGAGGGATTTATAAAGCTTCTTTCATTCCAAGAAAATAGGAGTACTTCCTTCTAATTATAAGTAGTAAAAAGTTAGGCTTATTTATACATATAGATATAATTATGATGGAGTTACCTAAAATTGGATATCACTATTTCTAAAAACTGGCATATTTTTATTATTCTAGAGACAAAAGCAAAATGTACCTTTAGGGCAGATTCTTTTAAAGATGTATTTTGTTTGGCTCTCAGGTCACCAAATGTAAAGTTCCTATTCCATTATGGATGATGAATATAATCACATAAAAGGATTGTCTTCTTTGTAAGGAGAGTTGTTATCTTTGATTTATTGTGCTGATACTGACTGCTTAATGGAGAGGAGATCAACTGGTTTTTCCCTTTGAAACTGGTTAAGCTAGGTCCACCAAGCCTATTTTCTCTTGTTCCTGGGCATGCGCTTAAGCTGCATTTCCCAGATTCCCTTGCAGCTAGGTATGGTCATGTGACTGAATTCTAGCCAATGGAAGATGAAAAAGAGTAATGTTCCAGGCCCAATTCATAAAGATCTCCCAAATACGACCCTCTGTACTCCTTCATTATCCTATGGCTTGATGCAGATGAGAACAGTCTCCTTGGAAACAATATTTTGAAGATGGCAGAGTCTCAAGGTAGAATAGTCTGGATCCCTGAATTGCTGCATGAAGATCTACTTTCCAAATATAAAAATCCACCTTGAACCTTACGTGAGTGGTAAATAAAAGACCATCACATTTGAGCCATCATATATTTCTAGCTCAGCTTGCAGAGTAGAGTGGCTTTTGCTATATATTGTATAGTAGAGACTGGGGAGATATATGGTTTACAGAATGATGGTGTGGAGGAACATGGCTTGAGGATTTGGGGTGCAATGATCTATAGTGTTCAGTTTAAAATGTTCTTTTCTGCTTTGTAATTACCTTCTATATTGTTACTATTATAAGCTGGTCTTAGATATATTTTGGGGGAAATAGCAAGGGAACCATTTCAACTTTGTTTCAACAACTGAGGTAGATGACAGAAGGAAATTTCAGAAAAACAGTAGCAGTCCAGAGTAAGATGCTGTCTATGGAAATAAGAAATATTTGTGACAAATGAAAATATTCCCTGGGAAGTTCTCATAAATGCATAGGCATAATCACATGATAAAAGCTGTAGCCACCTGACTGGGTCCTCAATTATTTCTTAATTTAAAGGAGAGTAGCTCCTGAAGGTTGGCAAAATTAGGATCTCTCAGTTATTGTATTAGTCTGTTCTCTGGCTGCTGTAAGGAAACACTTGAGATTGGGTAATTTATAAACATAAAAGGCTTAATTGGCTCATGGTTCCACAGGCTGTACAGGAAGCATAATGGCTTCTGCAGAGGCCTCAGAAAACTTTCAATCGTGGTGGAAGGTGAAGGAGAAGCAGGAATGTTTTACATGGCCAGGGGAGGAGGAAGAAGGAGAGAGTGAGAAGGTGCCATACACTTTTAAACAACCAGATCTTGTAAGAACTCTATCACGAGAACAGCATCAAATGGGGGAATCTGCTCCCATGATCCCACTAGGCTCCACCTCCAACAATGGGGATTACAATTTGACATGAGATTTGGGCAGGGACACTATATAACTGTATCAATGTATAGTTGTACACATGAGGCAAAGTAATATTTCAAAGTATGCATTGCCAGGGTAATTTGGCCTGACTCATGATAGCTGCAGACCCCTGGTCACATAGCATATAAACAAAGGCGCATTTGCATTATAGACAACCCCCACAGAAAGGCCACATACCAAGTATCTAAATTCAAAAAGAACCAACATAGTATGGGTCAGAAGTGATTTTTTTCCAGAGATGCTAACAAGAAAATATCACTTTCTTTCTGACCCAGAGGAGCTCATAGAGGGAGAAGCTGTACAGGAATGTGTCTTGCTCATTTTTCATACAAGTAGAATAAATTGAGAAGAATGGTAGAGAATAACCAAGAAATGTGGTTGCCTCTAGAGTAAACAGATTGGTGCCCTGCTTCCCTTATGAAATGTTGGAACTTTTGTGTGTGTGTTTTTTTAAAGAGTTGAAGTTGGCAAATATGCCTTGGTGATGAAAGAGATCAATAGAGATGGTGACAGGCATATCTTGGCATCAGAGAAGGCTAAGACCACCACGAGAAAAGGCTTTTGTTGAGAGGCAGCCTGAGGGCCTTCTTGGGGGTTGTCTTCGCTGGGCCAGGAAGGACTCTCCATCAAAACATATGAGTAGCTGCCAATCTGGGGACTGAAGAAGGACATGGCTGCAGTTTACCAAAGATTGCCGATATCAAGGAGTTGAGGGAATACCGAAGGAACAACTGCAACCAGTCACTACCTTCTGGAGCAAGCATTAGGCATTCCAAGGGGGCAAAAACCATATTGCATCAGTGACCTCCAGGAAGTGGACCAATTCCTCTCTACAGTCATTTCTGGGCCACTGCCAACGCCTTTTAGGAATCTGGATGGGAATCTGGATGACAACACTCTGAGGAGGAATTGGGTTTGGAGAGACTGATTGGAACTAAATCATAAGCCAAAAATAACTGAGTTATTATTGAATAGCCTTAAAGAAACTGTAAAATAAATTAATGTTTTACTATTAAAGAAATAGGAATTGGCCAAATGCTGTCATTTAAAATTATCATTATAATTTAAGTTCTAGGGTACATGTGCACAACGTGCAGGTTACATATGTCTACATGTGCCATGTTGGTGTGCTGCACCCATAAACTTATCATTTACATTAGATATTTCTCCCAATGCTATCCCTCCACCATCCCCCACCCCCAACTCCCCAACAGACCCTGGTCTGTGATGTTCCCGGCCCTGTGTCCAAGTGTTCTCATTGTTCAATTCCCGCCTATGAGTGAGAACATGCAGTGTTTGGTTTTCTGTCCTTGCAATAGTTTGCTGAGAATGATGGTTTCCAGCTTCATCCATGTCCCTACAGAGGACATGAACCTATCCTTTTTTATGGCTGCATAGTATTCCATGGTGTATATGTGCCACATTTTCTTAATCCAGTCTATCATTGGTGGACATTTGGGTTGGTTCCAAGTCTTTGCTATTGTGAATAGTGTGCAATAAACATATGTGCATGATTATAGTAGCATGATGTATAATCCTTTGGGTATATACCCAGTAATGGGATGGCTGGGTCAAATGGTATTTCTAGTTCTAGATCCTAGAGGAATCGCCACACTGTCTTCCACAATGGTTGAACTAGTTTACAGTCCCACCAACAGTGTAAAACAGTAAAATTCCTATTTCTTCACATCCTCTCCAGCACCTAATTGCTTCCTGACTTTTTAATGATTGCCATTCTAACTGGTGTGAGATGGTATCTCATTGTGGTTTTGATTTGCATTTCTCTGATGGCCAGTGATGATCAGCATTTTTTCATGTGTCTTTTGGCAGCATGAATATCTTCTTTTGAGAAGTGTAGGTTGTGGATATTAGCCCTTTGTCAGATGGGTAGATTGCAAAAATTTTCTCCCATTCTGTAGGTAGGCTGTTCGCGCTGATGATAGTTTCTTTTGCTGTGCCGAAGCTTTTTAGTTTAATTAGATCCCATTTGTCAGTGTTGGCTTTTGTTGCCATTGCTTTTGGTGTTTTAGTCATGAAGTCCTCGCCCATGCTGGGTTTTTTTTTTTTTTTTTTTTGTATTCCAGCCTTATGATGCAAGGGTCAGACCTTCTGTTTAAAGTCAGAGAGCTGAGTTAGAAAACAAAAGGGTGACTTTCTTTTTTATTTAAACAGGGAAATTTCTAGAAGCTTGGGTAAAAGCTAGACTATAAATGAGCAGTGCGTGTATGTGGAGATGAGAGAATGAAGATCTGCAGCACAGCCTAGAAAGAAGAGAGACCTCTCAGACCCAGGCAGTAAAGATTGCCCATTCCTGGAGTGGGTAAGCATATGAGAAAGTCAACTTTTTAATCTCCTTCCCTTTCTCTCATTCTCTATGTTCTTCCTTTCCTCCTGTATCTCTTTATATTTTCCAACAGGATAGACATCTCAAGACCTGCACTCCAATTGTTAAACTAGATGACCTCATCTCTTTCTTGCTTTCTCATGCAGCTGACTTCAACCTTTCAGATTGCTTGCAGTCTTCCTGTTTGTCGTTTCATCCTCGAGAACATTAGGAGCAATGTCACCAATTTCCCAATTAACCTAGCAAAGCCATAAAAACCTCCACTTGAATGAATTTCCCCATTTAAAAACTCTATCAATAGAAAACACACTATTCCTCAGCTCAGGTGGAACTCTTACTAAGCAATCCTGAGAAGTTACTGCTTGGAGATATAACTGGCAGTGCCAAAGGAAGCATTTCAAACTCTCAGGCATTAACTCCCAGAACCTGGGAGTCATTTTAGAGAAATCTCGGTGATGGAACTACACAGCAGTGCTGAGGTGGAGGGGGAAAGGGGTCCCTCTCCTCAGGCTCTTCACCCGAAGAAATGACAAGGAAAGATAACAGAGACGATGTCAGTTTTGAAAAGAAGCCTGCGGCCATAGAATATGACAGCAAGGTCAACATACTCTGCCCAAATGAAAAGGCCTGTTCTCAACAACAATCCTTTCTGTCCCCTTAAGGCTCATCTTAGATGCCACCATAAAGCCATGCTGAGTCTCCATTTAAATATTTCCTAATCAGAATTCTTTTCTGCTGGATATCTTAAAATTTTTAACGTGTTAATAGGTTATCTCTCAACATCCTTAAAAATGCCAAGACACCAAAAACTGATTAAAAATCCATTGGAGAGGGCAGAGGAGGGAGTAAATATGCAGCTTTTCTTAATTCCAAATTTATTTGACCTGAGAATCCATATAGAACTCTGATTAATATCTTGAAGAAGTCTAGTGCTCTAAGGCATATAGCTTGGGAAATAATTGATAAATACAAAATTCTCAAGGGAAAGAATACATCCAAAAGCTTGATTGCAGCATTTCCCAAAGAATGCCTCTTGAAATCTTATCTGTGCATGCTATTTCTCTACAAAATGATTCTATGCTTACAGAGGTTTGGGTTAAACTGCCCTATTTGAAGTTATTTGGCCTTTTTTGTCCCCCTAAATTCTTATGGATTAATCTGTATCTTTTTATCTTGCCACATTATCTGTGCAATGTAATAACTTGGTGTTTCTGCTAGCTGTAGAAGTTTTACATATAATTCCTCCCTGTAGTCTCCTTTCCCTCAATAACACCTTGCACAGAGTAGGTGCTCAATAAATGTTTGTTGAACGAAAGAATAGAAGATAAAATGGGAGCTGCTAGTTGGCAACAAAATAGAGTCCTCAACAGCAGAGATTGGACTGCTATACCTACCCTGATGACAGGTACATAGTAGTCAACAGAACCCTGCCATTCAAAACTCTTTTAAAAGCCATAATCTGTTCTGTCACTTCCTCTGAGGTGTGCATTCTGCATATACCTGGGAACAAAGAGCAAAACCCTTTGACTGAGATTAAATGATGTCCAGAGTGTAAAATCAAGCTTCTGGGATGTTGTCCAAGACTGGCCTCACATGCAGGGTTTTGCCTTGAGGACTGGCAGCAGTATCTCCTCTATAGAGATAATTGATCCTTAGCCCAGTGAGCAGATGTTACTGAAAAGATGATGTGTGTAGCAATGGAGTGCCCCCAGCCCTTGATAGCTTCCATGGTGGTTTCAACAGCAAACTAAAGAAGCTGGCACTAGCGGGCAGCCATTATCTGCTTGTCTGCGTCACTCTTGTGCTGACAAAGCTACCTCACTTAACATGGTAAAACTTTAAACAGGAAAACATTATTACCTTACCCTGGTGTAGGCTGCTTGTTTCACTGTTCAACTTGTGGCTGTGAAAGGGATAAGGAACAGTTAGCCTGGTTGGTGATTACTTTGTCCAGGAGTCAAAATTCTCCTAGACATCCTGACTCTTGTTATTTCCAACTATCAAGTTTTTGTGAAGAGGAGGCAAGTATTGACGAATTCATTAATAAATGCATTCTTTGGTTTGTTTAGCAACATTTAATAGATACCTACTATGTTGTAAGAATTGTCATATTGCCTTGCACAAGGCTTAGAGTCATAAAAAGCCTTGACGAGCATTTGCACTTTACTTCTGGACATTACATGTTTCTGCCTATCACTTTCTCTGCTATTCTTTATTCCTTAGCTTTCCAGTTTCTTGTGCCCACTTTGGCTGCATACTTCAGCTTCTACTCTCCTTCTAACTAGTTGGTTTGTATATTCAGTCAGGGTTTCAAAGAAATAGAGCCAAGAAGGGGTGTGTGTGTGTGTGTGCATGTTTGTGTACATAAAGATATTTACTTTAAGGAATTGGCTCACGTGATTATAGGGGCTGAAAAGTCTGAAATCTGTAGAGTGAAGAGGCAGGCTGGAAACTCAAGCAGGAACTGATTTTGAAAGTCTCGAGTGTGAAATTTGTAGAGCAGCAAGCTGGAAACTGAGAATTCTATGTTATTGTCTGAAAGTAGAATTTTTTTCCTCTCCAGGAAATCTCAATTTTTGCTCTTCAAGCTTTCACTTTTGGATGAGTTGCACCCACATTATCGAGGGTAATCTCTTTTAATTAAAGTCCATTGATTGTCGATGTACATCATCACCATAAAATATCCCAATAGCAATATCTAGGTTAGTGTTTGACCAAACAATCGGGTACCATAGCCAGATTTACATATAAAATTTAACCATCACAGTTTGATATCCTAAATTCAGTCTTATTTTAACTTGGTGATAATTTAGGATATGACTTTCAGGTCCTGCACACTGGTTCCACATCTTTAAGCTACCACCCTAACGTCATGTTTGGGAGTGGGGAGACAATCTGAAATTGGCATTGCGTATCTGAAAGGGATTTGGACCCAGTCCTGAAGGAACTTCTGATTTAGGTAAAGAAACATCACATTGAATAAATTTATTTGATTATAAGTCTAAGTATTTATAATGGATAGGTCAATGCAAAATGCTAGAGTGGCATTAGTAGGAGGAGGAGGTATTAATTCCGTCTGTTGGAAGGTGAAAGAAAGAAAATTTATGAGTTGAAATTATGCTGTATCTTGAAGAATACGATAAGTTCTCAACATCATCAATAGGTTCTTGGAAATTGTGACTTTAAGCTAAACAAAATATAACAAAACCAATTTTTAAAAATCAATCTTACAATGAAACAACCTTGAATGATATGACATCAAGAACTTAAAGTATGTTGTTTTGCTTAAAGTCCAAGTATCTAAGAACCTATGGATGATGTTAAATGAGGACTTCACTGTACAATGAATAATTCATTGGTGGATGAGGTAGAGAAACAGCAAGATAATATTCTAGGTAGAGGAAATTGCAAGAATAATGTCATGGGTGGAATACTGTGGAGTCCAGTTGCTTGCCTATCTGAAGAGGAGGAGCAAGTAAAGTGGTCAGAGAGAAGGTAGGAGAAGAGGGTTGGGAACCATCTGAGAAAAGCATTAGATACCATAACTATTGGGGGGGTCACATTACCCTATAGGCAACAAAAAGGCAAAAGGCTTCATGCAAATTAGGAACAGATTGTGAAGGCCTCTGAAATATGGGGTGTGAGAACTTGTAGGTGACAGTCTCAGAAAGACAATGTAGCAAAGAGGAAGGAGGCAGCCTTCCCAGAGGGCTGTTCCACCTGATTTTCTTAGGTTGAACCTCATTATCACACTATTGTAAGCAAACATGAGGATCAGCTAGCACCTTCTCCCAGCAACCCTGTTCTTCACCAGGGGGCCAAAAGCAGCTTGGCCTAATTTCTAATTTGTCACCTGTTGAGATTTGTAGATTCACCTGATCCACATCCTCATTAACATTAAACACAAATGCCTTGGGATTTTTATGGCTGGTATAAACTTTGTGACTGCCCAGGAGATGAGCTTGAGTTTGTGAGTTGCCCCCAACTCGCCCACCCCTATGAAACCTCGAGGTAATCAACTCAGTTTGTAGAAAAGAAACTGACTCTTTTCAGTAAAAAAGCCTTTATTTAATTTACTTTCTGTGCTGATGCAGCACAGACAGAAATTAATTATAACTTTCTCAGATATATGTGGTTACATAACACAGGCAAATATTAAAACACTTTTTTTCCCCAAGATAAACTACCTGGAGGCTAGAATCAATACTAATGCCAAGTGAGGTTGTATTGTGCCTACTTAAGGTGTTAACAGAACATTTCTGAGAGTGTGAACTTCAGGAAATGGACCCTGGGGGCTGAGCACATGTGAAGTAGTGTAAATGAGGAAAGAAATAATTTCTTGTCTAACCTGCTCCCTTTGTTCTGCTAATCTAGAATATGGACTTGGTGTCTTGTCCATAAACTTCTGAACTTAGGATGCAAGAGTCATTGAAATGCTTCAAGATATAACACTGTTTCTCAACTTTCTTCAAAAGACCTCAGAGTGAAGGAATTGTCATTTTTCTCTTACCCAGCACAGGATCAATCAACCTCTCTCTTTTCACTTGCTTTAGGCCTTAATAAAAAAAAAATTTAAATATACAAATGAGTACTTCCCAATCTACAGAACACTCTGTATAATCACCTCAATGTTACTGATGGCCATGGTACCTAATTCAACTGGAGATCCCATGTCATTAAAATGGTGTTCAAGAGGACAGGTGAGAAACTCCAGATTCATCACTAAATTTTCTGACTGCATAGTCCACCTATTTTTATGTAACATTCCCCGATTAGAAGGATAGTGGTTTTAGAAAAAGGGACCAATTGCTCTAAATAATGGCTCACTTTCAATTCCTCAAGCCACATAATAAAAGCTAAGACCAGTTTTAAAAGATGAAGTACTGTGAGACCAAGACTATGTAACTCATAGGAAAGATCCCAAAAAAGGAACATTTTTTTTTAATGTGCTTAATTTCCTACCCAACAACAACATAAGGCCCTCCCTATTCTTCCCACCTTTACTTCCACTAACAGAACTTAGCTACACTTCTGTCCACTGTCTTTTTCTGGGATAGTCTCATAGGTGATTTGCTGAATGAAGGATTGCCCACAGAGCATAGTTCATATTGAAAGAGTACCAATTAACTCAGCATTACCAAAGCCTCAGTTTGTCCTCCTTTCTCTATTTTGCTCTCAAAGATTAGAGAAGACTTAGAAATGCAAGCCCTACCTCCAAAGAGATATTTCAATGAGCCACTTAGATACAAATATAGTTTCTTTTCTAAAAATTACTTCTACTTATAGTAATTTCCAGAATAATCTTTGTCATTTCCATGTATCTATTTGCATGTGGTTTTTCTCCAGAAGACAGGATGTAAAATTACCTTTCTATAAATTACAGTTTATGGGAAATGCAGGTAACTGTTCCTTGGTAGTAGCTGCAGTAGATGTTTATACTGATGATGGCCAATGAATCACACTTTTGAGTATCTACAACCTTGTGTAATCCCCTCCACCGTAGACTCTGGGCTTGGCTAGGTGGCTAATTTGACATCTGCAAATGTCATACTTGGAATATTACCATCACCTTGTGAAGAAACTGTCTAGTATCTAAGGATGAAAGACCACACAAAGAGAAAGTCCTGACGTTAATTCACTTCTTCAAAGAAGCAGATGCCAGGATGGGATCAGATGTGCATGGCTTTTGTTGGGGAAGGAGGGAATAAGGGGAGGGAACCAGAAGAGACAGGGAGAAGTACCACACTGAGGGCACCTGACCCCTGTGAAGGGGAGGAGGAAGGAAGGAGTGTTGGATGGGTAGAGTTTGGGCTGCCTGCTATTCTAAGAAAGTTTCGGCTGTGCCTATGGGGAGTCCTGGAGCCAAAGTTGCCTGTCTCACAGATAGTCTGTCTTCCTTCGCATGCTGTGCCTAGTCACTGACTGAGAGCAGTGTGGCTTCCATGTGAACAGACACTGGACACATAGCCAGCAGCTGGAGCTGTAGGTCAGGTTCATCACCCTCCCCTAAGCAGATATCTGAGTGGCCTATTCTCATGGCCACCACAGTTACCAACAGTTCTCAAGCATCAACATTCCTCAGTTCCTACTACCAGAGAAAGACTGATGTTTTTCCCTTAGCTTTAGTGGAAATAATCCAGTATAAGTATCTAAGTGGCCCAGCTTGATTTGGTGCCAATGCCTGGTTGAATCAGCTATGTCCAGAGAGGCAGTGCCATATGTGGTCACAGAGGCATGGCAAGGGGAGTCCACTGTACGTATTGGGGAGACTGTTTCTAGAGGAGAGGGACTTATTGTGAACCAGGCGGTCACTCTTAATGAGAATAAAAGGAATAAACAGATGTAGCAGAAGGACTCCTGCCCACACCACCTGTGTACATGCCTCAGCTGTTGAGGGAACCCTAATATGAGATTTGGAAATACGGTCAGGATATGAGCTTCTAGCTATGACAATAGTCCTTGAAGCCCTTCTAAGCTCCCACTTCAGGATAAACCATTTCTTCCCTAAATGAATAGTGTTTTCCACTGGTTCCACTATCCTTTATATGAGGATTAAATGAGTTAATACATTTAAGGAGCTTAGAACAGAGCTGGACCTAGGGCAAGTAATTACTTAATAAATGTTAGCCAAAATGATCACTGTTGCTATTATTAAAGTCAGTGGTATGCATACCAGCCTCCTTCACTAGACTGCCTGTCCCTTACAATCAGATACTGTTTCCTGGACATTTTAGCACACTGCAGAGTAAGTCAGTCTCACAATGAATGCCTGGCAAATTGAATCAAATCTACCTTTCAAGATGGCTCTCAGGATAAAGGGTTGGAAACGCTAGAGAGCCCCCACTCTACAACAACGTGCAAACTTTTGTTCTGCAGTCAGGTCTTAATTATCCATGTATGGAGTTTCCACTTCTTGAATTAGCCACAGCACATGTTTTAATCCCTTGTCACCAAAATGCTTCTGGGACTCTGCCCTGAATTGGGATCAGTTGGGAAAGGAAAAGCAATTTTAGTAATTAGCCCATGCAGAACATGATCAAAAAGGTTAATTTTCTACTCCCAAAAGCACGCAATGCAGACAGAAATGATTTTTAGATTCTCCACCCTTTCCTCTCCCTTGCATTGATAAGAACGATTGAAGCTTTCCTATACAAATCACAATTATTGTTTAATTGATGAAAATGTGGGAAGTGATCTCTAGGTGGTAGGATTAGATATAATTTTTATTTTTCAATGGTGCTGATACATTTTTTTTAAATGATCATATCCTCTTTGTAGACTAAGAAAACTCCATCTTTCCCTCTACCTAATCACCTTTTAATTTAGGGTAAATTTCATGGTGTTCATAAAAATTCCAGAATAGATTATTTAAAATTAAATAAACCACTCCATGACCTTGGTTAAGTTGTTTAGCTCCTCGGAGTCTCAATTTTTCTCATATGTAGAGTGGAAACAAAATAATTAACTTAAAAGTCTGCTGTGAGAAATCAATGGCACACAGCACAGCACATAGTTCATGTTCTTTATATGCTTTAATTTCCTTTTTTAAAAATACTGAGTGACTGTGAAAAGCGTACGCCTCCTCAGAGAAAACTCACGTGTGTCAGCCATGAAACTGATAAAAAAGATCATACGAGATGCACAAACCGTAGGTTTCTGCACAGCCTTCACTGATGTGTTTTTGTAAATGTAGTGTCTGCAGTGTGTGATACTTGTGACTCAGGGTTATTGTTAAAGGTTCTTATTCTTAAAGAATGTGTCCTAGAGGCAATTGCCAAGGGAAAAATAGGTTTGTCCCACGCCTACTCTACCTCATCCTGTGGCTTCTGAAGGGAATGGAAAGTGGCTCTCCAAGCCCTATAAATTTAGAGTGTTGTGGAAAACATCAATTTTACCTCTATGGAGACTAATAATAAAGACTGGTGAGAAAATACCCCAGAACAGAGGAATTATTTTATGAACTGAAAGAATGCTGAGGCAGTCAATGGAAGTGAATCAGACGATGTTAGAAGATGACAACAGGAGCTTCCAACACTAACAATAATATGATGAACTTCCCGCCTGAGCAACTGTTGAGTGATTGCCATGAGCCATGCACTAAGTCAAGAATTTTACATGGATTATTTGACAAGAGCCCAACAAAGAGTCTACTATTGCAATGGAATGAATGTTTGTGTCTCCCAAATTCATATGTTGAAACCCTAATCCCAATGTGATAATATTAGGAGGTGGGGCTTTCAAGGGGTAATTAGGTCATGAGGGTGGAACTCTTATAAATGGGATTAGTGTCCTTATAAGAAGAGGTTGAGAACTAGCTACGTCTCTTCCACCAAGGAGGACGCAGCGGTAAGACTGCGTCTGCAACCTGGAAGAGGACTCTCACTAGAACAGACCATGCTGACCCTCTGCTCAGACTTTCCAGCCTTCAGAACTGTGAGAAATAAATTTATGTTGTTGTTAAGCCACCAATCTATGGCACTTAGCTCAAACTGACTAAGACAACTATCATGCCCTTTGCAGATGAGAAAACTTAAGTTTTGAAAAGAATAAATAACAACCCTAAGATTATGCAACTAGTAAATATCTAGGGTCACATTTGTCTGGTTTGGGAGCCTGAACACATACCACAACGAGTGGTATGTGTAGTACCACTACAGTAGAGGAACTGTATAGACCTTGGATGCCTAATAAAAGGCACTGGCTTAGGATACAAGAATGACCCCGTAGGGGAGAGAGAGAGCATCCCAAGTTGGAGGAGGAAGATAGCTTTTGTTCAGAGCCATGCACTATGCCTCTAGTAACTAAGCATGATCTGGGTAGCTATTTCTGGAGGTAATTTAAAAGACTGTGAAAGTCTCTTACAGGAGAGTATTATGGCAGGTGGGTCTGGAGTTAGGCAGCAATCTGATTAGACCTGAGATGTAATATATTCATTTGGAAGCTTCATTTGCAAAATCTGTTCATGCTTGGTATGTTTATTGGAGGTGGCTTAAAGTGGCCTGTAATCATTCTCCAAGCCTGACATTAGCAAAAACTGAATGGTTTAAACAAAAATAAATTGATTTCCTTAAAGTTCTGGAGGTTGCAAATCCAAGATCAACATGCTAGTAGAGTTGTTTTTTTTCTGAGGGCCATAATGGCAGGATCTGTTTCAGGCCTGTGTCCTTGGTTTGTAGATGGCAGGCTTCTCATTGCACTGCCTTCACAAAGGCATTTCTGTGCACATGTGCCCCTGCTGTTTCACTCTCTTCTTACAAGGACACCAGTCACATTGAATTAGGACTCCATCTTAACTGCCTCATTTAAACTCAATCACATATTTAAAGACCCTGTCTCTAAAGACAATTACATTCTGAGATACCGAGAGTTGGGGAATCAACATATGCATTCTGAGGGGCTTCTGTTCAGTCCATAACATTGTCTGACAGAAATAATTAGGGAAAGGGGCACTCAGTATGTGTAAGTTGTGCCCTGTGTCATTCCAGTTGTATAATGCTGCAGCCATTGGGAGCACCATCACTTGGGGCTGCTTCAAAACTGTTTCCCTCTCAGATCCCATCTGTGCATTGAAAATCGACTGGAATGAGAGGATGTACTAGAAGCCAATTTATGCCAGAGTCTTCTAAAAGCCCCCCAAAAGTCATAACGAAGAAAAAACCTGTGATATATTGAAGCAGACTCAATCTAGCAGTGGCTTGAGGCCAGTAGTGTCCCAGGTAATACAGAACTTGAATTCAGCCCAATACCATCACCTGGATGGTGTTTGTGTGCTCAGGCAAAAAATTGGCTGTGTGTGTGTAGTTTAGAAGAATGATTTCAGTAAACTCTAAAATACTAAGCAACTCTGCATGACCAAGCACAACCTAGAGGTTGAAACCTCCCTCTTTTTGAATAACCCCCGACTGCCTCTGCACTATGAAAAATTAGGGCCAGTGACTAGAGTAATTAGCGAGAATCTATACTCAGGGATGCCACCTGAACCTGCCAAAGACAAACTCAGTGCTGGCTGAGCACAATTTTGTCCACATAGACACTTCTGTGGCAGGTGTAGAGACTCTGTGAGGACTTAAATATCCTGGGGCACTTTGTAAGTGATCACTATGTTCAGGCTTCAAGCTGGCAAAATCCAGGTGTAATATTTATGTGATAACATCTCTTATCACATGCTAGTAAAGCCTGGGCATATCAAGATTATAATTAGCAAAGGTGAAGTTTCTTTCAGTTTCATTCATGGTTTCCCTTAGGAGAAAAGATTTCTCCTTTCTCAATTGTTCTTGTGTTCCATCAGAAATCAACTTTCCTTTTGTTGCTATACTTTAAGTCCAGGAGATTCAACTTAGGCAGTTAGGACAAGATTATTGCAAAATAAGTGTCATGGCAAAGAGTAAAGACGAACCCTGAGTCTAGGAATCTTGGGCCCTTTGGAGGACTCCTAAGAATCTGGTAAATGGAAAGAATAAAGTACTGTAATCTAATACTTCATAGGTACTGAGCAAGTGCTTGGAATAAGATAAGTACAGCATGAATATTAGTTTTGTGATACCATGTACCCATCCTGCCTTTTCAACCGCCACAGGACCTCAAGACCTAAGATTTTACCAGCTGGTAATAAGATATGTCAAACCAAACTTATTATCTTCTACAGTGAAGCTTCTCATATACTGGCTAATGGAGAAATCAGGATTTGAACCTAGGCACATGATGCTGAAATTCACACAGTTGTTATCCTACACTGACTGTCCAGCTTAGTTAGCTTCCTTGTATCCCAGCTTCTTGTTTTTTTTCTATTTCCTCAGCTTGGGGCATGAATGGAGGTCCACCCTTTTGGAACTCAGCCAGTAAAAAGGAGAATATATTAAGTGGCAAACAAATGGTACAGACAAGTTCCTCAAAAAGCAAAAGAAATGTGTTTTTTAAGGCCACAGCTTTGTTTTATTTTGTTTCCTGCAGGGTCTCAAAAATGAGCTCTCAGCTCCTCAGGTCTGCAAGAGATTTCTTTCATTCCTAAACTTTCCATAGACTTCTGATTTATTATGTGTGTTCTCTGCAGATTGTCACAGAACAAGAAACTTACCTAACCAAACATAATGGAAGCACCAGACCTCAGCTGACATTATTGGGGAGCATCGGCTTGCCTGCTATGGGGTGTGGACAGTCATCTAGAGAAGAAAAAAAATAATATAAAGGAGGAGGGAAGCAGACTCCAAAGAGAGGAGCAATCTGGCTGGAATTGCAGTTCTGAGAACGATTTCCTTCCCGGGTTTGTCTGCGCTCTGGTTTGTACGTAGCAGGACCAAGAAGATAAGAGGGTGTCAGTGCAGGATTGGAAGTAAGTGGGATTGGAGTCTAATTCTGTTTCTTTTATTAATTAGTTTCATGACTGAGCAAGACCCTGGCCGCCTTTAAGGCTCAATTTCCTCACTTCTCAGATGGATATGGTAATATCTGCTGTGAAGATCAAAAGATGAAAATGATGCAAAAAAGTTACAATTCATTCATGTATTTCACAAACAAGTACTGAGTTCTAAATAAGAGTCCATCTCTGTGGTCTATGATAGTAGGGAAGGCCCATATTCCAGGACCTGAACAAGTCATTGACTCTTGCTCTCTTACATTTCAGATGTCTAAAATCAACCCAACAATGTCAGTCCTGACATTCATAATCAAAGTATTTTAAACTTAAGAAAGAAAAAAGTAAAAAAAGGAAAGCTGCTTGTAAGGATATAAGAAATTACTGTTGTTTTATCCATATTAGTATATAGTTGAAACCTCTTTTGAAGAATCTGATGGTCTTATTAACAGTACAATGTCTGGAGAAAGACTACCTCAGTTGAAATCTTGCTATGTATTGGTATGTAACCTTGGACAAGTTTCTTAACTCCTCTGAACGTCCTTCCTCCACTTAAAAAAAAAAAAAAGAATAATTTCTGTATCATAGAGTTGTTTTAAGGGTTGTACATTTATATTAATAAACATAGACAGGGAAAGAAGAAAAAAAATTCAATGACTTGCTCAAAATCTGGGGCAGAATAGGACCTAGCTAAATGCCTAATACATATATTCGTGGTATCTATATTCACATTTACATATATACATATAAATATAACATTAGTCATGTAATAAAACCATTAAAGGTATGTTGAGCATACTCCAAAGAAATCTAACTCCAACTTAATCATGACGGTGACAGTAATAATATTTTGAACATTATGTGCTGTGCTATAATCGTCACCTATAATCCTTTCAGAAAAGTAAATGTGATTATTATCATCAATTTATAGATGAGAAAGTGAAGGCATAGAGAATTTAAACACCTTTCCCAATGTCTTACAAATAGCAAGTAGTAGAGTCAAGCTTTGAGCTCATGTGGTCTGAATTCTGAACCACTGTGCAGGCTGAAAAAAAAGACTTCATGAGCCTCTGCCTCTTGTGGCCTGGCATCCCCTTCATTTTTTGAGCAGAATGGCACCACTCGATCAGTTCTGGGACAAGGGTTGACCGGCTTTCTCAATTAAGTATCCTATGCTGGATTTAGGTTACTGCCAAGGAAGCGTGAGGATACATCTTGAATCCCATTCCTATGCAGGGAAGGGCAGTGTGGGCAGGGGCAGCAGTGCTGAGGGCATAGGGGTTATGAGAGGGGCAGCACCACAGCTTCGCTTTGGAATCAGCTCCTAGAATAGAGTATAATGATGTCATGGCCCAATGGATTATACAGCAGTACAGCTGAATCCTCAGGAGCAGAGAGTTCCATTTGGTAGGGTCTTAGTAAGAGGTCCTCCAAATATTTGAAGAACAAGGTGGTCTAATTCTTAAAAATAGTTACACTTCATGGAAAATGATCAGTTTTATCCTAGGCAGACAGATTAAAAACAAGAGTGAATAAGGTTAGAATGAATTAAAAGTCAAAAAGTCAATAGGTTAACTGGTTATATAACAAAATAAGAACCAGGATTATAAAATTTACTATTATTTCCTGTGGACATGAGATTTAATAAGAAAGTGAGCAAAATAACAGGGGCAGACAGGGAGTGAGAATCATTTAGGAAGCTGAGAGAACTCCCCTAGCTTTCCTCTTAATCAGACTTCGTTCTCTGTTGGCCAGGAAGCAAGAGACAGATAGACATGTATTATTCTTTTCCTCTTCTGCCTTTAGTCTCTGTCGCTGTTTATGTCCACTGATTGGAGTCCTTCAGATTCACTTCAGAAGCAAGGAAGAGAGAGAACACTTTAGAACTCAGAATATTTACTGACCATCTGTGCCGCTCGAAATGACTTTTCACAGAAACTTTCTCTGACCTGGCCAGCATCCAGCTAACCACAGTTGTTCTAGCTTCCTCCTCTCACCAATCTCTGGGTTTCTTATATTGAAAATGGATGATATTTTACTGTCATAATAAATAGCATTTGACAGTTGGATGACCATATAATTTATTATCTAAGCCATGATGCTCTGACAGTGAAAAAGTATGCCACAATAGGCATAAACCACAATAGCCCTGGACATACACAGGGCATAGGATCACTCTGTTTGCTGCTGAGCATTTATTTTGTGTTTGACACTGGGTTAAGAGCTTTAGAGGCTTTATCTCATTTATGTCTTCTAACAATCCTGTAAGGGAAGTGCTATTATGACCCTCATTTTATTGGTGAGGAAACAGATTTGGAAGCTTGCCCAATGCTGTCATTCAAATTCAGGCAGAAGTATAGCACAGAGTATGCATCATACCTAGGAGAGTCCCCAGCGTGGGGCTAACATGGCTCAGTGGAACTGTTTGATCAGTCAGCCTTCCCATCAGGCTGCCTGTCCATTTTTCAGCCTTGAGCTGGTGGTTCCCCTTTCCATCAGGAATCCACCCCCAAACCCTATCACCTGTACTATGTTCATAAGAAGCCATGAGAGACAACTTGATGGACCAAAAATGATCTTGTACAGAGCTTTGCAGCCACCTGATTAAGAATCCCTGTTACTCCTCTCACAGGTATAGAAACTCTTGAAATACATCTCCTTTCTCCTTGAAACTGAGGGAGAACTTTTCAGAAATGGTTATACTGTATGCCAAGAGATAGAAAATAGATGGAATGAAAGAGGTGTGGTTCAAAGGACAGCCACATTTTCTCTTGGAAAATTATAAACATGAATTAATCCAGGTACACATGGACATAAAGATGGAAATCATAGATACTGGGGACTCTAGAAGGGGGTGGGGTAGGAGAGGAGAAGGGGTTGAAAAACTACGTGTTGGGTACTATGTTTTCTATCTGGGTGATGGGTTCCACAGAAGCCCGAACACCAAGATTGCATAATATACCCATGCAACAAACCTGAATGAATCCAAAACAATTACAACAATACAAAACAAAAACAAAGAAGGCTTTCACCTGTTGAAGAAATGGCATCATTGTGGTAAATTCAGAAGGCAGAATGGTAAAGGTGCTGTTAAATGGGAACAAAGGGAAAAACACTAGAATTTCTTTTCTACACTCATACACTGAAGAAAAGCATATGGCTCAGCTTTTAGCAGCTTTGTATGCATGGGCACATTAATCTAATTCTCTGAAATTCAATTTCCTCCACTGTATAAAAGGGGAAATAATATCTACTTTACAATATAGTAGACATTATTATCTTCTATAATAGGGTTCAAGGACATAATCTAGATAGAGTACCTTACTCAATAGACTGTAGCTATAAGTGTTCCTCATACAAAGAGAGGAAGAGACTATGTTTTAGGGTAAGCACCTGTGTGTGGCCTCCCAGAACACAGACATCACAAATACTGATGCATGTTGCCATGTGAAATGGATGGTACCATTTAGGCCTACTGACTATAGAACATGAAGCAGGCCTTTGCACATCTGAAAAGCACAAAAAGCCCAAGGAAATTAGAATAAACAACCTGTTATGGTTTGGCTGTGTCCCCACCCAAATCTCATCTTGAATTCTCACGTGTTGTGGGAGGGACCTGGTAGGAGGTAATTGAATAAGTCTTTCCCATGCTGTTCTTGTGTTGGGAATAAGCCTCAGGAGATCTCATTGTTTTAAAAGGTGAGGTTTCCCTGCACAAGCTCTCTTCTCTCATCTGCTGACATGTGAGATGTGCCTTTCACCTTCTGCCATGATAGTGAGGCCTCCCCAGCCATGTGGAACTGTAAGTCCAATAAACCTCTTTGTTTTGTAAATTGTCCAGTCTCAGGTATGTCTTTATCAGCAGCATGAGAACAGACTAATACATTAAATTGGTACTGGGAGTGGGGTACTGCTGAAAAGATACCCAAAAATGTGTAAGTGACTTTGGAACTGGGTAACAGGCAGAAGTTGAAACAGTTTGGAGGGCTCAGAAAAAAACAGAAAAATGTGGGAAAGTTTGAAAATTCCTAGAGACTTGTTGAATGACTTTGACAAAAGTGCTGATAGTAATATGAACAATAAGGTCCAGGCTTAGGTGGTCTCAGATGGAGATGAAGAACTTGTTGGGAACTGGAGCAAAGGTGACTCTTGCTATGTTTTAGCAAAGAGACTGGCGGCATTTTGCCTCTACCCTAGAGATTTGTGGAACTTTGAACTTGAGAGAGATGATGTAGGGTATCTGGCCAAAGAAATTTCTAAGCAGCAAAGCATTCAAGACGTGACTTGGGTGCTGTCAAAGACATTCAATTTTATAAGGGAAGCAGAGCATAAAAGTTTGGAAACTGCAGCCTGACAATGCATTAGAAAAGAAAATCCCATTTTCTGAGAAGAAATTCAACCTGCTGCAGAAATTTGCATAAGTAACAAGGAGCTGAAAGTTAATCCCCAAGACAATGGGGAAAATGTCTCCAGGGCATCTCAGAAGTCTTCATGGCAGCCCCTCTCATCACAGGGCCCAGAGGTCTAGGAGGAAAAAATGGTTTTCTGGGCCAGGCCCAGGATCCCCATGCTGTGCACAGCCTAAGGACTTGGTGCCCTGCATCCTAGCTGCTCCAGTCAGACTGAAAGGGACCAATGTAGAGCTCAGGCTTTTGCTTTAGAGGGTGGAAGCCCCAAGCCTTGGCATCTTCCATGTGGCATTGAGCCTATGAGTGCACAGCAGTCAAGAATTGGAGTTTGAAAACCTTTCCCTAGATAGGATGTACGGAAACACCTGAAAGCCCAGGCAGAAGTTTGCTATAGGGGCAGGGTCCTCATGGAGAACCTCTGGCAGGGCGGTGTGGAAGGGAAATGTGGGGTTGGAGCACTCACACAGTGTCCCTGCTGGGGCACCATCTAGTGGAGCCATGAGAAGAGGGCCACCATCCTCCAGACACAAGAATGGTAGATCCACCAATAGCTTGCACTGTGTGCCTGGAAAAGCTACAGACTCAATACCAGCCTGTGAAAGCAGCTCAGAGGGAGGCTGTACCCTGCAAAGCCTCAGGGGTGGAGCTGCCCAAGACCATGAAAACCCACCTCTTGCATCAGTGTTACCTGAATGTGAGACATGGAGTCAAAGGAGTTCATTTTAGAGCTTTAAGATTTGACTGCCCCGCTGGATTTCAGACCTGCATGGGGTCTGTATCCCCATTGTTTCAGCCAATTCCTCCCATTTGGAAGGGCTGTATTTACCCAATGCCTGTACTCCCATTGTATCTAGGAAATAACTAACTTGCTTTTGATTTTACAGGCTCATAGGTGGAAAGAACTTGTTTTCTCAGATGAGACTTTGGACTGTGGACTTTTGAATTAATGCTGAAATGAGTTAAGACTTTGTTGGGAAGGCATGACTCATTTTGAAATATGAGAACATGAGATTTGGGAGGGGTCAGGGGCCAAATGATATGGTTTGTCTGTGTCTCCACCCAAATCTCATCTTGAAGTCTCATGTGTTATGGGAGGGACCCAATGGGGGGTAATTGAATCGTGGGGGCAAATCTTTCCTGTGCTGTCTCTTGATAGTGGATTAGTCTAATGAGATTTATGGTTTTAAATAAGGGAATTTCCCTGCACAAACTCTCTTGTCTGCTGCCACATAAGACATGCCTTTCACCTTCTGCCATGATTGTGAGGCCTCCAAAGCCACATGGAACTGTAAGTCCAATAAACCTCTTTATTTTGTAAATTGCCTAGGCTTAGGTATGTCTTTATCATCAGTGTCAGACCAGACTAATACACAACCCATCAACCCACCAAGAGAGATGGAGCTGAATTTTATTTTAGAATCACATAAATAGGGTTTTGAATTCAACCAAGTTCATCTACTTATTAGCTGTGTTTTTCTGAGCAAACTTCCCAGACCTTACTTTTCCCATAAGCGAATGAGATAAAATAATGAATAGGACATTAAGAAGACAAGAGAAAATGTGTATAAAGTCTAGCTAAAGTATTCAGTCAATTAAGAGCACATTTCTACTACATTTTTGCACACAAGGGGAAAAAGGTTCCTCTTAGAACAATTTGAATGTTGTCTTATAGTAGCAACATGTTATACAATCACTGTTAAGCAAGACATAAAGAGACAAAAATATTTTGTTAACAGTCATTAGGCTTTAACAACAGCGTGCCAAAATATGTAAGGCAAAATTGATATAGCTGCAAAGAAAAATAGGTGAAACCACTATATAGTTAGAGACTTCAGCACCCTTTTATCAGGAATGGACAAATCCAGCAGGCAGAAAATCAGTAAGAATATAGTTGAACTTAACAACATCAACCAACTGGATATAATGAACATCTATACACTATTTTATCCAACAACAGCAAAATACACATTCTTCTCAAGTTCATACAAAACATTCATCAAGGTAGAGCACATTTTGGGCCATAAACACACCTTAACAAATTTGAAAGATCAGAAATTATAAAGCATCTACTCTTAAACTACAACAAGATTAAACTAGAAATCAATAACATAAAGAGCTGGAAAATCTCAAAGCGCTTAGAGATTAAACAACACACTTCTAAATTACACATGGGTAAAATACAAAACCTCAAGAAAAATTAAAAAATATTTTGGACTAAATGATATTAAAAAAACTTGTCAAACTGTATGGAAAGCAGCAAAATCAGTGCTTAGAAATTTACAGCATTGAATGCATATATCATAAAAGAAAAAAGATCTAAAATCAATCATCTAAGCTTCCATGTTAGAAAACTAGGAAAAGAAAAACAAATTAAACCTAAAGCAAGTAGAAGAAGAGAAATAATAAAAATTAGAGCAGAAACCAATGAAATTGAAGACAGGAAGTCAATAGGAAAATTGAATGAAAGCAAAAGCTGCTGCTTTGAAAAGATTAATAATACTGATAAGCCTGTAGCCAGGCTAAGAAAAAATGAGAGAAGACACAAAATACTAATATCAGAAATTAAAGAGGGGACTTCACTAGAGACCCCATAAATATTAAAAGGATATTAAAAGTATATTATGAATAACTACACCCACACATTTGAAACTACATGAAATAGACTGATTTCCTTAAAGACACAATCTGTCAAAATTCACACAGGAAGAAATAGGCCTGTATCTATTTTAAAAATTGAATCAATAATCAATAACCTTCCAAAACAGAAAGTACTAGGCCTAGAAGTGGGTTTCGAAGGTTCTTTGTATATTTTGGTTAATAGTATTTTATAGAATAAGTTTTTTGAAAATATTTTCCCCTAGTCTGCACCTTTAAAAAGAAATTCTTGTAATGGCAGACAATGCCATCACAAGGAAAGAAAACTATAGACCAATATCTCTCATGTGACAGGTGCTAACACCCTCAATGAAATATTAGCAAATCAAATCAAACGATGTATAAGGAGAATTATATATCACAGCCAAGTGGAATTTATCCCAGTATGCAAAGCTGGCTCAGCATCTGAAAATAAATTAATGTAACTTACACCAACAGGTTAAAGAGGAAGTATCACAGGATTGTATAAATAGATATAGAAAAACCATTTAACAAAATCGAACACCTCTTCATAGTTAAAACTCTCAGTAAATAGGAATAAAGGGCAACTTCCTCAACTTGATAAAGAATATCTACAAAAAACCCACAGCCAACATCATACTAAATAGTGAAAAACTTGCAACTTTCCCATTAAGATCAGGGAAAAGGCAAGAATACCTCCTCTCACTGCTTTTCTACATAGCACTGGTAATCTAAGCTAATGCAATAATAAATGAAATAAATGGCATACCAATTGGGAAGAAAAAAATTAAGACTATATTTATTTACAGATGACATAACTGTATATGTAGAAAATCTAAAAAAAATTAACAAGGAAACTCCTAGAACTAATAAGCAATTAAAACAATCTTGCAAAATATTCAAGGTTAATACACAAAAGTCAACTGTTTTCCAATATACCAGCAATGAACAAGAGGAATTTGAAATTTAAAGCACTATACTATTTACATTAGCAACCAAAAATTTGAAATTCTTTCATATAAGTCTAATATAATACGTACAAGATCTATATGAAGAAAACTACAAAACTGATGAAAGAGATTTAAAAAATAAATGGAGATATATCCCATGTTCATGGATAAGAAGACTCAATTTTTTGTTGTTGTTTTGTTTGTTTGTTTGTTGAGATGGAGTCTTGCTGTCGCCTGGCTGGAGTGCAGTGGCACGATCTCAGCTCACTGCAACCTCTGCCTCCTGGGTTCAAGCAATTCTCCTGCCTCAGCCTCCCTAGTAGCTGGGACTACAGGTGCACACCACCATGCCCAGCTAATTTTTGTATTTTTAGTAGAGACAAGGTTTCATCATGTTGGCCAGGATGGTCTCAATCTCTTGACCTCGTGATCCACCCACCTCGGCCTCCCAAAGTGTGAGGATTACAGGCGTGAGCCACCTCGCCCGGCCAGAAGACTCAATATTTTTAAGATGTTGGTTCTTCCCAACTTGATCTGTACATTCAATGCAATCCCAATTAAAATCCCGGAAAATTATTTTGTGAATATTGACAAACTGATTCCAAAGTTTATTTGTAGAAGCAAAAGTTCAAGAATAGCCAATAGAACACTAAACTAGAAGAACAAAGTTGGAAACTGACACAACTAGACTTCAAAGCTTACTATAAAGCCACAATAATGAAGACAGTGTGGTATTGGTATAAAAATAGATTGATGCAACAGAATAGAGAGTTCAGAAATAGACCTGTATAAATGTAGTCGACTGATCTTGGTCAAAGGAATAAAGGTAATACAGTGAAGAAAATGAAGTCTCTTCACCAAATGGTGCTGGAACAACCGGGCATTTACATGCAAACAAAATCATCATCCAAAAAAAAAAAATATCCATTTAGATACAGATCTTACACCCCTCACAAAAATTAACTAGAAATGCATCATAGGCCAGAATGTAAATAATAAAAAACTGTAAAATTCCAAGAAGAAAATCTAGGAGAAAATCTAGATGACCTTAGGTTTGGCAATGACTTTTTAGATATGGCTCCAAAGGCATGGACTATGAAAGAATTGATAAACGATTTTATTAAAATTAAAATTTTCTACTCTGTGAAAGACATTGTCAAGATCATTTCTTTTTAAAGGCACAGACTAGGGGAAAATATTTTAGAAAAACATTCTATAAAAGACCATTAACCGAAATATACCAAGAACCTTCAAAAATCAATGGTAAAACAGAACAAAACAAAAAACTGATAATAAAAATTAGCCAAAGACCTTAACATATAGCTCACCAAAGAAGATAAAAGATGGCAAATAAGTATATGAAAAGATGCTTTTCATTATGTCACCAGGGCAAATAAAAACAATGAGATGCTGCTACACACCTATTAGAATGACCAAAATGCAGACCACTGACAACACCAAATGATGGTGAGCATGTAGAACAACAGGAACTCTCATTCATTGCTGCTAGGAATCCAAAATGATACTGCCACTTTGGAGGACAGTTTAGTGGTTTCTTACAAAACTAAATATGCCCTTACCATGTGCTCAAGTAATCACATTTCCTGGTATTTACTCCAAGGAGTTGAAAACATATGTCTACATGAAAACCTGTACACAGATATTTACAGCAGCTTTAATCATAATTGCCAAAACATGGAAGAAACTAAGATATCTCCCAGTAGGGGAATAGACAGACTGTGGTACGTCCGGACAATAGAATATTATTTAGTGCTAAAAAGAAATGAGGTATCAAGCCATGAAAAGACATAGAGAACCTATAAATGCATATTACTAAGTTAAAGAAGCCAATCTAAAAAGGCTACATACTGTGTGATTCCAACTATATGAAATTCTGGAAAAGGCAAAAATATGAAGACAGTTAGAAAGTAATGGTTGGGCTAGGGGAGAGGGAAAGATGGCTTGGCAGGCACAGAAGATTTTTAGGGTATTGAAACAATTCTGTATGATACTACAAAGGTAAATACATGTCATTATGCATTTGTCCAACCCACAGAATGTACAGCACCAGGAGAGAACACTAATGTAAACATGGACTTTGGGTAATAATGTGTCAGTGTAGCTTTATCAATTATGACAAATATACACTCTGGTCAGAGATATTGATAATGGGGGAGGCGGTGCATGTGTAGGGTCAGGGAGTATATGGAAAATCTCTGTATCTTTCCCTCAGTTTTGCTGTGAACCTAAAACTTTTCTGAAAAATAACATCTTTCAAAAAAAAAAAAAAAAATCACTAGTCTTAACTGATGGGCAGCTGACAGTCAACTGGGTAGACAACTGATTACCCTTAAAGTACATGAGCAAATTCCTTAAGCATTTTATTGGGAATAAAATTCTCCTCCCAGAGAACACTGTGAATTAAATTATGCAAAAAGTTTCTGATGAAATTGCAAACAACTTTTCTTCAAACCTGCCTACCACAGTACCTGATGTATGGAGATAGTCAACACACAGAAGCTATTTCTATGGCAACTAAGTATGTGACTGGAAGACCATTGTTATGCACTTAAGCCTCCAAAATAAAATAGTCTTTTAAATATGCATTAGCAGAGAAGAGCTGAAGCATAGATAATGTAAAGCAGAGGAAACTAAAAGAAAAAACAAATCAGAAAAAGTTGAATAATTTTTTCTGCAGCAGAATTAAATTATTAAATCTGTCAGATTCAGCCAGTTAATGACTGCTCTCTGTGTATATACCAATTTATGGTGAAGAGCAGAAGGAAGTGGTCTTGGTTTTCGCATTTTCCCTATCTTTCAAATAGAACACCTATATGTGTAAGTAATCAACATTGCCTGCACCATTAGAATGTCTGAGAAGACCATGGGGCCACTCCTTTGATGCCCTGCCAACAGGACTGTGAAGAATTAGGTACTGAACAAACAAGCATATGGCAGGAGTGAATTTTCCCTCAGAAGTCTTTACCCTTATAAAAACTTTTGATTTTTTTTTTTTTCTCCTAAACCTTGCTGCTAACTGCAATATCATTATACCATTCTCCTTGTTGAGCCAACTATGCCTTGTTTCACTTGGGAAACTTTCGGAATTGAAAATATGATCAAAGCAGCAAATGGATTTTTCTGCCCCTAAGCCTTTCAGAATGATGAATTGCAATGGTTAAGATCTTCTTAGTTCACGTTATTGGACCTGAGCCCAAACTGGACAGGATATCTGAGGATATCACAGCCATGCCCACTTTTGATTCCATTGCAGGTATTTTAATTCATTCATTTGTGTATATTAACAAACATACATGCAGACTTTCATTAAACAAAGATGTATTTAACAAGCTATTAAGATTTTTTCTGTCTATATGCTTACTCAGGGGGTGGATTTTACTACATTAAACCCATCAGAGACCTGATGTGACCTCACCAGTTGTTGGCTTACTCAGCTTTTGGTTGTGGTTCAGCTCTCAGTTTTGGCTCTCCTGTTTTCCACTGTAGTTCCAGGGGATAGCCCAGTGCCTGGTAGTTAGTATACACTAAATAAATAGTTGAATAATGGATGTACTGAGTAACATTTAGCTATTTTCAGCATGGACACCAGAATGAACACTATGTCCTAAAGACTTGTGCTTATCCAGTCCTACTCTTTACATGATGGCATTTGCTTGAAGAACATAGGTACAACCTTCCCCAAGGTTGCAATGTACACCTCCATGTTCCACTCTGGAGTAATAGGATGTACCAACAATCAATCCTTCTGGCTAAGCCTGATTCCTTCTCAGAATCCTTCTCAACACAGGGCTTCAGAGAACCACTTACCAATCATTTGGCACATGAGATAAAGCTTATTTGCTAGAGCTACTTGAGAAGAAACTTCACATTTTCGTCACTATCTAGAGCAAAAGAGCCAGAAGGCTTTCCAATAAAAAAAAAACTTTAGCTCCGAAGTTAAATGTGTACTTAAAATTTCTGTATCCGCCACCCCCCTCACCCTGGACGCATGTGGATATGAACATGTGTGCTTGTATTCACACACATAGGCACACTCACACAGGACATGTGGCCATATATTCTGCACACCTTCCTCCTGAAGCGAGCTGTGAGGCAAGAGAGATCGATCCTGTGGGAAGTCAACAGCTGCATTTGATGGCTTGGCCCAACTTTGCTCAGCCAGCTCATCATGGGCTATTATGTTCTCATTTCCACCCCCAGACTGCAAAAGGAGAAAGGTCAGCTAGTCTGGGATCCCTGACACAGCTGTTACAGATGTTTATGGAAGAATTTGATATACCAAAATCTTTCCCAAAAGTTTTAAAAAAGACTTGTGAACGGGATATTGAAAGCTCTAAATTAGTGGCAGTGAGAGAACAGATTTGTCAGCTGACCCAGAACATTAAATTGATATGTAATTTAACATCACTGTTGTATTTGATAGCTGCCTGTTAATACTGCACCCTCCTATCTTATAGCCAATTTAAAACCCTAGAAATGGAAGAACATATTTATTTTGCTTGGAATTTGCAATTTTCTGCCATATGAACTGTTAGTAATTTGTAATTTCTTTCTCCAAGGGGAGCCTGTTACCCCAGGAGAAATGATGATCACCCATGTTTGAAACATGCAGTCTTTAGTTGCTTTCTCTTCTTTTCTCATTCCTTGCCGCAAATGAATATGAGACGTAAGGAGCTTGAAAATGTACTCATGGCAGGCTGTGCCTTCCTATTCCGACTCCCTGTCCTCTATCTCAGGGAAAGTCAGACACCAGAAAAGAGGAATTTGTAGTGTAACCACCATGAGCTTCCAAATAGAGGCCAAGGAACTGCAAAGAGGATGCAGATTCACTTAGTGTGCTTGTTAAAAATTCAAGCTTCTGGACCCAACTCTACATCAACCGAGTCAGAATCTTTGAGGTTTCTATTGAGTTCTGCAGATGACACTTATGCACACTGAATTTGAAAAATGGCACTCATCTAGAGATGTGATGCCTAGAGAAGGACATAGAAAGTAGGGAGTAAGAAGAATTTTACTCAATAAGGAGATTTTTCAGGCAAAGTGATCCTTTGATAGAATGTCTTCCTTAGCAGATTCCTACTCCAGGTCATCTCACCCTTGCTATGACTTTTCAATCAAAGACCCAAGATGGTGTGCAGTTCTCCATCCTGACATATCTTAGTTTTCCTTGAGATCCCTCTAAATTAAATACAAAATTTAAATAACATCTATGCATTTCCAAGGATGGCCTTTCTCTAGCTGATTATGTGCTGCATGGGTTGAGTCCATAGTTATTATTTCTTGCTTTTACTTATTCTCAAAGAAAAAAAACAGCTAAAACCTGTCACGAAAGTCCCTGCTGCTATTGTTCACTGTGGGTATTATCCTTTCACATTCTGTTTCAGCCGGTGATGATGGCTGGGACCTGACCCCAGGCAGAGCTCTACAACAAACATACCAGCCAAATTATGTTTCCAAAATTTCCTAAAACAATTGAAAAGAGCCAAAGAGGCCAGGTGCTGGGCAGGAGGATATTTTAGGCTTGGCTGATGGTCCAAATTGGATACTTCCTCTGCCTACCAGAACGATCCATTAAGCAAGAGAGCATGTTCCCCTCTGCCTTCCCATCTCTGCTTTCCCTACTTTGTATGCCCACCACCCATTTTTATGTGAGCTATGTAAAATTAATTTTGTACCACATAAAATCACTGCATGTAAGTAATCATTTAACTCACATTGTGAAGTATCCAAGTGTCAGGAGGAAAGGCTGGTGGCCTGTTTCTCTAGTGATGCTCTCTTTTCTCTGGCAAAGACTATAAACTTGGATGAACACTAGGGATGAGAGGCATTGCTGGGTTACACACAGATCTAAGAACTGAAAGTGGGCCTAATATTTATCAAGCTCAGGTGTTAAGGACAGAACATTCAAACACCTTAGTTATTATTGAGGGTCATCCAGTATAGGGAAAGCTAATCTCCATTATCATTGTGCTGAAAGCTTTTCCAGAGTGCAAGAATTCTCTTTTATCTTCTTCGTTCTACCACATTCCTGAGCCCTGCCAATGTATTCCAAAAATATACTTTCAATCGCTCCCTTACTCTTCATCCCCACAATCACAATTTCAGCTCAGATCCTCTTAATTCTTAATGATTTATTTTTTACTTGCAGAATGAGAGCCTCTACACCATACTAGCATCTCTGCCTCTGATACAATCCCATTCCATCCATGCTGCTGCCAGTGTGATTTCTTGTAATACAGTGCTTATCATGTTCAGCCTTAACACCTTGGATGGCTCTTCCATTGCTCAAAGGAAACAGTCCAAGCTCCTTAGACCTTCATCAAGTTCCAAAATATCTTTTCAAATTTATCTCCTAAGGTTCTTCTGCACAATCTGTGGTTTCTGTATATTTAATGCCGTAGCCCTCCCCCAATAGCTATTTTCTTTCATACTTTTACAATTCTCTCTTGAATTACCTTCTCACCCCTCCGAGCATTTGGAAAGGTATTTACTCCTTAAAGTGGAATTGAAAAAAAAAAATCACTTTTAAGTTTCCCCGATTTTCTTGGTAATAATGATTATTTGGTTATTCCCTGCTCTGTAGTACTGTATCTATTTTCCTATCTACTTCAATATGTCTTGAACTATAGTTAGTTGGTTATCTGTCTATCTGCTGGACTGGAAGCTCCTACAGGTTAGGGGTGGGCTTATTCATCCTTGCACAAGTAACAGTGTCCAACGTAGGACTTGTCCACAGAATAGCTCAATATATGTTGGTTTGTAATAAATGAATTATCCTGGTTCATAGTACGCAGCTACTCTCTACTGCTTGCATAATTGAGCAGGATAGAAAAGATAAAGCAAGCCCCAGGTGGAATTTTTTGAAAGACACCTGACCTTCAAGGCCTGACTTCATTACTCCCCATAAGACCTACACATCGACCCTTTTTTGTTGTCTCTCTAACCTCCTTCCAGCTTCTGGACTTCTTTCATAGTCTTATCTCAGTTGCACATGGCTTCTTGGAAGTCACTTTATTAAATGTATTTGAGGCAGTTGCTGGTGCATTAGCACCCTCTTGCATCCAGCTGTGTCAGATAAGCATTGAGAAATCTTTTTCCCCTCAATTAAGAAAACTTTAGTTCCAAAGACAACTGAGAGGCTTTTTGGTCTACCCAGGATGCAGTAACAGCATGACAAAAATGACACAGTTCCTATACCTTGCTGACAGAGCAAGTATTCATGTAATTATATCAAGACCCTGAGCCCAAGCTAGAGAAACTTCTGCAGCAACCAAATCCTTCTGGCAGATTCCTACTCCAGGTAATGGCACCCTCGCTATGACTTTTCAATCAAAAACCCAAGATGATGTGCAATTCTCCATCCCGGCAGGTTCTAGGACTTGAAGATCAATAAGAGGACTTGCATTTAAAGCAGAATGAAAGAGCAAGAAGTTGAAAGATGCAGGAGCAAAAGTACTGCAATACAATAATGTTGCCAGTTATAATCTTGATCACCCTCTAGGAGAAGGGTTACATTAAGGACAGGACTCTTGCTACTTCTATGGGTCTTGAGGGAGTGGGTACTAAAAACTTGGTGCAGGCACCAGGCAAACCTCCAGTAACTGAATAGAGAGGAAAAAATTAAGAATTCCAAGACAGCAATGCATATAGAGAAAAAGAGTTGAAGGGAGTTAGCAGGTGGTAGAAGATTATGTTTTCTGTTATGTGAGAAAATTTCTTGTGGAAATTTATGGATGGTCTACATTTCTTACCCCAGGTTGAAAATGAAAGAATTAGAGATAACATGGACAGATACCAGAGCCAAAGACAGAGAAACGAAGGGTCTGAAGACATCTTGCCTCCAAGTCCAAAACCCTTGAACCTCAGCCATATAAAAACCCTTTCTTAATCTGAAAAAATATGGTGTTCATAAATCATTGCTAGTGTTTTTGAAGCTTAGAACAGTGCAATAACTTGCGTACCTTACAACAAAGGAAAAGAAGAAAAACACAAGATATTCCATGAGTTTATTTTAAAAAATCTTTTTCTTTGTCCTGGAATATTATTTGTGTTGATTATTTTGTAATATTTCTGTTAAAAAATATGAAGTCAACATTTCAGAGACACAGATTGCAAGGAAGGATTATACTTGGATGTCACTCCTGTTAATCATCTTGACTCAAAAATGGGGTCTGCTCACCTTGGAAGCAGACCATTTTGTCTAAAGCATCGATCACATATTGCACTCTCAGCTTTGATGTCAACTAACTCCTTTTTGTCTGCTCCTCCTGATACAGGAGAGGTAAGCCTCCACTGTTTGAATTTCTGAAGCAAAGACAGAAGTCTGTCTAGCAGAGGCTTGACAAATCAGGATGGGAAATACTTTATTACTTGATATTCTCTTGAGTGAAAAATAAGAGAAACACTGTTGGAAAAACTCCTTTGATCGAGTCTATATGTTAGAGATCTGAAACATTTGCTCACACCTTTAAGAGACAACTAATTATTTTATGGCCTGGCAAGAAGAGAGGATTCATTTATTTTATTATTATTGTTATTTTACCATGAATGCTCTTCAATGGGGGCACTAGCCCTCAGGACTCGCTAGACACCCATGGGAGGATTTTGGATTCTGTTACATCATGGGATGGAATCAAGGAGGTCTAGAAATCTAGGGGGAAAGGTCCCCAGCTGACATGTAGGTTACATTAAAAAAAGATTAAGGGGCAAGAAGAAGAGGCCATTGAGGCAGAATAAGAGAAAATAGGGCAAACTGCAATCATTGACCAGCAATACAGACAATTTAATGTAATACTACTACGTGATAGATAAAGAGGAGTTTCAGAAATAGAAGATAATAAAATTTGGGAAAAGATTTGAAGGTCAGAAGTAAGATTTTGACATGTATCCCTTGTTTCTCCAGACCTCTCTGGCCTTTGGGACATTTGAGTAATTGTGTGCCAAACCCCTTCCCAATCTGATTGCAAAGTCCTGCTCCCTCTCTTTTTTTTCCTGTGAGCTTTAGATCCTGATGCCTCCCGGGCAGTTTTATTCAACCTTCCTCCAAAGCGAAATGGACACTTCCTGGCTCTTCTGATCAAACTTGCAGAGGAAGGACTTTGCAGCAACTGTAACTTGTTAGGCCTCCGTTCTTCCTGGGCAGTAAACACCCTGGGTAGGGATACACTGGAAAATTCCTCAGCATAGCTGCGGAAGACGCGCTGCTTCTGGCCCACAGCCCGCCCTCTTCCTGGTTCAGCTGTGAGCAGCAGACACCATTCCCTATCCAGTTGCTGACATAGTTCTGAACAGCTTGACTTTGTCACATTTTTTGTTGTGTGAAGCTGGACTTAAGTCACACATAAGCACACGTGCACACACCATGTGACTTGCGCAAATGAGAGAGCATTCTATGCTCCACGCAAGGCAATGGCTCTGGGGTCTCCTTGCCTGCGTTCTGCATATACTGTTCTGTTCCAATATCTAGCAGTTTCTTTGCCTTCATCTCCTGTTCTAGATACCTTCTTCTACCACTTTCCTTTGCTCTCTTGGACTTAATGACTGCTTTGGCTACTAGGCTATGAGTCCTCAACACTCACAGGACATATTTGACACTTTCCCTCTGGCTCCTCACACTTCTGGCCACTGGACAAATATTTCTTCCAAACCTCAGCATGGACCACCGCGCCAAAGTCAGTTAGGGCCGTGGAGGGTATTAGATAACTGGACAGATGGAAAAACTTTGCATTTGGAAGGATAGTATTACCACTATCAATAAAAAGGACACTATCTGAAAACATTCATAAAATTGAATCACAACATAGGGGAAGAATTTTTTAAAATAAAAGCTCTACCATGTTGTAAACAGATTACACAGACTCTACCATCAGTTTCTTGTGACCAAGCTCAGAAGAAGTTTTTGTAATCTTTTTTAAGACAACACTTGGGGGCTTTTGAATTTCTCTTTTCACATTTTAAGAATCACTTCAAAGCCACTTCAGGAGCCACAAAATAGGTTAGAATTCTATAGAATGCTGAGATCCACTGACAAAAGCAATCTGAGACAAAGATTCTGTGCATAGTGCTGACAGAGGGAGGCGGACGCGGTCTGGGTAGAACACGGAGGGGATATTGGGAATGCAGACGCATTGTCAAATGGCAGGATTTCTCAGCCTCAGAAAACCCAGCCATCATGAGGCAGTGCTGTGAGCCTGGGGACAGCTTGACTGAGAGTCAGCCCACCTGTCTAGGGTCCTGACTCTGCCACTGATCAGCTGCATGACCTGGGGCAAGTGACTCAGCCTCAATCTCAATGTCCTCAACTGCAAACTGGGGATAATAATAAGGGCAGCCTCCCAGCATTGACATAGGATCAGGTGAGTTAATGTATGTAACATGCTTGACACACTTGTTGGCCCACAAGGTAAATATGAACTGGGAAACACACAAGGGGTGGAAGTCGGAGGCTGAGGCAGAGTCCCTAAGGTGATGGCTAGATAAAGAGGAAGTGTCCCCAGGCCTCAAGGCTTTCAATTTCCTCTTTCTCGCTTCCTACCCCCCTTCCTCTCCACTCCTAATTACTACCACCCTACTACCTCCTCCACAGAGAAAGCTAGTTACCGGAGACAGGTTCTACCAGCTGGCAGCTCTCCCTTAGAAACTTAGAAATGTGTCTTGTCTCCCCAAACTCCTCTCTGCTATTCTGTCCAGTACAGGGGAGAGCGGCCTCTCCTCACACAGAATTAGACAACGCCTAACTGGTCAGTACCTTCGGGTGACAGAAACCACCAGCAAACTCCTATTAGGGAACATATGCCTGCTAGGAAGCCCATTCCAAGTAGGAGCATGAGACGGGACAGCTGAGCAACTGGCCCTGAGTGCTGAGAACTTCAGGGTTCAGAAAGCAGAGGTGCTTATGTAGAACAGCAGAAAGCTTCCGATGAGTGCCTGAGGCTGCCTTGCCATAAGCAGCCAGCCAGATGCACGCAGGCCACACCGCACAGCAGGAAGACCACAGATTTCCACGCCAGACAATCCTGCATTGGAATTCATGCTCTGCTTTCTCTTTTTGCACTGAGAAAAGTTCCTTTGTATCTCAAAGGCATTAGTTTCCTCATCAGATAGGCATATCTACCACACAGAGCTGATAGAAGGATTAAATGAGATCACATCAGAGAAAGCCCTAGTTCTGCATCTGGCATATAATTTCCTCATCTTCAAAATTCAGCATGGCCCCCTCCACCTCCCTGCCCATCCTAGCCTCCTTCACCACCCATCCTTGCCTTGGCTCCATCTCTTCTGAGTTAGCTTGCAAACTCACCAACTCTTTTCAGACCTTGCATAGGGCACCAGAATAAAGTGGACTTTGACTTTTGAAAGCCAGTTCCCAGTAAAGTTATCCATCAAGACTTGGTTGAGCTTTGACTCAATGAAAAGAGACTTTAACTGCCTGCATCTTTCCACAGTCCCAGACAGTGTTGTTGTAAAAGGTTACATGAGCCCTCCTGCTGCAGGGTTTGTGGCAGCCATTTGCACAGTGAAGTGAGCCCATTTCTTTTTTCCTGTATTAAATACCCACAGGCAATAATCCTCATTATGGGCCAATGGCTTGGAAAATGTTATTATTAAATCAAAGCCATTTGCAATAAGGGAAAAAATTCATCTGCAACTATAAACTCTGTTGCTTATAGCTGGGCATTAAGGAAACAAATGGTTGCCAAGTCTCTTCAAGCCCAGCACTTCCAAGCTTAATCACAAGGCAGGTCCTTCTGGGCCATGCTTGAAGACAGGGAGAGCTGGCCCACAAGGAAAATTCCAGGGATATGGATTTTTTTGTGAGAGATCTGACTTGACTTTGACTCTGAGAGGCAGTGGCCCTGGCATGCACACTTGATGGCCCAGCTGTGACTCAGAAGATCCTGTTGGTTACGAGTTTGTTTTCTAAAAAGATATTAGGAAGGTTTAACTTGTATATGGCTCAGTCTTTAATAAAAGACTAAGCACAGCCTTTAGTCAGACATACCTGGTTGGTGGTTCCAGTTGTATCACTTAGTAGAATAAATCTGGACAAATAAAATGACGAAGCCTCCATTTTCACCCCTCAGGGTTGTGATGAAGTTGTAGAGATTGTTGGATCAGAACATGTCTTAGTGGAGTTGAAGCCACACCTCAGGTTACGGATCTTGGATATCAGAGAGTCAGTGCCTTTTCTTGGCTGCGCCTAGGCTACTCCACTGTGTACTTATGGGGTCGGAGCTATGGGGAGGCTGAGGAGACTCACCTGAGATCCATTGTGCTTCTTCCATTGCCCCGTGGCTCAGACACCTGAGGCCTGCTATGTCCTGAGGGTCTTAACCATGGCTCTAATTAGAATCCAGGGAGCTAATGGAAACACTATGGCCTTTCCTCAAATCAATTAATTGAAGATCTCTGGAAGTGGAGCCCAGCCATCTGTAAAGTTGTAAAAACTCTTTTACTTACCCTTTGGGGTTTTTCCAGAGGATTTGTAACCTGACTTCCATGGTCAATCGTCTGACAAAGCCTATACCTTTATCTGTGGAAGGTTAACCAATTGATGGGATGCCCTTCCAGTGTGCAAGTTCCTTAATATACTAGAATAATTTTATTTAAGTTTCCTCTAGAAAAATGGGAAAGATGCCGGTCATTTTTCCAGGCAAAGGGAACTCAGGTACTGGAGTGATACTGGGGACCTAGGATTCTGGTGAGCAAGAAAGAAGAGGGGAGTCACAAAGCATGAAGTCTGCTGCCTTTCCATATGCCACAAATCATTGCTTTCTCCCCAATATGTGCAAGACACTGTGCTGGGTGCTAGACATCCTGTGGTAAACAAGACAAGTTTTCCTGCACTCAAGGAATTTATAATCTAGTTGGTGGAGAGATGATATGTATAAAAATAAACACATCCATTTGATCTGATAGGAGCTGACCCGAAAGATTGTGCCGGTGGGAGCAGGGTGGGCAGTTCAGGTGAGGTGTAACTCGAAGAAGGGGAGTCAGGGGCAGAATCTCGGTTGGGGGCCACTGAGCCAAAGCATTGAGGATGAGAAGGACGGAGGGAATATGCATTCTGTTTTAAAGGCCTGCATCAGGGTGGGCCCCATGGAGGTAGAGACCTCTCTCCTCCAGTGTCACGGGACAGTCAGCATTTCTCACACTAACCATAAGGCAGTGAAAAGGCAGAGCACTCAGCTGAGTTGGGAGGGATGTGGGCCAGCGCTTCCCCTACGCCTGCTTGTCTGGGTGCTCTGTCTGTTCCCAGCCTCTGGGGCATTTTCTTTATATCCTATCCCTTTGGGATTGTCCTAAGGAAACAGAGCCATGCAATGTAGCATCTCCGTCCTTGCTCCTTTAAGTGAATCCACCTGTTAGCAGGCTGCGTGCTGGGAAGGCCTAATGTCTGATGCAGGCCTCTCCATTGGTACCAACTGTGTTCTCCTGCCCCTTTCTCTGCTCTCTCCTAGCCTAGTTCCCATTTTTCTCCCAGTACACTGTTCACTGTTTTTCTGCAATGCTCTCTCATGCCTTCCATTGATTAATTGCCAAATTAGCCCTTTCCTTCCCAAGGAGGGGTTTGGTGTTAGTCCTCTGGTATCCATACTCGGAACACCTCCTTGCCTCACTTGGTTCCTTCCTCAGCCCCAGGGTCTAACTACCTCTAGGCTTGTTTTCTTTTTCTTCCTTGGAACCATATGAATGGTACAAGCTCTGCAGAGAGACAAAGTAGAAGCTTCTGGTCAGGAACTAGGAAGAGGCTCCTCCCTGGACTTAATAAAATGACAAATAGTGGGATCATAAGCAATGACCTGTAAAATGTATAATAAGGAATATGAAGCTTAGAGCTAACCCCTAGAGTTCATGATCCTCTACTTTACTAGTTTTCTCATTCTGTAAAGGCGATCACCGCAACCCAGAAAACTTATTTAATCAGGGTTGCACAGCTTGGTAAAAACAGTTCTCCTGTACACGGCCCAGTATTCTTTTGGCTAAAATCAAAATCTTTCAGGACCTAAATTATCACCTCCACCTTCCTAAAACAAAAGAATTACAACCGTTAATACCCATTCGTGGTAACTTCATGGGGCACCAGTGACAAAGTAAGTATTCAAAGCCCCTTTTACACAGAGAATCATGAAATCATTCTTCCTACCATTGTACAGTAAGAGGTCCTGTTTGAGTAGAAACTAGGCATCAAGATTGGAGGGTATTCAGGAACCTTCGCTTTGGTGATATCACCAATTGTCTACATAGGGTCTGCCTCTCAGACATCCACTCAGAAAGTGCTTCTTGACTTAGGAAGGCTAACTCACACTAATTCACTTACATAGGGCTGGAATATATAAATCATAGTGCCATTTCCCCCCCATTTGTTATGAGAAGCAGAACTATCAAGCTGTTAAAATTGGCTCCCTTGTTTAGCTAGAGGAATTACAGACAAGGGGAAATATAGGCTACTTTGATGACAATCTTTTCAGGCCATACTCACTAAAATGAGTATGATATTCTAATCATAAGTCACTCAAAATAAAACAAATGTCTTTTCCTACAAAGAAGATATTAATACTTTTTTCTGTAAATATCAAATTCTTTTCAAAAATCTTTTTCTTGTTGCTCCTATCATACTGGTGCCAGGACTGATTACTGGGGAATGCTATGGGTAATACTGGGAATGTAGTGGTAAATGCTTCTCATCTCAGTCCTTCTATACTCACATGCAAGAATCAATGGGATTGACCAGTCTTAGCATTTCACTTTTAAAAATGAAACAAACATATGTATTTGGGTCCAATGGACAAAGAGAGAAGAAATAGTACACAGCGCCCATGTCTCCTCAACCCCCTACCTTTGAGAGCAGAAGAGTCTACCGGGCCAGACCATCTGTCTCAGCAGAGGTGGCTGGTTGTCATCAGTGTCCTGCTGTATGCCATTACATTGCATATCCAAGGTTGAGGGGCAGCTAGGGGCCAACTAGGATCTCAGCATCTCATTCTGTCAAACAGGATACAAACCAGAGCAGTGGCGGAACTTAAGCAGGGTTCAGTCTTACTCATGT
Source organism: Papio anubis (assembly GCF_008728515.1). NCBI lineage: Eukaryota > Metazoa > Chordata > Mammalia > Primates > Cercopithecidae > Papio > Papio anubis. The sequence continues at coordinate 37,299,170 of NC_044988.1, read as the reverse complement.
CATAAGGAGCAAGAAAGACTATTCTTCATTGGGTAGCCCTCCAATATTATTACATTACACATTAAGCTTTCTTATTTAGTTACATACAACAAATAGCCACCTTTATTTTTCTACATCCAAATTAACTGAAAAATAAGGCATAAGAAAATAAGTGGGCATCAAAATGTCAGTTTTTAGTTTGTATAAGCTGATTGGAGATCACAGAATTAAATCTGTGACCAAAAGAGCTTCTTACTATTGCTCGCCCAATTCTTTGGCTCTCGGTCAAGTCCTAGGGAAAGATCACCTGTAGGAAAGTTTGATTCCAAAAAACAGATGAAGCCAAGATTGCTGCCTGAAACTGGGTAAAGATGTTTAGAATTCTCAGCTTCTCCATGGCACCATTTTTTTGGGGGAATTTTAAAAACTGTTAATAAATTTTACTTTTCTTTTTCTATTTTTTTGATATAATATTTTTCTCTGTGTGTTTAGATAGATATATATACATATTTAATTTGGAAAGATATAAATATATACGTATATATTTGTCTTTGAATGAGTTTGCTTTCCCAGACCAGTAATTTGCAGGAGTGTGGAAGAACCAAGGCAGCTTTCCAGCTTTCTAGGCTAGCAGGTTTTTCTAACAAAAGCCTCTCACATTCTCAGTTATCAGAGAAATAGTTTGATTCCTTCAAATAGGATTCTTCTGTGACACTTCAGATAGTCCTGCCTCCTCTGCCTCTCTTTAAAAAATGGGCTGAGGAGGGAGGATCCTGTTCTTATCTTGCTCATCCCAACTTCCATACCCTCTGGAAATCAAGGAATGTAGTTTTGGCCCCTCAGCATGTTCTGCTTACCATCAGGAGATGATATTTTCTGTGGCCAGTTCTTAGGACCCATTTTGGTGAATCTGCTTTCCACTGAAATTTCTCCTCTGCTTGTTTCTACTTATCTTTAGGAGGTTTCAGTGCAAAGTCAGCTATTTTTGGCTGCCTTTGAAAATATTTTGGAGTCTGCTGCCTAATTTTACAAAAAATTTCAATATTTTGAATTTGTTGTTTTCAATATTTCCTGTTCTTTTTGTTGTTTTTGGATGATTTCCAGAAGCATGGGAAAATACTGTATCTGTACAGCCATTCTTTACTGTTAACATGAACAAATAGCCAAGGATCGGCAGACCTTTGAAGAAAGTGCCTAACACTAAAGAGTTGAAAACCAAGGAGAAAAACATAAGCAGCCTTGAGGAAGCAGAGACAAACAGTAGAAGAAAGCTGGAAACAAATTCCTGAGAGATAAGAGAAAATGTTTCATGCATGAAGGAATACCAGGATGCTATATGTAGAAATACCCAGAGAACTATAAAAATATATTGAAAATTAAAAATTAACATGGGAACATTTAAAATTCAAAAGTAAGAGGGTGTTTACTATACAAATCTTACAACTTTCCCCAAAAATTAAAAATATGGGAAAAATTCAATACAAAAGGGGAAATATAAAGTTGAGAAAATTTCCCAAAAAGAGAACAGAGAAGAAGGAAGAAGGAGAGAGACAATGAAGATAAGGAATCAAATCAGGAGAACCAATGGCTGACAAATAAGCATTCTAGAAAGAGAGACCAAAAAAAGAAAAAAGGGAAAAATGATACAATGGCTGATAAATAAGTAAATGATACAATGACTGACAAATAAGCATTCTAGAAAGAGAGACAAAACAGAAAAGTGGAAAAATCATACAAGGGAAATGTTGCAGAATTGGACATGAATTTCAGATTTTGAGTACCTAGCTAGGACCTTGTGGTGACGTATTTACATCCAGGCACCCTGTTCCAACATCACAGAACCAGTAATAAAGAAACCATCTTAAAAGTCTTAGTGAAGGGGAAAAAAAAAAGTCTGCACAGAAAAGATTAAAAATTCAAAATGGCATTTGACTTCTCAAGCGCAACATTAGAAGTTAGACGATAACAGAGCAATGTCTCCAAAATTCTAAAGAAGAATATTTTTCAATTTAAGATACTTCACCCACACAAATTAACACTCAAGTGTGAAGGTAGGATAAAGATGTTTTCAAGCAAAATATGCAGAATAAAATTGCCACCCATGCACCTTTTCTTAGGAAACTGCTGGAGGAGATGTGTCCCATCAAACGGAGGGACTAAACTAAGAGAGGAAGATGAGACAAAGAAAGAGGGGATCTGGCACACGAGAGAGGCAAAAGGATTTCTCAAGATGATGATGGAGGAAAGTGGCAAAATGACAATGTGGGCCAACAGGAGGCAACATGTGGAACTGGTAGGCTTCTTGCTTGCTGGGTCCTTGTGAGAAGCATTTTATACCCTGGAAGAGACTCTGCTGATGATTTAGTAATAGAAAGAGAGGCAAACCAACACCCCACCCAACTCTTTTGCCAAGGCAAGGATTAATTCCAAAGAAAACAAAAACTGTACAAGAAATGTAGTCATCATGCATATGGCTCAGTGTAAAATAAATCTACAGTCAAAATAATTTAAATATTGAACTTTGATTTAAACAAAAATTATCCTACTGAAACCATCATTGCTTGTCTGCCATTCTCTATCCCCTTACCCTGCCTTTTTCACCCTAGCTGTTATCTGTCTGATAGTATACGTTGGTTTGTTTTTGTCTGTCTCTCTCATTAAGATATAAGCTTCATGAGGACAAGAACTTGGTCTATTATGGCCACCACTATATTCCCAAATTGCCTATGGTAGTGCTGAGTATATAATATATCAAAAATTTATCTTAAGGAAATAATATTTAAATATGGGGTAGGTAAAGCATGTGCATGTGTGTGTGGTGTTGGCAACCTAAAATTTTATTCACAATCTTCTCAATAAATAATGTTCTAAAATAAAATAAATCAAAAACACAGCAGTAAACCATGCTATGTAGCAATATTATAGTGAGTAGCAGAACATCTAAAAGAGGTAGAAGTGGTTTCTGTGGAGAGCAGAAGTGAGAAGTTTGGAGGAGGGGAAGCTTTTTTTTTTTCAAGCATTGCTTGACATTAAACTTGGCACATGCATTCCTTTGATAAAAAACACAAATTAAAAAAACAAACAAACTAGGGATAACCTAATGCTTTTATTTCTTTTTTTTTTTCCTTTTTTTTTTTTTTTTTTTTTTTGAGAGGGACTCTCACTCTGTCACCCAGTCTGGAGTACAGTGGTGCAATCTTGGTTCACTGCAGCCTCTGCCTCCCAGGTTCAAGTGATTCTCCTGCCTCAGCCTCCTGAGTAGGTGGGACTGCAGGCGCATGCCACCATGCTCAGCTAATTTTGTATTTTTAGTAGGGATGGCGTTTCGCCATATTGGACAGGCTCCTGACCTCATCATCTGCCCTCCTCGGCCTCCCAAAGTGCTGGGATTACAGGCATGAGCCACTGTGCCCGGCCATGCTTTCATTTCTTACACATATCATTGTTGTTTTAAAAGTGAAAAACCTAAGAAGAGTTGTCAGGTTTGCTTGTTAGGGTAGGATTAATTTCTAGGTACACCAAGCCAAACTTGCAGTCCTGTTGTGAACATCCAACTTCTTGTGAACCCTTCTTTTCTAAAGAAATACAAACATCTGTTTACATTAGACATCTTTGAAGTTTTTTTCCATACCTTCGAAAATCAAGTTGAAGAACAATGGAAACACAAGGCTGTGAATCTCTGACTTAACAAGTCTAGTTTTCTAAGGTGTGAGTTTTAACAAGCTGCTTTAACCTCCCTGAACGCTTTCAATTTCTTTATTTGTAAAATGGAGATGACAATATGAACCACATTGGATTCCAGCACTCATTAAATTAGATATCTCTGTGTGATCCCAGTATAAGGTAGATATTTGATGTCTGCTAACTTTTATTCCCTTCCTTCTTCCCCAGAACTGATTGGAGTCACAGTTGAATTTGTGAATTAGAGAAGAATTTATTTGCTATGCAAGTGACAGGACTCAAGCTTATGCAAGTCTATAGTGTTTGAGGGAAATGTATACTTCTTTCCACATTATTAGATATTTCCATGGGAATACATGGTCCATATATTTTAGTGTCTGAGAAGGAGCAGTTCTTTCACAGTACTGGTATTTATCATGAGGCCTGTCATAGGAGAACAAGGGTACTCCTGCCAGTCATTGTTCATCAGTGCATTCCCCAAAGCACCTAATGCTTTACTGAAGTACTCAGTCGGTTTCCTTGAATGTGACTTGTCAATTGAGACTGGCCAATATGGACCGGTTTGTAGACTCTGTTATTCCTGTCCACGTGTAACTTGGGACAGGGGCAGGTTCAATTAAACTACAATTGTGAGAAGATCTGTTAACACTTCAAATATTGAATTAAGTTACTTTATTTGCCTAAGAGATTATATAGAGACCCTTTCTCTAGCCAGTCCCTGCATAATGAGTTCTCTAATAGACCTGTGAGCTTCTCTACAAAAGGTTAATTTCATTCTTCACTACAAAGCATTGTGAATGGTCCCCAGGGCTGTCTTTGGTAAAGGAAGAGAAGGTCTTGTTAAGTATTAATGATCACAGTGGCAAGTTCACAGTATCACCTCCTCCCTGGGAAGGAAAAAATCACTTCATTGATATATATCAAGGGACTTCCACTGGCGACAAAGAGTACAGCCATCATTACACTCACTATGGGCACAGTAAAAAGGGTACTTCTCTCCCACCTGATATTTGCTACAATTTCCTAGCCCAGAAACAAATGAGGCTACAAATTTATAATAGGGATGGCAAAAAGAGAGAACCAGGATTTTAATTTAAAGAGAGATTATTCTAATTCTACTCCTATAATTACAATAATACATTTGCTGGTAAGACTTGAGGTGATACTTTTTTTTATTTCCCACATTTTTGCATAGAAAAGCTTTTTTGAAGTCTAGGAGAGTTAAACTGTCAATCTCATGTTAATTTGGTATTTCCCAATCAGGGCAAATAGGCAACCACATCCCTTCTACATGAAGCACTGAGTAACAGACATTTTAGAATGTGACAGAATAAACTGAAGATTATTCCTGTCCCTGCTCCTCACCCATCAGAAAAGGAATATGAAATTGTGAAAGAATTTCTAAGAATTTATTTGCTAAAGATTGTCTCCAGCAAGGAGTTTTTTCCCTTAAATAGTGTAGGATGGATCTTTTTGACCCCTTAATATATCTTCCTACAGATCCATAAAAAGGAAAGAGTATATTACATTCTCAGCTGGGCTCCAGCCTCTCCACACTCTCCCCACTCTCCCCATGCCTCTCACCCAGGCTGCCACAGAAGATGTTGGGGGATGGGACTGGCTTTGGGGAGGCTCTCCACCTCCCCTCCCAGATGGTCTGCATAGCAGAACTTCCCAGTTCTCCCCAGGTCATCTCCCAGTTTCTACTATACTCCCCACTTTGCACACAGGTGTAAAGGCCTCCTGACCACTGTCGGGAGACCTCTAAATCTCTCTGAACTTGTCTAGTGAAGGCCTGACGTGGGAGAGTAGCTGAGGGGCTAGAAGGACAAAAGAATCACATTTTCTACATTGGCCTCCATGCTGGACTGCTTTGTCGGCTACTCTCTACTTGGACTACTTCATGGCAAATCATAACTTAAGCATCATTTTTTTTGGTAATCTGTGTCATTGAGAAATTAATTGGGCTTGCACATATAAAATGTTCAGCCCTGTCTGGCAGAAAGTAAACACTGAATAAAAAGAAGCAGTTATTTCCCTCTTCTGTATATGATGTGCTTTAGAATATTTTTCTAAGATATATCTATATCTAAGTATGGCTTTCACTCTTACAATAGACAGGCAAATAATATTTACTGGCCCCTTATAAACTGAGTATACACTTTTGAAATTTTGGAAAACATCAAAGCATACCAAAGTCTTTCTCTCTCTCTCTCTCTCTCTCTCTCTCTCTCTCCATCTGTGTGTGTGTGTTTAGGGTATGATATGTTCTGTAACTTCTGGTTTTATAATTGACATCCACCAATCCATACCCATATAATTTATTTTCATTGTTTCAAATACCCTCTTTGCCAAAACACATTTTTGAGGTGAGTATTTTAATTGATCCCATGAAGGAAACACTTGCAATGGTGGCTCAGTGAGGAGACAGGTAATTGAAGCTCAAAAGAATCGTGCTTTATAGGATTTGGATGGTAGCATGGGTGAGCAGTGCTTGCACAGGGTGAGTAGTGCTACAGGATCTTTCTTTTACCCCAAACAAGCCCTCTCTTCGGCATTCTATATTTCTATAATTATTTTAAGCCTATTACCCCGAGTAAGCAAGCCCATTGAGGATACTGGAGAAATTTCTACTTTTTGTTTTTTTGAGATGGAGTCTTGCTCTGTCGCCAGGCTGGAGTGCAGTGGCACCATCTCGGCTCAACACAACCTCTGCCTCCCAGGTTCAAGTGATTCTCCTGCCTCAGCCTCCTGAGTAGCTAGGACTACAAGTGTGCACCACCACACTCAGCTAATTTTTTGTATTTTTAGTAGAGATGGGGTTTCACCATGTTGGCCAAGATGGTCTCTGTCTCTTGACCTCATAATCTGCCCACCTCAGCCTTCCAAAGTGCTGGGTGGGATTTCAAGGGTGAGCTATCACGCCTAGCCAATTTCTACTTCTTAATAATTCTAAAATTATTTGTACCCAGTGCTTAGATTGTACTTGGCACACATTAAGTGTGCATGCATTAATACAATCATTTAAGAATTTATTTGCTGAGCACTAAACACGCTGGGAGAGTGGAGGAAGGTGGAAGAAGAGAAGTTATGCATTGCCATTGGCTAGTGCACTCGCTGGATATCATGTTGTTTCTTCTCCCTTAACTGTTGTAGACAACTGTTTATTTGCATTAAAGATACTCAGGATTCCCCAGAAACCCAGGAACATATATACCCCAGGTGTACACAGGTTCTGCTACCTGCACTCAGTTTTTTATACCCCTTAGTCTCTGGGACATAGTTGGTGCTCAGTTTATTTTGCTTGCTGTAACACATCCAAACATATCTTCCATCTTCTGAGCTCTGCTTTTCAACATTATACCCATTCCTAAAACATGGCTCAAATGTCAACCTCTCCATGACCACTTTCTTGAATCCCCTCACCTTGATTTTCATTAAATCCTGAGTTTGAGTCATTACTCTTGGAAGAATTGTTGTTTATTTTTGTATGTTTCCCCCCTTAAGGATAATTTAAGGTAATGTGACTGAAGGAAACTGAATGTGGGAGAAGAAATGTTAGGAGATGAGGTTTGAGAGGATTAAAATTACACAGCACCTCGGGCTTACTCTTGAGAAGAAGGACTTTGGTAATTTTTCTAAATGTGATGAGGATTTTGAGTAGTAATAAAATCATTATATATTCAAAAGATTACTTTCACTGCTGTGTGGAAAATACACTGTAGAGATACAGGAATAGGAGCAGAAAAGCAAGTTAAGAAGCTTCTGTACTGATCAATGGGAAGAGTGATGGTGTTTTAAATTTGGTAGTAGCAGTGGAGTTGATAAGAAAAGGTTGGATTCTGGATATCTGTTGCTGTTAGAGTCAACAGATATTAATGGATTGGATATAGGGTATGAAAAAAGAGGAGTGAGAAATGACTCCAAAATTTTTGGCCTGAGCAGTTAGTTTCATTTTTTAAGATGTAGAAAGAAGGACTATAGAAGGTAAGAACCAAGAGTTCTGTTTTGGTCGTGTACATTTGAATACCTATTATACTTCTAAGAGAGCTATCATGGAATCATATATATAAGCCTAGCATTCAGAGGGGAAAATTCTGGAGCTATAAATTTGGAGTCTTCGGTGTGTAGATGGTATTTACACAAATACATCTTACAGACCTGGATAAGAGAATGTGTAGACAGAGAAGAGAGAAAGCCCTGTGAACACTAATGGTTAGACATTAGGGTTTTGAAAAGAAAAGGCAAAGAAAACTGAGAAAAAATGGCCCATATGATGGAAAAAAACAAAACAAAACAAAATGGAAAAGTATGATGAGATGAAAGCCAAATTAATATGTTGTTCAAGGAGGAGGGTAAATGCTTCTGACAGTCCAGCTCTAACAAAAATTAGGAAATGACCATCAATTGGAGTTAGCAATGGAAGGTCAGTCATGAACTTGACAAGAACAATTTCTATACAGCAGTGGAAGCCAAAGCACAATAAAAGTGTATTACAGATAGGATGAAAGGAATGAATGGACAATAGCAAATATGGACACTTCTATCTGGGAGTTTGCTGCAAAGAGTAACAGAGTGGGGAAGTAGTGAGAGGGCACTACCTGGAGGGAGAAGTGGCAGCAAGATGGGAAAGTATTTGACTGTGTATTTTTAGGATGAGAGAAATAGCAGCATGCCTGTATGCTGTTGGAAATAATCTGGTAAAATGAGTAAGGTTTCTGATGTGCTTTTGGAGCAAAGCTTTTAAGAAACTGAGAGAAGTTGAATATCGTAGAAAACAAGAATTGGCCTTAGATAGAAGCAAGGAAAACTTATTCCTTGCTTGAATTGATTAACTGGTTGATTTAACTAATTATTTTAACTAAAAGACTGTCTGAAAAGACCATTATATACACGTCAGTTTGCATTTATAATAGTCATTTACTATGTGTTTTTGGAAGGTTTTTTTTTTTTTCCTTTTTTTTTTTTGAGTGTTGCCTCCTTGTAAAAGCCAGACAACTCATTTCCCAGCCTCTTCTCCCAGCTGGGGTGTGGTTAGGTAACTTGGTTCCTCCAATCAAACACACACCCATGAAACTTAAAATTAGAAGTGACTAGCATATTGGGTAGAACTCATTTCCTGGCAAAGACAGCATCCCAACTGATGCCCTGTATAGAACTTTGGCATTGGAGTGGCAGACAATGTGGTTGCAGTAAAGTTGAGTTCCTGGTGTTCAAGAAGCAGAGACACAAATTGTAGCATCTAGAGCTTGATGGAGGCAGGTTTTTTGTTTTGTTTTGTTTTTATCAGACTGCTTCTGTAGAGCAATTTACGATGTTATTCCTGGAAACAGGATTAAGGCAAATTTTCTGGCCCTCCCAGTGACTCTCGAGGTGGGGGCGGGGGGGCGGGGGAGGAGCTGTACATATTTTAATATGAGCTTTTTGTCGCTTAATCTGCCAAACTTGGTTTCTGTAGCTCTGGAGTTCTCACTTGCAAGCAACAGTAACTGAAACTGAGTCTGGCTCATCTAGGAAACTGAAAAACTGCTGAACTATTCTCCTTAGGTTATTTTTGTTTAAACAGATACTATTTAAGAATAAGGAAACAAACTATGATATTGAGAAATGAGTTTTCAACATAAGCAAAAATCTGTTAATTCTCAGACCACTTGAGGATAGTGGCCATATGATATCTGTGATATCTCATTTGAAAGTTATATGAAATTATAACTGCTGAAGAGAAAATTATGTTAAATAATCTAACAGTGATAAGGGGATGAATAGAGACATTGGGATAGAATCTTTGAAATGGGTAGTTTACTAGAATATCTAGGACTTCAATACACAAGCATGTATGTGCATGTATAGGGTCTGAAAACAAAGATAACTTGTAAACAACTACCCCTACCCTAGCTGTAACCATAGCAGCGAAAACTATTCATTTTCTGTCTCAAATAATGTGTTCAGGTCTATCTCACTAACAATTCAGAAGGGGACATTGACAAATGATCACTATATTCACCCAGCCATTTTAAATAGGAAGGCATTTGGCTGAATTCTAATTTGACCAATGAATATTTAACTGATAAAGCTGCCAGATAAGATACTGGCCAAAAGAGAAAAAAGAGAAATGAAGCTGGAGTTGCTATCATGCAAAAATCCTTTAATGAAGGACATGAAAGGAACATTGTGAATTCTGGGCTGAAAATCTGTTCTGTATTGGGAGATGGAAGAGCAGCTGGCCCACAATTGAGAAACTTTGAAGATTCTGTGACCTCTAGAATGTCTAAGCCATGGAGGGTATTTTTCTTCCTTTGTTTAATGTTTTGCATTTTTAAAAGAGTAAGGGAAGAAAAATGCCTTAAAATGTTTTAACTTCAAAGCAACAGAAACAAAATGAAGTACTGGAATCATGGAAAATTAAAAGACTTTGCCCAAATGCTAAACTTGTCAACATTCTCCTCTTCATTGAGTGTACTGCATGATAACATCCTAGACAAAGTTTTTGATTTATTTGGATCTGGACCAAAAAATGTTGCTTAGAATTAAGGCTCAAGGGGTTCCAATTTCAGGTTAATTTTTCAAGTTGATTTCATAATAATGATTAACATTTATTAACTATTCATTATTGTCAGGTCCCATTTTTAATATATTGGATCCTTTAATTTTCATAAAAATTGTCTGAACTAGATTCTATTTGTAGTTCTATTTTATAAATAATGAAACCAAAGTTCAGTGGTGTTGAATAAGTTGCCCAAGGTTGTACTGCAATTTAGTAGAGAAGGATCTGGTAGTGGAACCTTGGAATCTCTGTCTAGAAATCTAATGCTAAACCATTATACTCCACCATCTCTAGTTTTCTCATTCTCTAATCTCTATCTCTGTTCTTTCTTTTCTTTTCCCTTTAATCAGTTGTTTCTATAAAGCACAAAGACATATAGAGGGAGATAATAAAGTCATGCCTGACATAGTTACCATTCAATAAATTTTATAGATAGTAATGCTTATACGCACACACATTTATTATATACAGTACCATATTTAATTGCTCAGCACATTTCCTTTGTGTAGGAAAGATTTTGGATGGTCAAGTTACAACCAAGAGGTTGTTTGGAAAACATTAAATAGGAGCAAGATCATTTAGTAGAAAATCGTAATGGCTACAGTCATCAACTGAAGAGAAAAGAGGGCACCCATCCAGGGCTATTCTGTCTATTGCATCCAGCAGATAAAATGCCTAGGGCTACGACCTTCTCAAGGTCTTACTAAAATGATTAAATCCTAAGAACAAAATGTCTCCAAATACAAAAACAAAATTGCAAAATCAAAATTCTTACATGTATATTTACACATTTACAAAATGAAACATTATGACAACCTTACTCATTATTATATTTTGTTATGGTTGAAAATAATTTTCAAGTCTTCCAGAGAATGTAGGATGATTTCTGAGACATTATAATCAATGATAAATTAAATGAGTGACCTGTAGCCACATATTTTTGAAAGCAAAATTACAAATAAATTTCTTTTAAAAAATGTTTACCTTCAAAGTATGTACTTAATGAGAATGTGGGAATGTTTGAAATGATGAAGGTGTAGGATATATGAAGTCTAAAACTGCCTTTGCACCCATCTTCCATATTGGGATATTCCTGCTGCTGAGTGAAAAAGAATTCTGGAATCAGCTGGTTAAGAATCCCTCTTCTTTGGATAGTTAAGGAGACATGCTGATGGTATAATTTTCTTGAAGAAGAGTTTATTTCCTTACAAGATTGGTGGGTAACTCTTGATGCTCAAATGATGCCATCCCCCTTTCCCCAAAGTCTACCTCCCACACTATTCATCTTTTCTTAGTCCACTGTGTGCTTAAGGTTGGGTTAGTTGCCAAGTAGATTGATGGCTTTTGCACTCCAGCAAATATTATTAATTGGTTTATAGAATGCAGCTCCACACATCTTAGCATTCTGTAAAGTCCACTCAGTAGTAACAGAGGCTACATTAGCATAGCAATAACAGGCTACATTAAACTGCCCAGGAAAGAAATTGTGAGTTTTGTCTCAGAGGCAGATTTCTCTGTAGAAACTCCCCATAGGCAGACTTACTGAGGGACATTCAGGCAAAACACTGGTCAGTCTGGCTCACTGAAAAGCAATTCATGGGTAACCAAGATACTGTTACTTCTAAAAGCAGTGCTCAAAATGGGACCTTTGTTGTCTTCGGGTTATTTAGTGCTCTCAACCTATGTGGTCTGTTCTTGTGCCCCTAAATCTCCTTAAGAAACAATTCCTTAAAGGTTCTCAGTGCTTGGGATTCAGACCCGCCCACTATTCATCTCCAAGGGATATAGGAATATGGGGATTATAAATTCCCACTTCAAGATAGAAGGGGATTGAGCCAGGGTTATCCTACAACTAACAAACCCGAACTGAAAGAGGCTTCTAAATGAGGAAAGTGTATAGTTAAAAATCTTAGAAGACAGCCCTAAAAGGGAGGAAAAATAAGCCAGAAGTCAAAGTTAAGAAATGTAAAAGGAATCTGTTTCATTATAGAAAAGACAGAAGCAAGAGGAAACAATAGGATTCTCACAGTGGAGCTGAAATAGTGGGTAGGTTTATAAGACCTCTTTGGGCACAACTACTGTGCCCAAATTTGACATAGTTATTAACATTAAATATGTTGAAGGTTGTCCCCCTCCCCAGATACAGAGGTCTAGAGAGCTTAGCATAAATGTTAGGATCAGGAGGCCTTTGCTTACAATTTCAGAATGATCTCTCTGTAAAATGGGGATAATAACATCTCTTAGCAGGATGTTTGTATGACAGTGGATGTAAAGCATTAGTAAAGTGTTTAGGGCACGTTAAATCATCTATAAATGGTAGGTGGATTTAAATTAGTGAACAAAAGAATATAAAACATAAATATACTTAGAGAATATTGAAAGCAGAACTTTTCCTGTTCTCCAAATTTTTCCTGCCCTTTCTTCTTCTTTTTTCTTTTTTTATTGAGAGAGAGACACACACAGAGAAATTTTGCCTAAGTAGACTTGTTTTACCTAAATAATTCAGCAAGCATTTATTATTACGCTGTTACTATGTGTGAGGCATGATCTTAGACCTACCCATAGACCAAGGAGGGCTGGTATTGAATTAGATCAAATATTTAAAGTCCCCTAATTGACTTAAGTGGAATATTACTAACAGCACAGCTGCAGGGCATGGAAATTATTGCCCTAGAAAGCCATGAATTTGGTGGCAGTAAAAGCTATCCATCCAAGCTTTTAGAATGACTGCTCTAGCACCTAACCCTTGTGTGGCTTACTGCATTTGTTGTGTCTTGATGACTCTCATAGAAACCGTGAGGCTGGCAATGAATTACAACAGGGAGAAGGTGAAATATTTACCTTTACAAAAATCTTCTCTCTTCTGCCCAAATAAAAACTACCCATCTTTCTGTACCTGCTCCTTCTTGAATACTCATTGCACTTATATTACCATGCAGTTTGGTACTTTGTTGGGTAACATAGGCTATTACTTTATATTTGGTTAATATGTATTATAGTAGCTCCATCACCCTAAATGGATTGTCAGCCTCCTGAAGTCAGGAGATTAGACCTTATACTTCTTTTTCCTTTGGCACCCTTAGTATCAAGTAATAGAAAAATGAAGAGTAAGGGCAAATAAAATAGCACTTGACTGATGGATTACACATGGTTGCTCTCAGCATGATGCACCTTCACTTTTTAGCACTTTCCCAGTTGAATTTTTATATTTCTTGTGTGATTACTTGGTTAATATCTATCTTCCCAACTGGACTATAAGCTCCATGAAGGCAGGGACCAGCTAAGTTTAGGTTCATTATCTGTTGTGGGTTGAATAGTGTCATCTCCCTGCCACCGTCCAAATTCATCTCCATCTGGAACCTCAGAATGTGATCTTACTTGGAAATAGAGTCTTTGCAGATGTATTTAAAGTAAGAATTAATATGAGATCATACTGGATTAGAGTGGGCACTAAATCCAATGTGAATATCTTTATAAGATACAGAAAAGGACATACAGAGAAACAGAGAAGGTGATGTAAAGATGGAGGAAGAACCTGGTAGAGTGCATCTATAAACCAAAGAACACAATGGATTCCTAGAGACCACCAGAAGCAAGGGGAGAGGCATGAAATAGTTTCTCCGTTAGAGCCTCCAGAAAGAACCAATCCTGCGGACACCTTGATTTTGGACCTCTGGCCTCCCAAACTCTGAAAGAATGAATTTTGGTTGTTTCTAGCCATTCAGTTTGTGATAAATTGTTACACCAGCCCCAGGAAACTAATATACCATTGTATCCCTGTTACGTAGCAAAGTATTTGGGCATAGCAACGGTTCAATAAATATGTGTGGAAGTGACTTTTCCATGTAACCAAAAACCACCTGTTCTCCAAAAATGATTGAAATAAAAATTAAAAGAAAGTATCTGTGGGAGGAAGGAAGCCAGGTCAGTCCTTACCCCCTTTTTTATATCTTTTGCTAATTCAGTGGTTCTCTAAGTGTGATTCTTGGAGCACATACTTTCAGAATCACCTGGGTGCTCACTGAAAATTCAGATTCCCAAATCGGCTGAATAAAAATCTCAGGGGCTGAGAGTCTGTTCCTTTAATAAGCTCCCATGGCAGGGCTTAGGCTCATGAAAATTTTTCAACGGGGGCTCCCTTTTTTATTGTAAATCTTAAGGCCTTTGAATTCTATCAAAGACATTTCTCTAGCCGGCATGGACAATGCACCTGATGGGAGGAAGCCCATCTTGCAGCAGGTGTGAGGCTGACCTCCTCATTAACGCTGCTGGGAATTTCTGAAGCAGAGTGCTCCAGCTGTCAGTTTCTTTTTTCCTTAAGGATACACCTGGCTGCTTGACATGACCCCAAATCTTGTCTAGAGGTGAGGTTTTCATTTCAATAGCAGTTTCCTCAAGAAAAGAATCAAAGTCAGAATAAGATGGATGTAGAACCCCTCCATCCTTAGGACTATTTTTTTTCCCAAACAGTAATGTCCCCATGGCATTACTTTCAAACTTTTGCAAATTTCAAACTTCCAACTTCAGCCACATTTTACCTCTCAAAACATGTGTCTCTCAAAAGATAGGTGATAGTTTATTACAAACAGGATATTTGTGTTTCATATTCGTCACCCATTTATGGCTTTCTGATCCAATTTGCTGAGTCCTGAAATCAAAACACATACCAGGCTGCAAGCTCAAATTGGCATCTGCAGATCAAGCTGGGAGCTTTCTGCTGTGTGGTTCCCTCCAGGAACTCTCAGAAACCTGCAGTTGTCATTCATGTGGGTGTGAACAGATCTCCGGGTCCTGTGGCAGGGCCAACTACCCTTCCAGGAGTCTGTCTTTAAGATTTTTAATCCTGTTGTTAGGATGCCTTCTTTCTGCACACCTGAAATAACAACCCAAATGTCAAAACAAGAATTGGGGAAGTTAGTTCAGCTCCATGACTTTGCACTAAGTCTGGGAGGATTTGTGGGCTTGTCAGGAGGGATTTGATGCAAAACCCAAGTGAATCATGGAGTGGAGGTGCATATTAAGTCAAAGAGGCAGAGAAGGATGAAAAAGAAGTGTCACGAAACTTTGAGCTAGGCAGTGTGTCCAGACTTCTGTGCAGTACCAAACCTTTGGCTTTGACTAATAAACTATATTGCCCCTTTAGAACAGAATAAACCAGAGATAACAGAGTTTAAAGTGGATTTGAAATCACATTTCTACCACCAGAAAAACAAAGTTTAGCCACCTCTTGCTAATTTTTTCTTTTTTCTTTTTTTGCCTGCACATGAAACACCATCCATCTTTGTCACACACTGCCTTGAAATCTCAAGGTTACCTTTAGCTTACCCTCACTGTCAGTCACCCCTTCCCTTATCATGTCTGTCACAAATTATCATCCATTTTTTTCTGTGAAACACGGGTCCCATATATCCCTTTCCTAAGGCTGGCTCAAATGCTCTACGTCAGCCACATGGCTCTGCTAATTCTTTACTTTTTTTTTTTTTTTCCACATTTGTTGCCTTCACTATTCTTTTGAAAATTTAGTCACCTCCTGCTTATCACTGATACAGGCTGGGAACTTGGGGTTGTTTTTGGATTACTCCTTTACTCTTCCTTCTTTTGACTTAAATTCCCAAAGTCCTTTTTTTTTGTTGTTGTTGTTGTTCTTTTATTTATTTATATTTTTTTTTGGACAGAGTCCCGTTCTGTTGCTCAGGCTGGAATGCAGTGGCACAGTCTCTGCTCACCCCAGCCTCCACCTCCCAGGTTCAAGCAATTCTCCCACCTCAGCCTCCCAAGTAGCTGAGATTACAGGTGCCCACCACCATGTCTGGCGAATTTTTGTCTTTTTAATAGAGATGAGGTTTCACCATGTTGGTCAGGCTGGTCTTGAATTCCTGACCTCAAGTGATCCACCCACCTCAGCCTCCCAAAATGCTGGGATTACAGGCATGAGCTACCATGCCCAGCCCTTTTGCTCTTCATTGCCATCATCATCATTCTCATCTGAGCCTTTACACCTAGGTTTCTGTTAAAGTGGCCTTGATACTGTCTTTGGCAACTAAGGAAAATCTTGCCTTTGTTTCCTTTGCATTCATATATATATATATATACACACACACACACACACACATACACACACACACACATATTTTAGTTTGTTTAATCATTCTACTTGTTAATAATAGAAATAACTGCTATTTATTGAGCACCTAATATGTTCCAGACACTTTACTAACCCTGCATAGAAACCAGTTCAGCAGATCTGATGTAGAGACTAGAAATCTGCATTTTCAGCAAGCACCCCAGTGTGAAGCACTCTTCTAGAAAGATTGCTATATACTGTGGAAAGATGAAAAAAAAAAACCCTCTAGATCCATGATTTTATCTATTTGATGGGGGACAAGAAACTGTTGTTTGTTTTTTGCATTATTCATGTTGTTCTGGCCTAGTTGTTTGTTCCAATAAGAAAACATTTTATTTTTTGATTTTTAACACTCTTTACCTTTGTACTCCAGGATTGTTTTTTCAATATTCTTTCTTCCTTACTCATCACTATTAAAACATAAGAGTGGACCCCAGTGGTCATTCTGTAGATAAACAAGGGGCTACCTGATGGCCTAAAACACACAATGGAAAGATTTATAATTGCAGTATTTTAGGGCTGGAAAGCCTTTAAAGATCATATGGTCTTAATTTTAGAGTCAGAGGGACAGTATTCATCAAAGCTTACCATTTCAGAAAAGCTGGTCAAAAGTGATATACGATATAAACACGGTGGGCAGCCAAGGGAAGAGCCATCAAGGCACTAAGTTGTCAATAAGTACAAAGAAGGCAAAGATGGTGTAGTGTGTCTGGATACAATTGAAGTTAAATATAAAAATGTGACTTGCTTTGACCAATGAAATGTGAACAGAAGGAATTTATGCCACTTTTGGTTAGAAACTTTAAGTATCAAGTGTAATTCTCTGTGTCCTCTTTTTCTGGCTCAGCAATTATGGAAGCACATGAAAAAATGGGGCTCCATCAGCCTTGGCCTATGAGCGACTAGGGTGAGAAGACTTTCTCTGCTGCAGCATGCATGGCTAAACCACTAAAACTGGGAAGTTGTTACCATAGGAAAATTGTGGCCTATCCTGACCCAATATTCTACTCTTCCCCTAGTTCTTTAAGCTGAGTGGGTTCACTAATAGTGATGATGATGATGGTGATGGTGATGATAACAATAACTAACATATATCAAGAGTTTACCACATTTACCTGCTATGTGCTTTATAGGTTTTATGTCATTTAATACTTAAAGTGTCATTATGAGAGAAATGCTATCATAAACCTTGTTTTATAGAAGAGAGAACTGAAGTATAGAAGATCAAGATCATATCAAAATTAAGCATGAAACAGGCTTGTATTCAGGCATTCTGATTCCACAGCTTTCATAATCATTAAATTGCTTCAGCTAGGTCATAGGTCAAAGATGCTAATTCCTCCAAGTGTATTCTACAAAATGCTAGTTTTATGGAATATTAACTAGCATTACTCTAAAAATGCATTTAAATCTTATTAAATATGTTTATGAAACACCAAGTTAAGTAAAATAAAGCAGATTTTTAAAAATCTCAGAACTTTTAGATGTCTTTAAGATCTGTTTGATCCTTTAGGATCTCTGCTTGAACTTGATCTCATTCTCATCTTTCTGGCCCCAGGTTTTTTGTTCCACCTCTATGCCCCTGTTTCTGGCCCTACAAGTAGTAATTGTCTCCATCCCTCTGTTGTTAATTTGAACTTCAACGTCCCTGTATGATCTTCTGTTTTGCTGGCTCCTTGGATATCTGTATCTCCTGTTTGGGTTGAGAATTCTCCAGAATAGTCTTCTGCTTCACAATTTCTAGGTCCTTTTTCTTTTTATTATGCTGTTGTATAGATAGATGTCTAATGCAGAAAAAGTGAGAACATTTCCTGATCTTCTTTTCAATTATTTTTCTTCATAGATTTTCAGAAGTTTTTCTTATTGCTGTTCTTTTTGTGGCTTATTTAATTGAGATCACTCAGAGTTTCCAAGTTTCTATCACTTTCTTCTCCATATTCTGGTTGTAACCCTTTAAAGCACATTTCTCATCATTAATGGACTATGTTTTCCCTCTTTCCAAAAGCCAGAGGTGTTCAAAAAATTTGATGGTGGTAGTGGGAATTTTAGAAATGGACTTTATACAGTCTGTAATCTTTCAGTAATTTTCTAGTAAAAAAGACTAACGGTTTCTTTAGTCTTTAGAAAGTTGATAGTCTTTAGGAATAACAATATTGCCTGTTTTGACATATCAAGGGATTTTGAAATAGCCCAGGTAGGAGCCATAACTTCCAAAGTCTTGGATGTAGAACTCAGAGAGCTAGAAGAAATTCAAAGAAGGAAAACCTTAGCAAAGTTTAGCAAAGTTGGACAGTTCAAATTTTTACATGACTTTGAGAAATTGGTGAATATTATCAAATCTTTCTCCATAAAACTCCTCTTCTCTCCATCCATGCCAAATGTTGCTTCTCTTAGACCCCTGAGGTTTGTTTTCTGGTCCCTTAAGTGAACAATGCTTAATAAGGGAGGGAAGGATCATGTAGATTGTGTTATAAAGAAATGTGAATGCCATCAGTATATTGTTCTCCTGAAATGGTGAACTGAAGCCAGACTGTATCACCTTACACTGAAAAGGATTGAAAATCTTGTGTTACTTCCAATCTGTGTGTGGCAATCAACATTTCCAGCCATATTGGGGAACATGAAAGAACTAAGTCAAGGTCCGAGGGTTATCTTATTCTTAAGATAGCACTTTAAAAAGTAATTTGGCCGAAGTTGCTTATCAGCTTACGGAGATTTTGGGCTGAGACAATGGGGTTTTCTAAATATACAATCATGTCATCTGCAAACAGGGACAATTTGACTTCTTCTTTTCCTAACTGAATATCCTTTATTTCTTTCTCTTGCCTGATTGCCCTAGCCAGAACTTCCAACACTATGTTGAATAGGAGTGGTGAGAGAGGGCATCCCTGTCTTGTGCCAGTTTTCAAAGAGAATGCTTCCGGTTTTTGCCCATTCAAAGTCTCAGGATACAAAATCAATGTGCAAAAATCACAAGCATTCTTATACACCAGTCACAGACAAACAGAGAGCCAAATCATGAATGAACTCCCATTCACAATAGCTTCAAAGAGAATAAAATACCTAGGAATCCAACTTACAAGGGATTTAAAGGACCTCTTCAAGGAGAACTACAAACCACTGCTCAGTAAAATAAAAGAGGACACAAACAAATGGAAGAACATACCATGCTCATGGATAGGAAGAATCAATATTGTGAAAATCGCCATACTGCCCAAGGTAATTTATAGATTCAATGCCATCCCCATTAAGCTACCAATGACTTTCTTCACAGAATTAGAAAAAACTGCTTTAAAGTTCATATGGAACCAAAAAATACCCCGCATTGCCAAGACAATCCTAAGCCAAAAGAACAAAGTTGGAGGCATCACGCTACCTGACTTCAAACTATACTACAAGGCTATGGTAACCAAAAGAGCATGGTACTGGTACCAAAACAGAGATATAGACCAATGGAACAGAACAGAGCCCTCAGAAATAATATCACACATCTACAGCCATCTGATCTTTGACAAACCTAACAAAAACAAGAAATGGGGAAAAGATTCCCTATTTAATAAATGGTGCTGGGAAAATTGGCTAGCCATAAGTAGAAAGCTGAAACTGGATCCTTTCCTTACTCTTTATATGAAAATTAATTCAAGATGGATTAAAGACTTAAATGTTGGACCTAAAACCATAAAAACCCTAGAAGAAAACTTAGGTAATACCATTCAGGACATAGGCATGAGCAAGGACTTCATGTCTAAAACACCAAAAGCAATGGCAACAAAAGCCAAAATCGACAAATGGGATCTAATTAAACTAAAGAGCTTCTGCACAGCAAAAGAAACTACCATCAGAGTGAACAGGCAACCTACAGAATGGGAGAAAATGTTTGCAATCTACTCATCTGACAAAGGGCTAATATCCAGAACCTATAAAGAACTCAATCAAATTTACAAGAAAAAACAAACAAACAACCCCATCAAAAAGTGGGCAAAGGATATGAACAGACATTTCTCAAAAGAAGACATTCATACAGCCAACAGACACATGAAAAAATGCTCATCATCACTGGCCAGAGAAATGCAAATCAAAACCACAATGAGATACCATGTCACACCAGTTAGAATGGCAGTCATTAAAAAATCAGGAAACAATAGGTGCTGGAGAGGATGTGGAGAAATAGGAACACTTTTACACTGTTGGTGGGATGGTAAACTAGTTCAACCATTGTGGAAGACAGTGTGGCAATTCCTCAAGGGTCTAGAACTAGAAATACCATTTGACCCAGTCATTCCATTACTGGGGATATACCCAAAGGATTATAAGTCATACTGCTATAAAGACACATGCACACGTATGTTTATTGTGGCACTATTCACAATAGCAAAGACTTGGAATCAACCCAAATGTCCGTCAGTGACAGACTGGATTAAGAAAATGTGGTACATATACACCATGGAATACTATGCAGCCATAGAAAAGGATGAGTTCGTGCCCTTTGTAGGGACATGGATGTAGCTGGAAACCATCATTCTCAGCAAACCATCACAAGAACAGAAAACCAAATACCGCATGTTCTCACTCATAAGTGGGAACTGAACAATGAGCTCACTTGGACACAGGAAGGGGAACATCACACACCGGGTCCTATTGTGGGGAGGGGGAGGGGGAGGGATAGCCTTAGGAGACATACCTAATGTAAATGTTGAGTTAATGGGTGCAGCACGCCAACATGGCACATGTATACATATGTAACAAACCTGCACGTTGTGCACATGTACCCTAGAACTTAAAGTATAATAATAATTTTAAAAAAGTACTTTGGCAAAACCATGCAATTAGTGCTGTGTTTTTACAATTCTGAATCATGTACTCGACTAATCTGAAATATTAAAAACAACCCTTAGTTCTCTTCTCTCCCATTGAATTTTGTTCTTTATAAATACCATCAAGAGAGAATATATCTGGGTTAAATGTAAACATCACAATGCTTTGCTAGTGTTGCAATTTGGAATAGTCCCTTTTCTTCCATTGAAAATCACTGATTATTCAGAGCTAGTTATAGAGAACAAAATATCCATGTGATTGCATGGTTTCGATTGCCATCATCATAATGCTATGTACAAAGGCTGATTGCCTTCCATTTTGTACTTCTTGTTAAAACTGGGTTAATAAGAGACTTTGCAAAGATATTCTCCTCCTCACATGAAATTGTTCAGAGAAATGCAATACAGAAACTAAAATTATTTTATTGTTAAAGAAAGAACTGGCCTATTCTACAATTTTTGTGGTGGTTGAAAATATCTCATCATTAATGCATTTATTGATTAAAATGATTGTTTTATATTAAGCAAATTTTGGTTTCTTAGATATGTAAAATGCTGGTCTCAGTAAGACTTGCCACCAACAACTTAGAGCTACATTCGATTTAAGATTAATAGACTGATGGTGATCATTTTCTGCCTATGTATTTTATCTGTGGTAATAAATTAGAACTATTTCATTACACATGTCAGGAGCACAAATTATTTGGGGTAGTCTTTCTGGGATTAGTAACTTCCTTATGAAAAAAATATGATGTTTTCTTCATAAGTGTTTGACTTATGAAAAAAGTCAAACTTAATAACTTTCATAACTTCCGTATGAAAAAATATGATAATTTTTTTCATAAGTGTTCATATTAGTCCATTTTCATGCTGCTGATAAAGACATAACTGAGACTGGGTAAATTATAAAGAAAAAGAGGTTTAATGGACTCACAGTTCCACATGGCTGGGGAGGCCTCATGAACATGGCGGAAGGCGAAAGGCACATCTGTTATGGCAGCAGGCACCAGAGAGAAGGAGAGCCGAGAGAAAGGGGCTTCCCCTTGTAAAACTATCAGATCTTGTGAAACTTATTCACTGTCACAAGAATAGGATGGGGGAAGCCACCCCGGTGATTCAGTTATCTCCCACCAGGCCCCTTCCACAACACATGGAAATTATGGGAGCTACAATGCAAGATGAGATTTGGGTGGGTTCGCAGTCAAACCACATCAGCATTCAACAGGCGAAAAATGGAGTAAGGAGCAAGAAACATACCTGATATCAGTAATATGTTTCTGTGTGGATAGGGAAGCAGAAGAGAGTGGGTTGGGAAATCAAAGGTAAATTTTTAGTTTCTAATCCCGAATTCATTAAGTTCCTTCCTTTAGCTAGGCCACATCTCCCTGTATGTAAAAGGAGAGATTAAGCCTTGTTGATACGAAAACTCGGCAGCTCTATAACACACTTCAAAGGAGCCAGAACCTCAGAATTTAAAAAGTACAAAAATGGAAGACAGAAAAGAGGAAATTTTCATGTTTTACTACTCTTCAATAACATATAAGCCAAATCATTATACGCTATTGACTTTGAAGGATATGCTTAAACTGCTTACTAGTGGGAAGTGATGTGAAGGAATTGAGATTTAGTAAAAGGTAGAAGAAGCCTGTTTACATTTGTTTTAAAAAATGTTGCTTATTGTGGTTTGACTTGTGAAATTACTGTTATACTTGGAAGCAAAAATAAATCTTTGGGTGGTTACGAAAGTTTGAAAGTTATAATGCATTGATATGATCTATTTATTTTGCTTCTCTTTATCTATATAATACTTATTTACAGGTACCTGCAAAGCATTCTGTTCACCTAGTGGCTGCTAACTGCAGGTGTAGCACTGGTGTTATTGTTGACCTATTACATGCTTTCTTGTTGTGCATTTGACATCAACTGTTCAGTCCCCCAACAATGAACTGCATTTCTATTGAATAATTTGTTGGTGCTGGGGGCAGAAATGTCATTTTTCACTATACAAACTTAGTGGTTTTAGGAACATAATCAAGTGATACAGACTACAAGCTATATTCCTATTTCACTTTTCAGGGGCAAAGATACCTAGAACTTTGTAAACCTAAGTGATGTTATTCTATACTATGCCAGGAAGAAAAGGGTGGAAGAGGGGTGATGTATTCTTGAATGAAAATGAACAAAGTATTTTATTTCTAAAGGCATGTAGAAGTTTTTCAGGACTAAATATCTATTTAATGTGTCAATAAAGTATGCATGCGTATTTACTCCATCAATCTACTAGTATGAATCTATCCTAATCTGAAATACCCAGGAAGCTTTACATATTTAGATGTTCATAGTGCCATTATTTATAATAGTGAAACATTGGCAACAGCAAAACTATAGGTAAATAGATGTGTTAGGAATTGTATATATTTGATGTAATATGCATAATTTTAGTAATACATATCGCAATATGAAATAGTGGAGGAAATGCTTACAAATACCATTAGGTTAAAGCTATAGAACTGCAAGTTTGTGCAAATAGCATCATCACCATTTTGTAATGCAAATCCTAGCATAGAAAAGCAATAGAAGACATGCACCTTTTCGCTGGTAGTGGCCATGTTTAGGAGGTAGGATGAAGGAGGTTACATGGTGAGACTAGTGTTTACATCTTTCTAATTTTCTGCATTTCTCTCATTTTCTGTAATAAGCATTCATTTCACAATTAAGTTGAAAAATATAAACATTCCATTTAGATTTTTATTTGAATCTCTCCAGTTCTCAGGTAGCAACGGAAGGCACTTGTAAAGCTCAAGCTGCCCTGCAGAGGTTCCTTCCCAGAGTCCAAATCCTCACTAACATCCTCCATAAGCAGCTTAGCCATAAAGCCGGCTCTGAGAGTGCTCCTCCCACCCCCAGCCTTTCTACTCAGCAGTGCCTGCCTCCCCTTCATCTCTGATCTGGAATTACATTAGAATCCCTTCTTCCTCAGCCTGTGCCCTTCTCCCCAGAGCCCCAGCAGGGCCTTTCTTCTCTTCTTTCTTGATTTCCCTTCTGAATCTTCTGGCATTCTCATTCCAAGGCCAGATGGCTGATATTCTGAAGCATTAACACTTCCCCTCTGCTGACTTAAAACTGTTTAAAACCCATCACCCACATCTCCCTGGTAAGCAGGTTTCTACCACCGCAGGCTGCATGGTGGGATCTGGCGAGTGTAGGGACAGTAGAGGTGGAGAAACTGTCCAAAAAGAAATTGGCCACTACACTAGTTTGGTTTTACTGCATTCATTTGGAACACTTGGAAAGCATGGAGAGTGCTTAATGAAGACCCATTAAAGGAAAAGCTGGGTTGTTTAAAGAGCCATCAATTGTGTTAAGCCTGGTTCAGCAATTCAAAATTTTATAAACAGATTTTCAGTTTTGCCTCAAAAATTGACATCGCCATTGCTTATGTCAAAAAAAAAAAGCACATCAGAAAACAAACAAACAAACAAAAAGCACAACAATGTCCAGATAAAAGACTTCACTGACATCTATTTTACATGGGCTTAGGTAGGATTGGAGTTGCTAATTTGTTTTCACTACTGGTGAATCTGAAAATATGAAAGGAAACCTCCCATCCTTCCAAACAGTGGAGAAAGCAAAGTGTGCATCATGCACCCGGTTTGGTTTCAAAATATCTATGAATAAATTGCCCTCTGCTTTGGGCAAGTTACTGTGCAAAGAAAGGTGAATAATAAATATGAATAAATACAGAGTGTAAGTCCTCAGGAAGACTACAGTGTAATACTGGAGACCACACCCCAGCCTACCCCAGTAAAGGGAAGAGCACAGAAAGACTGGAATGGGGCTGAGTTCCAGCAGAAAGTGGCTAAGTTGCACAATTCAGCAATTCAGTACATCATCAAGGACAAATGTCCTTTTGTCTTTCCTCTCTGCCATCCTCAGGGATGGATGCCTTTTTTTTTTTTTTCCTTAGGTTGGATTCCTTAAACACTTCATAGTGGCTCAATGTTGAAGACAGCATTCAAAGGCAGAAGAGAGAAATGTCCCTTTCTTATGTTCCTTTTAAAAAGTATGATAAACTCTAGCTGACGTCCTCTCCCATGTCATTGTCTAGAAAATGTTACATAAATTTTCCAAAACCAATTACTGGGAAGGGTTAAAAATGAGTCCCAGAGGCCGGGCACGGTGACTCCCGCCTGTAATCCCAGCACTTTGGGAGGCCGAGGCGGGCGGATCACGAGGTCAGGAGATCGAGACCATCCTGGCTAACACGGTGAAACCCCGTCTCTACTAAAAATATAAAAAAATTAGCTGGGCGTGGTGGCGGGAGCCTGTAGTCCCAACTACTCGGGAGGCTGAGGCAGGAGAATGGCGTGAACCCGGGAGGCGGAGCTTGCAGTGAGCAGAGATCGCGCCACTGCACTCCAGCCTGGGTGACAGAGCGAGACCCTGTCTAAAAAAAAAAAAAAAAAAAAAAAGAGTCTCAGAATTAGCCAATGAATAGCAATTGTACAGCACCATATTATCTTGTGGTAAAAAGATTAATTTATTATATGTGAACTTTAAAAATATACTACAACTATGTGTAGCTCTGTTTTACATCGTATTCATTTGTTTGATTATTTATACATTAATATGTCACTGTATACTAAAAAAGTAGAAATAGCCCAGCCTCTCTCAACCTCTGAGAAGCTCTGTCTGTGGGGAGACTGGACTAGCCACGGAAGACTCCTGGAAAAGCACTACGACTGGGAATCTCTCAAGCTACTTTGGCCAATCATATGATTTAACCCATAAGAAAGAGAATAAATTTACCGGTATAGCACCAACCAGGCCCAAAGAGTGTCTGGAAATGATGAAATGCCTTTAATGGTTTGGTGGCCCACACTGAGTTCTGGTGTCATTTTGGCAAAATGAATAAGAAGGAATCACAGAGTGAGCTCTTCATGCCAATAATGAACGTAATGGAAATTGACTTCTTTCCATTCCAGCTGTAGCAGCAGGAGTAGTATTGCTGCCAACAGAAAACTCCATCATGGTTTCGAGTTGAAATACTGGTCAAATTGAAGGGCAGGGGTAGCATTCAGCACAGATGCTACATGCCAAATTGCCAATCTCATGCCCAAAGCTTTGCTTCTGGTGTCATAAACACCTCCTTTGAGATTGTTTATCCCATTCTAGCCTTTTGACTAATGAACTATAAATTAACATTCATTAGTAATAACAACTGTCATCTGTACATTTTTTGTAACGTGCTTTTCCTTTTATGTTATCTTATTTAATCTCTGCAGCCACTCAGTGAGCTAGCTATTATTATTATCTCCTTTTTACCTGTGCAGAAATCAAATTCAGAGATGTAACATGTGTAACTTGCCCTAGGTAAAATGTATAAGCTTTGAAAATGAGAGTTGAGCCTTTTAAAAATCCAATATTGGGAAGTTGGGCAACATTCAACTCTGGCCTTGGGAGAACTTACTTTGTTGCTGGAAAAATGAGGCATACAGATAAAGAATATCCGGTAAGTTGTTGGAGGCACGAAATGAGAGGTACACAAGAGAAGTACAATACAGGGAAGAGGAAGAAAAGTTAATCATTTATTGTAGTAGTCCAGACTATTTATTTGTTTCTTTTCAAGGTGGAGGTAAATTAATGTTTTTGATATCTTTCAGTGCTGACATGTTGGGTTTTGATATTCTATCAGCCTGTAGATGACGTCATAAGATCTTATGCATGGTCTACACCCAAGGGCAGAATAGGGAGATCAGCTCAACTTTGCAATTCAGGCATCCGGGTATCCATATAAATACTGTCACCTCGGATAAACCTTAACTCTTAAGGTAATTAAATTCATATATTTTTTTTTTCCCCCAGTGACTGCCATGAGGGAGAATTGAAAAAAGTCATGATAGTTTAGTAAGTTACAGGGAAACAAAAATAGCCAGGAAACACATCGGATAGAAACATAGAAATTCTGAACCTAACTTTTAGAATCTTTTCTCTTTTGAACCGGAATGACCTTCTTCTTCATGCTTGCACTGATTATGATGGGTATTTCTATTTGTAGAGACTGACCACTTGATATATTAAAGGAGCCTCTCAGAAGATATTTTTCACGTCTACTAATTTTGGCTTAGAATTCATCACTGAAGGTATGAAACTCTCTTCTGTGGAACCAACCCACACATGATCTCTTTCTTCTAGTATCAACTCCTGGATGTTTTATTTGTGAAACTATCTGTATAAAATTGAGTATCAAACTGGTTATTTAAGCTGTCCACTAATAATCGAACAACAAGCAGGTATACATCCCTTAGCATAGGAAAATTTGATAAACCTATCACAAAAGGTCCTTGTGATATTGAAGAAAAGAATTTTTGTGGCTGTCTGAACTCAGATCTATCACAAGTATCCAATCCTTTGAGAAAACACCAACTCACTTCTGGAAGTATTGCTCCTTGAAACGTGGCTTTCTGAATGTCTTCTATGTCTATTGTTCAACAAAGACCCCCTCCACTGTGTTGTCTGCTGTTTTGAAGCCACTTATCTGCAATTCTGAAGCCAAAGTGCTCAGCATATATGAGACTTTAAAGACGAGACTTTACCAACAATACCAATGGAGTAAATAAGTGAATGAAAAAATTTGAAAGGAGAAGCTTGCCAGTGCAAAATTGTCTTTAGCCATGGCTACACAGCTTACAAAAATGCTTCCATGGAAACCTAAATTTCTCTAAATTGTATGTATTTTTTAAGGAAAACATAACAACAAAGTCCTCCATTAGTTAGAAAAATAACTGAAGACATTTTGTAGTTGTATTAGAGCTTTGATTTCAGGATTGGTTGGAGATGTGTGAAGGCACTTTCAACTCTGTAAATAGTATGGATTTGTACTTTGAAAATAGCAAATTAAGGAATCATGGAAGATAATTGAATGGTCATGGCAGTAATATTTTTTTCTTTGCATATTTTCAAAGCCAAAGAAGAAAAACTTCAAATTGAATTTTGTCTTGAGCTAAATAAATTCCCAGGGTATTCCTTTCAAGAGCCTTGGTAAATCAGCTCACTGTGAGTTTTTCCTGGTACTCAGACATGTAAACTTGGAGTCCCTTTTATCCCTGGTGCCCTGAGGTTAAGGCCAACAGATGGCCTGTGACTTATTTAAAAGTTTTCTGTACCAACAAAAGTAAAGGAGAAAAACTGCAGAACAATTGCCTAAGCCTAGCTTACATTTGATGTTGCTTGTACACATTTTAGTATATCTGATTATTTAAATTCGATTCAAGAGTTTGGAGGAAGGAGGGAGGCAGAGGTACCTGTAGAGTGATCGCACCCTATAAAACGTTGCAGGCCTGGGAAGCCTTGAGATCTCTCCCCTGTGACAGGCAGTAGGCAATCTCTCAGTGGTACAAAGTAAAGGATTAGGTTGGTGCAAAAGTAATTGCAGTTTTTGCCATTACTTTTAATTATTTTAATAGGTGAAGGGCAAGAAATAGAATTGTGGTAAACAGTTCTAAGACAGCAGAAGATTCTAATTGTCAGCATGGGGTTCATTTCTCCTTCAGCCAACATTGAAACCACTGCTTGAGTATACAAGGGAAGGCTTCAGGCAATCAATAGCATCTTAATGTTCAAAATTCACAGCGATAATCAGTGACTGCAGAATCAGTTATGTCTTCCTTACACACTAGAGTTATCTGAAATTAGTGTTGGTAGTGGATAAACAATAATGAGAACAGTGTAAATGCCTTCACTCAATCCAATACTGTTTCAATCTTTTTTAAATGTTTTATTGAAATCCAAAAAGGATAGAGAGGCTGAAAGAATTTCTGACTCAGCCTGGAGTTCTTCAAGATCGATTACTCTCCTCATTACAAGATACTTACATTTATAGATAGGAAAGGTATTCCCCTCCAAGTCTCTCCTTCTCAGTTTTTATCAGAATTTAATTTTGCAAAGACAATAAATGAGAGCAAAATGTGGTTGCAATAAAATAATAATCACAAAACAAGCTGATTTAGGCATAAAAATAACAAATTCCTGTGAAGAGGCTCATATTTGTGGGGCTCAAATAAAATATGAATGTGATCTTATATAATAAAAGGTGACAGGGGAAGAAATTTAAGACAAATTGTCATAAATATGGTGAGCAAAATTTATGACTTAGTGCTGTTACAGTTCCACTCACATCAACACTCTGCGTTCAGTTGTTGGTGGATGGTCTAATTAGTTCTTTCTGTTGTACTATATTAAGGGCAACCATTTCTCTTCAGCAAAATGGAAATGAAGAAAAGTCTGAAATTTCACTTTGCAGTATTTCTTTCTCAGATTTCTCATTCTATGGGTTCTTCTTTCATACCATTCCTTTCCCCATTTGTTTTCATTTTCTTTGCTAGGAACTTTTATTGTCCTAACGTTTAAATTCCTGAATTTTCACCACATCTTGGACACTGGCTTTAATTAAGCATTGGTCATTCATCATACAAACATGTTTTTGATTAGAACAAGCTTGTCCAACCCATGGCCCACGGACCACATGTAGCCCAGGATGGCTTTGAATGTGGCCCAAGAAACATTTGTAAGCTTTCTTAAAACATTATGAGATTTTTTCATGTGTGATTTCTTTTTTTTTTTTAAGCTCATCAGCTATTGTTAGTGTTAGTATATTTTATGTGTGGCCCAAGACAATTCATCTTCCAATGTGGTCCAGGAAAGCTGAAAGGTTGGACACCCCTGGTTTAGATCATGGTATGTTTTGATTGTTGTTCTTAATGTCTCATCTCCGTCCTCACATTTTCGGATAAGCCTTTACTAACTTCCTGATTTAGGTCAAAACCCCATTATCTATATAATGTATCTTTCTTTCATATCACCTTTCATAGTTGTAACTTTACATTTATTTGTATGACTTCATTTAATGGTAGGCTTCTGACTAGTCCTTAGCTCAAAGTGTGGGCAGAGTGCATGTCTATTTTTGTTTTTCACTGTATGCTCCATCAATGTATAGCACATAGTATGTGCTCAAATGATAATTGTTTAATAAATGAATAAACTAGAAAAGTCTTGTTGCACATAACATTTGCTGACTAACAAGCATCCTAAGCATAACAAATCCAAAACTGAGGTCTCAGTCCTTCCAAACTCTTTTGTCCTGTAGTCTTCTCCATTCTGATAAATGGCAACTTAGTTTTCT
This sequence comes from Papio anubis, assembly GCF_008728515.1. NCBI lineage: Eukaryota > Metazoa > Chordata > Mammalia > Primates > Cercopithecidae > Papio > Papio anubis. Next base: position 37,268,847 of record NC_044988.1, on the reverse strand, counting down.
GGCTTCTTAGCCCCAAATTCTTTGTGTCATGTTTGACTCCTCGCCCTTTTTCTCTCACTACAAGTTCATTTCATCAGTAAAGCCATTTGGCTCTATCTTCAAAATTCTGTTTATGCAGAATTCAACCACATTGCCCCATGTCCACTGTACATCTTCTAGTCTAATTCATTATCCTCTTTGGCTGGATTAGTGCAATGGCCTCCTAACTGGTTTCTCTTTTCGCTCCTTCACCTCACTATATTTATTTCTGACACAGCAGAGTATTCTTTTGAAAACATAAATCAAATTATGTTACTCCTCTCTCAGATTCTCCAATGGCTGTCTACCTCCTCCCTGGTAAAAGTCCCCATGGTGACTTTCAAAGGCCTGCACAACCATGACGATAGGCACTTTGCTGTTACTTTATGTGCTCTATCTGCAGTGCATAGGAAAGTTAGCAGCACAAAATAGACACTCAATATTTGTTGAATGAATTTCTGCACCTACTAATCAGAGGCTGTGTTATTTAAAAAAGTATTCTCTGACTCTTAAAACAAAATAGACCCTTCTAATGGGTTCCAATGGATACAATTACCTGTTAGTTAACTCATACTAAGAGTGTTCAATACATAGCATGACATTATGAACCTTTGTTCCAAGTCCTGCTCCTGAAAAACATGCATAACAATACTTGTATTGTGAAGTCAATTTTGACTTGTTAGGAAAATCATTATTGCAATCAATATTAGCTCAAAGAATCGTTCAAGGGCGTACTATGTCACAGGCTGCCTATTGTGGTTGCCTGAACTTAGAATTAGGAAAAAAAAATTCTACTTAGTAATTTAGTCTGTTTTTATGCACTAGAACAACTGCTCAGCTTGGTGGTGATTTTGTGACATTTTTCAGGTAGTGGAAATCATAATCCTTAAATATTTTTGGTGAGGATTTTTCATTTGCATTTTGACAACTGGCAAATCACTAAATCTACAATTCTACACCATATCATATGCCAATGTCATTAATGTTTGCTTCAGTAACCTGCTTGTGATATGAAGATTTAGCATGGTACAATTTAAGTTCTTAAAGGGAAAATAAGGTAAGGGGGATGTAGTCATAGTAAGCCTCTGAAAGCAATTTATAGGGTTTTCCCCCCCTGTACATACTAGCATATGCAACTAAAGTGAATAGTGAATATATTAAACTGAGAAGAGAGTGGTGACATTTCATATAATTTAAATGAAAAGTAATGGCTAATGTACTATGAATTTCTACCTGTCCTTGATCCTAAGATGGCTTTCTGAGATGATTTTGATGTCAAGATTGAAATGAGGATGATGAAAGGAGTAGAGGAAAGGTGGTGATGTTAAAAGGTGATTATTAAAAGATTGGCTTCTGAACTGTTCATCCTTCCTCAAACCCCTTCATTTCTATACTTTGAAGTACATCTAAGGGTGTTTCAGAAAATTCAATTTTGTTCTTGTGGTTGGAGAAGCTTTATAATTTTGTTAACTACATCTCATTAATTCAACAAATATTTATTGAGCACCTACTTTGTGCTAGACGCTGTTCTAAGCTCTGAATCTGAATGCTATTGCATGTGCTTCGGTAGAGAGCCATCACGTGTCATTCAGAACTGTCTGGAAGGAAGATTTGTCTCATGAAAAGACTCAACAAAATTTGAAGCAGAAAAGAAGAAATTATCTTATTTGGATAAGAAGAATTCATGGTAAATAATTTTCCTAAAGTCACACTTTTACTGGTTCCAGAAACTGGAAGGTAGAAAGGAAGAAATTTAGGAATAACACTTTAAAATATATATATATTTCAACCATTTCATATAATAACAATGATCTTGAATAAAATAAATTGGGATTTATTGAAAAATCAGGTCAGTTTATATGCAGAACTTTTTTTTTTACAAGTTATTTTAATGATTGATTTTCAGGTGATTGATTTGTTATTGATATAGACAATCTGAGATTAACATTAAGATTGCTAAAATATGAACAAACAGCCCAAAACAATGAACAATGGATTGGCTTCTCTTTATTAAGTGACTTTTGCCATATAGACATGGAAAAATGTGCAATAAATCAGTAGATTTAAAGGCTGCAATTTACTGGCACTGAGTCCAACCCAGGAAAGTAAACCCAAGGTCCTCTTTGCTTTTTCATTTGTTATCAAAGCAGTTATTGCAGCAAGAAATTCAAAGAAATGACACTCATGTAAGGGTAGGAGAGAAAGTCACACAAAAACAAATAACAAAAAACAAACAAAGGAAAGTAAAAGAATCAAGTTTCACAGCTATTGGAAAAAGATACACTATGAACCTTCTAAAATCTAGGGCTCACAGAAACATACCACATCCATATTCAACATTCAGAAAAACACATTAGATCCTTAGGCATCCTTTAAAGACCCATATGTTTGGTGCAATTGCATCAAACATAGATAATTTTCCAAGACCTAAGAATGTTTCACTTATGTTATTCAAGGAAGGAAACTGCTTCAGCAATAAGACCCTCTTCAGAAACCCCCTTCTAACCAAGAATGGCCTGGAGCTCATGCTGCCCACCCATAGCAAATGTGTCACAAATGAATGGAAGCTATTTCACTGTAGAAGACTGACTCTAAAATAATAAAAATTACTTATCCTTAAAGAGGATTAAACATATCCTCAAACTAGAAAGCTTAAAGACAGCTGAAATTCTGTACATTTGCTTGCACACATTTAAGCAATAACCGTTAACCAAAATGCAAACTATCAGAAACACATCATTGAGCAACCTAGGGATTTCGCTGTCAGCGACAAGGCTGCAGTGGAAACCTTATATTACATGTCACCCTGTCTTGACTCTACTTATCCAAAATCCTTCACGAGGCAGTAGCAATTCCCCAGGAGAATGCTAGCCGTTTTCTTTTGGAACGACACAATAATGATGCATGATTATAGGTTAGAGTTACAGTTTTACATTTTTGAGATGCCCCTCCCCACATACATATCATAATGAGTTTGAATTATTCTTCAAAGTACATAACCACACAAGTCCCTCTGTATGCAATGTTTGTATCACTAACTTTACAACTATATGAATTACAGTGAAACGAGTAACTGTAGGTGGGGAAAGGCACTGGGTTCTAACCCATTTTCTTAATCTGTGGGTTAATCATCATAGCTAGGGTAATTCTAGCTAACCTTAAAAAGATCTATGTTTAAATGACTGCATAGTTGAGATATTGAGCATGGGTGGCTGTTGTGGTCTATATGTCCATGGTGTTTTGCTTGAGGACCCTTGGTTGGCTGAAGGAGGAAGATGGAATGGGAGCTAGGACACTTGGAGGGGCTAGATAGAGGCAGGGGCTTGGTATGGCACAAAGCAGCTCTTTTCTCTCAGGCTTCATGGACTGTAGAGTTTTCATTTCTTGTAAGCATTTGCCCTGTGGGGAGCAGGGTCTTCAGCTCTGACATCATCTTGAAGAAGGAGAAGGGCAAACTGGCACCAAATAGCTACAGAAAAAGGGAGTGTGTCCTTTTTTTGGGGGGGGGGGATGGAGTTTCACTCTGTCACTCAGGCTGGAGTGCAGAGGCGTGATTTCGGCTCACTGCAACCTCTGCCTCCCGGGTTCAAGCAATTCTCCTGTCTCCCAAGTAGCTGGGACTACAGGTGTGTGCCACCATGCCTGGCTAATTTTTTGCATTTTTAGTAGAGACAGGGTTTCACTATGTTAGCCAGGATGCTGTCGATCTCCTGACCTCATGATCCTCCCGCCTCGGCCTCCTAAAGTGCTGGGATTACAGGCTTGAGCCAAACGTGCCCTACCGAGTCTGTCCTTTTAAATATAGAACAGAACAGGACACCACTTTGGGGCTCCACGGACTAGTGGCTTCCTATTGCTTTTCCTTCTCACAGAGTGAGGAAGATGTAACCTTTTGATATTGTGGTAATTAATGTTTGGAGTCTTAGCCTGCCTTCCCAAGGCCCAATGAACTGGAGTGTTATTTCTGCCCCTTAATGAGGAGGCAGTAGGAAGCCCCGTGGACATATGTTTTGTTCATGCCCATGGCCTCACCAGAAGTCTCCTGGCTGACAGCCACAGGACACAGTTCACCATGCATCAAGCATGAGTCTTCACAGGTTGGCAGGAGAGCAAGCTAGAGCTGCGTTTCCTGGCCTCAGAAATTCCTCCTAGTACATATTTAAGTTTCCTTGATTTATTCCCCATATGGTCCATGTGGTTAACCACGGTTTTATTTTTTCTTAATAGCAGTAAAGAGAGACTCATCATGACCCTTCCGCAGGCTCATCACTCGCTCAGACCTATAATTTATTAGGAACATCCTCTGTGGGGAAGAACAGCTCAGCTATTTGGTAATAGGATATGGAGCGTACTCACACTGTGCACTGTGCTGCTTAGGGCCAGATGACAGCTCCGGTAAGTCAGTGAGGCAAGTGAGAATCTGTCTTCCATTCTGATCCACCAAACAGGCCAGATAGGGCCCCGGCTAGGTCAAGAGGGGGCCACGTCTTCCTTCTTTGCATACCTGCAGTGCTGTCTGGAGGGCCTCATGGAAATGGCATAGATATTTGAGCAAGGTAGACTTCTGTCTGATTTTAGGATTCTACTGCAGTGGTTCCCAACTAGGGTCTTTTGGTCCCCCAGGAAACATTTGGCATTGTCTAGAGACATTTGTGATTGTTATGACCTGGGAAGTGCTACCAGGGGGAGGCCAAAGAGCATTAAACCTCCTGCAATGCACAGGAGAGCCCTTCTCCCCTTGCAACAAATAACTATCTGGCTCAGAAGGTCAGGACTGCTGAAGTTGGGACATCCCATCATGCTGGTTGATACTAGTTTCTTTGCCTCTTCTAAGATAAGAGCTAAGTATTGATCCTAGTTATAGAATTGTCATAAAAGTTAAAGTAAAAAAAAAAGAGTACAAAATATCTGTACTAGGTACAGGACTGAGACAATTCCTGTTCCCTTCCCCCTTCATCTTGCCCTGGTATCCGAGTGTCTACATGCTCTCTACTCGCACTCACCCTCTGCTCCCCAGTACAAATCTGTTTTCAACTTAACTTAGGCTAAGTTATGTTAAGTTATTCTAAATTATTCCAAGGTAACGAAAAAACCTCCAAATCTCAGGGGGCTTATGGCTTGTACCAACCAATGCTGGTTTCTCACTTCTGTGACTGCCTGTCAGGGTTGGCTCCAGCTCTTCAATCAGGCTCAGGCTAAAACAGTAGCCTTTGTCTGAGACATTGTGATGTCACATGAAAAAAGAGAGCGGCAAAACTACAGGCTGGTTTTTAAAACTTCTACACAAATGTGTCCTGTGGTGGCTTACGCCTGTAATCCCAGCACTTTGGGAGGCTGAGGTGGGAGGATCACTTGAGGTCCAGAGTTTGAGACCAGCCTGGCCAACATGGCAAAAGCCTGTCTCTACCATAAAACAAACAAAAAATTACCCACAAAAATTAGCTGGGTGTGGCAATGCATACCTGTAATTCCAGCTACTCAGGAAGCTGAGGCAGGAGAATCACTTGAACCAGGAGGCGGAGGTTGCAGGGAGCCAAGATCACACCACTGCACTCCAGCCTGGGTGACAGAGTAAGACTCTATCTCAAAAAAAGGGTCCTTCATCACTGTTTTCATGGCTTCCTATTCACCTCATTTTCTCTTTCTTTCCATTCTTTCCTCTTTCTTTTCCCTTCCTTCCTTCCTTCCTTCCTTCCTTCCTTCCTTCCTTCCTTCCTTCCTTCCTTCTTCCTTCCTTCCCTTGTTCCTTCCCTTCCCTTTTCCTTTTCCTTTCCTTTCCTTCCCTTTTCTTTCCTCCCTTCCTGCCTTTCTCTTTCTCTCTCTCTCTCTCTCTTTCTTGTGGTTTTGCTCTTGTCACCCAGGCTGGAGTGCAGTGGGTGATTTCGGCTCACTGCAGCCTCCTCCTCCCAGGTTCAAGCTTGATTTTCCTGTCTAAGCCTCCCAGCCAAGCCTCCCAAGTAGCTGGGATTACAGGCCCACCATCACGCCCTGGCTAATTTTCCCAACATATTTTCAGTTGAGATGGGGTTTCACCATGTTGGCCAGGCTAGTCTCAAATTCTTGCCCTCAGGTGATCCTTCCGTCTCAGCCTCCCAAAGTGCTGGGATTACAGGTGTGAGCCACCGTGCCCAGCCCACCTCATTTTAATCTTCCCTCCCTGAGGTCATGGAGATGGCAGGATTCACGACACCTGACACTGGACAGATGAGATTGACAGCAGTTTGTTGGTTATACTCACAGCCTGGAGTAGAGGACATTGCACATGATGGAGGGCCACCCGGGGGTTGTACTTGGGCATGGAGTGGACAAGCAGAGGCAGGAAGAGGCAGATAGTGTAGTGTCCAGAGGATGAGGTGCCCCTTCATTCACACAGGAGGAAGTGATTGACTTGTTTGAATAATTTCATAGGGTGGCAAGCAATGAAACCTGTTATTCAGGGAAACACAGGACTGTCTGTGGTCCCTTTGATAAGAAGGGTTGTTTGGTTTGAGCACCTTATCTGTGGGAGCAGAGAGCGGAGAGGAGCTGGGATTAAGCCTTTTGAAGCCCTACTGATTTTACCAGATGTCAGGACAGTGCATAATACTGATTCTTAATTTTAGACCCTAAACCGCAATCACTTCTGCTTACATTTCCTCAGTCCACATTAGTCACATGGAAAATTGAATTCAGTGACAGAGAGTAACTTAAAGATCATTTATCATTTTAAGCCAGTGGTTTCCAAACTTCCATTTCTGCTCATGGACACTTTTGTTCAGTGGGATTTTATCTAAACATCATTGTTAACAACAACAATGATGGTATTAACAAACCCGGATCTACTAGGCTTGAAGCAGGATCAGCATCTGGGCATCCTGCTGTCATCTCATCCACTGACATAACCTGACTGCATGTTTCACACATGAGAAAATTGAGAGCAGCAAGTAACTTAATGACTTATACAGTAGAGTTCAAATCTTCTTGTGTGACTGTATATTTCTAAGCTGGAAATAACATATCCCATGGTGAAAAAATATAGGAAAAAAAAATAAGAGGGCAATGGATTCTAAAAGTACATCTAATACAGCAGAGGAAGGGGCAAAGGAAGAGAGTGGGGAGGAAGTAGAAGAGGGAAGATGGGAGTAGTTATGAAGAGGAGAGGAAAGAAAGCAGAAAAGGCAAGCTGTGGCCGCAAGGGTAGTCCAAGTGTGCATTATGCTGATGACTCGCACATCCCTTTGTCCAGCCAGAGCTCTGAGCTTCAGACTTGAAAATTCAACTCCTCAGTCAACATCTTCACTTGAAGTCTGATAGGCATCTTAGTCTTCCCATTCCAGGACAGAACTCTTGATTTTCCACCCTCTCTGACCCTGCTTCTTAGTCTTCCTGACCTCATTAGGTACGTTGTACCAGCAGCTATCAACCCAGGGTCTCCAACCAAATGTATGTGTTAATCATTGACTCTTCCCTTTCTCTTACTTCCTAGAGTCACTCCAATAGCAAGACTCATTGTTTCACCTTTGACTATTTGCAGAATCTGAGCCATTCTCTCCAAGTCTACAATCTCCACCCTGTTCTAAAGCCTGGCAATGTCCTCCTGTCTCATCTCTCTGCTTTCCATTTTCCTCACAGCAACCCAAGTAATCATTATAGAACATAAACAAAATCATATCACTTCTCTGACTGAAACTCTGTAAATCCCCATCTATACATAGAATAAAGTCTCAACTCTTTATCAAGACCTCCAGGCACTACTTTGTTGGGCCCCAGCCCATCTCTCCTAGTCGATGCTGTTCCTAGACAGTGCTATTCCTAGAACATCCCAAGATTGTATTATTGTATAGGCTCAGCCCATAGATTCTTATGAGGCCTTACTTTGGTCATTCATTCATTCATTCATTCAACTAATATTTACTCAGTTTCAAAAAATATAGCAGCAGTATCTTCAGCACTGGAATTGTCATATAAAATGTCTCCTCCTCAGAAAGGCCTTTCCTGAAACTTGTCATCATTTACCTTACTTTTTATTCCCTTATCTTCCTTTTTAAAACTTATTATTATTATTGAACTTATGATTACATAAAATTGCATCGCTTTTTAAAAACTTTTTTTCAATAGAATGTACATTCTTCAACTATAAAATATGCTCCAGGAGCATAAAATAATCCACTCTTGATCAACTCACCAACAGGGAAGAGAAGGGTTTCAGTATTTTAATTATGTTGAACTATGTCACTATTACCAGCTGAAACATGTATGTTTGAGATATCAGAAAATAATGGTGGTATTGTGGATTATTAAGGAGTAGGGAACAGGAGTTAATTTATTGAGGTAGGCAACTTATTACTTGCCATACTCTCTTTCTTGTGCAGGCTCATAAAAGGAATTAAGTAATCAAAATTTAAGGAAATATAAAAAAAGACATTGAAGTAATTCCTCAGTGTCCTTGGACCGGTAGCTGGGGAAGTGTGGTTTACTCCGTTGGTCTTTAGACCTAGCTGCAAATCAGAATCTTTTGAGGATGAAATTCATTGGCCCAATCTCTGGAGATTCTGATTCTCTAAGGCTGGGATGGACTCTAGGAATCTCAATGTTTTAAAGAAACTTTGCCAGGGCATTCAGATGGTCAGCCTCACCTGGAAACCACTGGGCAAGTAACTTGAACATCCTATATGTTTTTATTAGGCTAACAAAGTATTTGAATAAAGTGGCCAAATGGGTTGCTTTGGGTTGGAGGTTGGACATTTGGATGTGGAACTTCCATTTTTTTTTTCCCATGGCCATATGCTAAACCTTGAATTCAGTACTACAAAGAATCCCTAGGTTATGTTAGATCCATGAAGAAAAACTGAAATCTTTCATTATATCTATCTTGTGAACATTTGCCTTTTTTTCAGAATAACTTTAGAAGCAAAAAACCCAAAGCAACAGGTCCCACGATGGAGCCTGCTACACTCTTTGAATAGTGAAATGCCAAAAACTGAGTGGTGACATTCACCTCTCTGTTTTCTAACACAGAAAACTCGTCCCTTAGGTCCAGTGTGTCTGTGCTCAATACCTACTATCTTGGAACACTAGTTCATTTGATTATACTCAGAGGTGTTCCAGCAACAATTGCCATGATTAAATACATCTAATGGATTTAAGAATCCTATGAGGAAATAAGACAAAACTGTCATGCTAGTCTTTTTTAACTGGGAGTTTATTCTCCACTGGGAGGAAAGACAAATGCAAAACAGAATTCTTTAGCCAACAACATGCTAGTTTTTGTTGTCCTAAACTCTTTCATCCCCTAGCACCATTTGCTGATTATATTTATAGGGTACAAGTAATTTTGAAGTCACAGTACATTTGAGAAGTAAACCTAATGGGCATGTAAATAGCCAATTGCAGTGTCAGGGAAACTTACTTAATACATTTCCAATCCTTAAAACTCAAGTTTTCTGAACTATGGATTGGCAAAGCAGTACAAGGATTTAGTTTTATGGGGTTGGATGAAAACTTTATATTACTGTAAAACGGAGAGAAATAAAAATTTTTCTTAAGTTACTTAGATATTTTATTTGAAGCCATATTATTCAAAAGCTGCACGTATAAATCCAGAACACGAGCATGAATCTAGGTGCAATGGGGTAGGAGTTTAATTACAAAAAGCCCTCTTTGAGAATGTATTGATGTACTAAGCTGTCAGTAGTAATGACCAGCTAAAGGAGTTTCTGTAGGCCTGATGGTGAATCAGAAATGAGAATGTCACCATTTAGACAGCCTGATTTTCTATAAATTCATTTTAGTTGGGAAGAAGCATTGTTAGAAGCTGGATTCTGCTACTCCTATCTAATATATGCAAATACTTTAAACTCATTCCTCAGTTCAGAAGGCAGCAAATGAATACCATGCTTGTGATTCCTCATTCTAGTCTTCAAGGGGAACTGTTTTTCCCTCCTAGTCCCACGTCCCTCTTTGATATTCCATCATTCACCTCAAGAAAACCTCAACAGGATTCCTCAAGACAAAAATAACAGCTTCGCAAAGAAAATTTAACTGGCTCATCCCACTGTTGCTTTTGATAGGTTAAAACATGAGACTAATTTACATACTACTGAATAATTAATCAAAGGTATAGCAGAACAACTGACAGAAAATTCGAATAAATACATGAAATTACACAAGATATTCCTTCACAGACTAAACATAAATGAACTGTCAATAAAAGAACATTAGAAGCAACAGGCTACTTTTGGCCAAAATAAAGTCCCTTAGCTAATATTTCAATTTTTGGAAATCAGGAGTAATAAATGGGATAAAACAGACTACAAATAACTATAATACAAAGTAGCAAATACTTTATTGCAATAAAGTATGGGGAAGTTCAAAGATGAGAAAGATCACCCCTCAACCCCTAACCCCAAACCTCACCCTCTGTGAATGCTTCCTGACAGAGGTAGAATTTAAGAAGAACCTGAGGTGTAGCTAAGTTTTAGCTATATAGAGTCAAAGGTGAGAAAGGCACTTCAAGCTAACAGAACATGATCAAAGGCATAAAATGAAGAAAGTGAAGAAAATGTGTAAAGAATAGTAAATAGTAGTGTTTCTTTGTTTTGTTTTTGATTTTGGCCTTAGAAAATGTGCCCAGAAGTATATAAGCTTAGATTAAGCTTTTGGGAAAGTAAATTACAGGCAGGTTGCTGGGGAATTTGAACAGCAGATTAAGAACTAAAGGAACAAAAAAGAATCATAAAAAACCTTGGATACAAAGAAATGATGCAATTAGCATTTATTTTGGGAAGAGTCACCTAGCAGCAATATAGGCTGGGATGAAGATGAGAATTAACATAAGGACCTTGTTTAATGTGTCTTGTATTTTTCAGGGAGATTAATTGAAATTGCTGCTTAAAAACTATCTAGAATAAGATAAAGACAAGTTTCTGAATTTAATTATTCACTAAGAAATCTTGGACATTTGATCATTTAAACCTCAGTTTTTCCATTTGAAAATGGGAGCAACAATGTCTTTCTCTAACCTCTAAAATCTTATTTGTGTGGAACTATAAAAGGCCCCAAATGGCCAAAGCAATCTTGAGCAAAAAGAGCAAAGCCTGAGGCACCACATTATGTGACTTCAAGTCTACTACAAAGCTATAATTATTAAAACAGCACAACACTGGCATAAAAACACATAGACCAATGGTACAGAATGGAGAGCCCAGAAACAAATCCACACATTTACAGTCAAGTGATTTTTGACAAGGACGTCCAGAACACATGTTGGAAAAAGGACAGTTTCTTCAATGAAAGGTGGGAAAACTGTATATTTACATGCAGAAGAATGAAATGAGACCCTTACCTCACACCATATGCAAAAATCAACTCAAAATGTAGTAAATACTTAAACATAAGATGTGAAACTGTATAAGTAGTAGAAGAAAACAAAGTAAAAATGCTCCATGACATTGGTCTGGGAAATAATTTAAAAAAGGTATGGTCCCCAAAGCACAGGTGACAAAAGCAAAAATAGACAAGTTGGATTACATCAAATTAAAAAGCTTCTACAGAGCAAAGCAAACAACCAACAGAGTAAAGAGACAAGTCATAGAATGGAAGAAAATATTTGAAGGCATACATCCAATAAGGGGTTAATATTTAAAATATATAAGGAACTCGATTCTATAGCAAGAAAACAACCCAATTAAAAAAGGAGCAGATGACCTGAGTGGACATTTCTCAAATGAAGACACAAAAAAGTCCAAGAGGTATATGAAAATATGCTCAACATCACTAATCACCAGATGAGCAAATTAATACCAGAAAGAGACATTATGTCAGACCTGTTAGAATTGCTATTATCAAAAACACAAGAGATAACACCTCTTAGTGAGGATATGAAGAAAAGGAAACTCTTGTATGCTGTTGGTGGGAATATAAATTAGCATGAATATGATGAAAACCAGTGTGGAGGTTCCTCAAAAAATTATAAATAGAACTAACATATGATCCAGTAATTCCACTACTGGGTATATATCTAGAGAAAATGAAATCGGTATATTAAAGAGATATCTGCACTCCCACATTTTTTGCAGTATTATTTTTACTAGCCAAGATATGGAAACAACCTAAGTGTTTATTGACAGATGAAAGAATAAAGAAAATGTGGTATGCATACACAATGGAATACTATTTATCCTTAAAAAAGAATAAGCATAATGTTTTCAAAGTTCACCATGTTGTAGAATGTATCAGTAATATATTCATTTACCCAATAATATTCTATTTAATGAATATGCCACATTTTATTTGGTTATTATCAATTATTGGTGTTTGAGTTTTTTCCACCTCTTGGCTGTTGTAAACAATGCTGTTATGAACATTCACGTGTATGTTTTAATCTAAGTTTTCATTCTCAAGAGTAGAATTGCTAGGTCATATGGTAACTATGTTTAAACTTTTCTCAAACTCCTGGTGTTAAGCAATCCTCCCACCTTGGCCTCCTAAAGTGCTGAGACTACCTGTGTGAGCCACCACACCACACCGTATGTTTCAACTTTTGAGTAGCTGCCAGACTATTTTCCAAAGCAGCAGCACCAACCTCCATTCCTACCAGCATAATTTGAAGATTCTACTTGTTCTACATTCTTGCCATTTGTTGTTTCCAAATTTTTTTTTGCTATAGCTATTGTAGTGGATACGAATTGGTATCTCACTGTAGTTTTGATTTGCATTTCAGTAATGACTAACAATGAGCATCTATTTATGGGCTTGTTGACCATTTGTATATCTTCTTTGGAAAAATGTCTATTCAGATTCTTTGCTTACTTTTCAAATTGGTTGTCTTTTTATTGTTGAGTTTCAAGAGTTCTTTATATATGATGGATATAAGTCCCTTATCAGATACATGATTGGTAAACATTTTCTCTCATATTGTGTTTGTTTCACTTTCTTGATGGTATCATTTGAATCACAAATATTTTAATTTTAAAGAACTCTAATTTATCTTTTTTTTTCTATTTTCTCTTTTGTGCTTTTGGTGTTGTGTCTAAAAAGACTATGCCTAGCCCAAGTACATCAAAATTTACTCTTATGTTGTCTTCTAAGACTTTTATAGTTTTAGCTCTTACATTTATATTGATAATTCATTTTAAGTTAATTTTTGTGTATGGTGTGGTCCAACGTTATTATTTGATATGTAGATATCCAGTTGTCCTAAAACCATTTGTTGAAAAGACTATGTTTTTTCCTCATGGAATAACGTTGGCAGCCTTGTTGCAATCAATTGACCACAAATAGTTTTATATCTGGACTCTCAAGTTTGTTCCACTGTGGCACCTTATTCTGCTGCCACAATGTCTTGATTGCTTTTGCTTTGGAGTAAGTCTTGAAATTGAGAAGCATGAGTCTTCCTACTTTGTTCTTCTTTTTCAAAATTGTTTGTCTTTTCTTGGTCCCTTACATTTCCATATGAATTTTAGATCAGCTTGTTAATTTCTACAAAATACCCAGCTGAAATTTTGAAAAGAATTGCATTGAATTTACAGATACACATTGGGCAGTATTCCTATCTTAATATTATGTCTGCTAATTCACAAACATGGGTTGTCTTTACACTTATTTGGACTTGTTTCAAAAATGTTTTGTAGTTTTCAGAATTCCGGTTTTATACGTCTTCTGTTAAATTCATATCTAAGTATTTTATTCTTTTTTATGTGATTATAAATGGAATTGTTTTCTTAGTTTGACATTCAGATTATTTCTATTGTACAGAAACATAAATGACCTTTTAATATTTGTATCCTAAAATCTTGCTGAATTTGTTTATAAGTTCTAATAAGTTCTAATAGTACTTTAGTGGATTCTTTACGATTATCTGTATACGACATCAGGTTATCTATGAACACAGTTAGTTTTACCTTTTCATTTCTTATCTGGATGCCTTTTATAACCTTTTCATGATTTTTTTTTTTTTACTAGAACCTATAGAATAATGTTTAATAGAAACAGCAATAAGAGCGTCTTTTTCCTGTTCTTAGGGGGAAAGCATTTGGTCTTTTACCATTAAGTGTGATCTTGGGTGCTGTAGATTTTTAATAGATGTCCTTTGTTAGGTTGAGAGATTTGCTGCACATGTTGTTTTTGTAAGAAAAATTATTTAAACAATAAGTATGCAAATGAATACATATTTGATGAATAAATTGGATTTCATGGCTTTATTCTCAAAGCAGATCTGATACCACCCGGAACCCCCAAAAAGAAATCAATTGAATTCCGATTCTCGAGAAAGTAAATTGAAAACCTTAAGCCTTCCATTTACCCAATTTTGTATGATTCCTTCTAACCAACCCTGCTATCTCTTTTATTTGTCTGTTATCCTGATCTTCATTATAGCTGCAGTAACTTTTAATGACATAATTCCTGTCTCTAATGATTGCTCTAATGCTAATGCCTAGCGGTTTCTTTCACATCTTTCATTATAGAAGCCTGATAAGCTCCAGGTGAAGACCCAGGGCAGTTTCTTTAGAAAGTAGAAGTAGTAGCCACTAATGAGGCTTAGCCATTTCAGGAAATGATAAAAACTTGATCAAATGGAAACCCCAAGGAGACTATCTTCCAGTAGTTTGTAACAGTCTCCACTAACAATGAGAATTCAATTATTGGAAAAGTTACAACTATGGGCATCATTAAAACATCAGACAGCTCATTTTAAATAAACCCTGTTGCTAAAAATATATCCACTTTTGTAAAGAATGGGTTCTGAGAAAATTGCTGTATCAACAAGATTGCCCAAGGTCAATTGGGTAATCCATCTCTCTCTCTCTCTCTCTCTCTTTCTCTCTCTCTCTCTCTCTCTCTCTCTCTCTCTCTATATATATATATATATATATATACACACCCACACACATACACATATTTTAACATATATATATATTTTTTCTACATACTCTTATAGCTCATAACCCTTTCCATATTTCTATTCATTTACCTGGTGCTATTCAATAAATAGAAGCCACTATTTTTTTGTATATCAAATTCTATTTGAGATGAGAAGATGTAAATATTTTGCAAAATTCATTGGAATGAGTCAAAACAAAGGTCCTAAATGAAACATTATGGCCACAGGAATATGGAGAGGAGGGCAAGGGGCAGCTAACTTCTTAAACATGTTTTCTTCTTCTTAAACATAATATAGAGTTTTGTGAGACAGCTCTACAAAGTCACAAAATAAAATGTTTTCTTGTTCTCTGGATTGTTAATTAAGTATAAAGTGAAGTCTTAAGCGATTTTTAGAAAATTACATTTGAGGTTTGGACAAAGAAAATAGGAATTGAGATTGTTGGGATAGGCATTTTAGCATTTAACAAATTTCACCTTCTTAATTTTGTCCTAACTGAGATTAGTAATACAATCTAGCCAAAGAGTTTATTTCCAAGCAGGAGTCATGCAATCTTTCAGTTGCTAGATGATACAGAAAAAGCAAATAATTTTGAAATATTGGAATTACCCTCCCTGAATAAAAACAAGAAATTCTTTCTAGTAGTTGTCTTCCTAATAGTTGTCATAATTAGCTAAGAAGAAGTAACTAGAAGGAGATTTCTAAACATAAGTGATCAAGATTAGAGATGGCAGCAGTCCTAATTTACATTTGCCACAAATACACAGTTGTGGCTCTAATGCTCTATGTGCAAGCCCAATCAGCAAAGAACAAAAGGCTGCCTTCAAGGTGGATTAGAATATTACTTTTTAAAAAGGTAAGAACTGGACTTCCTTAGCAAGTGATCTTTAGATAGGTTTCAGAGGACCTATGAAATTGGATAAAAAAGCCATTGTATTGTGAGTTCACCAATTATAACTGAAATTAACTATTTTCTTCAATTATGAATTTAGGACAATAATCCACCAAGTATTAACAAGATCTTTGACTATGGCCAATAGAAACTGCAGGTTATTTTACCTCATTTTATATTTGTGAATATCTCAAAATAATTTCATTTATTACTTTAAAATAACAGTGGCCTTTAGACATATAATGACTTTTATGTAAAACAGAGAAAGAACACATTTAATAGACATCACAAATTTAGTTTTTTAAACATTTTGATAGCTATTGCAATATAATTTTCGCAATTATATATATATTTTCTTTTACTAATTTAAAATTATTTATCTGAAAAGTGATCTTTGGGTATCATCAGGCTGCCAAGGTGTCATAGAACACACATAAAAACCTCTGGTGTGGAGAGAAAAGGAAAAGAGGCTATTTATACATACTCCCTGCCTACACAAAAGGGATATGCCACACACTGCACCTTGGGTCATCTAGTATACGTCTGCATGGCTTTCTTCTCTCTTTGCATCTCTCCTTTGTTACTTCCAGGTGATGGTAACTGAGGATTACCTTCCACTAATTGAGGATCAAATTCAACATCCTGAGTCTGTTTTTATCAGAGAAGATGCGCTCAAAATTGCAAGAAACTTAACATTTACTCCAGCTTTAACAGAAAGGAAAATGAGCAGCTCACATGACAAGTCCAGATGTGGAGCAGCTTCAAAAGAGAAATGAGAGTGCTTTGGTTCTGCTCCTCCAACCCTATGAGCTCTTCCTTCTTTCCTGTGTGTGCTTCAAACTCAGGCTGACAGAAAGGGGCCTCCAGTGATTCTGGTCATCATGTGCAGATACTACAATATCAGCAGGGATAAAGGGGAGCATCTCTCCCCATATTTACCAGTTAGAAGCAAGAAAATGTTTCTGAGAGCCTCCTGTGGAGATTTCTTCATGTCTTATTGGCCAAGACTAGATAATATTCTTGTATCTAAACCAATTGTTGGCAAGGAGACTCTGAGCCTCATGATTGCCTTGGACTAATCTTTGAGGACAGAATGTACTTCGTAGACTCAATCTCAGTGATACAAGAAGTTTCTTCTAGAAGTACAATCTAACACTGCTTTTATGAAGGTGCCAATATTAAAAATTACACAAATAAATACAAGATATTTCCACTTTTCTCCCATTGGATTATATTTGTTTATCTTTGAGAAAATACCTCAGGCTTTAAGTCACAAGCTTCTAGATGAGAATCATAGCATGAACCCATTGGTGGCCTTCTGAGGTGTTCTAAAGGTGAATGCCATGCTGTGAAAAAAAGGCCAACTCCTCTGATGCTGCCAGGTCTCTTTCACTGTTCTCCCTGACAGACAAATCTTGCTGATAGAGAAGCTGCCAAAATCTGCCAGCCCAACTTTAAGACTTATCAGGCAATGTTGGGTTGACTGCTCAGGTTTTCAACACCATGGAATATCTCTAGTTTTCTCACTGAGTGTCAAAAAATTCTGCAAAGTGAGGGAATCTTAATACACTTTAATTAACACTAAATGTCTCAGCACTCCTAAGGGTAAAAAGGAGTATCTAAATCTAACATAAAAAGCTGAGTTATATGACTCCAAATCATTTGGAATTTTAAATTTTAAAATGAAGACCAGGATGTTTATAAAGTCCTGGCCCATCCTGGTCTTGAAACCTCCTATCTCAGAATGTAAAATTTGAAAATGAATGAGCAATATGGTCTAGCATGCATACTACCTGAACATTTAAATAAAGATGATAAATGAGTGATCTGTCCTTAGGAGTAAAGAGAGAAAGAAAGAGGAACTAGAATGGGCAAATGGAAAAGCATAGCTTTTGTACTCTGTGAAGGACACTGTCCTGTAGAAGATTCAGTGAAGGGAGGAAGGAGCACTAAAATGTTTCAGGGCCTCATTTGAAGCTGGGGTATGGATGCACATGTAGCTAAGGTAAGGACCCTACATTGCCTGCAGTGGGGGTAGAGGGTGAACTTTGAGGAAGGAAATTGCACTCTCTTCTCTGGACCTTTTCAGTAATGTTAAGTCCAGACTATTAGATCTGACTTGGGCTTGATCTCTTGGTGACCGTGGGAGACTACAATATAATGCTTCTTCTGACAAGCTAATCCTGAATCTGGGAACCCCTCACACTTCCAGGTAAGCTCCTGCTCCATTTGTATTTCTCCATAGCTGGCCAATAGGAGAACCAAGGAGAAAGGAACTTATGTTTTGGAGACGTGTGGTGGTTGTTTCAAGTTCTGTGTCCTTAATACGCTTCCTTCGGCCTCACTCCCCCGTAAGTTTCAATTCCCCCACTGACTATCTTTTCCCAGATAAACTCCTCACTCTTTGCCATGGTAGGTTGAGCAATGCTTTCCTGGTGTCTCATAACACTCTCCATGTACTTGTTCAGAATTTATCTTGTATGTGTCTCTCTCATGCCAGAATGTGAGCTCTTCTAGGGCAAGCAACCAATCTTATTCATTTATGTATCCAGCTCCTGACAGAGTACTCAGCACATATTAAGTACTCAAATAATGTTTGATTCATTGAACAGGAATTGCTCAAGCAATAAAATGAAGAGGCATCCCTTTCCCAGGAATGTCTCAGAGTGCCTTTCCAACCTATACCCCTGACCTTTGTACTCTACAGGGAACATTAAGGTGTTTTGGTGACATGTTTTAGTGGTCTGTCATAGGTATCTCTATGGAGCTTTTCCATAATAATTCAGGAAAATGAAAAGAAAATTCTGTAACATTTTAGTTCCAAATGCATTATCAAACCTATCAGGTTATTAATATGCAGCTAGCATGATGATCAGGATTTAGTATTAAATATCATTATAATTTTTGTTCATTCTAAGGTCACCAGTATCAATCTCCCAATAAATCAAGTCAAATTTAATACATATCAAAGAACATGATTAATAATAGTAAGACACTATCAACTAATAAGGGTTCCAAATGTGAGTTTGAGATAATCTGTGACTGAGAAAATCCAATGAGAAGAAAATTATTTGAAAGTTATTTTTAACCTGATGGAAAAAAGAAGTGAGCTAAAATTACACCGTCTACTATAAGATTTCAAATTCAAACATCTGAGTTCCTTTTGAAAGAAGGAAACTCAAAATGCATCCATCCTCTTAAAGAGTGAAAGACATGAGATCCTCTAATCCTTCCCTGTCACTTAGTCTCCTTCACTCCTCCACAGAAGGCAGAACATGGAGCCATTAGGAACTGTTGTGGTGGTTTTAGAAAGGTGAGGGCTAAAAGCTTTGATGTGAGAAGTCAGGATTTCCTTGAATCCATATTGGCTATTTTCTAGAAGGGAGACATGTGAGAAATCATGTAGCTTCACTGACAGGGATGGACTGAGCTCAGGCAAGACACAGATGTTTGATAATGTTCCTCAACATGTGGGCTTTCTACGCTTCTGCATTTATACCCTCTTATCTGAGAGCCAAGGGACAAAAGCCACCTAAGGTTCCCTGATACAGTAATCAGGCCCTCAAACCTGTCCTCTCTGGCTTTGGATATTTTGAATTCAAATCCAAACAAGATAAATCTACCTTGTTCAGGGGCTGCTTTTAGCTGGCAAACAAATTCATGAAGATGGTATAATAGCTTAACCTTTTACCTGTTCAAGGAGTCATGTTTACATGGAGCCATAGATTTCAATACCTTCTTAACTCAATGATATGGTTAATGGTAGAACTGTCTAGAAACCCAGAGGAAGTGCTCTAATTGAGTAGAAAGGGATCCTTTACACCAGGGGACAATAAATTAAAGTACATTCATGCAGGGGGTTGCTCAAAGTGTTCCACTGGGAAGAAAATGTAAGCATTTATATTTATATTTTTGTTATCCTCTTGAATTTATTTGATAGTACATAATTTATTGGTTTAGTAGGGCACATTTAAGATTTAGAGATAAATTTACACATATTGATGTTGTGCGCTCTACAGTTTTTTCTTTCTGATAATGATGTGCCTTGTTCCATTCAAACCTTGCTATTCTGATGACTTTCTACATTATTTCAGACTTCAGAAGGTTTTTCCTTTCTGATTTGACTGCTCTAAAAGCCCTGGGCCTGGCTGTTTCCATTCCATTTCAGTAAATGTTTAAGGCATTGGACATGCAGCTATAAGGGCTGCTTTCTTTACTGCATAGAAAGAACACATGGCTGACTGAGCTAGGATATCACCATTCTCAATGTGTCATAAGCCCAGCAATATTGATCTGTATAGAGATTCTGCACCAACTTACAGATTGAGCAATGCTGAAGTGGTTATGGTTTTTAGATGCGTTGCCTACCAGTGCATGGTGCATTTCCTTCTTATGATGATGATTTTTTTTTTCTTACTCGCTTAAAGCCATCAGGTTGAAATGATCATCTTCTTTTCCTGGTAAAGAACTCCTGCCCTGTCTGTCTGCTTAGGGAATACAGTTAAAACCATTCAAAACAGAACTTCAATAGAATAAGAACACACATGTAAAACGTTTTAGAAAATTCTTAGATTCCAATTACAAAAGTACAGTGTGGAGATGAATGGAATCGAACATCTAAAGGGCACAAATGCATCTTAACAAAGCAAGAGAAAGGCTCCCTGACTATTGAAAATAGAACACACCAGGATGTTGAAATAGTTCTCAATTTCAAGTCCTGTGCTGCCAGGGTTTTATAAAATACTTTCTATAAAATATGTTACTAGCTTCTTAAGCTATTCACTTTCTTCAGTAGCTTTGGGTTTATGAGAAGGCTAGAATAACTTAGAAAGAGGAAAAGACTCATCTGGGTCAAAGACTAACTATCCAGCTGAACATGGAAACAAAGACGTGGACATCTCCAGCAAAGCTCCAAAGGAATACTATGTATTGGACTTATATAAAGAGAAGAAAAAAAAAACAAACTATCTTCTGTGCATTTCTTTTAGTGACAGAGAATGGAGTAAACCCTGTATTTTCAAGAGAGAGAGGAGAAATCAGCCTGCCACTATAATTTTCCATTTATTTACGGATAATTATCCTGGGAGATCCCGTTGCATATGCTTCTTTTATCTCGTTAGCATCTGAGGGAATTCTGCCTTGATTCTTCCCTATGTCTAGCTTCAAAAAATTATATAAATTTAGAAACTTGATAGATATTACTAACATTGGTATTACTGGATCTTACCAGACTTGAAACTCAAATATGATCGCAGCACACTTACTGTTCCTAAAGTCCTGAAGGGTTTCCAGCCTCCTTTACTCCATGTGAATTCAAATCCCTTCCTCCCAAGAAATTCCCCCAAACTAATTGAAAAGTTTTAACCACTGACAACAGTTTGGAGCCTTTCTCAGTTACTGATGGTTGGATATAAGGAGAAATAAAAGGGTGGAGGGATATCATCATATCTGTGGCTTTATGGTTTTCAGAGTCTGGAAACAATCTCTGATTTCTTTCCTGGAGCAAGGCCTGAGGCCTGAGATAACTAACTCTGCTAAGGGGTTCATTTGAATTAAGAGTAAACAAAATTATTCTTTAACCTCTGCAGTGAATCCAACCATTTTAAACGCCAATTGGCCGCAAATATTAAAAGGAGGCAAATGAAATGAGAATCAGAGAAACAAAGACATGGTCATCTAATTTGGGTCCTTAAGGATGTAACCTGCAGATGCCTGTGAGGCTTATGGGAGGTAGAGAGGCTTGTACTGAAAATCCAAGACCAAAATACTAATATCTATGCATTACACAGTCCATTCTAATGCAGTTTGAGACATCATTTCATGTTGTACCTGAAAGAGTCGATGGAGTAAAGGTGGGGCAGACTTGGGTGGAGGACGAGATCAGACACATTCTTTGCAGCCTTTTTACTATATTTCCAAGGATATCCTTTTCTGTCCTAAGTCATTCAACCATTGAGACATCTTTGGCTGATACATATTATTACTGTCTTTAGAATCAGTTTTCATACTGGCAGAATTGTGTGCCTATGTGTTTTTATCTAGACAGACCTATTTTAAAATCTTGAAAACCATCATTTACTAGGTGCCATATTAGTTATTTAATCCCTCTTTATTTTTAAAACAGGAACAAAAATATGTCCCTCAAAGTATTCTAGGAAGGTTAATTTGGAGAATATTTATAAGGTAATTTATTATTGGACATTACTTTTAATGTTCCAAACAGCAATTACTTTTGCACCAACATAGTAACTCACACTAAATACTCAGGAAATCTTCGTTCTTCCCCATCCTACCCTTTAACACTTCAGAGATCCACAGGGCATCGGTATCTATCCCCACATACCCACCCCAATTAATTCTTTGAAACATAAATTCAAAAACTGAGCAGTTCTTTCTTTCTTTTCCTTTTTTTTTTCTTTTTCTTTGAGATGAAGTCTCACTCTTGCCCCCTAGGCTGGAGTACAATGGCACGATCTCGGCTCACTCCAACCTCCACTTTCCGGGTTCAAGAGATTCTCCTGCCTCACTCTCCAGAGTAGCTGGGATTACAGGAGCCTGCCACCACTTCCAGCTAATTTTTGTATTTTTAATAGAGATGGGGTTTCACCATGTTGGTCAGGCTGGTCTTGAACTCCTGACCTCAGGAGATCCGCCCACCTTGGCCTCCCAAAGTGCTGGGATTACAGGTGTGAGCCACCGCTCCTGGCTGAGCAGTTTTCTTTCTATCAGTGAAGTCCTATGACAGGAAAACAGATGAAGAGAAACCTAAAAAAAAATAAATAAAGTGGTGGGGCAAAAGAAAACAAACGAACAAAAAACGTGGATTCTATTACTCTGGATCCAAAACAACCAAGCAATTGTATCAGTTTAGCCAAGCATTACATCAGGTCAATAAAAAATAATCAACCAAGCAATTTGCTTAATGGTTGATTGAGATAATGGCATCAAAAGAATTTCAAGCAGAAGGTTTTTGTGAATATCTCACTTTGATCTTTCCTGCTTCTCCTTCCTATTCCATTTGTCTGTTGTGTATTTTTTTTTGGGGGGGGGGACTTTAAAAACTATAAAATAAGTTCATTATAAAACAACTAAGCAAAAGAAAAATCTATAAAGTGAAAAATGAAATTTCTGTCTTATTCCATCATACTCCTTTGAGAAAGCCATAACACCCTGCATTTACTGTTCTTCAGTCTACTTTATTTAGCAAGTTATTTTGATCATCTTTGCAAAACAGTGTGTAAAGAGCCTCTCATTCATTTTAACTGTAATGAGTATGGCATTTAAAAATATACCCGACATATTTAATCAATCTCCTTATCAATGGACATTTTCCTGCTCTTCTTTGATGAAGTCCTACTGAATCACTTATTTCATGGGTTTCTGCATCAGAGGAAAAGTTGGAATATCTCTGCCAAGGGTACATCTTTGGATCCTTGAGAAATAGGAGGTCCCGGGGACAGATATTACAACCATTTATTTTATTTATTTTTTATTATACTTTAAGTTCTGGGATACATGTGCAGAATGTGCAGGTTTGTTACATAAGTATACATGTGCCATGGTGGTTTGCTGCATCCATCAACCTGTCATTTACATTAGGTATTTCTCCTAATGCTATCCCTCCCCTTGTCCCCCAGCTCCCAACAGGCCTTGGTGTGTGATGTTCCCTGTCCTGTGTCCATGTGTTCTCATTGTCCAGCTCCCACTTATGAGTGAGAACATGTGTTTTGTTTTGTTCCTGTGTTAGTTAGATGAAAATGATGGTTTCCAGCTTCATCCATGTCCCTGCAAAGGACACGAACGCATTCTTTTTCATGGCCGCATAGTATTCCGTGGTGTATATGTGCCATATTTTCTTTACCCAGTCTATCATTGATGGACATTTGGGTTGGTGCCAAGTCTTTGCTATTGTAAATAGTGCCACAATAAACGTAAGTGCCCAGGTGTCTTTATAGCAGCATGATTTATAATCCTTTGGGTATATACCCAGTAATGGGATTACTGGGTCAAATGGTATTTCTTGTTCCAGATCCTTGAGGAATCGCCACTGTCTTCCACAATGGTTGAACTAATTTACACTCCCACCAGCAATGTAAAAGCTGTTCTATTTGTCCACATCCTCTCCAGCATCTGTTGTTTCCTGACTTTTTAATGATCACCATTCTAACTGGTGTGAAGATATTACAACCATTTTTCTAAGTAGTTAAATGGTGAATGAGAAAAGTCTCATTCAGCAATGTGATTTTAATGAAGGTACATTTTTGTGCATTAACTAGCATTTTTGTGTGCTTGATAATTTTTGGAAACACTTCGAAATTCTGTTAGATTTATTATATCTTGTCTTTAGCTCTCACAGTACTGTGGTTCGTCATCTGGCTTCTGTCCAACCTCAATTGTCACTCCTTCCCCACCTGATTACCAAGCTGTAGTCACTTGGTCGCTAAGCACTGAGGCTTACACTTCACCCCACCTTACCTCTGTATGTGGTGTGGTCTGTGCCACAAATCCTGCCTTCTGCTTATCTTTCTAGTGAATGTTTCATGTTCCGAACCTTTACTTATTGCTTCCCCTGTAAATCTCTTCCTCTTCCTCATCTTGTCTCATTCCACTAAACATAGCTGTTTTCTCCTTCCCACTTCCATTGCACTGTGTCTACAGTAATAATATGTTTAAAGTCTGACTTTTTCTCTAGGGAATAGGATTCATGAGGGCAGGTACTACATTGTGTTTGGGCTAGTCTGTAGCCCAGGGAAACTGATGCCTAGATATCAGGTGATTGTGTGACTCTAACCCACTTGACTCAAAGGGAAGCTACCTAGAGATCCACTTTTCTTTTTTGGTGGGGAGGAGAGATTAATATTTTATTATTGTTATTATTATTACATTCCAAATTTTATTTTAGATTCTGGAGTACATGGGCAGGTTTCTTACATGGGTCTGTTGCATGATACTGGGGTTTGGGGTACAATTTATCCCATCACCTGGTTAGTAACATAATATCCAATAGTTTTTCAATTCTTGCCCCCCTCTCCTGCTTCCCCCAATAGAGGTCTCAGTGTCTATTGCTGCTGTTTTTATGTCCATGAGTACCCAATATTTACTTCCTATTTTTAAGTAAAAATATGCAGTATTTGGCTCTCTATTCCTGTATTAATTCACTTAGGATAATGGCCTCCAGCCACTCCATGTGGCTGCAAAGGACATGATTTTTTTTTTTTTAATGACTGCATAGTATTCCATGGTATATACATACTACCATTGATGGGCATCCAGGTTGATTCCATGTCTTTGCTATTGTGAATAGTGCTACAGTGAAGATATAAGTGTATGTGTCTTTTTGGTAGAACAACTTATTTTCTGTTGGATATATATCTAGTAATGAGATTGCTGTGTTGAATGGTAGTTCTAAGTTATTTGAGAAATCTCCAAACTGCGTTCCACAGTGGCTGAACTAATTTACATTCCCACCGACAGCACATAAGCATTCCCTTTTCTCCACAGCCTCACCAGCATCTGTTGATTTTTGAGTTTTTAATAATAGCCCTTCTAACTGGTGTGAGATCGTATCTCAGTGTGTTTTGGATTTGCATTCTCGGATGATTAGTGATGTTGAGCATTTTTTCCTGTGTTTGTTGGCCACTTGTGTATCTTCTCTTGAGATGAGTTTTCTCATGTCTTTTGCTCACTTTTTAATAGGATTATTTGTTTTTTGCTTGTTCAATTCTTTAAGCTCCTTATAGATTCTGGATATCAGACTTCTGTTGGATGCATAGTTTATGAATATTGTATCCCATTCTGTAGGTTGTCCATTTACTCTGCTGACAGATTCTTTTGCTGTATAGAAGTTCTTTAAGTACCACTGATCAATATTTATTTTTGTTGCAATTTTTTTTGAGAACTTGGTCATAAATTATTTCCTAAGATCAATGTCCAGAATTGTGTTCCTGCCTATGTTTTCTTCTAGGATTCCTATAGTTTCAAGCCTTAAATTTAAATCTTTAATATATTTTGAGTTAATTTTTGTATACGGTTAAAAGCATCCAGTTTCATTCCTCTGCACCATTTAGTGAATAGAGGGTCCTTTCCCCATTGCTTATTTTTGTTGACTTGTGGAAGATCAGATAGATGTAGGTGTGTGGCTTTATTTCTGAGTTTTCTATTCTGTTCCCTTCTTCTATGTGTCTGTTTTTGTACCAGTATCATGCTCTTTTGGTTACTATAGTATTAGAATATAGTTTGAAGTCAGATAATGTGATGCTTCCAGCTTTGTCCTTTTTGCTTAGGATAGCTTTGGTTATTTGTCTATTTTTGTTCCGTATGAATTTTAGAATAGTTTTTTCTAGTTCTGTGAAAAATGACATTCGTAGTTTGATAGGAATCTATAGAATGATTTGGGCAGTATGACTATTTTATCAATGTTGATTATCCAATCAATACACATGGAATGTTTTTCCATTTATTTTGTCATCCATGATTTTTTTCCAGGAAATCTCTCTTTGTAGAGATCTTTCATCTCCTTGGTTGGTGGTATTCCTAGATATTACATAATTCTTTAGCTATTGTAAATGAGACTGCATTTTAAACTTTATTCTTATCTTGAATATTATTTGTGTATAGAAATACTAGTTATTTTTGTACATTGATTTTATATCCTGAAACTTTATTAAAGTCATTTATCAGTTCCAGGATCATTTTGGTGTGTTTTCTAGATGGGCTTTCTAGGTACTGAATCATATCGTCTGTTAAGAGAGATAGTTTGACTTTTTCTTTTCCTATTTAGATGTATTTTCTTTCTTTTTCTTCCTTGATTGCTTTGACTGGGAGTTCCAGTACCATGATGAATAGGAGTGGTGAGAGTGAATATTCTTGTCTTGTTGCAGTTCTCATGGGGAATTATTCCAGCTTTGCCCCATTCAGTATGATGTTGGCTGTGGGTCTGTCATAGACAGCTTTCGTTATTTTAAAGAATTTTCCTCTGATGCCTAGTTGGTTGAGCTTTTTATTCCGAAGGGATGTCGAATTTTATCGAAATCCTTTTCTGTATCTATTGGTATAATTATATGATTTCACTCTTAATTCTGTTTATGTGGTGAATCACATTTAATGATTTGCGTATATTGAACCAACCTTGCATCTCAAGAATGAAGCTTGCTTGATTGTGGTGGATTAACTTTTTGATGTGCTACTGCTTGATGTGGTTTGCTAATGTTTTGTTCAGGCTTTTTGCATCTATCTTCACCAGGGATATTGGCCTGTAGTTTTCCTTTTTTTGTGTGTCTTTCCTAGGTTTTATTGTCAGGTGATGCTGGCTTTGTAGAATGAGTTAGTGAGGAGCTCCTCCTCTTTGATTTTTTGAAATTGTTTCAGAATTGGTACCAGCTCTTTTTTGTATATCTGGTAAAATTCAGCTGTAAATCTATCTGGACTGGGCCTTTTTGTGGCTGGTCAGTTTTCTGTTACTGATTCAATTTCAGAACTCAATATTGGTCTGTTCAGGGCTTCACTTTCTTCCTGACTCAATCATGGGAGATTGTGTGTTTTCAGGAATTTATCCATTTCCTTTGGACTTTTTAGTGTGTGTCAATGAAAGCGTTTATAATAGTTTCTAAGCATCTTTCTCATTTCTGTGGGATCAATTGTAATGTCTCCAACATTTCTCATTGTAGTTATTTGGGTCTTCTTTTTTGTTGTTAATCTAGCTAACAGTCCACATACCTTGTTTATCCTTTCAAATAATCAGCTTTTGGTTTTGTCAATTCTTTATATGGATTTTGGGGTCTCATTTTGTTTAGTGCTGTTGTGGTTTTAGTTATTACCTTCTGCTAGCTTTGGAGTTAGTTTGTTCTGTTTTCTTCTAGTTCCTGTAGGTGTGACGTTAGATTATTCATAAGAGGTCTTTCTAACTTTTTGAGGTAGACATTTATCACTGTGATAAATTAGTCTTAACTGCTTTTTTGCATCCCAGAGATTTCACTATCTAGAGTCCCTGTTTTCATTTATTTCATTTTTTTTCTTTCTGTTTTAATTTCATTGTTTACCCAAAGGTCATTCAAGTGTAAGCTGTTTAAATTCATGTAATTGTGGGTTTTGGGATAACTTCTTGGTATTGATTTCTATACTTCTATGATCTGAGAGTATTATTGGTGTGATTTTGATTTTGTTAAAAAATTATTAAGGTTATGGCCAAGAATGAGGTTGATCTCGGAGTATGTTCTGTGTGCAGATGAGAAGAATATATATTTTGTGGTTGATGGGTGGAGTGTTCTGTAACTATCGATTTGGTCCAATTGGTCATGTCAAAATTTAGAAATTTTTGCTAGTTTTCTGCCTCAATGTCCTAACACCATAAGTAGGGGGTTGAAGCCCCCCAGTATTATTGTATAATTGTCTAATCCTTTTTATAGGTCTGGAAGTACTTGCTTTATTAATGTTCTCCAATGTTGGGTGTATATATATTTAGGATAGTTAAATCTTCTTGTTGTATTGAACTTTTTTAAATTGTGTAATGTCTTTTATTTTTCTTTGGTACTGTTGTTGGTTTAAAGTTTGTTTTATCTGATGTAAGAATAGAAGCCCCAGCTCTTTTTTGTCTTCCCTTTGAGTGATCTTTCTCTGACCCTATGCTTTGAGCCTATGGGGGTTGCTACGTGTGAGAGTGTTCTCTTGAAGACCCATGTTGGATGGGTCTTTTTTTATATATAATTCAATTTGCTAAGTTGCCACTTTGTACTTTTATGTGGTGGCATTTAGCTCATTTATATTTGAGTTTAATATTGATATGTGAGGTTTTAATCTCGTCATGAAGTTAACTCATTGCTTTATAGTTTCTATTGTTTGGTGGCTTTATAGGGTCTGTGGGTTATTACGTACTGAAGTTTGTTTTTATGGTAACTGGCATCATTCTTTCATTTTCATGTTTAGAACTTCCTTAATAATCTCTTATAAGGCTGGTCAAGTGGTAACAAATTCTCTTAGTACTTACTTGTCTGGAAAAGAATTCATTTTCCTTCTCCTCTGAAGCTTAGTTTGGCAGGATATGAGATTCTTGGTTATAAATTATTTTCTTGAAGAATGCTGAAAATAGATCCCTAATCTCTCATAAGGTTTCTGCTGTGAGATCCACTGTTAGCCTGATGAGTTATCCTGTGTACATGATTTGACTTTTTTCTCTAGCTGCCTTTAAGGCTTTTTCTTTAGTGTTGACTTTGGAAAGTCTGGTAACCATATGCCTTGGCGATGTGTATTTTGTGTAGTATCTGGCAGGTCTTGTATCTGGATGTCTACCTCTCTAGCAAGGTTAGGGAAATTTTCCTGAATTATTCCCTGAGAAGTCTTTGCCATGTTGTTTACATTTTCTTCTTCTCTCTCAGGAATACCAACAATTTGTAGGTTTGGTTGCTCTACATAATCCCATATTTCTTAAAGGCTGTTCATTTCTTAATTTTTTTTTTCATTTTTGTCTGATTGCGTTAGTTTGAAAGACCAGTCTTCAAGCTCTGAAATTCTTTATTTTGCTTGGTCCAGTCTATTGAAAAATCTTTCTACTGTATTTTGAAATTCCTTAATTCCTTTTTTCAATTTGAGAATCTCCTATTGATTTCTTTTTAAGATGTTTATATGGTCTTTCATTCCCTGCATTGCTTTAGAAGTTTCTTTGTGTTGATTTTAACCTTGTCTTGGATCTCATTGAGCTTTCTTACAATCCATGCTTTCAATTCTTTTTCTGTCATTTCTTAGTTTTCATTTTGGTTATGAACCATTCTGGAGAGCTAGTGTGATTCTTTGGAGGTGTCGCTGTATTCAGATTTCTCATGGTAGCAGAATTATTGGACTTGTTCCTTCTCATCTGGAGATGCTGGCCCTTCTAATTTTTGTACTTATTTTCATGTAGGTAGGATTTTTTCCTTCTTTCTCTGTATTATTATTTCTTTTGTTCTCTTTTCCTTTACCCCCTACCTAGGAGGTGTGACTGTAGAGCATGTGGGGTAGGGTCTTTTGGCTTTGCTTCTATAGCCCTATGCACTTCTATCAGCATATTTTATATTGGGATGTGAGATCTGACCCACAAGCCAGTAGATGACACTTATGAGTTAAAGCCATCTACTAGTATACAGCACTGGGTATACACTTGATCACTGTTTACTAGGAAAAGCTCTCCATTTCTGCATGCAATGGCCTGATCCATGGAGTACAGAGGGGTATAAGCTCACTGCTCTGCCTGAGTGAGGGGGCAAGATGGGCAGGGCCAGGTGAGGTAGGCCCACCTGCAGGTCCCCCAGTGGCAGGCACAGGCACCAATGCCAAGGAAGAGATGTGTGCTTAGGCATGGAGCTGGGAAACCTCCTCAATCCCAAGTTCTCTGCACAGGGAAGGGGGTGACCTAAACACCTAACTGGTGACCTAACTCCTAACCTAACACCTAACTGGAGAGTGTGTGCCCCAGAAGCCTGGAGAT
Source organism: Papio anubis (assembly GCF_008728515.1). Taxonomy (NCBI): domain Eukaryota; kingdom Metazoa; phylum Chordata; class Mammalia; order Primates; family Cercopithecidae; genus Papio; species Papio anubis. Next base: position 37,238,622 of record NC_044988.1, on the reverse strand, counting down.
CTACTTGGGAGTGGAGCAGATAGGTCCCCACTGCACTACAATCTCTGCACAGGAAGGGAGGGACAGCTCAGGCAGCTGGTTCAGCTGAGCAGGGTGTTCTGAATGCCTGGAGATCAGTATGGGTTAGAGCAGAGTGGACCCCACAGCACCATGATCTACACCCAGGAAGGTGAGACAGCTTAGGTTGCTCAATCAGGTGTGCAGGCACTCCAAATGCCTGAGGATCTGCCTGAGCATAAAGTGGAGTGAGCTCCCCTGTACCAGAATCTCTTCTCAGGAAGAGTGGGGTGAGGTGAACCAGGGGCGAAGGCATCCCCTGCGCCAGAGTCTATCAGGAAAAGGGAAGTGGGGTGATCCAGGTAAGCAACTGCTCTGAATGCCTAGAGATCTGCCTAGGCATGAAGCAGAGAAGACCCTGCTCCACCGTGATCTCTGCGCAGGAAGAGTGGGGCAACTCAGGCTGACAATCTAGACAAGCAGGTGCTTTGGATACAGGGAGCTCTTCCTGGGCATGTAGTGTAGAGGGCTACATTATACCACAATCTATGTCCAGGAAGGATGGGATGTCTTAGGCTGCTGAAGCAGGTAAGCAGGTGCTCTGGATGCCTGAGGATCCGCCTGAGTTTGAAGTGGGGAAGGCCCCTCTGCACGAGGCTCTCTGCACAGAGACGGGTGGAGCAGCTCAGGTTGCTAGTTCATGGTAGTGGGCACTCTGAATGCCTGGGATTCTGCCTGGGCAGAAAGGACCCTGCTGCAGCACGATCTCAGGGGAAGAGATTGGGACACCCATCAATGGTATATGCAGACTGATTCCAGGTTACCAAGCTGGTCTGGCTGCAAGTTTCATCATCCAGGAAAAACTGTGTCTGTACCAGCTCTTCTTCTGTCCCAGATTGGTGATGGGGGAAAACACAATTCCAGTGCCTCCTGCTGAAGTGCTTTTCACAATTCTGGCTATGGAGGCCCCTCTCCCACTCCAGAGAAAATACTCCAATCTCTGGCCCAAGACTAAAATGCTTACACAGCTATGCTGCCAGGTTGTCAAAGAATGACTGACTTTGTATGTGCCCAGATTAAAAATGGCACCCTACTCTCAATCCTGGGTCTGTGAAAATGCCTGCAACATTTCCTGGTGTCTTTCTCTCACGGCATCTCTAAGCCTCTTCCCAAGTTAGCTCCAGGGCTTCAGAGAAACAGAGTGGTCTCGTTTGGCCTGGGTTGTTGAGATCTCCAGTGGGAAGGTGAGTCACAGAGGGAGGCTCTCTGCCTCTCTCATGCACTAGGGCTTCACTCACTTTTATCCAGACACTGTCATGGGTGCTGTTTGCTTACATTCTCATCCCCCGGATCTGGGGTGGCTTTCATGATTATAGTGGATTTCCATTTTCCTTCTTGAATTAAAGCTCACAGAGATAATTATCATGTACTATCTTGCTATTTCCAAGTGGCAGAGACACACTAAAAGCCTCTAATCCACCATTTTGGAGAATAAATGCCTTTTTTTTTTGAGTTGGGGTCCTGCTCTGTCACTCAAGCTCTAGAGTGCAATGGTGTGATCATTGTTCACTGCAGTCTCAAACTTCTGGGCTCAAACTATTCTCCCACTTCAGCCTCTCAAGTAGCTGAAACTACAGGGGCGTGCCACTATGCCCAGCTAATAAAAAACACTTTGTTTTGAGATGGGGGTCTCACTTTGTTGCGCAGGCTGGTTCTGAACTCCTGACCTCAAGTGATCTTCTCCCTTGGGTCTTCCAAAGTGCTAGAATTACAACCATGAGCCACTATACCCAGCCATCATCCTCTTTTCATCTAACATAGGCTCTAGATGAGAGAAACTGATAGGCACTACTATAGTCTGAAAGTACATGTGGACAGTTTTATAGGATGGTTATTTCGTAAGTTGCCTTTTCTGCCTAACCTGCCATCACACTGAGAGTTATGTCATCCCTTCTTTACAGTATACTTTTCCCACTGCTAAGTAATGCTCCACAATGCATTGTAGCATCCAGTACAATAGCAGTTTCCATATGGCTCCTCACACATTTACTTCTATGCTCATTGGCAATTTAGAATGGCATTGTTCATTATATTTCAGATGTCAGCCTGGCTGGAGCCTATCCAAGGATGTGTACTTAAACTGTCAGCAACTGAAAGGCTGACATTGGGCATGACTCATTACCGTGCAATAGATGTGAGAGAGCATTTCAGGGGAAAATCAGCTTTAATCAGTGTCAGTAGATGCCATGTGATTTTCCCCAGCACTGATAATGATGCATCAATTCAGAAATGACAGCTGCTGGACACCCCCTGTTGCGTCATTTATGCTCCTCTATGCCACCAGGTTTTAAACTCCAGTCACTGATCTAATTTGCTCCTATTTTTAGAGGATCAACAGCAGTAACAACAAAGACATAAATAAGTATCCTTTCGAAATAAATTAGGTATGTAACCAGAATGATTATCATGACTGTAACTAAATACTGGCCTTTGTGATCACAGAGAAGGTTTTTTTGCTTACCTACTGCTTGCATGGAAAAGTAAGATTTCCGGATTTTTGGAGATATTCCTAAAGGTAACATCTCATGTGCTTTTTAATAGCTTATTTAAGTTTGGTACAATCCCTGTAAAGTAGATTGATATCATCATCTCCATTTTGCAGCTGAGAAATCTGAGGTTCAATAAAGTCAATAATTAAATCATTTGTCCCACTGAGAGTCATTAAAAGTCAGGAAGGCTCAAACTAAAATGTTCTGCCTCTATGGCTTTCTAGAGGAGAATTGATGACAAAAAAAGTTCTGGACCAAATCAATCAATAATCCAAATTGCAAATACTCCAAAGAGCTCTAGACAAGAACAGCCATCAAAATAAAGAAGCTGAAAGAAAAAAACTTTTATCAAGTGTTTTCCATTCACCTATTATTGGCCCAAGAAATGGAAGCCATCTCCAGCTTCACGCAAGTTACCACAGAAGCACCTTGACAAAGTCTCAAGAGCTGTATATTTTTCCATTTTGTCGCTACCATGGAAATACTGCCTGTTCAATTATCATCACGTTAGTTCCATTGGTAGTTTCCCAGAAGGAAATGGGCAAATATATCTCTGCTTATAATACAGCTTTGTAAACAGATAATCAGACATTTCTTCTGGTGGTGAGCAAAGCTATTGTCTTCTCAAGACCCTCTGAGACAAAAACCTGAGGAATTATGATGTTATAGTATCACATCCTTGCCCCTAGGATATTTAGTATGAAATCCTTTTTCCTTATTTTACTATAACTTACTTGTTTTCTCTTGCTATGCCTTAATAACTCTGAGAAATGGAAAATCTGAATGCCATGGCTGTTCCCATTTACTGGGGGTTTTAAAGATAGTTTTCAGGAGGCTCCCAAAGGTCTTCAACTGCGTGTCTGATGGACTCCAGGACCTCTTAGACTTGTAAAGCTCCTTTCTTTCTATAGGAATATTTGGAAAGCAATAAATAATTTCTGAACATTTGGCAAACACTTAATTCTCACTAGGAAATAGCATAGGTACAAACCCACTCACTAAACCACAGAAGCCTGGCACACATTTGTAAAAAAAGAAATAGGACTATGAGTCAAGCAATCAAGATAAGTTTATATATACAGTTGCTTCCCTTCAGCAGAAACATTTGGCAAAGTAGATGTCCTTGACATCTTTAGAATGATATGGAAAATTATCAATTGCATGATAATACAGTTAGTGTATGTATTGATTGTTAAATTATTTTAGCAAATATTTTGATTATATTAGAGGAAAGCTTAGTGTATATTATGTATCTCCAAGCTATATTAGAATATTCTTGTTTCATCTTTCTTTCTTTTAAAAAATAAAACCTTTTGTTTCTGGCAAGAAACAGATACCTTTCAGGTAGTTAGATTTTTAGGAAGTGATTTTTGTTATATTGACAAATATTAACAAATTGTTTTGAAGTAATTGTGTATTGGTGAGAATCGACTAATTAATGATAATAGGTTAATAATTACAAAAAAGGGTAATAATCAGTGGGTGCTGGATAGATGGTTGATATACTTTTCAGTTGAAGCTCTTTAATTTTTTAAAGTATTTGAATTGGTTCTTAGAGAGCGTGCTTAAAATATATAAAAATGACTGGACCCCTCTTTAGCTCATGGCACCACTGGCAAGGCTTGCAGCTGACATAAGACACCATATCTTGGGCTTTCCCTTTCAGAGAACCGGGAAACAGCTGATGAATAAGGGAGTAGAGCATGGTCACATGATTAATTTTATCAAATGGGATGTTAGCAGAAGTAATATATTTCACTTCCTGGACATAGGGGTTAAGAAATGAGTGTTCTTTCTTCATGTTTTCTTTCTGTTTCCACCAGTTGGTGAACATGAGTATGAAGAACTTGGAAACTATATAATCACTATGAATGGAACCAGAATATGAATGGGACCTGGGCATTTGAGTCACTAGGTAAAGAACTACACATTGACCTGGAACTGTTATCAGATTGTTATGTGAGATAATTTCTGTTATATAGAGACACTGAAATTTTATTTTGTGTTGTTTTCATTAGAGCTGGTGTTACTCTAAGTAACATAGGTCAAAACTCTGAAAAGTCATTGGTTTGCCCATTAAAATGGGTCAGGCAATCTGACAGCACCACGAGTTTTAGACTTACTGGTCTCTTGGTGATAACCTCTGGCCAGCTGCAATTCTTCTCTCACCCACTAGAAAAATAGATGACCTGGGGTCTGGAAGGTTAAAATGGCCAGGACAACTCTTCTTTAATTTTGCCAGCTTCAAGAATATCAGGAGAGTAAACACATTTCATGTTTTCTGTTCTGCTAAAATTTTCAATACTGACTAAGAGAGTTTGGGATGATAGCGTCTCAAAATATAGGTTATTAAATGTTTGAATGTCAATTTTTCCCATATACATCATTTTCTTACCATATCATGACATGCAAAAGCATTAAAACAACATAGGCAAATATTAAATATTTCATCAATAAATTGAATGATAAGTATATATTAATCAGGGCTCTCCAGAGAACAGAACCTACAGGCTATATAGGGATATATAAGAGAGGGTTTATTATGCGAATTGCCTGATATGATTATGGAGGCTGAAACATCCCACAAAAATGTCTGCAAATTGGAAAAGCAGGGAAGCTGGTGGTGTAATTCAGCTGGAGTCTGAAGGCCTGAGAAGCCAAGGGAATCAATGGTGTGACTCCCAATCTGAAGCTGAAGGCCTGACAACTGAAGGATGGGGGAAGAGGGACTGCTAGTGCAAGTCCTGGAGTCCACAGGCTAGAGAACCTGGAATTCTGATGTTCTAGTCAGGAGAAGATGGATGTCACAGTTCCAGAAGAGAGAGTAAATTTGCTCTTCTTCTACCCATTTGCTCCATTTGGGTTCACAACAGACTGGATAATGCCCTCCCACATTGGTGAGGGTAATCTTCTTAGTCTACTGATTAAAATACTAAACTCTTCTGGAAACACCCTCACAGACATACTCAGAAGTAATGTTTCCTAGCTATCTGGATATCCGTTAACCCAATCAAATTAACAACTAAAATGAACCATCACAGAGTGCATGTTTTTCAAAGTTGCTACGGAGACCAGGATGAAAGGGACAGGTAATACAACAGACAAGAGAATAATTCTTTTGCTCTCATGCATCCAATCTATTTCTTATGTCATATTTGACCTCAAATATCCTTGTCCTTTTTTATTCTTCTAGTTAATTCCTATAGGTCTTTCAAAATTCTCACTTCCTCTAGGAAGCCTTGTCTTCTTCTACCCGTAGTTGATTTGTATTTATTTTCTCTGTACTTTCTTAGTGTCTGGGCATGTCTCTATTTTTGTACTCACATATAGCCCCATGTTTTGATTACATTTATGAGGTTTTTTTTTTTTTTTTTTTTTTTGGTTTGGTAGTCTGCAATTTTTTTCTTATGGCAGACACTCTATCTTATTTAATGCTGTATCTTCAAAGTCTAGCATTTTGATTATTTTATTTATATCCTTTCCTTCCTTCCTTCCTTCCTTCTTTCTTTCTTTTTTTCTTTCCCTTTCTTTCTTTCCTTCCTTCCTTCCCTCCCTCCCTCCCTCCCTCCCTCCCTCCTTCCTTCCTTCCTTCCTTCCTTTCTCTCTCTTTCTTTCTTTCTTTCTTTCTTTCTTTCTTTCTTTCTTTCTTTCTTTCTTTCTTTCTTTCTTTCATTTTTTGAGACGCAGTCTTGCTCTGTCTCCAGGCTGGAGGGCAGTGGTGTGATCTTGTCTCACTGCAACCTCTGCCTTCTGGGTTCAAGTGATTCTCCTGCCTCGGCCTTCTGAGTAGCTGGGACTACAGGCACAACTAATTTTTGCATTTTTTAGTAGAGACAGGGTTTCACCATGTTGGCCAGGATGGTCTCGATTTCTTGACCTTGTGATCCGCCCACCTTGGCCTCCCAAAGTGCTGGGATTACAGGCATGAGCCACGGCGCCCGGCTATATCCTGTCTTTTCCTAAGACTAATTTATGTTGGTTGGTATCCTCAATGAACAAAAGACCAAATCACTATATTTTTTAAAAAAAATCAATAATCACAAATGATAAACTCAAATGAGCAAGGTAAAATAAAAGTGTATCAAGGTAAATTTTCTACTTTGTTAAAAAATAATAAATACAAAATGGAAACAAAAACAAAAATATGCTCTGTTGCAAATAAAAATGTAGGATTCATGGCTTTTCAAAAACTAATGTAAAAATAATCTGAAGTTTTAGAGGACCACAAGTTTGGAAGGAGCTGAAGAAGAGAAGAGATGCTGCATAAATACAAGTAGAGGGGCCTGATTAGAACAGAGGATAGTGCCATATGCTCTCTAGGGTGAGGGTACAGCATTCTTTATAATGACAGGTGTCATTATATTCAAGAGAAACCAGAGGATGCCCAAAAGACAATGACCAAGCCAATGATGAAGACAGATCTAGGAAGACCTTTCAAATACCCAAAGGCTCTCATGTACAAAAAGAAGTTAAGTTACTCTGATGAATGATATATGTACAAAAGGAGGCAAATGCATATAAGTTGCAGAAGATCGGTTGTGTAGTTTTGGAGATACATGTTCTAACAATAAAGAATTTTCAAAGATATTAAGGGCTACTTTGGGAAGTTTGTGAAATTTGGACAAAGGCTGAATTATTTTTCATTAGAGTTGTGATAGAAGAGATTCCTGCCTTAGGAATAAGGTAAATACTACAGACAGAATGTCCCCTCTTCCTAAATTCATATGTTGAAACCTAATCCTCAATATTACTGCATTTGGAGGTGAGATTTCTGGGAGGTGATTAGGTAATGAGAGTGGAGCCCTTATGAATGAGATTAGTACCCTGAATAAAAGAGACCCTTGATGGCGCTCTTACCCCTTCCCCTATGTGAGATCACAGTGAGAAGAAAATCCGCCTATGAACAAGAAAGCAGGCCCTCACCAGATACTGAGTCTACTGGCATCCGGATCTTGGACTCAACAGCTTTCAGAACTGTGAGAAATACATTTTTGTTCTTTATAAGTCAATGGTGTTTGGTTATAGTAGCCTAAACAGACTAAGAAAGTAAACCATAAAAATGTGTCATCCTCTAAAACCTGAATATTCCAGATTGTCTACACTGAATAAGACTAATCATATCTTACTCCAATGTGTGCATAAAACTATCCCATTTTACCTGTATCTCTTTGCTTCTTCTCCTTCCTTCTCTTCCACTTTTTCCTCCTTCTTTTGTCTTTTATCTTTTCCTTCTTCTTCATTCTCACTAATAATCCATCTAGCAGCTACCTTAGGTCAGGCAACATAGTAAGTACTGTGAGTTCAGTAATGAGCAAGTTAGACAAGGTTGCTGCCTTTACAGAGTTTGCCATCTAATGAGAAATATAGACAAGTAAAAAGGTAAATACAATGCATATTGTAAAAGATGATGAAGGGGGATTTAGAGAGTGCTTATTAACCCAGGGCATAGAGTGTTTGACGGAAGCAACATCAAGACTGTAAACCTCTTGGAGCAAGCCCAGCAATGCAGGCATTGGTAGCATTGACACAGCAGATCCAATGTAAGCTGCATTCATCTGGTTCTTTCTATTGATATTTTCCTCAATATTCTTTAAGCACTTTCCAAATTTACTTTTCAATCATCAAATGTCCCTGTGAAAGAGATAAATATCATATCCTTTTATATCCATCTTATAACTGTCAGTGCTCGGCAGGTGAGTTAGGAGGTGGTGGGGGATAGAGAGAGAGAGAGAGAGAGAGAAAGAGGAAAATAAGAGGAAAATTACCTAAGTTTCCCAGGAGATATTGTCTCTTGTGACAAGTTGGATTTTAATTTCAGGGCTGGGTATAAGCTAGCCTTGAATGCATAATGGCTAACATGATTGCCTGCCGAGCCACCGTCAATCCAGATTTGAAACTCATTATAGTAAATTGCTTTGGGATACCTTGAGCATGAAAAATGCAATAAAAAACAAATATATTTTGCAAAGGTGGTAAAACTATAAAGACATTTTTAGAGCATGCCTCATGGAAGTGAGATGCCAAAGACAATACAGGGGACACTGACTCTGCCCATGGAGAACAGTAGTATCTGTTGAAAAGAAGAGAAAAAAGCTTACTGTGGTCTCTAAGGAACAAGGGACTAATTAACTGAACTGGTCTCAATACACCAACCTTTATTACATATTGTCTATTAAGATGTCTCTACCAGAAGCCAGTGGTGACACATGCTAATTGCATGCTATTTGTGTTGACTATCATACTCTCCATAATGATCATTTGTTTCTACAAAATTGCTACATGTCAACACTTCAACCGAACAGTCCGGTTAAGGCACAAGTGACCTCTACTAGGCATAATTTGGGTTGGTTTTCATTCTTTGTCAGTCTGTCAAGGAAAGGCAAAGAATCTGGCCAGCATAATTGGGAATGACATTAATTTAGTACTAAAAATGTATTACAGATTTTCTCCTCCTTATTCTAGTGAATGACATTCCCACCTTACTGCAAGAAGACTCTTAATAAAATAATTTTTAAAGCATTTATTTTAATTGGTCATGAGAGAGAGATGTTGTGTTTTTTGGGAGTAAAATCTCTACTAGGATCTTTGATTGGCCTAGGATCATTCCAAACCAAAATGAATAACTTCACCTAAAAGCATGATATTTGTTGTAATGAAGAAAGAAGTAGGTAAGAGTTCAAGGGTACTGGATTTCAGTTTCAACTCTAACTAGTTGAGAGACCTTGAATAAGTCATTCTCTTTGATTTGATCTTTCCTCTTCTAGAAAAACTGGATAATCTGTTTGCAGGCTTCATACTCCTTTATCTCATAATTTTTGGGGTTCTTTGAAATTTTTCTTTATAGCACTTATCATGGTTTTATTTGTACTATTATTGTGTGATTCTTTGATTCATAACATTTTCCTCCATTGACGCACTATGACAGCAGGAATTGTGTTTAATATTCCTCAACATTTCAGCTCCAGCTTCTTGTGTAAGTTTCTTGTACAAAATAGGTACTCAATGACTACTTGAATCGATGAATACAGAAACAACAATTTAGGCTAGGTTCTATTATTTTGAGTCTTAGAAATGGCATTCCCTCAAGACTTACTGAATAACCCAATCTACACATGACGTCTCTAAATTTCCAGGGCAACTCATCTATGTTTGCTTTAGAGAGCTTAAACTCTTCCATCTTCCATTATAATTATTTATGTAAATGCTTAGCCTCCTATCTATGGCTCTGAGAGATGCCCTGAATGACTGCATTTTGTTTTATATATAATAGGAATTCAATAAATGTGTGTTGAATTTAAGAGCGTGTCTATGCTTTATTTATCTTTATATCTAAAGGCAATACATGTTTTATAGTGTTTATTAAAGTTGGTAATATTTCACTTGTTTGTCAGGGATTTTTAGACTATAAATAGAAAGTTCAACTCAAACTGGCTTAGCCAATAAGATTGTAACTTATGACTCACATAACTGGAACAGCCAGGTAGGCTTCAGAAGGGTTAATGGTATCACTGAAGTCCCAACTTTCTCTCGCTTCTCTCTCCCTTCCATAATTTGTGCACCTTCCTAAGAGTGCATGCTCTTAAGATGACTGCTAGCAGCTTCCTAGAAGTATATTTATTTATTTTTAACAGTCCTCACAGTGTGCCAGCTGCTGTTTTCAGTGATTAATAAGTATTAATTATTAATACCCCAAACAAATCCCATGGGTAAGAATTATTATTATCCCTATTTTGCATATTATATTAATAACATTGAGGGCCAGAGAAATTAAATAATTTGCTTAAGATCATACAAAGTAATCATGATTTAAGCTCCGGTACTTTTTATCTCAAAGTTTCTGCTCTTAACCACTATACTTCCTCATTCAATAAAACAGAAATGAAGCTTCTTTATTATTAAATACCAAAAAATAAAGCAGAAAAAACCTTCCCAAAAGAACCAAGCAAATATCTCTTTGCACTTTATTGGTCTGGTTAGATTAACTGCTCATTCCAGTCACCTTGTAGCGAGTGGTAGCAATGTTAAGATTGACTTAAATGTATTAGGACTAAATTCTGGAGTGGAGTGATGTGAAAATCTTATGGTCTGAGTAGAACAGGGTACATATCCAAGAATAGTTATTGATACTGTTATCATAAGTGTGAGTGAGGATTTATTTGGTAGACAAACAAGAGCAAATGGACACTGAGACAGGTAAACCTCAAAAGATATTTTAAGACCAGCTAGATGCTAAATTTTCTGTGACTTCAAAGAATAAACGTAATCCTAGATCCGTTCACTAAGAAATGCACATTTTAGTTTGTGTACAACAGCTCTTGAATAATTTCATAATCCTGATTAGAGGAAGTCTATCTACATGGTAGCTAAAATTCATTGATTATTGACTACACTGGCTAGATAAACCAAGGGACTTACTTGATTGAACTTTAGAATTGGAGTTGTTATAAAACTGTCCTATAATTGAGCTTGTAGTCCTATAATTGGTCCTTGGTTTAAGAAAATTCAAAGGGTGTATTTACTAATCTTTGGTCTGTAATAATACGGCAAGCATGAACATTTGAATAAAACTAGTGGATACCTAGTTGCAGTTTGAGAAAACTGAAGAGGAGTAGATTATTGAGTAACTAAATCAACATAAATCAGCGATTAAAAAACAAAGATGATTTCCCAATGAATTTATGGACTTCTGCCTGCAAATTGGCTCCTCTGTACACAATCTAGAATGTATCCAAACGTCCAACATGCTTAACTGAAAAGATAAGGGATCTGGATTAGAAAATAGCTGACCTGTGCTGAAAACCAGATGCTTGCAACTCAGCTGCAATTTCTGGGATAAATAAATAATGGACAAAAACAACGTTTTAGAAACTCTGGTGTCAGTGAGCTAATGGACAGCTCCAGACAAAGACTGGAGAAGAAAAGCATTGTTATTTGAGGATGGTAATAGAAGTAATTATCTTTGTGCCAGAAAAAAATAGCACAAAAAAGCTATGATGAGTCTATACAATCAGTCAACAAAAGAAATTTTCTAGAATTATTTGACCTAATTACAACAGAGAATTTGCTTGCTGTTTTTGTAAATATCTTAGGGATGTAGCACTCACCACACAATGATCTGATATCATTAATAGGTTGTGCAGTGTAAAGCCCAGAGCCAAAAAGAGCTTAGGGACTCTGGACAAAGCACAAACAAAGCACTGGAAATGAAATGAGCAAATCAGGCACATGGAATTATAACACATTGAAGAGAGTAGAAATAAAAAGAAAATCTGAGGCTCTGACTTTGCAAAACTAAAATACAATAAAATGAATGCAGAACCAAAGATGAGTAATAAGTGAAAGGACCTTTTAACTCTAAATTCAGTTTAGATCATCAGCTTCATCATCCAACTACCTCTGGCTTATTTAGCATCTATGCAGATACAAAAAGAAAAGGGGATAGAAGTATCTTGATAAAAAGTAATTAGCAAGGGATATTATTATACTGATCCTACAGCATTATTTTAGATTAATCAACAGTCTTTTTAAGAGTCTAGATATTTGGGAGTACATAACTACTTTTAAGATGTGACTTATTGCAAGGACAATTTTTCCAAACATGTTTTAATTCATGTGTTTACCAGAGTCTTCAGGTAAACACTCCCTTATTCTGGCAATCATAAATGTCTGTTTTCTCTGATCTGTTCTTGGGTTGCTGAGTGTTACCTGATAAAATCATATTACCATTTAAGTCAATTTTCCCCCCAAATTTGTAATTTTGATATTTAACCTGTTCTTTAGTGATGTTTAACAATTATTTACATACCTCTCTTTTCCAATCCCAATCTTTTAGTGCTTCAATTTTACTACCCTCTATAAGGTCTGCTTTATTGATCATTTTCTATATTTTCACCCTTTTGCAAGATAACTTAGCCTCTTACTTCCCAGGCATAAATCCCCCTAATACTTCCTTATATGCTCTTATCCATATCCATATTTTTGCTTGTTGTTTGTCTTTCTTCCTATTTTAGATGAGGTAGGAGAGTAGGAGAGTGGTAGAAATCCTTTTTGCTGTCCAAGTTTTATCCCTCAATTATGCTCTGGAATATAATACTCTCTTTAGTCTCCATGAAACATTATTTGGCAAACTATCCTTGTTAATGTTTTTCTTTCTCCCTACCTTATCCTTCCTCTTTTTCTTATGCTCAAATATCCTCTTCACAAAAGCATGCGATTTTTCCTCCATAGCAAGCCACCATCCTCTTTCTTTTCTCCTCTTCATAGTTAGATTTTTGAAGTCTTTGTCTAAAGTAGGATTTCTCAGTCTTGGCACTATTCACATTTTGGGCCAGATAATGTTTTGCTTTGGGAGCTGTCTTATGTCTTGTATAATGTTTAGCAGCATGTGCAGTCTCTGCCTACTAGATGTCAGTAGCACTTCCCCAGTTGTGACAATCTAAAATACCTCTAGATATTGCCGAATGTTCCCTGGAGGGCAAAACCATTCCTGGTTGAGAACCACCATCTCCATTTGTTTACATCCGAATTGCTATTCAGTTCAGTGCAATACAACTTCTGCTTTGGACAACTCTGCAAACTGCTTAATTACAGAGCACTAATATTCTAATGGCTAAATCCAGTGGTCTAGTTTCAGTCTCACCTTTTTGACATTTAACTTTGTCAGTGGTTTCCTCTCTTTGAAATCCCATTCTTCAATGGCTTACAAGGACTGCTCTCCAAGTCTTTCTTTAGTCTCTTTTGCTGATTCTTCTTCTTCTACCCTACTCCTAAACCCCACATGCTTCTCTCTCCTTAAGGCCTAGGTCCACCTCCATGACTCTAACTAATCAACTATAAATAGGCCAATGACTCCACAAACTTAACTCCGCCCCAGACTGCTTTTCTGAATTCCAAACACACATTTATAATTATCAAGAAACTTGTTTCCAGTTGATATCTCAAATGTACTTCAAAACCCAACATGTCCAACTGGAGCTCGCATGTACATATTCTAAAAATCAAATAGTTTCATGTTCACGATCTCCACTTACTAAAACAGCATTCATCAGTCAGCAGTCAGCTAAGCTAACACTTTATAGTCAGTATAAACTCCTCCTAATACTGAATTTCTAGATTTGTCAGTCACCAAGTCCCTTGAACGCTAGCTCTAAAATCTCAACTATTCTTTCCGTTTCATTTTTGTGGACATTGCCCCAGTTCAAACAATATTCCACTTTTACCTACACTCATGCCTGTAAAGTTTCTCATTCAACCTATTCATTGTCAGTTATTTTTCTAAACTACATATCTGATTTGGCCACTTCCTTGCTCATAATGCTTTCGGTGGTTCTCATTGTCTAAAACTGTATTTCCCAGACTATGATCCTAATAACTTTTGGTGACACAGAATATGATTTTGGTGATATGTACATTTTTTTAATTGAAAAAGTTTTGCATATATTATAATTTGTATTAGGAAAAAATATAGCTAGCACATCAAATCTTTGATTTCACAGACATTGCTGAGAATGAGCAATATGTTATTGCTCAAGTCCAATTAAAAGTACTCTGAGAAAAAAATATCAAGTATGTAAATAATAGTTTATAGTGGTGACAACATTTGTGCCAGTGGTATATAGATGTTCGAAGTTTGGTAGCTGTCAGACTTCTAGATAAAATCTAAAGTCCTTAGTAGGTCATAAAGTTTTTCTCATAATCTCATCAAACCTCTACATAGTAACTTATCCCACAGTTCCCCAATAACCACTCGATATTCAAGCCAGCCAAGAAGTTCTTTTGTTACTGAGCACGGTATGTAACTTCCTGACTGTCTTTGTTCTTACTGTTCCCTCTGCCTGGAATGGTACTGTGGCACTTCCAGGGGATTGCTTCTTTCCATGTTCATTCCAAAATTTTTCTAATGTGGCTTCCTGTGTGGCTAGTCTAGAGGATTTCCCAGACTCCCTTGCACCTGAAGATCTGGATCTGTCTGACTCAAGACCGGCTAATCAGAAACACATGCATGAGATTTATTAGTCAGAAATGACTCCCATAAGGCTGATCTTCTGTTGCTTCTGCTCTTTCTGTAGCAAGCACAGTCATGGGGATGTTTAGTTTTCTAAGGAAGTAGGATGCAGGATAGCCCAGGAGTTGACCCACAGAGCAGAATTCAGGCATTTGTGGCAGATTTATTATAGCAGATTATAGCAGAGGTAGACTGGCCCCAGAGGCAAGAGATGGTGGGAGATTTCAAACTCTTTGGCTTCTGGATCAGCTTTTAGACTCTTAATGGTGACAGAGATATTTGCTATTCTGTTGGCCAGTTCCATAGTGTTATTCTGGAAGCTGATTCTGGAAATTCAGCCTTAAGCCTGTTCCTTTAAGCTATCCAAGGTTTCTGTGAACACCTAATTCCTTATGTTGCATGGATTCCTGCTGAAACTAGCTAGAGCACTTTGCTCATCTGATGCTAAATGCTGACTAAAAAAGGTTTTTGCTTCTACTCTTTCCAATTTGTTTTTTGTTCCACTGTTCTGTACTTTTAATAATGAATGTCTTATTACTTTGATAAATAAGAAACTATTTTACATGTGTTATTTGTAAATATTCACACACATATATTGGGTAAATATATGTGCATATATGCTGTATACATCAGCATATTCAGAAACAAAATAAATGTTCCTGCAGAAGAACCCCAAAATTTTCACAGTAAAAAGGCTCAAATGCCTGTGTTTCTCCCACCATGTCCTGCACCAAATTTGCAGCTTGTTTTCTCTTTTTTCTTTTCTTCTTTTTCTTTTTTTTTTCTTTGATCTCTACTGCAACCCTATAACACAGTTCTAGTTATTTAAAATCCATAATTCATTTAGTCAGTGGCTGGCCTGTTATCTCCAATATACTACCAAAATGTTGATTAGAATTTTCACCTTTTCAAAAGAAATAAGTTGCCTAAGAATCTAAAACCCCAGATGACAGTCCCCGTCCCCCTCCCAAATTAAAGAGAGCCCTTCTTGTCACAGTGAGATGATATTTGCATCCAGAGTAAGCAGAGACTGAATTTCTATCTTTCTTGGCACATTGTGCTACTAATTTCAAAGTCTTTAAAGGGAGATGCTCTTATTTATTTATGTTAGGTTTTCAGCACAGTTCCACCAGGCACTGCCTGTTTGAGTTCTGCCTGTTTCTTGATGTTCTAATTCACTGCAAGCAGAGATGCGTTTCTAGCAGCATGCAGGTTGAAAGGCTGACATCAGCCTGTATGCTGCTACTAATCAGGCTCCCTGGTTTGGTCCAGCAGTTTAATTTAGTTCATTTATTTATTTATATGTTTGTTTATCTTTTCGCCTGCTTAAAAGTCAACTATGGCCATGTTTCTCTATCTCCACAGCTTAAGAAATAAAGATACAAGGAACAAATTCCTCTCTGTACACATACAGTAGACAACTCTTTTGACTGCATTCCCTCCTGCCCAGAGTCTCCTTTGTTGTTTGGGATTCATTTAGGCATCTTATTACTCTAAGGCAAACAAAATATAATATTAGTAGCTAACATTAATTGAATATTTAACAAGTTCTAAATGAATTACGTGCAAAAATCATTTAATTCTCACAAAAGTCCTATGAGTTAGATCCTAATTTCACAGTTGAAGAAACTGAGATTTAGGAAAGCTAAATAAAGTTTCAAATGAATATAAAAGATTCCCGGGTGCATATCTATGAAAAACATTGGTATTTCTTGGGCTGCATCACTCTGGGGGTAAACTAGTCTGCTCACAGCCACAGAAAAATAATGTATCTCTAAATTTTGATGACATTCTTGGAATTGCAGGTACTTTAGACTCAAGTGAAGCACTAACCACCAGTTCTTCCGTGCTTATTGTCCTCTGGGATACCAGATGATCCTTCCATTTCATTTCTCTCTTGCTTCTCTGCCTAAAATGCTTGCTGTTATTTCTTTCTAGTCTCTGTTGCAGAGGTCTGGGTACTCTGTCTAGGAGTATCTCTGCTGGCAGTAGTGTATGTTAGAACTTGAGAAATGAGAAGTAAAATCCCTGAGTAGTACCAGTTTTGAACCAGGGGTATAAAGCGAGTACCAGTGGTATCACAACCAGTGGTATAAAGCAGGTCAAACCCAAATGGAAAATCTAGTAGATGACTAAAAGATGGAACCCAAATTGATGTGTGATTGGCAAGATCAAAACTAGCAAAAAAAAAAAAAATAGCTGGTTGCGGAAAAACTCTTCTATCTCTAACGCCCTATGAAAGTGCTCATTTCCCAGCCAGAAGAACCTCAGTGTCAACTCAGATGATGTCCACAGACAACCATTTTAAAACAGAAAAATGCTGCTCTGTTTCCCTTTGTGATGGAGTGATACCTGATACATAGTAGACCTCAGTAAATACTATTTGGGAGAAAGTGCATGCATCCTGGGATGGAAATGCTTATTGATTAAAATCAAAGGTTGTTAAGTCAGACCAAGGGTATGTGGAATGCCCAAAAAAGGCTCCCTTGATTTTCAACCAGGCTGAGTTTTGAGTTGTTTCTTCTGTCTTTTGACACTTGATTGCGTTTATGGCTGGCTGGAAAAGATTTACTGGTTTAGAAGGAGAAGACATGCACACCTCCACACACAGAAACACGTAGGGCTTCCCCAGACGTCAAATAACTCTAATGAAGGTTTGATGAGTTAAGGGCAAGTGAATCAGAAATTTATTGATTCAATTTCCTCTGCAATACACAAGGGTGTAAAAATTCAGAGAAGAGTTCAATTTGAAGATATCGGGTTTAAAATATCTAAAGCAAAATTTGCCAAGCCATAGTACAATGATTTTCTCCCAGTCTAAGCCGAGAATGTCTATAACATGCATGGACAATACATTTATTTTAAGTCTGGTTTAATAGAAAAATGGTTGAACCTGGGTTACTAAACCTGGGATTCAGTACCTGCTTTCATAAAATGAATGATAAAAGTAATAATATTTATTCAGGACTTAGTATGGGTCTGGCACCATTCTAAGTGCTTTAAATAGATTTCCACATGGAATTATCACAACAGTCCTACGGAGTAGGTACTACTGCTATCAACAATTTATAGATTAGACTGAGGCACAGGGAGATTAAGGAATTTATCTCAAGTCAAATAGCTGGTAACTGAAAAACCTAAGATTCAAACCCAAACAGTCTAACTGCAGATCCATGTACTTTTACTTCTTTGATCTAGATGTCCTCCTCTATTGTTTCTTCCAGTCTTATACCCTTTGACCAACTGTCTGTTATCTTCCATGGTGCTGTTAAGAGGCATTGGAATACTGATACTATGTCTCTACCCTTGGAAGACTCACAAGAGAGAAGAAGGCAATTAACTTTAACAGCTTTAATTCATATTCAGAAAGCCAAAATGAAGTATCTGGGGATTCATAGATGGGACACATGCCATTTTTGAAGCTGAGTCTACGAAATCTGAACTGAAATATGAATGATATCTTCCAGGTCCTGCCAGAACCCCATGGTTACAGCATGGCCTACTGATGCATACGACTAGTTTCTCAAAATGGTTCAAGTAAAGGTTTAATGTTCGCTTTAACTTGCCTTGTCTGGGATGATGTGATACCCCTTATGCAAAATTCTTTGACCTCTATAGAGTACCAATCATTTCTAGTGACTGCAAGTTTGGATTTTGTAATGCAGACCCAGAGATTATAAATAAATAAAAGTATATTTAATTTTCAGTCTTCATCTGGGGATATGGTATTCAGTGTTAACAGGAATAAAGTAATTAAGGATAACTAAAAATTATGGGGAATGACCAAAAATAAATAAATTCTGATAGAGTCATGAAATGGAATACTCTTAACACATTAATGGTTGGTAATCCTGTTTCTCAAAACATACAAGGAAAGAGAATAATATATTGAATACAAGTATAACCATAATAATTTAAAATAAACAAACAAAAATCAATCATGGAAATAAGACTGGAAGGAAAGTCTTCAAAATATAAATAGTTTTTATTACTAGGTGGTTGAATTATGCTTTAATTTTTGTTAGGACTTTTGTTTCCAAATTTGTAATAATGAGCATATATTTTTATTGTCATGAAATAGAACCCTTATGATAAAATATATAAATATTGCTTAAAAGGCTCTCTGAAATTTTAAATAAAATCTTTAATACATGCAATTTTTGTGAATGCCCTGATGATGGCATGACATACAGCAGAAGAAATATATAAGTGGAATTATGAGAAAAAACATACAGAAAGGATAGTACATTATAAATCAGATAATGTGGTTTCTTGGATTTGCTATTCACTAGCTCTGTAACCTTGAAAAATCATTTAACCTCTCTAAGCCTCAATTTCTTCATCAGTAAAGTAGAGATAATAATATTTGCCCTGTATACCACAGAGAATTGTTGAGAAGATGAAATATGTACAGAAATGCTTTGGAAAGTTTAAAGTAACATAGGATAATAAACCCTATTCCTATTAAAGGGTGATAGTTAACTATTTCAATATCTGAGAATAATATAAGAATTTCTAAGTTACATTTTTTAAACTTTATTTGCTTTTAAAAATTGACTTGACTGTGAGTGAATAGTCTTACTTTGAGTGCTACAAATGAAGGCTAGAATTTACCTAGTTATAATATGATTGGTGAAAAGGTGGGGCATGGAGTGCAAGTGACAAATGACTGCAGGAACATCACCGTACCCAGCATACCTACTAGAATTTCTGGTGGGAATCATGGGGGGAAACTTTAAATACCACTGAGAAAAACAGAAATAAAAGATCCTAAGAGGCAGAACGTGCCTATGTGAGACACTATGTCAGGAAAAAAGGATCATTAAATTAGAGAACAAATGCCTTCTTTCCTGTCTTATACAAACATGCTTTTACAACCACTTTGAAACAAATCATTACAACACAGTATGCTTAGTGCTATCATGGCAAGAGCAAAGTGCTTTAGGATCATGGAAAAGGATGTGGCTAACCCTGCTACAAGCTGAAAAAGCCTTCATAAGGCAGAGGCAATGATGGAGCTGGATTATGAAGATTGTTATATGGGAATGAGAGGGAGAGCATTTCAGGAAGAGGAAGAAGAAAAGGAGGTATAACCACAGGGAAGCACCAAAGAGCGTGACCTGTTCATGGGACTAGATCCTCTGTGTCTGGAGCTGAGCGTTAATTAGGGAAGAAGTGGGAGATGAGCCAGATAATAATTGGGGCTAGTGTGAAGTGTCTCGCATGCTCTTATAAAAAGTCTGCACTTTAGTCTAAAGTATGCTAATACAACTAATATTTTAAAGCCATGGAATTGCATGGCCATATTAGACTTTTAGAAAGATAACACTGGCAGCCAGACTGTGAATGATAAGATGAGAATTTGTCTAGTGGGCAGAGGCCAGATAGGAAGCCACATTTTGCTGAGAGATTATCAAAACCAGGTATCAGAGAGGACACAGGAACAGAGTGGATGAAACATTTAAAAAACAACAAAAAAATAAAATTAGCTCACATTCATAGATCATTACTACAGGCAAGGCACTGTGAGATGTACCTCACTTGGGGTATCTTATTTTATTCCTAAAAACCCCTTGAGGTAGGCATCATGCTGATGACTATTTTACAGATGAGAAAAACAAAGGTAGGGATTTTATGTCACTTGACAGAGGTCTCAGAGTGGTGAAGGCTCCCGAATTTTATGTGCTGAGTGTGGAGATGGCCTGCTTGTGAGAGACTGTGAAGAAATGTGAAAGGCCCAGGTGATTACCCACAGTTGCAGATTGGGATGCTGGGTGGAGAGAAAATAAATGATAGCGAATAGAAGAGAGGGAAATATTGAAGAGACTGAGAATACAACCCATATTGGAATTGCTGAATGTCAGATATCTGAGTAGAGAGTCCAAGAGGTATGTGGAATACTACTTTAACATCAAGGTGAGAGGTCTGGGTTGGAGGTAAATGTTTGATTAATTTATTGGGCATTTAAACCATGACTAAAAGAAAATGCTGATTAAAATCAGTTATATTAATTGAGAAAAAGAAGAAAGAAAGAAAGAAAGAAAAATGGGTTGAGAGAGATGAAGAAGGAAGGAAGAAATAAAGGAAGAAAGGGAGAGAGGGAAGAAGGGCAAGAGAGAGGAAGAGAGAGAGAGAGGGAGGGAGGCGAGAAAAAAAATTAGTGGGAAGGGTGCCAGACCACCAAACTCAGAGAAGCAGAACTCCTGGCTAGAATGCACTTTTTAAGCACATTGAGGGCTACTGGACCTGTGGGACACATTTTCTTTCTTTCTTTCTTTCTTTCTTTCTTTCTTTCTTTCTTTCTTTCTTTCTTTCTTTCTTTTCTTTCTTTCTTTCTTTTCTTTCTTTCTTTCTTTCTTTCTTTCTTTCTTTCTTTCTTTCTTTCTTTCTTTCTTTTTTTTTTGAGTCAGAAAAGAAGCATAATGAAACGCAGGCTCCATTGTGATCATGCCAGTGTGATCTGAGGTTGACAAAGAAAATGTCTTGCTAACCTCTGTGCTTAGGGTGGCCTCCAAAACCCTGAAATATTTACTGCAATCCATTATTTTTCCCCACACAAAAGAACACTGCTGTTCCATTTGAACTCTGTATTTGATCAGTTAATGAAGAAACATAGTGTTTATTCTGAGACGCAGCTAAAGTCACATCTTGAGTTATTGACTGTTCTGGCTTTGATGGAACAAATTACATACCATCATGGAGCAGTCAGATATGCTTCTCTGAGTACAGTTACTTCCCTCACTCCCAAGTACTTTTCTATTGATTCTGTAAAAAACCACAATATCTAAAATAAAACATGAAACCCACCTTCATTTACATAGGGGAAGTATTTTAAACTCTGCACACTCTGTCTCAGTAATATTATACAACATAAAACCTATTAATCCTTTTTGAATTTTAACAAACCCCAAAAGCCTCTCCATCAATTTCAAGCAAGAAAGTCTGGTGTGGGACGCTTTCCCCAAATTTTAATTTTGTAATAGAGTTCTTCAGTTCAAATGGGTTTTTGACCTAGCTAATTTAATTGTCTTTGTTATTGATAGCTGCAGAGCTGTAAACAAACCTCATCTGAGAATGTGCTTGTGAGGTTTACTTTCCAAACAGCATTTTGGATGACCCTCCAAGTGGCAACATTTCCCTTTGTTTCTACAAGAGTATACTGTTTTTCATCATAACCAACATAAAAGGGTGACGTGAAGTGTTTACTATGGCAGAATATGGGGCATCAAAGTGCTTTCCTCCCCTAGAACCATGATCCCTCTGGGATCAGCTAGGGTTGGCTCCATGACCACTTTGCCAGGGGAAAACACATATGGTCTAAGGCATCCAGTTTATTGCACCCTTCTGCTCCATCTGACTCATTTCTCCCCTAAATAAAGGAGGAGGGTGGATAAGAAATGGCCTGGAGAACCATATTTGCAAAGGCAGGATTAAAGGAGAGCATCTGTGAAATGTAAGGTCCTTTCCTCCCTGTCATCAGTTAGAAGGTTGGTTGAGCTTCTGGAGGATGGGAGTAAACTTAGGGGAAAATGGCTAAGAATAGCCTAAGGGAAGGAACAAAGGCCAATACCCAAGATCTTGGCATGTCATGAGGGCTGTTTTTTGTTTTTTGTGTTGTGTCGATTTGGACTTTCCTAGAGAGAGTTGAAGAAATCATGCATATGGTCATCCTGGTCTCTGCAAGGTCCCTACCTGTTTTTCCCTGTCTCCCTCCAGCTTCTCCCCTCCCTTCTTTCCTTCATTTCCTGTTCCCTAATGTCCCCAATCCTTGCTCCCATCTCCTACCTCATCAACAGTCAGCTATTCAAGCATATTTCATATTGTATTCTTTCATTTATATATATTCTTATGAAATATAAACTACATGCATTTAAATGCATACACAAATGTAAGTATGTTCTAAATCTTATTTTTATTTCCTTGATTCAGTACTGATTTGTAAGATGTATGTTGCTGTATATAATTTAGTTGGTTGCTTGTAAGTACTCCATAATATTCCAAAGGGTGAATCTACCATGTTTACTTATCCAGTCCTCCAACTGGATAACTTGATTGCCTCCAACTTCCCACTATCTCAAAATATGCCACATTTAAAACTCCTTGCATACATTTGTCTGCTTTTTCTCTTTGATATATATCTAGGAGATGGGTTGTTAGTTCCCAAGGCATACTTCATGGCATTTGATTCATTCTGGCTAGAGGAGTTTCCAGAAGGACTTCCTCAGGCTGTAGCCCACCAACAGTAAATGATGGTTTCCATACTCCCGCAGCCCCACCAATGCTTAGCATTCTCTGGAACAGAGAATGTTCTAATTCTAATTACTGACGAATTTAATTATCCCTTCTTTTACTTGCTAGCCTTTCTCTTTTGTGAATGACCTGTTTATATCTTTTGCACATTTGTCTATCTGGCTCTTATTTTTCTCTTAACTTTTAGTTTTTTATATATGGCATATGTAAGTTTCTTATAAACTTTTGACATTACAAATAACTTCTCCAAATTGGTTACTTGTATATTAATTTTGTCTCTAATATCCTTCATTGAGCAAACATCTTTCATTGTAATAACATAAAATAATTTCTTTTGCTTTTAACATCATCCTACACTATCTTCTATGATATTTATATTATCTTTCACATTTCGGTCTTAATCCTGAAAAAGTGAGGGAGTTGGGGAGATAGTTTTCTGAAAAGTCCATCTTTCCACATGGGTTTGTGATGCCATGAAAATATGTGTTATATTTCTCTCTATATAAATGTGATTTTGTCAGTAAGCTCTTATTCTGTTCCAGAAATCTATTTGTCTGTCCTTATACTAGTACATGAATGATTTTTACTACTAATATTTCATAATATATTTTAGCAATTGATAGGTCAAATTTCCCCTTTGCCAACTTTTCTGCCTTTCGTACACATTTAGAAGACTATTAGATTGCTCAAAAAAATCAAGCTTAAATTTGTTTGGAATTATATGTAACTCACAGATTCATTTGAATATCTGACATCAGGTTGTCCCATTCAGGGGTATGCAATTTCTCCTTTTAATCGATACCTTTGTTTTTAAAAAATAAAAGTACACTTTTATTTCCACACAGAGAGTTTGTTTTCTCTTCAATCCTTATAACTTTAAGTATTTTGTTCCCATTTTAAAGAATATCCTATTTTTGGTTATATTTTCCATTTGTCTTGATTTAGTTGTTGCCCCTAGGGCTGGTATTTTCTTTATCTAGTGGATCTGAAATACACTGAAATCTGAATTCTGGTAGAAGTTGAAACTTTTATACCTGTGTCATGTTTGGGATTTATAACAGTGATGTTTTTATTACTAGAGAGATTTGAACTTTCTTCTAAAAAGCCTAAAATACTTTGCAAATATCATTCTCTAAAATTCCCTCAGCATTTGTAAGAGATAAGAACGTAGGAGGCATGGGCAAGATACTCTTACCTCAGTCATCTGAGGCATCTTGGTGTCATTTGATGTTCTAATCAGTGAGACTCAAGGGTGAGACGAGGCTTTCAGCAATGAAGACAACTCCCTAACTAGTGCAGTCAACTTACACACATGCTTTGTGATGGGCTTAGCATATAGGAACTAGTGACTGAAGCCAGACCAAGGTTTCTCTGAGGAAATGCTTTGCTTTGCCTGTATTTGTTTCAACTTTTGCTCATACTGTTTTTCCAGCCAACTTTTTCTCCTTTTTTCTCTTTTCCAAATCCAGATATAGAAAAAAGTAAAGTTAATCCAAAGCAAACTTTCAAATATATTTTATAGGCTTCAATGTACCACTTAAAATGCCAGACTATTAAACACCAGACATAGAGTGTGTTCTCAGGGGCAATGACTGTGGGAGTAATGTTTTCACTAGTTTTTAGCTGACAACTTGTGATTTCATTGCTTGCAAGTATTATTTACTCTCTCTCAAAAAAAAGGTCTTTGCCGTCATTGTTTTCTTTCTCCTCCTCTTGTTCTTCGTCTTCTTTTACTTCTCTTTTTCCTCCTTCTCCTTCTTCTTCCTTTCTTCCTTTCCTTCTCCTCCTTACCTTCTTTCTCCCCTCCCACTTCCACTTCTTTTTCTCTCTTCCCCTCCTCCTCTTCCTTGTTCATATTGGATCTTTTTTAAATGAGACAATATAGGCAGATGAATTTTGTAAAAGCATAAGCACATATTATGATCATTTTATCAATAATATGAAGACATTGAAGGAAAAAAATGAAGGAAAATATATCTTCAATTTTTTTCCAACAAAAATTGGGAATAAATTTAAGAAAATATAAAATAAAACAGATATGTTATATTTTTAGGAGTTAAGTCAATACAGAGATTTGAGATAAATTCAAATTATAAACATTATTCTCACAGGTGCTTCTGTGATCTTTTCTCTATATGATAAAGACAAATGCGCACCACAAAAAGTAAGTATGTGAGGTAATTAGGATGTTAATTAGCTTGATTTGTCCATTCTACAATGTACACATATTTCAAAACATCATGCTTTATATAACAAATATTTTTATTTGTCTTGTCAATTGAAAATAAATTTTAAAATAATGAAGATAAATGTATTCCAATTACTTTGATCAAAAATCTAAGTATAAGGGTAATAATTCTTCCCCATACAAGATTGCTACTCATACTACATTTAGTATACACATATTTACTTTTTTCAGATTTGTAACAATTTAGCTTTACTTATCCTCTAATCTCAAACCACTCAATTTGGGGATGACTAGAAGGAAAAGAGCATGACAAAGTAGAAAGTGAGATTTCTGCAATACAGATTTGGAAAATATGAAAGTATTGAGAATGATTTTGCATTTAGAACTCATTCCAGCTGCTTGCTTTTACAGTGGGGACTGGACCTTATAAAGAAAGGCAGATGGACAATTAGACCAATTCAGCAAAGTTGCAGTGTGTTCTGGCTTGAAGTTATAAAGAACAGAGCAGATACTATAAGTAACCCTGTCCATGAGGACAGCATCTGAGAAATAAAAGTAAACATATTAAATAAAGATGGCATCAATCTCTTTGCATTTTAGGTGCATAAGTTACTTTGTGACCTTGGGATGGGTTACAGAACTCCAGAGCAGAAAGTCAATTTCAAATCATAAATTAGAAAGGTATCAAAACTGGAGAAAAATGACACCAATATACTTTAGTATGTGTGTATATCAGAGTTCAATTCCAGATAAGGTTTAATATACGGAATTAGTTGATTTAAACCACATGGAAGATCTGGAGGAGTAAGCTCTAAGCAAAAGTTCCAAGAATAAATCTAAAAGCAACACTGCAGAAATGACCCACAAAGAAGTGGCTACCTCAGCCACAATAAGGAAAGTGAGGGATAACTAGGAAGCCACTGACTTAATTGTGAACTGTGGACCACATTCCTTCTACCACCATATGAGGGTCAAAAAGCTGCAGCTGCTAAAACAATTGGCACCAGAAACACACCATCACAGCCACAAGCCATCTCAACAAAATGAAAGTTCCTCTAAACCCTCAATACCTACAAAATAGTAGACTGGTTACTAGGCCCCTGCTTCTGCTGTTGCTGAAAAGCCGACTGCTTCCATGGCGAGGCCCACTAGCAAAAGTCTCCCATCTCACTTTTGCCTGCCAGTTCTTAAATAAATGCATCTGCTTGATAGGAACCAAACACTTGCAAAATCCAAGCTATAAAGCAGCCGTGCAATAAGGCATAACACAAGGGGATTAGAACAGAGTTGAATCAATCGATACCTACCATATGCCACAGGATGCATATTATTTGCAACCAAGCAACACAAATTTATAAGCATCTCATAAAACCTGTTGTGGAGGGAAGATCCTGCGAAGTTACAAGTGAACAAAAATTGAAGTAAGAAAATAGTTGGAGTCTCAATTTTATTAATTGTAGATGTGTAAAATACCACTGCATGATTCTTTATTTTATATTTATGATTTCAGTCAAGGTTAAAATATTTTCAAAGGCTTCCATGGCTTTGCCTACCACCTCAGTCCCCTTTGCCTCATTTTTCTCATAAGTTCTCTAATTTATTACCTGTAATTCCCCTATCATGAGAGTTTTCAGCAACTTAGCTTCAAAGATGGAGAAGACATATTCAATAAGATGTATTTTTATTAGTCTAGAACTTTATACTTCTGGAAGGATAAGGTCTTGACATCTGCAGCTTTATGCTTCTCTTTTTTTCTATGACATTGTATAGGATTTTTTTCTTCATTAGTTAGGGACACCCAATGTATTAGTTGGTTCTCACACTGCTAATAAAGACATACCTGAGACTGGGTAATTTATAAAGGAAAGAGGTTTAATTGACTCACAGTTCCTCAGGGTTGGGGAAGCTTCAGGAAACTTACAATCATGGCTGAAGGGGAAGCAAACACATCCTTCTTCACATGGTGGCAGCAAGAAGTGCTCAGTAAAAGAGGGAAAAGGCTCTTATAAAACCATCAGATCTTGCAAGAACTCACTCACTATCACAAGAACAGCACAAGGGTGAGAGCCCCCATGATTTGGTTACCTCCTACCAGGTCCCTCCCATGACACGTGGGGATTATGGGAACTACAATTCAAGGTGAGATTTGGGTGGGGACACAGAACCAAATCATATCATTCAGGTTGTTTCAAAACATATTTTTTAAAATGAAAGTAAAGGTCTAATCATGGAAAGACACACATACCATGAATTTAGAGACTAAAGCTAGGTAACCTAGGCTGGCAAATAAGGGTGATTGAGTGTGAGCTTCAGTGGAATCTCGCCTGATAGGGGTAAGGGTGAGATATTTGGTGAGAAGTAAGGTCTACCTGGTTCAGTCCTCAATGTGACCTGTGCAGAAAACTGATTGGAAACTGAGCCCAAAAATATAAGCCCCTCTAATGTTTGCAGAACTTATCACCATCCAGGGAGTCTCACTCATTACCTGGGCAGCACTTTGTGTGGTCACTGAGGTGAGGGCCTCTTTCCAGGTCATGAGGAAAAAGTTCCTCCATGTCCAAGACTTTATTAAGCTCTGTGACAACTGAGTTTTGAGAAAACTTTGCTCATTTTAAACAGCCTGATACACTTATAATCCCTGAATAATAGCGTGTTGGTGGACTTCGTGGTCGGGAAGAGGTTGTACGCAAGGAAAATTGTAGCACTTGTACCTGGGTGGCCCTGGACACCAGTAACACACTCATTACACAGAATGCAAAGGGTGTTTGCCTTTAACATTAAGGGTTAAATGATCTCCTTTAACTCTCACAATATCGCAAAGCAGAAAGCACAGAAGTTATTATCTTCATCTGACTGATAAAGAAACAAAGCTCAGAGAGGTTTTACAACTAATCAGAAGTCACACCCCTCATAAATGACAGAACACAGAATGGAATCATCTTTTTTTTCTGACTCTGAGACCTTTGTATAGCAAAGAACACTATACCACACAGTTGAATTTAATCAAAAGCATTATGCTGACTATTGCAATGGATTGAATTCAGTAAGAAAATTACCTTATTAAAAGCAAGAGGATTTTTTAAACCTGAATTCAAACTGAATAGGACTATCCTGAAGCTTTGTTACCATAAGAAAACACATTTTTAGAAAAACATCAGTTATTCTAAAAAGCAATGGCTAATTTGGTCAATTCAATTAAATTACCAGTTAGTTACATCAGAAAAAAGTTTAAAACTGAGAAAAGGTAGCAGGCAAGGTAGTTATTTGAAGTTGTGAAGTCAGATCAACAATCATCACATTTTCTTTTTTCACTTTTCAAATAATGGTGTTGGTACAGTGTAAGAAAATTAACTCTCGACTTCTAGAATGTGATAATAATGTTTCTCAGTACACCATGTTCCATTTATTAAGCTCTGTAAGTTTCTACCCAAGACTGAATTACAAATCCTGATTGTACTACTTTCCTCTCTACCTCCTGTGCTAGAAGATTAATTTGGATAATAAATATGATATTCATTATTTTATTCATTCATTCCATACACTTTTAAGCACTTGCTAGGTGATGGGTACCACATGATTGTTATAATAAAAATCAGGCGCGGTGGCTCATGCCTGTAATCCCAGCACTTTGGGAGGCCGAGGTGGGTAGATCACGAGGTCAGGAGATCGAGACCATCCTGGCTAACACGGTGAAACCCCGTCTCTACTAAAAATACAAAAAATTAGCTGGGCATGGTGGCAGGCATTTGTAGTCCCAGCTACTCAGGAGGCTGTGGCAGGAGAAGGGTGTGAACCCAGGAGGAGGAGGAGCTTGCAGTGAGCCAAGATCAGACCGTTCCACTCTGCCCTGGGTGGCAGAGCGAGACTCCATCTCAAAAAAAAAAAAAAAAAAAAAATTCTAATGGCACTGCCTCATGAGAGAAAACCTGACTCTATGGAATTAATGCTTGAGGCAGAGAAGATTTGGTTCTTCTTTCTACCTCTAGGCAAAAGATCTCAGGGAACCCAAAAGAGAACACTAAAACCAAGATATAACTGGGAACACTGGTTATGTTAATTAGAAAAAAGTTTCTGGCTGACAGCAGGATTTCATTACGGTTAAAATATTGGGATCAAAAACACTGGAAATAATCCAAATGTCCTCCTGTATATGAATGGATAAACATGCTATGGCACATCCATAGAATAAAGTAGTACTTGGCAATAAATAGACATGAACTACCGATTTCTACAATAACATGGATGAATCTCAGTGAATTACGCTAAGTGAAAGGAGCGTCTCAAAAGGCCAAATTCTGTTGATTCCATTTATATGAAATTTTGGAAAAGTGAAATTATAAAGAAAGGGGACAGTTCAGTGATTGCTAGGTCTGTTGATGGAGAGAGAAGTTGACAACCAAGTAAAGGAGCATGAGGGAATTTGGGGAGGTGATGAAATTGTTCTATATCTTCTGCCTGGTGGTGGTTACATGATTGCATATGTGTGTTAAATTCAGAACTGTGTGCCCAAAAGGATGACTTTTACTGCATATAAATTATACCTAAAAATGATTTTTGGTTCTGAAATTTGATTTGTTAGGTTCAAGTCAAATCTCTCCTTTGCTACTTCTTATTTGTGTACCTTGGGCAAATTATTTTGCTTATTCAGGCTTATTTTAGAGACATTGTTTATAATATAAGTATTGCAATAATATGTACCTCACTGAGTTGTCATGAAGGTTAGGTGAAGTAATCTATGTGAATTGCCTAACACAATGCCTGACATAGATTTACTTTCAGTGAACAAGAAAAAAAAATCACAAATTCTTACAAGAATAGCAACATATTTACCACTGCTGGTGTTTTTGTTATGTCAGTGATCCTTCCAGTCTTCCCTCATATCCATGCACATTTTTCCAGAACCAAAATTCATGCCTGGGGCTTCCTGATTTACCACCCAGAGTCAGTATAACTACTGTGGGTGCACCATCATCCCATCATCTCATTCTACTTTTGCAACTCACTGGTGCTTAGTTTAACTGGTTCCATGACAAGGTAATAGCAGCTACACATTGTGCTTATCAAGGCCAGCAAGACAGAGATGACAGCACACAGTTCAATCATCTCTCGTTGCTGATTTATTCATGATGCCTGACTTTTTTTATTTCTTTCCTCATCCAAAATATCAAAAAATATCATTTACAAACAAACATAAGTAATACGTGGAATAATATATGCAACTCCTTCTTTGTAATTTATTTCAAAGCACTACATTATTAAGTACTGAAAACTCTAAACAGCATTATTTGGTAGTGCAGAGTTCAGTTATTTGGGGGTCAAAAAAAATTAAAATTACTTTCTTCCAGTATCTGGGCTAATGATGAGGAGCCATGGCTTGGATCTTCTAAAACAATGGATAGTGCCCAAATTCTCTACCTGGTACAGTT
The DNA here is from genome assembly GCF_008728515.1 of Papio anubis. Classification (NCBI taxonomy): domain Eukaryota; kingdom Metazoa; phylum Chordata; class Mammalia; order Primates; family Cercopithecidae; genus Papio; species Papio anubis. The sequence continues at coordinate 37,208,208 of NC_044988.1, read as the reverse complement.
CTTCATTTTGGATGGAATTATCTTTTTTTCCCCCTGAAACATTGTTTATCTAATTATATTTTTCTTATGTCAATGCCATTACTTTGCATTATCTGAGAACGTAACAAAGAACAGTGGTGGTAAGACATAGCAAAATGACCTAGAAATATACTGGAATCGTCTCCTAGAAGTCGTAAACCCCAACTCCTAAGTTGACTTCTGCAACTTGCTTAATGATACCCAAACACAAAAGAAATGCATTCATATTGTAAGTATTGACTTTTTGTTAAAATTGACAATTGGAGAGAACTTACTCATTCTTATCAGTCAGTTATACTCTAGTGATAACAAGTTCTTAAGATGATTATTGATGGGGATGTGATGGGGAAAAGGAACAAACAAGAGTTTTGGGCAACTGTAGGGGAAAACACACAGATATCAATGTGCTTTGATGGCCGCACACCTCAATTTCACTTCAATCACGTGTCAAGGTCCTCTCTTCTTGGAAGAAGATAGTTTTCTGGCAAAGTGTTTTCATAGCTTGCAATTTTTCCTTCTATGTTCATGCGTTTTACTATATCTATGAAGAGTAATATTTCCCCTGCATCTTGAATCTAAATGGGAAGGCTTACTTATGTGACTGAAAGAGTGTGGTGAAAGTAATATTTGGGACTCCTGAGGTCAGACCTTAAGAAAACTGACAGACCATGCTTCCTTTTTCCTGGAAGCCAGGCACCACATAAAAGGTCCAGGCCACTATGTAAGAGATCACCTTGCTCTGAGTAGCTGATCCCACATGGACAGACCAGATGCAGAAGCACCAAGGACCATATCTGTGAGTGAATACTAGTAAGTCACTCTAGGTGATCCCATGTTGAGCAGAAGAACCACGTGGCTGAAACTATTCAACTCTCAAAATCTATAGTAGATTTTTGTGACTTAAGCCATTATGTTTTGGAGTGGCTTGTTATGCAGCAACATATAGCTGAAACATTTTCCTTCCCCACTCATTTCACATATGTCACTTCCAACAAGGATTAAAAAGAAATTCAAATAAACATGCATGCCAATAATTAAGAATGCATACGGGCTGGGCACAGTGACTCACACCTGTAATCACAGCACTTTGGGATACTGAGGCGGGTGGATCACGAGGTCAAGAGATCAAGACCATTCTGGCTAACATGGTGAAAACTCGTCTCTACTAAACATACAAAAATTTTTGGGCTGTGGTGGTGCATGCCTGTAGTCCCAGCTACTTGGGAGGCTGAGACAGGAGAATTGCTTGAACCCAGGAGGCACAGGTTGCAGTGAGCTGAGATTGCCCCACTGCGCTATAGCCTGGCAACAGAGCAAGACTGCATCTCACAAAAACAAATAAATAAAATTAAATAAAATTAAAGAATTCATACACATTTATAAGTAATACTTTTTATTGTCAAGACCCAAGTAACCAATCTTTTTCAATTTAAATTAATCTTTCAGTTTAAATTAAACCATCATGATTTATAATTTTTATATTAAGAAATCAGCCTCTATGTTTACTAGGTTTGGAAGATTCCCTTGCTATGTGGTATCTCATTCTTCTAATATAAGCTGTAGGCAGCAATAAAACCAGAAATGCATGTAATTGGAAAGTACATTCATCTATTCATTCATGTTGTTTTCTCTGGTCCACATTTTTAAAAATTTATGAGCTCATTTGGAAAATGTGGAAGAAAAAAAAATCAATAGAGTAACCATGATTTATAAAGGTGAAACCATCACGTCATGAATATCTCATCAGGGAAATGTGGAAGCCATCTGATTTTATCTAAGCATATTCCTCAATCTGATGTGATTAATTCATAAATGAACTGACATCCATTATTATAGATGATCTCTGGGTACATAGGAATAGCACAAGGGCTACAAAACAAACACCTGTTTCGGGAAGCTTTCAAGAGTTCTGGAGATAATCTGGGACAAATGTGATTAGAAGACATTGGTAAGGAAAGGACAATGAGAAGAGACCATGATTTTCTGCATATCTAGCAGAGGAACCTCAAAGTGAGTCAAATTTCATAGTCTGCAGGAGAATTAGACCATATCCTCCTTCTTTTTCCTAGGGATGGATCAGCTGCCTCTCTCGGAAGCCTTCAGTGGGGAACCCAGTCACCAATATTTGTCCTGAGTGTAGCTCAAATTTCCCCAGGTATCCAATTGTTTTTAAGCTCCTCCACTCAGTTCTGAGGGCTCTGAAGAAATTAATATATGAAAGCAAAAGGCACTTTGTAGAGAAGAAACAAACCAATCACATTCAAGAAGCTCATAGTCAAGCAATTAGTGATACAACCAGTGGCACAATAAACACCCATCGATCCCCAGTAGAGCAGGAGGCAGCACAAAGAGCAGGGTAAATTAGAAGCAGATCAAAGGAGAAGCATATTCAATAAAGAACTCAAGCAGAATGCTGCCAAGGCTGGCTCAGCACCGAGGTTTCAAATGGCACAGTCATCAGGGGCTGGATTGTCCAAGCTGTGTACTGCCTTCAATAGAGTTTTCAAAGGTGGCCCATGGTGATGTGATTTCATTCTCAAGCTATTGATTTCATTGAAGAAATCTGAAACTTTCCAAGAGTCATCAGCAAGGACATAGAAGGGTCAGAACTTAATTTAGCAGCAGGGGCACTCACTGAGTCTAACATGTTTCGTTGCAGAGGAAATTAATCATGGACTTGAAGGCAGTCTTTTCAAGGCTCTGAAAAGCAAAGTCTGTACAGGTGTTAGCGCCTCCATTAGACTCCTCAACCAGGAGCTGAAAGTAGTCTACATGCATTGACATCAGATCAGCATAAAGCTGCAAGGAGCGTGGGGAAATAGATTCAATTATAGTGAAAGAGACAAAGGACATAATGAAGAAGTACAACAGCAAGGAAGAAGCACATATATGATATGTACCAGCTTTCTTAATGCTAATGGGCTGGCATTTGCTGGAGGGGAGAGTAGTGGTTTTCCTTGTCTAAGAGTCCTACCCCAGGACACAGCATGCATATTCAAGTGTCAGATGTGGATAGCAGAGACAATTTAAAATCTTCTAGCATGCAAAAATGTTCCATAGTCTTTCACTTACTATGAGGTCAGATTATATTCATTACATATATGTTTATGTAAACAATTATAAGTATCTGTTAATAAACTCTACATGGGGAAAGTGGAGTCTGATTTATCCACTCCTCTATCCCTAGCACCTAGCAAGTAGGTCCTCAATAAATGTTTACTCAATAAATGAAATAAATGAATCAAGCTCTTGAAAGTCTTCCAGAAATACAAGGCACGCTCATATTTTTACTTAGTCGTCTTTGTTTGATTGCAATAACGAATATATTCTTGTATACTAGAATGAATTCACTTAGAGCCACAGTGGTGCAGAAATAAATAAATAAATAAATATGGCAAAGCAAAACAGAAAACAATAAGCTGGGCAGATAGGGATTTATGCTCTTATTTCTGGAGTTTCACTAACATTCTGAGGCCTTGAGAATTTTACCCCTCTGGATTTTCGCCCTCCTCAGCATAAAAGCTAGGAAAACAGGTAAAGGGAGTGCTATTATGTTCAACTGCTTTCCAGAGACAATATTCTATAATTCCATTGAGAAGGTGTATTTTTAGAGCATGATATGGGACTTATTAACTTCATGAGATGAAAGAATCATAAGGTGTGGGAGCTAAGGAATAATTTCAATTCAGAAAACAGAACAGAAAGAAAATATTTTAAAGTGTCTGGTCCAACACCATGCCTTCAGGAAGATAAATGATGAAAATATGCAGGATTATTAGTGTTTCCATCTTCAATATTCCCAGTTATGCCTATTTATTTACTAAAGTAGAGTGAATCTAGGATTGCTTAACTGATTGGTATGAATTTGAAAGCTCCAGTGGTATCCTTTCTCTTTCTGCATGTCTATAAGTCTCCCTCTCTCTTTCTCTCTCTCTCTCACACACACACACATATATGCACACGCATGTGTGCCCACACACACACACACACAAACCACAACAAAAATATCCTCAGGGCCAACCTTCAAACAATAGAGGAATTGAAAGCAGTACAGGGCCTCCGAGACGCTTTCCGGCCCAGTTGCTAGCCAACAGGACCAAAGAATGACATCTTCCTTTCTCTCACGATCTGTTCATTCAGCAATTGTTATTCTGATTTTATTCTAATGTAAAGGAATTTGTGAATTAAAAAATGTATCTTTGTGTGTATTAATAATCTCATGTTTTTGATATACACATGCCATTCTCTAATTTTCCATACTGCAATCTGCTAATTGGAAGATAACTTGAAGCTAAAGTTACGAATGAATCCAAAATGGACTAAATTAAAACAAAGCCTAATTCATTTAACATTCCCTCTTTCCCCACCCTCATCCTTCCATCAATATTTGGCTGCTAAAATGGCTCAAATTGCAAACCTGGGTGAAAAATGTGCAAAATGTTTTTCAAAAAAAGATATTGGCAGTTTAGAATATGCCATTTTAGATTTATGTTCTAACGTTTGATTCACCTATCACAAAGGAAAGATCCATGCTAGTTTTTTCCCTTCATTAGTAAAATCCATTTTAAGGTCTCCAGGAGGTAAATTATTTTTAGAATTAGTTTTTATTTTATTAGTCAGGTTGCAGAGTGTCAAAATTGCACTGAAGCCAGTGGCACTTCTCTGAGCTTATTAATATTGATACGATCACTCTGTGTTCTGTGCTGAATGACATTGCTAACCTTCTGGGAAGATGAGGATTCTTTTTAAAGAGACCACACAATTTTTAACAGATCTGCAGATCTTTTCCTCTGGTATTTGTGAAAAAGAGCAAGTAGAATGTCTACACCAGTGCTCTGTGTTTCAATTAATTCAACGAATATTACCTGAGCACCAAATTTGGGTTAACACAAGATGCAAGACGCTGAGGCTGCAAAAGAACTCCAAAACGTGACACTCCCCTTCAAGAGGCTCAGTCTATTCAGTAAAGATTTCTGTAGCACCTATATTATGTGCCAGGCCCTGTGCTGGGAGGCTGCAAAACATTTTAAATGGTTACAGTATTGTCTCTATAGTCAAGGGACTTACTAAATAATAGAGGGGGTGAAAGAATTATTGCATTATAAACAGCACCGAAGAACAAGTGAAGTGAGAGATTATGTCCATAGGGAGATAGCTGATAACTCCATAGAGTGCAGATGATATCTGAACAGGGCTTGGAAGGACAGGTGGATTCTAAGAGACGGATTTCAGTAGCATAGGCAGGGAGTAAAGGATGCAGATGTTCAGGGGAAGTAGTTTGAGCAAAGACAAGCAAATCAAACTGGAATTCACTTAGAGAATGGCAAGTAGCTCTGTTTAAACAGAAAGGCTGGAAATACAGCAGGTAATAGAGGAAATTTGGTTGGGGCCATGTTATGGAAGTGGGTAGGACAGCTGAAACAGTCTAAATTGAATTTCCACAGAGAGTGAATATTTAGCAAGTTTCCAAGCTAGGTATCAAATCTGTAGCTTATAATAAAAATTTTTAATACAAGGTTGGATTAATCCTTCCATAGGCAGGAAAACATATTTGGGATAGTATTTGCTAAAAAATTCTGTTTTTTTTAGGGTAACTGGAAACAAGATTGTCATCTCTGATATAACCTGTAAATCAAATAGTGTGCAGTAATTATGGAAGGTGAGAGTCAACATTCTACTTACCATAGAGGGCATTTTGCAATCCATATAAAATATGTAAACAGAAACTTCTTAAAATATAACCTCTTTCAGTCACATCCCCAATTATTGTTGATAGCACATTTGATATCTACAACTGAGATTCAGAAAGAAAGTTCTGAAAACTTCTTTCATGTCATGGGAGAAGAAAATCTGAAGTCACTTTGTAATGAGTTGCTCAGGAATGCGGTCTGGACCCAGAAAAGGACTTAGGAAACCTAATCTCGAGTTACACCTTTTCCAATCACTGTGTTAAATGCAAAATGCATGCAAAACATTACAGGTTTTTTGTTTTACTAAAATTTTTTCTAGAAAATAGAATGAAACACTTTAAGTATTCAGAACAGACATTATAGAAACTAACTAAACTGAATCTGATATAACAAATATTAGAAAAAAATTTCTTTACCTTGTAAAGCATAATACTTCATAAAGATAAATGTTGACAGTTGACTCAGTTAACATTCTCTCCTAAATACTGACTAATAATTTACCTATAGCATTGATATTAATTTTTGTTAAATAATTTTTCCTATCAGCTGATGGTTTCCAGGAAACCATTCCTACTTCCATTTTCTTTGCTTGGGTCAGTGCTTAAGATAATAGTAGCAAAAGCATGGCAAGGAAGGTACCAGATAACTGGGAAGGAAGGGTGGATACAATGAATATTTTATCTTAACTGACCTCCAAAAGAAGCCATGACTATCTTTCTTTTTGGGGTGCCTGCCCACCTATCCTTTCTCCAAATTAAAAGTCAACAAACAAGCAATGATTGCACCTAATTTCATATGATACATCTTGTTTATTAATGATAGAAAAGCATCTTCCTCACAGGAAGTGGGTGAAGATGCTAAACATGCTCCAATAGAGGAGTCTGAAATGGGAAATACTGTTGACCATGGCAAAGAACATAGGTGCAAGTGCCAGAGCAAGTGATGAAATAATGTATACAGCACAATCCCATTTTTGCCTGGATGGCAGGATCACATTGCCAAGTAGCCTTTTCTATTTTTTTCCTGCATAGTTCCCTTTTTTTTCCCACAACTTTTACTTTAGGTTTGGGGGTACATGTGCAGGCTTGTCACATGGGTAAACTGTGTGTCACTGGGGTTTGGTGTACACATGATTTTGTCACTCAGGTAGTGAGCTGAGCATAGGACCCAATAGGTAGTTTTTCAATCCTCCTTCTCCTCCCACCCTGCACCATCAATTATATCCTGGTGTCTATTGTTCCCCTCTTTATCTCCATGTGTTTTCATTGTTTAGCACCCACTTACAAGTAAGAACATGTGGTATTTGGTTTTCTGCTCCTGTGTTAATTTGCTTAGGATAATGGCCTCTAGCTGCATTCGTGTAGCTGAAAAGGACATGACCTCATTCTTTTTTTAGGCTGTGTAGTATTCCATGGTACATATGTACCATCTTTATCCAGTCCATCATTGATGGGCATCTAGGTTGATTCCAAATCTTTGCTATCCTGAAAAGTGCTATGATGAGCATATGCATGTATATGTCTTTACGGTAGAATGATTTGTATTCCTTTGAGCACGTACCCAGTAATGGGATTGCTGGGTTGAATGGTAGCTCTGTTTTAAGTTCTTTGAGAAATCTCCAAACTGCTTTCCACGGTGACTCAACTAACTTGTATTTCCAGTAGAAGTGTATAAGTATTCCCTTTCCTCCACAGCCTCACCAAAATCTTACTTTTTGACTATTTAATAATAGCCATTCTGACTGGTGTGAGATGGTGTCTCATTGTGGCTTTGTTTTGCATTTCTCTAATGATTATTGAGAATGATGTTGAGAATATTTCAAATGCTTGTTGGCTGCATGTATGTCTTCTTTGAGAAAGTATCTTTTCATGTCATTGGCTCACTTTTAAAAATGGGGTTGTTTTTTGCTTATTGATTTAAGTTCCTTATGAATTCTGGATGTTAGACCTTTTTCAGATGCATAGCTTGCAAATATTTTCTTCCATTCTGTATGTTGTCTGTTGATTCTGTTGATAGTGTCTTTTGCTGTGCAGCAGCTATTTAGTTTAATTAGGTCCCACTTGTCAAGTTTTATTTTTGTTGCAATTCTTTTTAGGATTTAGTGATACATTTTTTCCGAAGGCCCATTGGCCCATTCTAGACATTCTAGAATGGTGTTTTCTACATTTTTTTCCAGGATTCTTATTGTTTGAGGTCTAGTATTTAAATCCTTAATCTATTTTGAGTTAATTTTTGCATACAGTAAAATGTTGGAGTCAAATTTCAAACTTCTGCATATGGCTTTCCTGTTACTTCAGCACTATTTATTGAATAGGGAATCCTTTTCCCATTGTTTGTCATTGTTAACTTCATTGAAGATCTGATGGTTGTAAGTATGTGGCTTTAATTCTGGGTTCTCTAATCTACTTCATTAGTTTATGTAACTGTTTTTTGTAGCAATACCATGCTGTTTTGGTTACTGTAGCCTTGTAGTATAGTTTGAAGTCAGATAGTGTAATGCCTCCAGCTTTGTTCTTTTTGATTAGGATTGCTTTGGCTATTTAGGCTATTTTTTGGTTCCATATGAATTTTAGAATAGATATTTATAATTCGGTGAAAAATGACATTGGTGGTTTAATAAGAATAGTGCTGAATCTGTAGATTGCTTTGGGCAGTATGGCCATTTTAACAATATTGGTTCTTTCATCCATAAGAATGGAATGTATTTTTATTTATTTGTAATATCTCTGATTTATTTCAGGAGTTTTGTAGTTCTCCTTTTAGAGATCTTTGTAGAGATATGCTTGTTTAGCTATATTCCTAATTACTTCATTTTTTTGGTGGTTATTGAAAATGGGATTGTGTTCTTGATTTGGCTCTCAGCTAGAATGTTGTTGGTATATAGAAATGCTACCGAGTTTTGCACATTGATTTTGTATCCTGAAACTTTACTGATGTCATTTATCAGTTCTAGGAACCTTTTGGTAGAGTCTTTGGGGTTTTGTATGTATAGGATTATATTATCAACAAAGAGAGATAGTTTGACTTCTTCTTGTCCTATTTGGAGCATTTTATTATTTTTCCTGCTTAATTATTTCTGGTTAGGACTTCCAGTACTATGTTAAATAGAAGTGGTGAGAGTGGGTATCCTTGTCTTTTTTCAGTTCCTAAAGGCAATGCTTCCAGCATTTGCCCATTCAGTATGATGTTGACTGTGGGTTTGTCATAAATGGCTCTTATAATTTTGAGGTACATTCCTATGATGCATAATTTGTTGAAGGTTTTTAACATGAAGGGATATTGAATTTTGTTGAAAGCCTTTTCTGCATTTGTTGAGATAATCATGTGGCTCCTGTTTTTAGTTCTGTTTATGTGATCAATCACATTTATTGATTTGTATATGTTCAATCAACCTTGGATTCCTGGAAAAAAGCCTACTTGACCATGGTTGATTAGTTTTTTGATGGGCTGCTGGATTTGATTTGCTAGTATTTTGTTGAGGATTTTTATTTCTATGTTCATAAGGGATATGGGCCTGTAGTTTTCTTTTTTTGTGTGTCTCTCCCAAGTTTTGGTATCAGAATAATGCTGGCCTCATACAATGAGTTAGCAAAGAGCTCCTTCTCTTCAATATTTTGGAATAGTTTCAGTAGGACTGGTACTATGTCTTTATACCTGGGAGAATTTGTCTGTGAATCCATTTGTTTCAGTTTGTTGGTAGGTTTTTAGAATTACTGATTCTATTTTGGAACTCATTATTGGTCTGTGCAGGTATTCAGTTTCTCCCTGGTTCAACCTTGGAAGATTGTACATTTCCAGGAATTTTCTCATTTCTTCTGGGTTTTCAAGTTTGTGTGCATTGAGGTATTCATAACAGTCTCTGAGGGTTTTTTTTTTTTTTTTTTTTGGTGCATTTCTGTAGGGTTTGTAGTAATGTCTCCTTTGTCATTTCTGATTGTGTTGATTTGGATCTTCTCTCCTTTTTCTTTATTAGTCTAGCTAGTAGTCTATCAGTCTTATTTATTGTTTTAGAAACCAACTGTATTAGTTTGTTCTCATGTATCTAATAAAGACATACCTGAGACGGGGTAATTTATAAAGGAAAGAGGTTTAATTGACTCACAGTTACACAGGGCAGTGAGGCCTCTGGAAACTTACAATCATGGTGGAAGGGGAAGCAAACATGTCCTTCTACACTTGATGGCAGCAAGGAGAAGTGCCAGGCAAAAGGGGGAAATCTCTTTAAAAAACTATCAGATCTCATGAGAACTCTCTATCACAAGAACAGCAGCATGGAGTAATCGCCCCCATGATTCAATTACCTCCCACCTGGTCCCTCCCATGACATGTGGGGATTATAGGACTACAATTCAAGATGAGATTTGGGTTTTGACACAGGCAAACCACATCACCAACTTTGTTTTGTTGATCTTTTGTATGCATTTTCACATATCAATTTCATTCAGTTCCACTTTGATTTTCCTTCTTTCTTTTCTCTTGCTAGCTTTGGGATTGGTTTGCTCTTTTGAATTCCCATAAGTGTGATGTTACGTTGTTAATTTGAGACTCCTTTCTGACTTTTTGATGCAGTTGTTTAGGGCTATAAACTTTCCTCTTAACACTTCTTTAGCTGTGTCCCAGTGATTCTTGTATGTTGTATCTTTGTTGTCATTTGTTTAAAATAATTTCTTGATTTTTGACTTAGTTTCATTCTTTACCCAAAAGTCATTCAAAAGCATGTTGTTTAATTTCCATGTAATTGTATGGTTTTGAGATATCTTCTTGGTAACAATTTCTATTTTTACTGTGTGGTGGTCCAAGAGTGTGGTTGGCATATATATTTTTAAATTTGTTGAGAATTGCTTTATGGCAGAGCATACAGTTGATATTAGATTATGTGCCATGTGCAGATGAGAAGAATTACATTCCTTTGTGGAGTAGAGTGTTCTGTTGATGTCTATTGGAGCTATTTGGTCAAGCGTTTTTAGGTACTAAATATTTTTGTCAGTTTACTTCCTCAATGGTCTGACACTATTAGTGGGGTGTTGAAGTATTTCACTATTATTATGTGGTTATTTACGTCTCTTCATAAGTATCTAAGAACTTGTTTTATGAATCTTAGTGCTCCATTGTTGTGTGCATATATATATTTAGGATAGTTCAGTTTTCTTGTTGAACTGAACGCTTTATCATTACATAATGCCCGTCTTTGTACTTTTTGATCATTCTTGGTTTAAAGTCTGTTTTATCTGAAATAAGAATAGCAACCCCTGCTTTCTTTTGTTTTCCATTTGCATGATAGATCTATCACTATTCCTTTAGTTTAGGTTATTTGTGTCATTGCATGTGAGATGGATATCTTAAAGACAGCATTCAGTAGAGTCTTGCTTCTTTATCCAGCATGCCACTCTATGTCTTTTAAATGGGGCATTTAGCTTATTTATATTAAAGGTTAATATTGATATGTCAGGATTTTATCTTGTCATCTTGTTGTTAGCTGATTGTTATATAGACTTAATTGTATAGTTGCTTCATAGTGTCAGTGGGCTATGTACTTAAGGACATAGTGTTAAAAATATGTTTTTGTGGTAGCAGCTAAGGCTCTTCTGTTTCCATGTGTAGCACCCCCTTAAGAATCTCTTGTAAGGCAGGTCTGGTGGTAATGAATTCCCTTAGCCTTTGCTTGTTGAAAATAATTTTATTTCTCCTTTGTTATGAAGCTGAGTTTGGCTGGAAAAGAAATTCTTGGTTGGAATTTCTTTTTTCTAAGGATGCTGAATGTAGGTCTCTGATGTCTTCTGGCTTTTAAGGTTTCTGCTGAAATGTTCACTCTTAGCCGGATGAGTTTCCCTTTGTACATGACCTGGCCCTTCTCTCTAACTGCCTTTAATATTGTTTCTTTCACACTGACCTTGGAAAACTTTACGATTGTATGTCTTGGAGATGGTTGTCTTATATAGTGTTTCACTGGGGTTCTCTGGATTTCCTGAATTTGCATTTTGACCACTCTAGCAATGTTGGGGAAATTTTTGTGGACAATATCCTCAAATTATGTTTTTCACATTGCTTTCTGTCTCTTCTTCTCTTTCTAGGATGCCAATGAGTTGTAGGTTTGGTCTAATCCCATATATCTCAGAGGTTTTGTTCACTTTAAAAATTCTTTTATATTTTTGTCTAATTGAGTTGATTTGAAGAACTGGTCTTTGAGCTCTGGGATGCTTTCCTCATTTTAGTCTATTCTGCTGTTAACATACTTCTAATTGTGTTATGAAAATCCTGTCATAAGCTTTTCGGCTCTTAATCAGGTTGTTTCTTTCTTAAAAGGGCTATTTGGTCTTTCAGCTGTTGTATTGTTTTATTGGATTTCTTAGATTCCTTAGGTTTCAAATTTTCCTGGATCTTAATGATCCTTGTGGCCATCCAGATTCTGAATTCTGTGTCGCCATTTCAGTCTGGTTAAGAACCATTGCTGGGAAGCTAGTGTGGTTGCTTGGAGGTAAGGCAACACTGTGGCTTTTAGAGTTACTAGAGTTCTTGTTCTGTTTGTTTGTTTGTTTGTTTATCTGTGTGCTCTAATGTTCCTTTAATCTTTGAAGTTGCTATCTTTGGATGAAGCTTTTTGCTTTTGTATGCCTTTGAGGATTTTACTGTGGTTTATGTTGGGTTTAGTCAACTGGTTTTGTTTCTGGATGATTTCAGGGGCCAAACACTCAGCTTAGCACTCCTAGGTTTTGTGCTCTCACCCTGGAGAGCTAGGATCAGGCTTGCAGCCTTTTTCTCTGGCCCCTCAAGGTTAAGCACCTATTGTGCTTGAGGAGCTGAGGTGTTCCCTATCTGCTGACAACAATATTCAGACGAGGAATCTGGTGAAATCAATTCCATGGGAAGGAGGTGGGCGGTGGAGGGCCTCGGGTGACCATGTGTGTGTGTGCACCTGTGGCAGTGAATGGCAGATTCCACATGCACTGGCAAAACAGTGGGGGGGGACTGAGTGAGTGAGCACTGGCAGGAGAGGGCTGTAGGTGGGTGCTTGCCAGTCGGGGCCCATCTCCAGAAGTTCTCCAACTGTTAGATGGAGCTTGTCATTGAAAGACCTATCATGGTGGCTGTTGGTAAGCACCTTGGCTGGTCAGCTGAGCCTGTGCTACAAATGGGTGGGACCAGGCAGGGACTGAGGATGGGCTGGCAGACAGGAGGGTACTCACATCCGGCTGGCTGCATCCCACAGGCCAAGATAGCCCTGTTCTGTCCAGGTCTGGCAGCCAAGAAAGTCTAAAGCTTCCTACAGGATCATGGCAAGCCTTGCGGAATGGGCACCTATGGCTGTGCTCTACTGAAGCGGTTCCCATGCCAAATCCTGTAGGCTTCATGCTGGCTGGAGTTCTGTGTCTTTCTGCCTTCTGGGAAGTTCTCACTGACAGCTCAAATGTCCATGTGGGTCTTGGGGTCTCCTACAACTAGGATTCCAGAGGGTCCCAGTAAGAGTGAGCCACTTTACCCCTGTTTCATTTATACCTTCCCCAGGAGCTACATGGGACCAGAAATGTGTCCTGGTGCTGGGCAACCCCATGCCTCCTTCCTTGGCAACCCCATGCTTCCTTCCCTTTCAGTCCAGGTTCTGCACCATCCCTCGGTCCACTCTCAATATCTTCTTTCCAAAAGATCTGTTCATAGTGTGCCAATGTACTTGATGGTCTGGCCTCTCTCCGTGGGAGAAGCTCTTCATAGATGCATCTAGTTGGCTATCTTGGTTCAAGTCACATTTTTGTCTTTCTTAGTTGGACACTGAGAGCAATTTTTCCACCCCAAAAGCCAATTCCACATTCCCAAGTTCACGAGGACGCAGGAACAACAAATCAAAAAAAAAAAAAAATTCTATTCGTAATACACAGATTCTTTGGAGGCATACCTACAAGGTCAGTTTCTCTTCTCCAAGACACTAGGTAAGACAGATGTGCAGGAAGAAGAGAAGTGGGAAGGACAGACAAAAAACATGAGTGAGAGGTTGGGGTGAGCTAGTGGGGTAATTACAGAGGAACAAGGGCCACAGAGGAAGAAGCTCAAAGCTGTTTCCAATGGCCACTCTTCTCCCTCTCCTCACCAATTCCTTATCAGGCTTTCACAGACCTGGGCACTAAAAAGTACTCTGAACAGAGGATTCTAAATGTGTACAACTTGTGTTTGGATGGAGACAGGATATAGTTCTAGGTGGAACTGAACTGAATCCATGTGGGAAATATCCTGGGAGCAGGGACAGAAATGGATCGACTGTCACCATCACCACACTCCTCTAAAAGCTGAGGACAAAAAGAGCTGTGAAAGGAGCTATGTGGGTAAAAATGCTTATTTTGTTAAACAAAAGACTGAGGAGATAAATGTGTTTACACTGACAAGTTAACGGAGATTATCTCTAGAAGATGAGATAATTATAGATTTAAATAATTAATACTTTTATTCATTGCCTTAATTTTAAGTAAATTAACATTCATTATTTGTAGAAGGGAAAAACACAGTGTGTGTTTGTGGTTTTTGAAGTGTTGTCAACCATTTTTAACTTTCAGTTTCCTTTTAATATCATATTTTGTGATGGATCATATTATTCATATCCAAACTACCCTGTGATGTCCCTTACAGTGGGAAGATTATACATCTCATCCATGATAAATTTAAGAGCGGCCATGGGACTTGGTTTGACCAATGAAATGTAGACAGAAATGATTTATGTCACCTCAATGAAAAAGCTTTGGGAATAGGCTTGATTCCCTTTGAGTCCTCTTTGTGTGACACACTCCTGTAGAGGTTTAATGAAGGACTTGTTTCTGGTGACAATTATGTAAAACACTAACAAAGAGTTGGAGGGTGCTAAGTGCTTCAAATGGCAGATGGGAGAACTTCTAGTTCAAAAAAGCCAGGAGACTTTCCTTTCGCTGTAGATTACAGTGATGGTTCACCATGTCCTTTATTCTTCTCTTTCTGGAAAAGCAGAAAAAGACTGCTGTACAAGTCTAGACTCCGTGGTGACCTCAAATGGCTAGGAGGAGTGAATGAGAAATAATCTAAAAATATTGCAAACTACAGAAATTGTGGGTTTTCTGCCGGTGCAGTATAATCTGCTTATCCTGACTGATACATTTCTCTTTATGTTCCTCTATTGGCTCCCCTGCTGAAATTTCCAGCACTCTGTCTTCTAATTAAGTCTCTATATTATTGCTTTCTCTTTTACAATAAACCCTGGAAGTATATAAGTAGTAAGCTTCCTGAAGCAAAGAAAGGCAAAGGACAGAGGCTTATGATTTTTAATCAATAAAATTTAATTAAGTTATTCATCCAACACATAACTCTGGAAAGAGATGGAAACACGAATAAAATTTTGTCCCAGATTATTGGTCTTCTAGGGCAGCCATCACAAAGTACCACAGACTGGGTGGCTTAAACAGCAAAACCATCTTTTCTCTTAGTTCTGGAGGCCAGAAGTCTGAGATCAGAAAGTTGGCAGGATTGGTTTCTTCTGAGGCCTCTTTCCTTGGCTTGAGGATCACCCTCTTCTCGCTGTGTCTCCACATAGTCTTTTCTCTGTTCATGCCTGTGTCTTTACCTCCTTTCCTCATGAGGAGACCACTCACGTTGGATTAAGGCCCACCCCAATGACTCATATAACCTGAAGTACCTGTTTTAAAGATCATGTCTTCAAATATAGTATGAGGTACTGGAGAGAGGATTTTATCATATAAATTTTGGCGGGAGACTCAATTCAGCCCAAAATTCTGAACTGTTGGTCTCTCTAGTCTATTTGGAAAGAGGCATGTGAAAAAATAATTATAACGAGATGATAAATAGTATATATATATATGTATATATACACACACACATATACAGAGAAAGGAAAATCATATATATATACACACACACACATCTACAGTGAAAGGAAAGTCTCCTGGCTTTTTTGAACTAGAAGTTCTCCCATCTGTCATTTGAAGCACTTAGCACCCTCCAACTCTTTGTTGATGTTTTACATAATTGTCACCAGAAACAAGTCCTTCATTGAACCTCTGCAAGAGTGTGTCACACAAAGAGGACTCAAAGGGAATCAAGCCTATTCTCAAAGCTTTTTCACTGAGGTGACATAAATCATTTCTGTCTATATATATACATATATATATGGCAATATAGGAAGACAGAAGAAGGATCAACTAAACTGCGGCTTGTCTGATTGACAGGATACTCAATACATCTACAAGATGCTCTTCTTTCCTGAGTGATTAATTAAGGATAATTAATGAAAACAATGCTAACAATTTTTACTCTGGTGTAAAAGCCAGCATGTAAGTCAACATTCTCTAGCCTCATTTGCTTGAGTGGTATTGCTCTAATCTACAGCAAAGGGAAGTCTTCTGGCTT
This sequence comes from Papio anubis, assembly GCF_008728515.1. Taxonomy (NCBI): domain Eukaryota; kingdom Metazoa; phylum Chordata; class Mammalia; order Primates; family Cercopithecidae; genus Papio; species Papio anubis. Next base: position 37,192,123 of record NC_044988.1, on the reverse strand, counting down.
CCTTGAACTGGAAGTTCTCCTGTCTGCCATCTTTAGCACCTAGCACCAGTTCTTTGTTGTTATTTTATATGATCGGCACCAGAAACAAATCTTCCATTAAACCTCCATGTGAGTGTGTCACCGTGGTGACACTGTACAAAGAGAACTCAAAGTACTCTAAATTTCAATAAACCAGATAGGCAAAAACAGATACTGGTAATTATAAAAATTTGTTCTTTTGGCTTAAGATTGTCTTGGCAATGCGGGCTCTTTTTTGGTTCCATATGAACTTTAAAGCAGTTTTTCCAATTCTGTGAAGAAACTCATTGGTAGCTTGATGGGGATGGCACTGAATCTATAAATTACCTTGGGCAGTATTCCTATCCATGAGCATGGTATGTTCTTCCATTTGGCACATATACACCATGGAATACTATGCAGCCATAAAAAAGGATGAGTTTGTGTCCTTTGTAGGGACATGGATGCAGCTGGAAACCATCATTCTCAGCAAACTATCGCAAGAACAGAAAACCAAACACCGCATGTTCTCACTAATAGGTGGGAACTGAACAATGAGATCACTTGGACTCGGGAAGGGGAACATCACACACCAGGGCCTATCACGGGGAGGGGGGAGGGGGGAGGGATTGCATTGGGAGTTATACCTGATATAAATGACGAGTTGATGGGTGCTGATGAGTTGATGGGTGCAGCACGCCAACATGGCACAGGTATGCATATGTAACAAACTTCAACGTTATCCACATGTACCCTAGAACTTAAAGTATAATAAAAAAAAAAATATAAAAAATAAAAAATAAAAAAATAAAAATAAAAATAAAAATTTGAAGAACTGCATCCTGGACAAAACTAAGCAAAGGAAAGAGCCAAGAAAATGGGATCCTAGAGCAAAGTCGCAAGGCAGCTGAGGACATGATTTTCAATTTTCAAGGGAATTCTATACATCACTCAATCTCCATGGCCTAAGGTGGGAGAAAGCTTGGGGGCTGGCAAGTGGATGGGTTGGCCTATCCACCATTTTCCTCTTCTTTTCTCTTTCTTTACTCTCCTCTTATGACTTTTCTTCTAATAAATACACAGATTGATCCAATCAGCTTCAAAATGAAAATACACATTTTATATATTTTTTCTATTCTCAATTGTATCATTTATATTCCTAAAGTGAGTTAAAAATTGACTATCATTGTAGCATGTGCAAAATCTGACATTTTGCGTCTTTTAACTCATCTCCACTCGCTCTGATAAAAGTTGTGAAGGCCCAACTCAGAGAGAGATTAAACCCCAGAGGACTAATGATAGTGGAAGGTAAGTGATACTGATCAATAAGACACAATTATAAAATAAAGTAGTATGATAGAGAATTCCGTTTTCTCTTGCAAACATGTAATTATTTCAGATTTTCTTAACTGAAGAAGTGCTGTGTTTGTCCCTGATTTGTTAGAACGAAGAAAATATTAATACTGCAAAACAGATGCCAAATAGCGTGGATTAAAAAGCTTTGACATGAGTTGATATAATGTAGATCTTATATTTATGATGTAATTGTGAATTATGTACTTTATTCATTGGTAATTAGAGAGCAGAACAGATGGAGAAAGTTTAGCTTAAAATGATGCGTCCATTAAAATAACCTGCACTGCCAAGTGTCTACTCATGTTCATGAGTATAGCAAATTTGTTCTATTAAAATACGATTGGAAGATAAGGACTTATTGTCATTGTGTTGGAGTCATCCATCTAATGATGAAAGCTACAATCCTCTGTAAATGTCAATCCACCTATTATCCTGTTTTGCCTTGCAGAAGGTCTTAACTAGACATTTTCGCTGTGGCAGAAATTCTAATATTGGCAACTCTATCTGTTTTTCCATTATTTAGACATTGCCGTAAAGAAAATCAAACTAGCCATCAAATGAAAATAACAATGTTGACTATTACTTTACACGTATATCTTTTAGTTTATTGTTGAAAGGACAGATGGCAACTACTTTTTTTAATGTGAATACTGTATTTTTCTATTTTCACTAGACATGTTTGCTTTTATCCCTCACGCATTTTCCCCAGCCTTTTTGGATGGCATCTAGAGGCTGCTTGTCCTTTCAGTTTTAATCTGCCTTTGCTGGGATGAAAAAAATTACGTAGTCCAGATTTCCCGTGTGCTCTACGTGAAGATAATGCTACATCGAATGTACCACAACTGAGGGCAGAGTGGGGCGGGTCCTCTCCTGTGTTGCTGGTGGGGCTGTAAACAGTGCGCTCTTCTGGGAAGGAATTTGGCAATATGTATCAGAAGCCTTAAATAATTCAACACCAGGAATTCCAATCCTGTGCATCTATCCTATGGAAATACTCAAAAATAGAGACAAATGCACACAGGCCCAAGTACACCCCCCAAACACAAAACTTTTTACATAACAATGATCACATTATTCCATATATAATAACTAATAATAGGAATAAACTAAAAGTCATATAGGGGAGATGGTTAAGAAAATTGTGGTATAGCTACATCTTACTCCTGGGTAGAAATTTAAATTATAAATGTGAAGACTCTGTAATAACAGGAAAATGTTTATATTATAAAGTGGAGTAGAAAAATAAAACATTAAAATACTAGTAAATAAAAGTCAATAATGCTGAGTGCTTTTTTTGATATACCAAGTACTGTTCTAAGCACTTTACAAAAAAGATACTATAAAGTAATAAGCCACTGAGTTAAGTAGTTGTAGAGCTGGGAGGAGCTGGGATTTGAACTTGAGTACTCTGATTATTTCAGAGAACCTGCTTTTAATTTTTATGCGATACTACCTCTTCAATATGATAGCAACTATGTAAAAACAATACAAGACCACACCCACATGCACAGCAGTAAAAAAAAAAAAAAAAAAAAACCATCATGCAGGTTTTTCATCAAGAGCTGCCGTCTATTTCCCCACCCCAGAATCCAAGGTGGCCTTGTGACTTGCTTTGAAAATGAAATGCAGGCCGGGCGCGGTGGCTCAAGCCTGTAATCCCAGCACTTTGGGAGGCCGAGACGGGCGGATCACGAGGTCAGGAGATCGAGACCATCCTGGCTAACACGGTGAAACCCCGTCTCTACTAAAAAATACAAAAAAAAAACTAGCCGGGCGAAGTGGCGGGCGCCTGTGGTCCCAGCTACTCGGGAAGCTGAGGCAGGAGAATGGCGTGAACCCGGGAGGCGGAGCTTGCAGTGAGCTGAGATCCGGCCACCGCACTCCAGCCTGGGCGACAGAGCCAGACTCAGTCTCAAAAAAAAAAAAAAAAGAAAGAAAATGAAATGCAATGGAAGGAATTTTGTGTGACTTTCCAGGCTAGGCTGCAAGAGACTTTGCAGCTTCCACTTCCACATTCTTGGAATGCTGCCCTGAGGCAGCCATGCAAGGAAGAAGGTCTATTCTACCAGGGGATGGGAGATCCTGTGGAGGAGAATTGAGGTGCCCTTGCCCCAGCCAGAACCAACTGCCAGACATGTGAGTGAGGCTATCCTGGGCCTTCCATCTCAACCAACCCAGCGGCTAAATGTGGTCACATGAGTGAGTCCAGGTGAAATGAACATAGAAAATGCCAATCCAACCCATAAAATCATGAAAACTAGTAATTCATTATTATTTTACTTCTTTTAGACTTTAGATCCTGACATTTGACATTCCTCTGGAATAAACTGTACAGTTTCCTCAGGTTTCCAAGACTAAGGTAAAAGTCTTCCTAAAAGAACTGATCCTTTTGAGACATTGCTAGTGTGCCATTCCGTGGTCACTTAAACTTCCCTAAATTGGGCACAGTGTGAATGACACAGAATTTTGTGAGCAGCTGTTGGGCAGTTAAATGGTAAGACGAAGAATCTGCAGTCTGGGTGACTGAAAAAATGCTATGAATATTTCTCCCCACCTGCAGTAAAAAGTAGTAAGAAGTGCTGAGTCAACTCTCAGTATAAACACGAAGTTGGGGACCATTTCACATAAGACCATGTCTCTAATTACTAACCCTGTACTTTTATTGTTGGTGCCTCTTGCATATGAGAAGGAAGCTGCAATTCCACCAGTATCTGCTTATGCTCTGGCAATTCTGCCTCACTTATTGAGCCACAGAAGAGTTGAAATTATAATCAGGGTGAGGCAATGCAACTGTCAACAATCGCATTAGGAAGTGGGTATTTTACTAGAGAATTATGATAAGGATTAAAATGCCAAGCTGAAAGTCAATTGCAGCCAAGTGCCTTTGTTCTGTTTACCACTTTCTTCTCCTGGAAAGCTCCCTTGGCTTCCATAAGTATTTCTCATCACTTTTTTCCTTCCTCTCTGGCCCTTTTGTGTAAATACCTATCAATAATTTTTTTAATGACCATCCCAGAATTTTGGTTTGTATTCTTCTTACTCTACATACTCTCCTTGAGTGATATAACCTATTTTCGTGGTTTTAATTACTGATAAGTTCCCAGGTTGCATCTTTGGCCCCTGAACTATATTCAACTGTCCACCAGGTATCTTTACCTGGGTATTTACCAAGCACCACAATCTTGTCATGACCAAACAAAACTTATTTATTTTTCTCCAAGATCCTTTTCTCCACCATTATTGTCACTTAGCTTCTTAGCTTCTTTGCGAACTTTTACCTTCACATCTAATCAAGTTTTGTCCATGTGTTCACCTTAATATTATTGAGATTAGCAAGTCCATTCCCTGTAGCACAGCACACATGGCTACTCAGGGTCTTGTCCCTGCATACCTTTTCAGCTTTCCTCTTGTCTCTGTTATATCCTGAGCTGTTCTTATATCCAGTGAATTTAAGACTGCAGTGTGCCTCACACATTTCTGCATTGCTATGTATATCACCCCCTATGAAGAATGCTCTTTCTTTCTGCCTTCCTCCAGCAAACACCTTCTCATCTTACAAAACTCAGTTCAGAGCGACTTGTTTGAAGAGGTTTCTCTGACCTCCCTTCCCTCCAGCTGTGTAAATTAGGTGTTTCTCCTCCCATAGTGCTTTATGCATGACTCTACCATTACATTTATTATACTGATTGCAATAGACTCTTTGCTTCTCTGCCTTGCCTGGAAGACCTGCCTATTTCCTGACAGCAGGCACTGTGTGTTTTTATCTGTGTAACTCTACTATTTCATTTAATACTTGGCTCCTAGTAAATGCACATAGCAGACATTGTGGAATGGGTGAATGTGATGTAACCAATTCTACGGGGATCTCTCCATTAGTGATTCAGCAGAGAGAGGTAGTAGCTCAGTGTGAGAGGATAGGGTGTAATAGATAAATCATAAAGAGTTCAAATATAAGACTGGGTGACTCAAGTCAAATTTGGGACTGGCCATATTTCAGCATAGGTTAATAGTTTATGTCCAAACCAGGATGCTTAGCCAGTCAACTACATGCCTATGATCTTGTTAGTCACATTCCCAGATAGAACAAAGGGATCCTACCTTAGCTCCTGGTTATAGGGTCAGGTGTCTCACTCCTTGCAACTTGCTGGTCTTGCAACCCCCATAGCAGTACCTACCACTTGCCACACAGACTGTTATAATTTCAAACCAACAGAACTATCTCCTCTCTGGGCTCTGGCAGTCATCATTTGAATCTGAGGGAACCTACTGGTCTCTACTCTCCCTGAGATCTCAGAATTCCCAGATTTATACTCTATGAGAAAAATACGTGTATAAAATTATTCCTTTAAGGCATACTAAATCCTTTCATATGTGGTATTTGCCTCTTCACATTACAAACCTCCGTTCTGCCAGAGTTCTGGCAAAAGCCATTCAAGCTGCAGAGTTTATCTTCTCTCAGCTGTCTGTGTCATGTCATGGCCACACTTACTGACAAAGAAAGAATACATATGTTTGCAGGCTGCATCTCTCTCTAGGATATAGCTCTGTTTTTTCTGCCAAAGCCATTTACATTGATTTAAATCACCAAACCATCGGTCTATACTGACTGGGCAGCTGAGAGCCATACAGTACTAACATAGGTGGTAGAAGGTTTAAACACAAGTAAATAAGACACATAATCCTGATGGAACTTAGAATCTCCATAAGGATAAAGAACACACTAAATATACAGTAAGTAACAGAGTAAGAGAGGATATGATAAATTGCTTGAGTGTTTATGGGTCAGGCCCTTACCCATGACACGTTTGATTTAATCCTAATTATTCTGTGAGGTAAAGTATTATTACACTAGAATGATAGGTGAGGAAATCAAGAATCAGAGGGGAGAGGTAAGTGTCCCAACATCATGCAGCTAGAACTCAGGCCTATGCCGTGATTTAATCACAATGATGTTTTTCCTCCTAGAGCCATAGGAGTTTGGAAGAGGATGCAATTCTATGTCTTGGGGTGCTTGCGCAAGTCTTCACAGAGGTGGTGAAATAAAATCTAGGCCTTAAAAAATAGCCAGGATTTAGAGAGGTGGAAAGGAAAAATAAGACATTTGGGGCAGTAAATATCTTTAATTGCATCCTATTATAAAACAAAGGATGGTGATGAAGCTAAGGATTCCTTGGCCATCCAGAGAGCCCTGAGAATTCCCTCTTCCAAAATAAAATTCCTCCAACCTGTAGCTCAACTAACTTGCTTGAATATTTTTCAATCCACTGTAATATCAGGGTCACCTGGCAGCTCTGGGGACCATAAACTGAAAGAATATTTGCAACTTTGCTCTGATAACTCTGCTTGTTCTCTGGGTCTGTCAATTTGATATCCTCCACTAACACTGAACAGGATTTAAAATAAATGTGTCAAATAGCCATTGCCTGCAGTTTATGCAATATAAAAATGAAATCCTCTTGAAATAAAACTAGCTGAAGAGACCAGCCATTAAATAAATACAGGTACTTTTTTCCTGGTCAACAAGCACGGCATTGAGCTCTGAGAGGTCTTTGCTAATGTAAGTCAAATGTTGACTGATTGGGAAGAGCCTAATATTTAGATTATAAGGCTTTTATCCATCACTGAAGAGGCCAGAAAGAGTCACAGTGGTATTTGAGCTATGGCTTTGTTTGCTTGGTGAAATGAGTTCATGGCAATGTCTTCCTGGGCACACGTTGGCAGTGAATCTGAATTTCCTCCCAATACAGGTTGTAGCTGAACAATCCCTACCATAACTATCTGATCTTCTGGAGATCATGAAAAGTGTTGAATAAGTGGCTAGGGAATTCAAAGATCAGAAATCGTCCGGGCGTGGTGGCTTACATCTGTAATCCCAGCACTTTGGGAGGCCGAGGTGGGTGGAACATGAGGTCAGGAGTTCGAGACCAGCCTGGCCAATATGGTGAAATCTTGTCTCTACTAAAAATACAAAAAGTAGCCAGGTGTGGTGGTACACTACTCAGGAGGCTGAGGCAGAAGAATTGCTTGAACCTGGGAGGCACAGGTTGCAGTGAGCCGCCGAGATCGCGCCACTGCATTCCAGCTTGGGCGATGGAGTGAGATTCCATCTCAAAAAAAAAAAAAAAAAAAAAAAAAGGGGGAATCTATGCTAGTATGCTAGCCTAGGTCTTTGTCTCACAAAGGACTGAAGGGATTCCGGTTTGCTCTATAAGTAGGCTCTCTTAAGTGTGTCTTTCTTTAAAAACATTTGCCCCAATTCTGTCTTCATTTCAGTAACTAATTTCAATTAGTTTTTAGACCAACGAATATAAGTATCATTTATTCTCTTTTCAGGGCAGTAAGAAATCAAAAGCCTGCACCATAAGTATTTTATCTGACTTCAGTCCCAGCCCAGGTCATCGTGGAACTCTGCTTCCATCAATAACCTCTACTTCTTCTGTAGCTTATGGCTTCTTGTCTTTTTCCATGTTTAGAAAGAATCACCAAGAGACCAGACCACAGGGTATCTGTTCTTTCAAGTGTTTATATTGACTCAAGCCATGATATTAGGGGCACATACCTATCCAACTCACCACAAGGACCACCCTGCTTGCCCCGCTGTCAGCTCCCTTAAGGTAAAATGGACACATATCAGCACATCTGCTTTCCTAACCATACTTGCCAGCAGCTCCATGTGAAAATGAACACAAAAGACAGGATTAACTTAAATGAGATAACCTATATTGAACAGTTAGTACAATGCCTAGAGATTAGATTTTACTCAAGAGGCTTAGAGGCTTCCCAGAACTTCTTGGAGAATTAACACATTTGACCCTAACAGTGAATGTGGGGTTACATTTGCATCCACCTGTAGCCTACACTTGTCCATCTGATAATCTATTAACTAAACTAAGCACTGGAAAATCTTGTAAAATTCTCAGTTTCTCTGAAAAGGCATCATTTCTGGAGGTGCAGATATGACTATCAGAATTAAATCACCAGAACTTCCTCGAAGGGCAGAAGTACATCAAACTCACTTTGCAAGATACTTGTGGCTCAGAGGAAATTTAAAATCCATGGGCTACTCTCCATTTAACTCCACAAGTTATTCACATTTATTTGTTGGCAGTTCACTGGAATTGGTCTGTTCCTGAAATTGAAGGACTAATAGGGCTCATTATGGTCCAGCATGTTTCCTTTTCATGAGCCCTGCCTAGCACAGGGCAGTAAACCAGTAATTTAAAATAGGTCTCTGAAAAACGTAGGGTGATAAAGCAAAGAAGATGCAAGCCAAGTTGCCTTTATGCTCAAATCTGTTATTTACGTTTAAACACCTTTCCCTCCTACTCCTGAATTTCACTGTAGGGGTGTGTGTGAGTGTGTGTGTGTGTGTGTGTGTGTGAGAGAGAGAGAGAGAGAGAGAGAGAGAGGTGAGGGAAGATAGATGGTTTGGTAATTGAGTTAAAAAAAAGTGTCAATCTTTCTGTCTGAAGCAGTTCTCCAGTGTGGCTGGAGATGAATGCTGTAGAGATAGAACAAGATAGAACAAAGTTGTCTTTAGGAAGTAGCACAGAGTGGGACAGAAATTGGTGGAGATGGCAGAGGTGACTTGCATGCTTGTCATTTACCTTTTCCTATAAATTGCCAGTCACTACATCTGGTTTCGCTCCAGTACTAAACTTGCTCTGTGGCCTTGGCTAAGTCAGATGACCTTTGAACAGGTCTTCTCATCTGTAAAATAGGGTTAATGCCTCATAGGGTTATGGTAAAAATTAAGTGACAGACCATATGTGAAAACCTATTTGAAATTAATAGTTTACTGCCCTGTGGTAGGGAGGGCCCATGAAAAGGAAGCATGCCGGACCACAGTGAGCCCTGTTAACCTTCTATTGGCAGATTCTTGCTGCATATCAAGTGCTCAACAAATATTAGTTTCTTCCTCCTGGAAGCTCAAAAGCGAAGTTTGTGAGAATGGCCCATTATACTGAAGGACACCTAAAGGCGTATATCAAATTCCAGCTCTTCCCCTGGGATGTCAGCATGTTGTTAAATGTGCTGTATTTGTGCAAAGAGAATGAATTGAAACGGTTCATGCAAATCCTATTGAGATTAAAAAAAAAAAATCAAAACTGCAGGCAGGATATACAAAGAAGATGATTTTCTTTAGATCTGAAGCCTGATTTTCTTTCAACCCTCTCTGATTTCTTTTAAGCTCTGGGTACCCAGACATATGCATATATTTTGGCTGCTTGGCAGCATAATTGGTTTCTCTGGTGACTTGGCACTCTTCTTTTTCCAGATTACTCCTTTCTTCTCTTCTAACAGAAGCACTGCCATTCTTCCTTAAAGTAATAGGTGCTTGATACATATCCCCAGCTGTGACCTATGGTTAGTTGGCTGGCTTTTCCTTCTTTTTCTACCCATTGGTAGAATATGCTCTTTTTATGATACATGAATTTGAGGTTGCATACCTTTTGGTGCAATTCCTTTATGGCTTTACTGGGTAATGGGTGAAAGGATTGGAAATAATGTTTGGGGGAAGAAGGAATGGGAACATTTCTAATTCCATGAAAGACTTGATTCAGAATATTTCCCTCTGGTCCTATCTGGAGAGTGCTGCTGTAATTATAGATTGCTTTGATAAAGTCTTTCTTTAAAATGTACTGAAGTGAATTCAGAATTCCATTTTTTTTTCAAAAAGTGAAATAATTACAGAACATTTAAATACTTTGCTCATTTACTAGTTAAAAGGATTCAGCAAGGTTTCAAATAAATAATTTAGAGATAGTTAAAACGTAGGCTACATAATAGGTATGTACTTGGTGCTATGTTTTACTTCATAAACTATTGATGCTTAGCCTTATCACAAGTCCAGCTGGAAATCCACTGAACTTCTACATTCTTAAAATTTGTATATTTGTTGATATATTCCTATCAGTGCTAAAAATAAAATATAAATTTATCAAATGACTATGTATCAGGCTCTGTTCTAAAAGCTTTATATATATATATTATTTAATGCTCTCATCAATACTTTAATGAAGGTATTATCATTCCCATTTTATAGATAAGACTACTGAGATATTAAATAATAAGACTCACAGATATTACATTTTACAGCCAGGATTCAAATCAAGTCCAGGATATCTGCTGCAATCACCAGTTCCCCACTGTGCCAAGATATGTTTTAGAGAAGAGTATCATTGTACAGTCCTTTTTGTTACAAAGATGCTAATACAAGTAAGAATGTATAGATTAGGTTTACATGTCTTTATTGCATTTTTTTGTAGACTGCATAACTGACCTACATTTTCTGCACTTCCTCATATTCACATCCCTTATTAAAGACTTTGCAGATATTCCCATGAGGAATCTTTTCCCTCATCCCTCCTGGAAACCAGACTAGGCTTATGACTTGCTTTGATCAATACAATGTGGAAGAAGTAATACTGGGCCAGTTCTCAGTCTATACTTCAAGAAGCATTGAGCCTTCTATTCTAGTTTTCCCTCTGATCCTTACCACACCATGAGATCCAGCCTGAGACAGTCCACTGGAAGACAAAAAATCATGTTGAAGAAAGTCATCCCTTTGACAGACCTCCCAGAACCCCCAGGCTCTGGCTGGCCTGCCACCTGACTGCAGACATGAGCAAACCCAGCAGAGATCAGCTGAGCCCAGCCCAGCTCAGCAGCACAGCCTTTCTAGCTTCTAAAACCACCAGAAATAATGAAGGGTTATTGTTTTCAGCCAGTGAGTTTTGGGCGGTTTGTTATACAGAGGGCTAGCCAATACAGTGCTGATCTGATTGGAGTTATTTTTGTTAGTGTGTTTATGCCTTTGATTACAGAGTTCTAGTAAGTTCAAATCTCTCTTAATCAACCTCCTCACTGAAAAACAAAACACAACTTAAGACAAAAACTAGAATTCACTTTGGGAGGCTGAGGCAGGTGGATCATGAGATCAAGAGATCGAGACCATCCTGGCCAACATGGTGAAATCCCGTCTCTACTAAAAATATAAAAAGTTAGCCAGGCATGGTGGCAGATGCCTGTAGTTCCAGCTACTCAGGAGGCTGAGGCAGAAGAATCACTTGAACACAGGAGGCGGAGATTGCAGCGATCCAAGATTGCACCACTGCCCTCCAGCGTGGCAACAGAGTGAGACTCTGTCTCAAAAAAAAAAAAAAAAAAAAAAAAAAGAATTCAAAAAACTGAAAACAAAATTAGAAAAATTACAAGTTCCAAAGAGATTAGGAACTTTCATTCTTAGCTGCCTATCCCCTTCCTATTGTTCAGTTTCTATCAGTCAGGATTTATTAAAGGCTATTTTAAAGTTGCAGGTTAGAAACAGCCTAAATTTCTAGGTATAGAAAAACCATACTAAATGGCTTCACCAGAAGTAAGATTTTAGCACATTTTAAAATGCTGAGCATGTATACACAACCTCGGTTCTATTTTTTTGGTGATTGTCCAGACACATGACACTTGTTTTTTATTCTTCTATTGAGACCTTATGAATGGATGTGAAATATGACTGCCAACTAGGCTTAGCAGACCTTATAAAAGAAAAGCATTGTGGGACTTATCCATCAACTTAACACTCCCATCCCCCTTAAATCATAGAAATTCTAGAACTAGTATTTATTAGCTTGTTCTTTCTGTACATCAATTACCTTAGGCCCTATATGCCGCAGCTCCATCAAAAGCATTAAATAGTTCCCAGTGGCAAATTCCTGGTTATCTTTAGCTCATGCTGTTAAGTAAGTTTCCACAGTTTTATAGCTCCAGCTTTTATTGTATTTTTTAAAAAGACTTGGTTTCAGCTGTTAAAGCTCAAGACATTGACTTAAAGGGAAATGCTTGCCAGCGTGTAGGAGTAGAATTTGACTTTTCAGCTTTACGAAGGCCAGTGGGTTTGGGGCATCCATGGTATACTGAAGAGATTTCCAAAAGCTGATTGCTTGGGTTTCCAATGTTAACATATTGCATCTATGTTTCTAACAAATTCATTAGCCCTTCTACCTCTCAATGTCCTTAACCAGTTATCTGGCCTGCCTCAGCTCTCTTTATCTGGGGGACTTTATGCTTTACAAGCAAACTTTCTGCATCTGTTGAGTTTGCTATTTTCTGGATGCTGTGAGTAGGGATGCAAGCCCATCTGTAGCTCCCCACATGCCTAACAGCATCTTCACACTGTCCCTGTTCCTCTTCCTTTCGTCTCTGAGCCCTTAATATGACCAGAGTAATGCTCATATTTAACCTGGTTTTGGTTGCAAGATGCTGTTTCTTCCTCTACTTTTCTCAACAATATGAAATGTGCTGCTTTGAGAGGAAATTACTCTTTTAGAAAGAGGGAGGGGCAATTAAAGTCAGCCACCATTGTGAGGTGAAGTAATGTCTGCAAGGTCCTACTGGGAATTTTACAATTGTTGAACTGTCTATCCTAATTTCTCAGTCAATACAGCAAAGCAAAACAATTCACCAAGTATCTCATAACTTGCTGTTACAAAACTCCATAGCCTTTTTCTTACAATTCCATTTTCTTTAGGTAAGGGTTTTGTGAACTGCTCTAAATAGAAAAATAGGTCAATCAGTAAACTAATGATTCCCCTACCTACATCTTGAAAGTTCTATTAGTATTGCAATTTGCCATTTCTTCACTTAGTTATTTTGGGAAAATCTCTGTCTTGCATTGCTACAGCTTTTCTTCCAGGTGATTCATTTGTTTCATTTCCTAAATAATTTGTATACCTACTTAAAGCCTACTCTACCAAGGTGGCTAAATTTTTTTTCTTTTTTGTGTGTATTTTATTTTCTTAAAGCAATGGTCTATAAAACTTGAATACCCTTAAGCACACCCCACAAATACATTGATATTTATTTAAAATATATATTTCTATATAATATACATCTAATATATAAAAGTGAATATATCATGAATATTGCAAAACATCATAATATTCCTCGTGAATATCTACACATCCTATCCAAAAGATAATCAGGAAGAATTTGTTAGAAAACATAAGTACTTTGCATCTTTATCAGTCAATTGACATTATAGATCTAATGACTTTTTTTTTTTTTTTTTGAGGCAGAGTATCGTTCTGTCACCCAGGCAGGAATGCAGTGGTGCAATCTCAGCTCACTGCAACCTCCGCCTCCTGGGTTCAACTGATTCTCCTGCTGCAGCTTCCCGAGTAGCTGGGGTTACAGGTGTGCACCACCATGTTCCACTAATGTTCTGTGTTTTTGGTAGAGACAGGGTCTCACTATGTTGGCCAGGCTGGTTTTGAACTCTTGAGCTCAAGTGATACTCTCACCTTGGCCTCCCAAAGTGCTAGGATTTCAGGTGTGAGCCACCTGCACCCAACCCAAATGCTTTCATTTTTATATACATGTGTAAGAAGGAAAAAGGGAGTGTATTGGAAACAATTGTACATATATAAATTAACTCAATTTTAAAAAGTCATATTAGATATATTTGATATGTTTAAATAAATTTTCCAAGCTGTGGTCATCTTCACAACCTATAAACATATACCTTTTGGTCTATTGATTTCCAACTTTAGTCTGTATAAGACTAAATCACTTGGTGGGAAAAATTATATATATTATACACACACACACATATATATACACACAAATACATACATATACACATACATATAATCCTGTGTGTGTGTGTATATATATAGAAGACATATATCTATATGTATATATACACATATTCAGGAAATTTGGTGCAACACCCAGGATCACCAGGTTAATATATTAAAGATGAGTTAGAGATTCATCTTTGATAAAGATATATGCATTTTTCTGATTCCAAAGGAAACATAATGTGTACATTAAAATTTTTTCTTAATTCTTTAAGAAACATTCAAATTTTTAAAGGGATTATTTGAGAAACATAAAAACATGACAGAACACTTCACTGACCACTATAGCCAACAAAACAGGTAATTATGTCATATATATTTTTGTAATCATAAACATTCAGTATATGAATGACAGTTACATGGGTATAACATTTATGAGTAGAGGAGTCACATTCAAAGAGAAATAGGTCAAAAGTGAAAGCTATAAATAAGTATCACTATGTTTGGTAATTGTGTGCACCCAGATTTATAACAGAGGTCATCTGAAATACCATGATGGACAACCTAAGTCTTTCGATGATACTGATCCGAAACTACAGTGGGACATCACTGCTTATGCAGCCACTCAAAGAGTTGAAATCTTGAGGAATTTTATCTTTCACAAATTCAGACATATAAAGAGGACATCTGTTCATTTTTTGAGGAAGTTTAGACATTTTTGTGTACATGGACAATGCTTGCACACAGAGCCAACATTGCGATAATGCACTTTCGTGGAGTCAAATTTGCAAAAAACAATGCATAAAATGAATTAGGACTCTCTAAAGGTCTATATAATTTCTACCTCCAGTATTGAAAATGATGTGAAAATTAAATGCAGAGCAAATAGGTGCTATGTGTGAAGGGGCAGAAGTCATGCATGATTGACTAATTTGGTAAGGGAGATTTCTTGTATTTTTCATCTGCATTTTCAGCTCATCTGTGATCTTCAATATATTCATTGCACTTGTATTTGGAGAGTGACTGTGGTCTATAAATTTTATAAATATGCATTGCTCATTAGAAAGCCTGGTTATTGTTCAGCTATTGCCATTAAGCAATTTTCTGCTTTTGCAGCACCAACATCATTAGCCTTTAAACTTTTATCTTTCACCATCAAGTAGCCTTGTCACTTATCATGGCCTTTTTCTGAGGGAACAATTTTACAGATCTCTTCTGTTCTGTTGTAAGGAATACAAGAAAAAGAAATGATATTCAGCTTCCCCAAGGCCAAATTTATAGTAATCAGGGTTCTCCAGAGACACTGAACCAATAGGATATGTATATAGACATGTGAGAGGTGATTTATTTGGGGAACTATCTCACAAAATTATGGTGGCTGATAAGTCCCTTGACAGGCTGTCTACAGGCTAAAGACGGTGAGATGCCAGTAGTATGGGTCAGTCTATGTCTGAAGACCTCAGAACTAGGGAAGCAGATGGTGTAACTCTTAGTTCAAGGCAGAAAGCCTCAGACCCGAGAGGTCGCTGGTGTCAATCCTGGAGTCCCAAGGCTGCGAGCCTGGAGTTCTTATGTCCAAGGCAGCAGAAGAAAAGCATGTACATAAAAATGTCTAAACTTCCTCAAAAAATGAAGAGATGTCCTCTTTGTACATCTCCTTCAGAGACAGCAATTTACCTCCTGTGTTTGTTCTCTTTGGGCCCCCGACCAAGAGGATGGTGCCTGCTAAGATTGAGGACAGATCTTTTCCACCTAGTCCACTGAACTCACACACTAATCTTCTTTGGAAACACCCCACAGACACACCCAAAATAATGCTTTTCCAGGTTGCTAGGTTTTCCTTAATTTGGTCAAATTGACACCTAAAATTAACTCCACAAGTCCATCCCTTGTCAACTTGGCAACCGCATGCATCTTCTTAAACCATACTTAATTCCAAACAAATACAATAACAAGAGAATAGTTCCGCTTAACAGGATGCAACTAATATGATGCAGCTGTGCTGTGTATAACACAAACCACACTAATCTCCTTCCCAGAATTCAGCTTTCAGGATTTAAACATTTGGGTTTATGTCTTTCAGGATTATGACTGGCATGGCTTCCTATCATTGGCTGTCCTCAATTGCTTTCCCTTTTCAGTGTTAAGGCCGAATTCTGAAACCAAGATCTAGAGGGATTACAGGAAATACAGTTAACCCTAGCATCACTCCTTGTTACCCCATGAGGAATTTTTCTATGGTAGTGTGTTAGGCTGCGTATTTTTTTTTTCTTTGCATTGCTATAAAGAAATACCTGAGGCTGGGTAATTTATAAGAAAAGAGGTTCACGGTTATGCAGGCTTTACAGGAAGCATGATGCTGGCATTGCTTCTAGTGAGGGTCTCAAGAAACTTTCATTCATGGTGGAAGGCAGAGAGGGAGCAGCCATCTTACATGGCAAGAGGCGGAGGTGCCACACACTTTTAAACAACCAGATCTCGTGAGAACTCACTATTGCGAGGATAGCACCAAGCCATGAGGGATCCACCTCCATGACCCAAACACCTCCTACCAGGCCCCACCTCCTGTTAGCTGAGCACATGTCTACAGCACTAGTTCAGGGGCTGGCAAACTATAGCCCACTGTCAAATCAGGCCTGCCACCTGTTTTTGTAAATGAAGTTTTATTGAAACGTAGCCATGTTTGTTTATTTGTTTACTTATTGTCTGTGGCAGCCTTTGCTCTACCACAGCAGAGTTGAGCAGTTGTGACAGAGATTTTATGGCTTACAAAGGCTAAATATTTACTAACTAGCCCTTTACAGAAAAAAAGTTGCAAACTCCTGCTCTCGTTTATTCTCTTTTGGGCAGATTTCTGTTCCGAGCACAAGCCTCTGTTGCTGATAGTTACTTTTACCCCTATCTGTCCCTACCCCTAATATGGATTAAATTTCATTTCAAGGTTCCTTTTGGAAATGTGGGCAAAAATGATTTCAGGGCCTAGTATGTGATATTTATGTTCTGACAACTATTCTAGCTGTATATCCTTTCCTGTATGTCAAGTACACACCCCTCTGTGCTTCCATCATCCCATTGTAATATTTTAGACAGCTGTCAAATGAACCTGAATATTATGTCAATTGTGGACAATACTTTAATTTTTGGCTAGCAATGACAACAAAAGGGAGAAATGCAAATGACTGAAGAATTTATTTTTTGTTTCTGCCACTAGACTACTTTTCCTACTAATATCCCTTCTTTCTCCAGTCTTGTATTGTTGTGCTTGTTTTTTCCCCCTCTGGATTGTATTCATAATTAGATTAGTGGCACCTGCATTATAGTAGAGTGTACCAGGGAGTAAAGTTAGCATGCCTGGATTCAAGTCCCAGCTCCACCTCTTGCTCTGACTTTGTCTAATTTTTTTGTGATCTACCCCACCCAATTTCTTTGTGTTAAAAAAATATATAAACAGAAGTCACAAACCTTGAGAAAAAGAAAACAATTCACAAAAGAAAACTGAAATTATCCATACACCTATTATTTAGATATAATTACTGTGAACATTTTGGTGTATACACTTCTTGATTATTTTTAGGCATAAAAATTGTACACTTACCTATAAACACATATTTATAAAATAAGATCATATTTTATATACTATTTTGTAACTTGTATTTTTACTTTAACCTATATCATGGTCATGTGAAAGGTGTATGTGTTTTTATTTTAATTGACTAAACTATATTTTATTGTGTAGATGACCTTTTATTGATTTCAATTTCAGATACTTAAGAACAAGTGATAGAAAAGATATATTAACATTTATATAGTTGTGTTATAAATGCAATTAGAGAGGTGTATATCTATAATTCCTCTGTATAGGATAAGTTCAGTTTAGGAATTTCTTCTGCTTCAACAAATGAGGAGAATTGGGAAAACTTTAAGGATGTAAAAGGAGGCAAGACTTTTCTAGACAGACAAAACCTGAAGAAATGCATCAAGAACTGAAAGGCAGTTCCAGACCTGCCTTTCAAGAAATATTAAAGGGAGATCTTCAAGCTAAACCAAAAGACTACTAGGGAGTAACATACAAACATATGAAGTATAAAATTCACAGGTAAAAGTAAATATACTGTCAAATTTAGAATACTCTAATACACTAATGGTTGTGGGTAAATCACTTATAACTTTAGAATAAAAGCTAAAGAACAAAAGTATTAAAGAGGACCATAGCTATACCAACATGTTAATAGAGATACATTATAAAAAATTCCAAACTGTGTCACCCAAAACATAAAATAGGTTGGGGGTAGGGGTAAAATACAGAGCTTTTTCATCTGATCAAAATTAAGTTGTTATCAGCTAAAAATAGAATGGTATAACTCTAACCCATTTTATTTAAGTTTCGTGATAACCGCAGAACAATACCTTTAGTAGATACACAAAAGATAAAAAGGAAGAAACCAAAGCATACCATTACAGAAAACAATCAAATCACAAAGGAAGATAGTAAGAGAGAGAGAGAGAAACAAAGGATCTACCAAAACATCAGAAGACAATAATAAGAAAAAATAGTAAATACTTATCTATCAGTAATTATTTTAAATGTAAATGGACTAAGTTTGCCAATCAAAATACATAAAGTGGCTACATGGATAAAATGAACAAACATGATAAAATGAACAAACAAACAACACCCAACTATATACAGCCTACAAGAGACACACTTCACCTTAAGGACATACATAGAATGAAAGTAAAGGGATAATAAATTATATTCCAGGCAAATGGAAACCAAAAAGATCAGGAGTAGCTGTACTTAGACAAAATCAACCTTAAGTAAAACACTGTCACAAGAGACAAGGTTATCATATAATGATAAAGGACTAATTTATTAAGAGGATATAAAACTGTAAAAATATATATAATCAACATTGGAACACTAAATATATAAAGCAACTGTGAACAGATCTGAAGGGAGAAATAAGTAACAATGCAATTGTAGTAGGGGACATCAGTATCCCACTTTCAACAATAAATCCAGAGAAAAAATTCAATAAGAAAACATTGAACTTGAACTACACTTTAGACCAAATGACCTAAAAGACATATACAGCACATTCCATCAAACAACAGCAGAACATACATTCTTCTCAAGTGTGCATGGAACATTCTCCAGGACAAAGCATATGCTAGGCCGTAAAATAAGTCTTAACAAATTTAAGAAGATTAAAATCATATCAAGTATCTGCTCTGACTACAATGGTATGAAACAAGAGGTCAATAACTGGAGAAATTTCAGAAAATTCACAAATACATATAAATTAAACAATATGCTCCAGAACAGCAAATGCGTCAAAGTAGAAATGTAAAGGGAAAATTTAAAGTATCTTTATGGAATAAAGATCTAAGCATAAGACCAGAAACTATAAAAATTCTAGGAGAAACCTAGGAAAAAGTCTCCGGACAAATTTTTGGTGTAGGCAAAGAATTTAGGACGAACTCTTCAAAAGCAAATGGAAAAAAACCTAAAATAAACAAATGGAACTTAATGTAACTACAAAGCAAAAAACCAAACAACGGAGTAAACAGACAACCTACAGCATGAGAAAAAATATTTGCAAACGATTCCTCTGACAAACGGCTAATATCCGGTATCTACAAGAAACTAAAAAACCTCAACAAGAAAAAAAAAAAAAAACCTGTTAAAAAGCGGGCAAGGGACATTAACATAAATTTTTCAAAAGAGGAATACAAACGGCCAAGAAAGATGAAAAAATTCTCAACATTCCTAATCATTAAAGAAATGCAAATCAAACCCACAATGAGATACCATCTTTCACCAGTCAGAATAGCTATTACTAAAAAGTCAAAAACCAGTAGATGTTAGGAAGGATGTGGAGAAAGGGGAACGCTTATACACTGTGGGTAGGAACGTAAATCAGTACAACTTTTATGGAAAAAAAAATGGGGACTTCTCAAATAACTAAAAATAGAACTACCATTTGATCCAGCAGTACCATTATTGATTATCTATGCAAAGGGAAAGAAGGATTATATCAAAAAGATACCTTGCACTTATATGTTTATCACAGCACTATTCACAGTAACAAAGATTCTACCTAAGTGTCCATCACCCCAGGATTTGATAAAGAAAATGTGATATATATATATATACACAGCATGGAATATTACTCAGCCCTAATAAAGAATGAAATCATGTCTTTTGCAGCAACATGAATAGAATTGGAAACCATTATCCTAAGCGAAATAACTTAGAAACAGAACGTCAAACACTACATGTTCTCACTTATACATGTATGTCCATGTATACCCATTGTTTAGCTCCCATTTATAAGTGAGAACATATAGTATTTGGAATAATAGAAATTATTGAGTGGAATAATAGATAATGGAGACTACAAAAGGGGGGCAGGGTTGAAAAATGATCCATTGGGTACGATGTTCACTACTTGGGTTATGGGTACACTAAAAGCCCAGACAACACCACTATGCAATATATGCATGTATGAAATTTGCACTTGTACTTCCTAAATATATAAAAAGAAAAAAAAAAAGAAACTTCTAATGGACAGTGCTGGACTGTGACATTCAAACACAGTCTTAAACCAATAAATATAATCCCAAGAGGCATTTAACTAATGCCATGATGTGTGAAAGATAGAGGAGAAATTTTAAGAAGTGACACTATTTAACAATTGTAAAACATGCGTAGAAATAATAACGATGTACTTATATTAGTATCAAAAAGTTATTGCATCAGTATGTTCCATTTGTGTTGCCCAGTTCATGCTTGGAATAACACTTTCTACTTTAATTTGTATAGTACAATATCAAGTAAAGAAAGTTACAGAGGCTAGCACATAGGACTACATGCAAAAATGCTCTCCAAAATTGTATTAAGCAATATAAATGTTTTAAAATACATTTCACCATGTATATTTAAGGTAACAGCATGATGCCATGGGACACATATAGATAACAAAAGGATTACTATGATGAAACAAATTAATCCATCATCTCACACAGTTACAATGTTTTTGGGCAAGAGCTGCTAAAATCTACTCATTTAGCATGACTCCCATGCACAGTACAATTTTAATATCTATTGTCCTCATGTCGTATATTGGATCTCTAGACTTGTTCATCCCCTATATTTACTGCTTTGTGTCCTCTAACCTACGTCCCCCAATTTCCTACGTCACTTCCCCCAGTGTTTTAGTCTGTATCTCTGTACTATATAAATGTTTTAACAGATACATAAAATCTTTAGATAAACAAAAGTGAAACAACATATCAAAACTGTAACATGCAGTATAAGCAGTGATAAGAGAGAAATGTATAAAGAATGCCCACATTTTAAAAACAGCATGATCTCAAATAAAGAGCCTGATATTACACCCTAAGAAACTAAAAAAAAAAAAAGACACGTTACACCCAAATTTAGTAGAAGAAAGGAAAGATCAGACCAGAAATAAGTGAAATAGAGAATAGAAAAACAATATGAAAGATAAGTAAAACAAAAAGTTGTGTTTTTTGACCAAATAACAAAATCAACGAAGCTTTAGCTAAACTAAGAAGAGATAGAAATAAATCAGAAAGAAGAAAGGTTACAACCGATATTACAGAAATGCAAGGAATCAAAAAGAAACAACTATGAATAATTTTCCACCAACAAACTGGAAAACCTAGATTGCAACAAAAACAAAAACGACAGGTGGGAACTGATAATTACAGAGCTTCTGCACAGCAAAATAAAACTATCAACAGATTAAACAGACAACCTACAGAATAGGAGAAAATATTTGCAAACTATGCATTTAATAAAGGTCTAATGTCTGGAATCTATAAGGAACTTAAATCAGGAAGCAAAAACCAAATAACCCCATTACAAATGGGCAAAGGACATGAACAGAGACTTCTTAAAAGAAAGCATACATGCGGCTCACAAGCATCTGAAACAATGTTCATCATCACTTATCATTAGATAAATGCAAATCAAAACCAAAATAAGATACCATCTCATACCAGTCAGAATGGCTATTATTAAAAAGTTAAAAAACAAGAGATGCCGGAGGTTGCAGAGAAAAGGGAACACATACACTGCTGGTGGGAATGACATTAGTTCAGCCACTGTGGGAAGCAGTTTGGAGATTTCCAAAAGAACTTAAAACAGAATTTGACCCAGCAATCCCATTACTGGGTATAAGCCCAAAAGAAAATAAATAATTCCACCAAAAAGACACATGCACACTATGTTCACTGTAGCACTACTTACAATCACAAAGATGTGGAATCTACACAAAAGAATACAATGGGACCATTATTTCACAACATATGCAAAATAAACTTAAAATTGATCAAAGACTTAAATGTAGAAAATGAAATTGTAAACTTCTAGATGAAAACATAGAAAAAAAAATCGAGATTCATCTGGGCAATAATTTTTCAGATATGACCCCAAAAGCACAGACAACAAAAGCAAAAATAGTTAAGTAGAATAACGTCAAACTAACTTCTACAGAACAAAGGACACAATCAATAATAATAAAGAGACAACCCATGGAATGGGATAAAATATTTGCAAGCCATATATCTGATAAGGCATTAAGCTCCAAAATATATAGGAACTCAAACAACTTGTCAAGAAAACAGCCGACGAAAAAATAGGCACAGAACCTAAATAGGTATTTCTCAAAAGAAGATATACAAATGGCTAACAAGTATATAAAACTATGCTCATCAGCACTAATCATTAGGGAAATTCAAATTACAGCCATAAAGAGATATCACCACACACTTATTAGAATGACTATTATCAAAAAGACAAGAGAGATAACAAGTGTTGGTGAAGATGTGGAGAAAGGAAAGCCCTGTACACTGCTGGTGAGAATGGGAAAACAGTCATTATGGAAAACAACACAGAGGTTCCACAAAAAATTAAACATAGGATTATCATATGATCTAGAAATCCCATTACTGGGTATACATTCAAAGGAGATGAAATTAGTATCATTGAAGCATTATTCAAACTAGCCAAGATATGCATTCCATTGTACATATATTCCACATTTTCTTCATTCATCCATCAATAGACACTAACCTAAGTCCATTGATGGATGAATGAATAAAGAAAATGTGGTATATATATGCAATGGAATACTATTCAGCCTTAAACAAGAAGGAAATGCTGTCATTTGCAACAACATGGATGAACTTGGAGGACATTATGCTTAGTGAAATAAGCCAGGCACTGAAAGGCATGTACTGCATGATCTCACTTATATGAGGAATCTTAAAACGTTGAACTTGTACAAGTAGAGAGTAGAAGGGTGGTTGCCAGGGTGAGGGTAGGGGTGGGGCTGGGAATAGGAAGATGGTGGTCAAAGGATACAGTTTTACTTAGGATGAGTAAGTTCTACAGATCTATTGTACAGCATGGTAACTATAGTGAATAATAATTGTACACCCAAAAAGTGCTAAGAAAATAGACTTTAAATATTCTCACAACAAAAATAATATGCATTTGATGTGGATACATCAATTAGCTTGTTTAAATCATTTCTCATTGTATGCATATGTCAAGCATCATGGTGTATACCATAACTATATATAATTTTTGTCAATTACACCTTAATAATGCTGAAAAAATTAAAAGGAGAAAGACAGTGAGAAAAGTAAATAGCAACGTAGAAGAGAACAAAGCAAACAAGAAACTTGTTTTCTCCTTTTCGTGTATTTTCTCTTTGTTTCTTCGTGAGTGCTTGCTGGATTTGCTCATTCCTATAGGCAGTGAGTTGGCTCCTCATCTATGATGTATTTCCCCTCTCAAAACCTAATCTGTTACAGGATGCTGACATTTATCCCTCAAAGTGCTTTCCATGGAGAAATAGCCCTTGGTAGAGGCTGGAATGATTAGCAAGGAGGAAGTGAGAAAAGAAAGAGAATGCAGAAGCAGGAGGAAAAGGAATTTAGCCCACGATTTTCATTTTTACTTTAAATAGGGCAAAATAATATCATTATTCCATAGTATTTTTCACCACACATTTGATTAATGTGAGTTCCATCTTCATTTTTGCATCTAATCTTTTATTCACGTTAGTGTTTACTATGACATGTGTGTTCTCTATCCTGACTAGATCATTAGGAAGAACCATCTTCCTTACAGATATTTTAAAAATTGCTTATAATTGTATAAAGTAAGGTAATAGATATCAAATGACTTGCATAGGTCCTGGTACATAACACTCAAAGATGTTTATGGAAGCAGATTCTGAATCTTTTAATGTGAGCCACCACTACAATCTCAGCTCCTTCATTTTAAGTTTAGAAAACACAATTCTGTTGGCATAAATGACTTGTTAGCTTGTTTTCCTGCTGAATGGATTACCAGCCTGATGTCTACACTTATAGAAGGAAATGCCTTTAGGTCCTCATGTACTTTAACAACTATAACATTTGCAGAGGCTCCTGAATCAGTCTTCTATCTTTCTGGTTTACTGTCATTTAAGATTTGAATTCCTTTCCTGTGTAAAATTTCATGGCTGGACTCAGCAATACTTCTCTCTGGCCTACAATTCGTCACTCTGTGGGGCTGTGTTGAATTCCAATGTTGGGAAACTGCTGTGCGTTTCAGTAAGATAATTCTTTTTAGTAAGTCTCAGCTACCTTTAGGTATAGAGGGGGACACTCATAAATAGAAATATTTAGTTTGCATCAGCATTTAATGGAAACTTCACTATATTTCCTACTTGAGCCCCTCCCTATGACTCATGAAATAAATAGTATAGCATCAGCTTCTTATTTTTGTCTCTGCTAATCTTTCTCATTCTAATCAAGCACTGCTGTCAAAACTGTGGGCTCATAGTGATAAGTGCTCAAGAAGGAAATAGTCAAGCTCATCCTGCTTACATGATCCTTTGCTGCAGGGCATAAGCATTTGCCTGTTTTAGGATTTTTTTGCATTCTTCCTAAGCAGAGAATGTTTTTTTTATTCTTCTGCTTCTATGCACTCATCTCATATAGGTGAACCTGCTTAAAGGTCTAATCAGGTGCATTTAATTTTTATAGAAGGATCTGCATTTATAACATTGGAGATAATATAGCTAAATATTCCTATCTGTCTATCTATCTATCTACCTATCTATCTGTCTATCTAATCTATCTTCTGTCATTATCTACTTTAAAAATCAGCAAGATCCTGCAAACATATTTTTGATTTAAATTTGTTTTTAGTGAATGTTGGTCATGAAATTTTTTACATCTTTGTTTTTTCAAGTTCCATTGAATGATTCATAAATTCCCCAATTTATAATGGAGAAAGCCACTTTTCAATCATCAGCTATATATGGAACAATATATTGATCCTTTCCATTGTATTTAGAAAAAAAAATACAATAATGTAAACATAAAGACACAAAATGTGGAGATGTCCACACTTAGTCTTTCCAGTTAGTATATCTTTCTCATTTTGTATATTAAAGGAGGCCATGTGGTTCATTGCTGGGCAGCATAGTTTAAGAAAATTACACATAGAGTGAAATGTCTTATGTGGAGAACAGATGTTGAGAGGCACTCCAAGACATGTTATTGAAAAATCTGGAATAATATATCTTTATAAAGGAAAGAAACACCCTCAAGTATTAATGCATGACAGTCATTATTAAATATTCCAATGTTCCCCGGTGGGAGTTTTTTTCTTTTATGCCCCAAATGTAACACAAATACCATAAGAGATAATGTCTTATATGGCATATTTAGTTTTAAGTATCTGGGAATCTGACAGCACCCTAATAAATCATATCCTCTTTCTCACTTCAGTTCTGAAGTTTTGAGGAAGAATAACAAAAGAGTGGAAGGTAAAGATCAAAGCATATCCTTTCTAATGATGAAGTTAGACCGGAAGTACACTGGTAGTAGGAGAGCCACCCTCAGAACTGGACAGATTTCCCATCCCAGGCAGCTTTCTCCTCCCAGAAGCAGCACTCCCAGAGGAAGGAGGGATGCATATCCTCATGTGTCATCAGCTTTCGTTTCTAAGAGAAGAAATTAAGGGCTGAGCCCAATCATGCCCCTTTATGTATCCAAGTGTATCTATCAGAGAAGCCATCTGCCTCCTCATATATGAGTGAGTATATGGGGCAGTAAGGGTCCAGGTATGTATTTAGGAAAGCTACACAGAAATCAGAAGTGAAAAAGAAATCCTTCTCTAATGATAAGGAAATAATTTGTATTGATTAGTACTCCCCAAGGTTCCAGGTACTGCTTTTCAAGTGCATTAAAGATTTTCATCCATTCAATCAATAATAGTTTAGTGTGTACCAGTTCTCAGGCTCTGTGCTAAAGTCTGGGGATACAATGGGGACAAAAATGCATGCAAAAATAGGTACAGTTTTTTACTTAATGGAGCTTAAAGTGAGAGAATATTCCAGCTCAGAGAATGAGATGGTGAAAATGTGGTACTCTTTGCTTTGGCTGTACTATGAAATCATCCAGGCAATTACAAAAAGAAATTAATTATGGGTCCCACCCAATTCGGACTCTGATTTAGTTGGTCTGGTATTCAGTCTGGGCATGAAGAGAGGAAATAAGTCCCCAGGTAATTCTAATGTGCAATCAAGTTTGAAAACTACTTGGCTAAATGAGTTCAAGGATAGGATAGTGGATGAAATAGATGCCTCTGCACGTCTTGATCATGTTGATATTCCCAATTCTGGCACATATTATAGGTACTCAAAACTGCAAAATGAATGCAGTTCAAAGATTCTCAACCCTTTCTTATACCCTTAACGTCCTTTTTATTCTCTTTCCTGTTTGACTCCTAGACAAGAACTAATCTAACTGAAATGTTTTCTTCCTCATTCATCAGTTTTTTACTTCATCACCCTTTAGAGATTCACTTTCTGGGAATGTTCCAAACTTTTCTGCTTTGCAGTTATCAGTACTTGATGATCTAGAAGGGTTCCAAATTAATTTCATGAGAAAGACTGTGAATCAGTCTAACCACTATGGACTAGTATAAGGTAGAAGTCCTTTTAACCTGCTTAAGCTGATGATTCTGTTATTCATTTATTCAGTTGGATTATATTTGTTTGCTGTGCTGCTGCTTACTTGTCAGTTTATAATTATTCAAAAATTCCATCTTCTAGAAGGATGTTAAGAAACATAGAAATATATATAAAATCATTCATGGCTAGCTTTCTGTGTTTTACCTATATTGAAATCAATATATCGAGTAATGCACTGATGTCTACACTTACAGAAGGGAATGCCTTTAGGTCCTCATGCACTTTAACAACTATAACGTTTGCAGAGGCTCCTGAATCAGTCTTCTATCTCTCTGGTTTACTGTCATTTAAGATTTGAATTCCTTTCCTGTGTAAAATTTCATGGCTGTACTCAGCAATACTTCTCTCTGGCCTACAATTCACTTTCTGGGAATGTTCCAAACGTTTCTGCTTTGCGGGTGTCAGGACTTGATGATCTAGAAGGGTTCCAAATTAATTTCATGAGAAAGACTCATGACCCCTCACTATGAAAGGTGGAAATAACATTCAACAAGTAAACAGAAAAATTGGGAAGATAATTTCAAATAAGGGAATGTATCGCAAAAACAATAAAATAAGCTGATGCAATAGGAAGCAACCGGGGATACCTCATTGATAGATCACTTTGGATAGAGTGATCAGCAAGGGTCTGTCTAATGAGAAAACATTTGAGCTGAGACCTAAACTATGATAAGAAGAAAGTATTTGGGAACTGGTATTCCAGATAGAACAGCAAAGTGCTGGGTGCAACCGAGAAATGTGTAGAAGGCAAACGGCCGCAGCTTGGTGAATGACAGGGCCAGAGTACCAAACAAACTTGTTCGCCTTGGGAATCATAGGGTGGACCATTGAACTGGAAATATCTACAGGGACACTTGCATTTCTGACAATAAGAAAGACTCAAAACCCTGAATAAAAATAGAATACATACTTTTAAATTTATAACGAAGTTCACAAGAAAAGAAAGGAAACTTCCAGAGACCAGAAGTTAGCAGGAAACTGGAAATTAGAAATATAAACTAAAGAGAAGCTTCCATCTGCCTGTATGGGGAGAAAGGAAGCTGAGGTTGGGGAGGGTGAGTAACTATGGGGTTTATGTTTTCAGGGCCTCATCTACTCTAGGAGATAAGGCAGGCATTCAGCCCACTTATGGCGGGAGCTGGAATTGATAACTCATTGAAAAGCCAGAACCCATGAAGGGTTACATCTCAGTTAAAAGGTGGACTAGTAAAAAATCTGCCCAATGGAAAAGAAAGACAACTAGGATCCCATGTTGTCCTGGGTAATGGAAGGTAAATAAAGGCTCTGGAAATTTGTGATCACATGTCTGTCTCCAAGGAGGCCTGTGGAAGAAGTTTTTATTACAGTATGATCTGGGAAAGTGCAAATAGAAAATTAAAGTATTATAGATTAGTTATCTCTGATGGGGAGGAAGGATAATAGGATGAGGGAAAGGCACCCAGAAGCCTTCAAATGTGTCATTAATGTTTTATTTATTAAGTAGAGTGATACTTAGGAGTTGGTCATATTACTCTTTACATGTCTTTCTGAATTTCAAATATTTTAAAAATGTTAATTAAGTCGATATAAAAATATTGACATAAATGTAATTTCTTGGATATTTAGTTGATATAAAATAGATGTACATATTTTTAGGGTACATGTGATATTTTGATACAGTTATATATCTAAAAGTCAAATCAGGGTAATTGGGGTATCTATCACCTTAAATAATTATCTTTTCTTTATACTAGGAGCATTCAAATTATTCTCTTCTACCTATTTTGAAATGTACACTAAGTTATTGTCAACTATTGCTATACCACTAATCTATCGAACACTAAATCTTATTTCTTTTGTCTGTTTGTTTGTACCTATTAATCAAACTCTATGATAAACTTTAAAGAAGAAAATAATCAATTGCTTAGCATTTGTTCATTATGTGAAATCTTCAACTTTCAAGACAATTCTATAGATTTATGACCAAGTATAATTTGCTCCTAATTATCAATGTATAAATATTCATGTAATGAACTATTTAGCCAAGACAACCTTTGATTCCTCACAACTTAACAGCACGTGGTTTATATCCCATCTCCTCTACCCTAATCTTAGTTGCCATCAATATCATCATCATCATCATGCCTAAATTCTCGACTTTTATATTAGACCATGAGCTTTCTGAGGTGAGAATCCATATCACATTGACTTCTGTGCTCCCCATAGTGCCAAGCATAGGGCTTTGCATACAGTAGTCATCACCATCAATAGTCAGCCTTAATAGACCCTAAATTGTACTGAGGATTAAGAATATAAGAATGAGAAGTGATCCAGCTTCGAAAAGCTGAAAATATAATTGCATAGGGAGAGCACAAATGTGGGGGTGGAAGAATGCTATCTCAACAGCTGACATGAAATTCCCCTTGGGAAGAAACCATCTTCTGGGGAAAGAATCTTGGTACTTTGGGATGCAAGGTGAGACTATGGTGGCATAAATATCTAGCAGCCAAATGACAAAAGAAATGGCTTAGGTACTCTGCATGAGAAAATAAGAGAAAGTTTGTTCTGTTTTTTGAAGAGAATGGGAGAAAGAGTGACAGGAGACCAAAGATACCCGACAAATTATGTAAGGCTGAGGCATGATATAACAGATACAAAGACCCTGGAGGTGAGAGAAGTGATAGAACAAGGATCATCCATACTCAACTTGAAGTTGTTTGTGTGGCTGTGAAGTGGGAGCCCTCTACGTTATCCTTAACTCTTCAGCAATGGCTGCTGCCTTGTGAATGCTTCCCATGAGGGAGGGGGGGCTCTGGGAACTGAGAAGGGGTGAGTTTTATATCTAGGTGTATCCAAAACAGGTATATTAGTCTTGGGCAATAAGATGATCTACAATCTGAAACATTTCAAAAGGGGTATAAGCCCACAGTCAGAGGTGACCATATTCAATGTAAGACCTTAGAGGACTTTGAGGAACTTTCTGGGAGGACTTTGAATTTTCACTAGGTGTTTAAATGGAGTTTTAAATTAATGCTATTTAGATCTAAAACTACCAAGAGATCCTTGCTAACAACTGGGATACATTTGCAAATGGCAGATAGCAATGTAAGGTAGAAAGTATTAAAACTCAAATGAGTGGTAAGTAGTGTTAAATAAAGGGGAAATATCAAAGTCTGTGAGAGTTGGATAGACTTGTAGACGATATGGGACTTGAAGCTAGATCTCTAAGAAAGAATAAGATGGGAGTGGAGGGAGATGCAGTGAGTACAGTATGTGAAGCAAAAGGAATAGATTGAACACAGGTACAAACATGGGAAGGCTGACCACCTGACAGCTTATATATGCTCACAGAAGGCAAACGCATTTTAACAGTAGTCTATGCAAAACATAACTCCACTGAAATAATTGTGTACTGCAACCAGTGTCTCAATATTAATGGTGTTAGGAGTTTGGGATCTTTTGGATTAACAACTCTATGACTTTCTTCATTGGTGTATACAACAGTTTCTATGACTTCTAAGGTCCCAAAGTGCACATACAGGTATTGTCAGATGTGGGTAATCTGTGTGTATGTACCATATACATGTCAATCACATATATATTTGGAGAAAAATAGCAAACCAGCCTATTTCCTTGACAGTATTTCAGAGGACTAATTATGTCTTGGAATGGATACAAATTCTAATGGTGTTCCAATGGGCTGTTCTCTAGAGGCAGTCCTTGTCAGATGTGTAGCTGACACTTGATTTTCTGACGGTGGATAAGTTGGGAAGGGTTAACAAAGGCCTGAGGTTTAGAACAACATTGCTCCTGAGGCTGCAAAGAACTGAACACTGTCCCGGTAGTCTGAGAGCCAGGACATCTAGGTGAGGTTAGCAATAGATAGAGGCACTCAGAGAGGACTGAGTAACAAAGGACACACAAAGCACCTCTGAGCACACATCAGTAGTCTCCTGCTACAAGAACAGTAAGGCTACTTAGCATTTATATGGAAATTTTCCATCATTAGTTAGTTAATTCACACAACTCTCCCATGAGGAAAGTATTTTTAGTTCTTCTTTGATTCCAGATGAGGAACCAAAGGCATAGTGAGGTTAAGTAACTTGCTCAAAGGCAAACATCAAGTCAATAAGCAGCAAAAGTGTGGTGGGAATACAGAGTTTCTAAATTCCTACTTTGCTTAGTTCATAAATGCCACTTGGTCTTTGCAGAAAGATGGTCAAGTTGCCCCTCAGATCATTCTCACAGTAATTGGGACATTTTTTTCTGCTAACAAGGCCTGCTTGGGGAGGTCTTCTGTTTCAGGAGTTGATGCTTTTTGCATGCTCTGAAACAATAAACCTGAAATAACATCCACCATAACAGGGCATTTGGGGTTTACTGAGTTGGGATGCAGGGGTTGCTAGTGTGCTCCACCTGCCCTGGGTCTGAATCCATCATGTGTTATGACTAGGGTTTTCAATGTTTCACTTTGTAGGTGAGTGGCAGCTGCTGGGAGTAAGAAATGTGTGACTGACAGTGGGGGGTGGGGAAGGGGAAAGAATAGAGTTTACTTCTTATCTAGCCCCTTGGACAGAGTCTATGTCCTTGTGGCTTGAGGGATGGGCACCAGACACTGATGGAAGAATTCTTGAGAGCTTGCAAAATGTTGGCACAAATATTATTGCCTGAAGGTCCTACAGGACAATGTGTTTTAGAAAAAGGAGGAAGTCCTTCTCTCTGTTCTGAAAAGATTGAAAGTATTAGGAATAGTTGGATACTGTGACCTTGGCAGAAATCTTTGCTTGTTTATCATAGCACCAGCAGCAGAGACTGTAATAAGGCTTCTCTATACTACTCTGAAGACAGCAGTATCAAGGAGAGAGAGTGAGAGCGATGGAGAAGAAACTGGGGAGGGGTCTTTAGTGACTCTGGATAATGGACTAGCTTGAGAGGTGCCCCTTTAAGGATTTCCAGAAATATTTGGCAGGCATTTGAGGGCTGTGTAAGTTGATTGCTCGGAGTCACGGCATAAATGTAACCATTACTTAAACTTATGGGAAAAAGCTAGTGAGAGCAGGGGCCATTTGGAGTTTACTACACTATAGTTCTTCTTCCCCTTGGCTCTACATCTTGCCTTTTCACTATCCCAACAAATTGTAATTTTTTTTCAATGTTAAAAATAAACAGCAACTCCATATGACTGATAACTGATGGTGATGTTTCACAATTATGTCTGAGAAGGTTGGGAAAAAATCCAATGAGACTTTCTTGGCTAGAAATCTTAACACAATGTGGTTCAGTGAGAGAAGAACATGGCTTTGGGCTCAAGAGGCCTGGGTTCAAATCTCAAATTGTTACTTGGTGCTACAAACTCGGAAAAGTCGTTTCACTCAATTAGCTTTAATTTCCTCAACTATTAAGTGGAACAATGATGTTACTCCCTTGTCATACATGTTCTGAGGACCAAATGGGATGGAGTATCCAAAACTCCTTTACAAAGTGCAATTTATAATCTATAATTACTACCTCATAATGATTACTTGCCATTATGCAGGTTCCATGGATTACCTCAATTCAGAAGTCTGGAAGGTAGGTACAATCCTACTGGATTTGTCTCTGTCAGGATCCTGTCAATAAACAAAGAGTACACTCAAATAGAGGTAATCTGGAGAGGGTTTAATAAAGGAGCTATTTACAAAGTTGTGGGCATGGTGTAGGGAAACCACAAGTGACAGTGTAGTACGCTGGGGCTGCTAATGCAAGGTGTAGTGGTGACTGAGGTAGCACCCCAGGCCTGAAAGCAGGAGGAAAGGAAGCAGTTATCAGAACCTGGAGAAAGGTACATGGTGAAACCACCTGCAGTTCTTTGACCCCAGGTTGTAGGCGTAGCCAGCCTTGGCAATACTGCAAAGAGGAAATCAGGGCAGTCAATACCGTGGCATCATGTTTTCCCTCTTCAATCTTCTGCCAGCTCTTCAGACGCCAGGGGGCAAATGAGGCCACTGACATAGCCTACTTAGTAGTTAACGATATATCCAGGTTTTCCTGGAACAGTACCAATTTATACCCTTTTTCTGGCATAAATACTAGCAGTCTCCTTTTACACCTAAGCATCCCATTTTGAACAATGAGTTAAGTGGTCATTCTATCTGTAATTGTTTGCCTTTCGGAGTTGATAAGAGGACGACAAGGCTGGTTAATGAATCTGCAGGGGGAAATAGAAGAAATCTACACATAATTTTACAGAAGAAGAAATTGAGACTTTGAGATTAAACTACCTGCCCAAGGTCAAACAGCTAATGAGAGGCAGAGTGGTTCGAATACAATATAAAAGTGGCTTCATTACGGAAGCTGAGCTCTGAACAACTGCTGCTGAAGATGCTTGACCTGGAGAGAATGTGTACTTAGAGGAGGATAAGAAGGTTTGTTTTTGGGACTCAGTAGTTCATAGCAGTCAGTATTACAGGAAGAACTTTGGTGGTATTGCTGAATCTAGCATAGCTAGAGACCATATTTTGTTCTTATTATATTACATTCAGCTGACATGAGGCTAACTCCTTATGAGGAAAACATGAGCCAAATCTTCAGTTCCCACGTTAGGAGGATTTCCTGGATGGACCCATTAAAGGAGTGTATCAAATCTACTCACTTCCACAGACCTCTTAGATGTACTAATTCAACACTTGTACAAATAGAAAACTTTCAGTTCACCCGATGATTTTGTTCCATTTTAGTCAACTCTCCATGGTCCTTTGGTGGAGTGAATCTTTCTAATGACTTACACTTACAGCCATAAGTGGAAACGAAGGCAATAAAGAAAGCCCAAGGATGTTTTATGGCTTTGGCTATTTTAAAATGTAGTCCCCTGGAGATGAAAAACTTGAGTTACCTTGAAAGATAATCTGCGAGCTTCCCACAACCTTTTAGGAGGCTCTGCTTCCCCTCACCCTGCCTTCTAGAGACAGGGCCCAGGCTGTGCATGTCAACCACAGCTCACGTTAAGAAGTTGTGGGCTATTTGAGAATTTGTTTATTTAAACTGAATAAAGTCATTCTGAGCCTACATAAAATTGTTTTGGAAGCAACTCATCATTATTGCCAGACAGAATTAACTGAGCACTCACTATTCTTTGCTAAATATTCTTGCTAAAACTCATTTGGTTATGTATGAAAGGAACACAGACCAAAAAAATATATTAAGGAAGATGTAGATGGAACTAAAGATAATATATATCTACCTATCCAGAGAGACAGACAGAGAGGAGAAAAGAAAGAGGGACTATCCTTGAGTCATATATGCATGTATGAATATATATGTGAATTTATTTTAGGGATGAGTAGTAGAATCCATTTTTACAACTGAGAAGGAACTAGAGGCTTCTTATCTGGACACCAAGGCCATATTTCTCACTCTCTAAAGATGTTCTCTGGTCACATCAGTCTCAACAGAACTGAAAACAAACTCATCCTCTTTTAATCAGATTTTTCTCAACCTCAGTAGTTCAGAATTGGGGGGGATTTATGTCCATGAGTCATCCAGCTAGGCTTGAGCTCTTCAGTTCTCCAGAAGTTCACTTCTGAGTTGATGTAGGCCTTGCAATCTCCTCCAGGATGCAGTGGGCTCAGAGTGTGTTTGATCTTTGCTGGGCAAAGAGGGACAGCAATGTTCTGCAATTTGATGTGTGGAATTCAAAGTTATCTCAGAGGTGGGTCCCAGATATTAAAGTAAGATTGAAAGCCAAGTCCAAAAGACTGCCTAATGAACTGGTATTTGAGGGAAGAGCCAAGTCTGGGACAATGAAGTCAATACAGAAAATTCACAACTGGATTGAGTGAGTTCAAACTGGGTCACAGGCAGCATGTAGCTGAGGCACTATCTGTTGACTCACTATATGCAATTCATATACCTTTATCTAAAGGTCCAAAAACCTTGTCAAAAAAATTAAATGACCTTAGTCCAACAACGTCTGAGAAGAAAAATAAGAGTGTTTTCCCCCATATAGGCTAACACCTTTAGTTTGCTTTGATACTATTCTTACTCATTTCTCTTTTGTCAATTATTCCCACATCTCTTCTCTAGCTTCAATTTCTTTTTTCCAGTGATTTTTTTTCCTACTCATATAAAGTTGCCCCTAGTTCTTCTTGCCAATTCTGTGGCCCCTGCAAGCTACAATGGTCTGCTTTCCCCTTTTCAATGCTAAACTCTTTGAAAGAGTAGTTTGTACTCTCTTTCTATTCTTTTGTCTCCAGTACAATTTGACCTTCACCTCCACAAGTTTACTTAAAATTACACTCCACTAAAGTCACCACAGGCTTCCTTGATGCCAAATCCAGTGATATTTATCAGTCATAACCCTGACTTGTCAGTATATATGACCAACCAACCCCTTTATCCAGAAAACTTCTCAACATCTGCCTTTAATAATACCACTACCCATGGTTCTCTTGATAATTCTTTGTCTAACTTCAATGGTTTTTCCCTTTTTTTGCCCACTTTTTTATTCCCTTTTTTATTCCCTCGGTCAGGGACCAATCGTTAGCCCACATCATCTGTATTCTAATTCTGGAATAATTTCATTAAATGCCAGACATTAACACCCCTCTGTGAACAAAACTCATTCTACATCTATCATCTTGAGTTTCCTTCTGGGTTCCAAGCAAGTATTTTATTTGACTTTTTGACATTTCCGTAATGATGACCTATCAGTACCTCAAACTCACTATGTCTACAACAGAATTCATTATCATTCTTCCCAAATCTGCTTTAGTTCCATATTCCTGATTTTAGTTATTGATGTTACCACCCACTTACTACACAAACAAAATTTTGGTTTGCTGGATAGCACCTTCTTGCTTCTTAATTTTACGTCCAATTAATAGGTTTTCACCATGCTATCTCTGCAAGGGTTCTTAAATTATTTCCTCCATTGTGACTATTTTCACTATTCCCGGTCAACCTTACTTCAAACTGACCTCCTCATTACCAATCATTCCTATAATTCCTTCCCACAATCCATCTTGGATCCACAATTAGGGCTATCTTTATCATGAAGAGATTTAAATGATTAAGTTTTCTACACAACGTTTTATGACATCCCCATAAAGGGAGTCTGGATAGTTTAAATTGATATTTAGACCTTCCATAATTTTGTGCCTTCCACATTCCTTATCTTATTGATGCCCCTTTCATCCTTCCCCCTGAACCAATCTTATGTCCTAAATTCCAATTGTGTCTCTACTTCTGAAGAATGCTATGCCCATGATGTTTCCAGCTTTTTCCAATATTCATTTTTTGTAGTTTTAGTTAGCCTTCATGAAACTCTGCCTAATTACTTTAGGCAAAATAAATACCTATCCTCTCTGCATAGCTTTAATACGTTTATGAGAAGCATGCATGGACTTGCCTTTCTCAGTGCAGTACTAACTCCCCATTCTAGACTTCGAACTCATAAAACAGATGACTGCCTTGCTCATCTTAAGGTTTCCTTCAGTGTTTGTCATAGTGCTTTATACATAGATATATTCAATAAATGTTTATTCTATTGAATTAAAATCTTACCATTAGTTGTTTTAAAATATGTATTAGATTTTCCATATTTTCATTTGAGTAATGCTACCTCTAAAGGAGGACCTGGTCACAGTCCATCTTTTTTATTATCTTCATTGACTTTTCCTTTCAAGCTACCTTGCATAAATCAATACTTTATGTTATTTTCCACTCCTAATCCCAAAATGACCTTGAATGGTTTTTGTGCCAAATCCAGAAGACTCCTCTTTCCATACCTCTAGGTCAACTGAGACTCCTACTCTCTCTTTCCAACTTAAGTTTACTTTCTATTACTCCATAAACTGCATTTTTCATACAAGTATCATCCCCCC
The DNA here is from genome assembly GCF_008728515.1 of Papio anubis. Taxonomy (NCBI): domain Eukaryota; kingdom Metazoa; phylum Chordata; class Mammalia; order Primates; family Cercopithecidae; genus Papio; species Papio anubis. The sequence goes on along the minus strand of NC_044988.1, from coordinate 37,155,286 downwards.
CTAAATTTTATATGTGCCATCCTTTTCTCACCCTTCTGCCTTTGCTCATCCTGTATCTTCTACCTGCAATATCCAACTTTCAAATCATGCAACATCTAACTCAAATGCCTTGTTCTCTGTGAGACAATTCCTCATTACTACTCTGTGCATGATTTTGTATTCAAAATCAGTATCTCAGGTAAACAGTACATTGTTTTCTTATTGCTATAGTTTGGTTAGATTTCTCTCTCCAATAAGATTATAGGCATTGTAAGGCCAGGTAGGTATAGTTCTATATGCCTATCAACATTTTTAAGCACATTGCTGGTCACATAATGCTCATAAATTGATCAAGAATAGCTAGGAATGGGGGTTCCATTTCCTAATAAAATGAGTCCATATAACTCATCCAATATTTCAGGTCACTCATAGTGACTTTTAGAAGGGCTGCCATACTGTGGACTGGGATGCCTAGGCCGAGGTTCACGTGAACACAATGTAGGAGCAGAAAAGCATCCAGCAGAGTCTGCCTAATTCAACAGCATGGTTTATTGTGCCAACTTCATCTGCTGATCTCATCATTCCTAATTATAATCAACTGATTCTATTAGCTTCTTAAACCTATTTCAAGAGAGTGTATTATACTGAGGGGCCATCATTGAGTAATAGAGTTATGCTCTGACTACATAAGGCTCCATTCTAGCCAGCCAAGCAGAAAGAACATTTTGCATTAACATTCTCATAGAAGTATACAGTTTTCACTGTTTAAAACTTTGTTTCTTTGGTCAATTATTTTGGTATGTAAAAACCCAAAACAGTTTTGATATTTATCTGACAATTTTGAAGAGGGTTGGACAGAATAACACAAAAAGAGAATATTTTATTTTACGCTGTTAGGGAAGAATCAACCTTGATTCTGCAAAGCTTATTAGCTGGAGGTAATAGAGAAGGAAAGGTATCGAAATGCTGTAATTGTTGCCTTTATGCTGTTATATAGAACACTGTGCCTCGGGGCTATTTAAAAGTATTTCCCCAGTCCAGAGAGACACTGTTATTCTCCACTCCCCATAGCTCTGAAGCAGGTTAACATAAAACTTAATATAATTATTAGGATGAGATTAAGCTGTAGAAATAAGATAGGCAAATACATTTTATTTATCTACACCTTGACAAGTGACACTGGTGACAGACTTACTTGCCAGAAATGAACCCCTAATCTGCAAACTAGAAGAAAATTTTAAAGGATAATTTTCAAGAGAAGGTAAAATCATGATTTTTACACACATACAAAATGAACATATGTAAATTATTCTACTTAACTTTTTAACTAGACAACTCATCAGATATTACCACCAGTTCAAAGGGAAATCCAAAGACCAGATCATTTATAGATCAGGAATTTTGAATGTAATGTTGTACAAATGAGGGTAAAACTACCTCTTTCTCAATGGGGAAGATAAGTCAGTTCAACCTCCACTGAAGAGAATTTGCTTTTCTCCAGTCAAGAATGATTTTGCCTTGCTTTTGGGTATGGAGAGCCTACAGAGTTGTAACATGGCTAGTCCAGAATCAGAATCACATAGCCCCAAAGGGTATAGTTTAGATTGTAGTTTTCCAAGGAAGCACCGATGTTTTCCTGCAAAATATGTTTAGGGCAATATATGAAATGTAATGTGCCTTTTCTGAATTGAGAAGTGGGGATTGAAGAAACTCAGAAAAAAGAAGGTTTTAAAAATGATCCTAAGTTAGACGTACACCTAAATGTCCAGATCCTTGGTCTCAAGTTAACCCCTAAAGCCTGCATACCATGCCTAAAGGAAACTTCTTAGTGGATTGGGGTGAGTTAAAATGCTATCTCACTACTTAATTCCTTTTCTATTTCCTTCTTTTGGTTATTGTTATCCTTATATTCTTCCAACTTAAAAAGAAAAGAGAGACTGCACTCATAGACAGAACAATAGTTAAAATTACTAATTAGCAGCTGACTGTTGAAAAAGGAAGAAGTGGGTGGGAAGAGGTGAGAGACTGGGTCCAGCAGCTTAGCCACTCTTAACTGTGTGGAACAGGCTTGATTCTGCTCATAGAATTAATCAAGCTTCTCTACCTAGTCTAGGTCTTAATTTTAGACACACACAGAATCCACTAACAGAATTTTCAATATGTGTTCCAGTACGCCCTAAAGAAAGGGAAGTGCCAACCTAATAGGTAGAAAAATCCCTAAAATTGTGAGCTTTTGGAGAACATAATCTCTCTTCATACAGTGCATAAACCCATCATAACACTTACTGCCTGATGTAAGGACTTCACAAATGTCTCTTTGTCGGTAAGCAGGACGTTTATGTTGATAGTGCATTAATAAAAACAAGTAGTGGATTCACAGACGTTTCTACTTGTCAGTTCTTTATTGCTGATAAACAGCTCACTCAGGCCTGAAAACTACCTACTGTCCCTTCTCTCTCCCACTCAGCTCCCACAAAACAAGGTTAGGCTAAGTTGTGTTGCTTACCTTAGCTGCAAAGCTTACTACATCACAAAACTAGAAATAGCTTTAAATGGGCTTTCAGGCATTGATTTCCTCAGTTCCTCACCATATTCCTTCAAAACGGTGATTGTTTCTGGCTGTCTCTCTCTTTAGGTCCCTTCATTCTTTCCAAGGCTTCCTCTCTCAGAAATGGGTTATTTTCCTCCTATCATATGATTCCTTCTTATTCCCCTCAAAGGCTATTTTTTTGTACCTTGTAGGCCCCTGTGGTCCACTTAATAACAAGAAACAGTAACCTATGATCTGTTGGTCAAATGTAGCCCATTGCCCATTTTTGTATGACCTACAAGCTAATGACTGGGGAAAAAGTCAAAACAAGAGGAAATATTTTAGGACACATAAAAATATATGAAATGCCAACTTCTGTGCTCATAAATAAAGTTTTGTTAGAATATAGCTATGTACATTTGTTTATGTATTGTTGATAGATACTCTCACACAACAAGAACTGGGTGAAGTAGCTGCGACAGAAACCATCCTAAAAACTTGAAAAGCCTAAAACACTTATCTTGTCTTTTATAGGGAAGGTTTGCTGATCCTTGGATTAGAATCTTGTCTCTGCCACTTTGTCATTCCAGTGACTTTAGGCAAGTTACTTACTGCCCACTGGAGCTGACTCAGGGCAGTGAAGAAGCAAGATGGAGTCAGAGTGGCAGACTAGAAATCATCTGGAGGAAAAACATTTTCAACCATCAGAGAAATCAGCATCCTGGGAAAAATTTAACAGGAGGGAAATAGGATTCTATTACAAAAAAAGAAATTTTGGTTAAAAGCACTGGTATGGTGAAATGAACTTGGGGTTGGAGTCAGGCCTGGGTTGAATCTATATACTGCCCTCAGTTTCCTCATTTGTAAAAAGGAAGTAATAATAATGGAACTCCCTCATTATTTTCTTCTCAGGATAAAAGAGTGAAAAGGCAGAGTGTCTGACATGTAGTAAACACTATATGAACATTAACTATTATCATTATTATTATTTCTATACTTGCTGCTACTCCTGTAATTGTTCTGATCTCCATTTATGGAGTGCCTTCAATGTGTCAGGTATTGTGTTAACAGTTTTACATGGGATTTTTGTCCTTTCCATTTTTAAAAATGAGGAAGCAAAGGCCTGGAGAGATTAAGTAACTTGTCAAAGTCACTTAGCAAGTCAATGGATTCAACCCAGTCCGACTCCAAACCCAAGTTCATTTCACCATACCAGTGCCTTTTAACCAAATTTTCTTTTTTTGTAATAGAATCCTTATTTCTCTCCTATTAAATTTTGCCCAGGATGCTGATTTCTCTGATGACTGAAAATGTTTTTCCTCCAGATGATTTGGAGTCTGCCACTCTGACTCCATCTTGCTTCTTCACTGGCCTGAGTCAGCTCCAGGGAATTGTGAATCTCCTTGAACTCAGTGTGGCAATGACTGCTCAGGTTCCTATGCTGTGCCCCCTTCAGTAGCACAGAAATTTTAGATCTTCTTGCAAGATCATTACTTGAGGGTAATGAGGAATGAGGGTGAGAGGTCATGCCAATATCCTATCTGCAGATTGCTTAAACTCAGCAGCTACAAAGATATCATAACGTGAAGGCACAGACTCTGCAGCCAGAGTGCCTGTTTTTAAATCACAGCTTTACCACTTTCTTACTTTGTCATGTTGGACAAATGATTTAACTTCTATGTGCCTTGATTAGTCTACCTCTAACATTGGTGCATCCTGAAGAAAGAATATAAATAAATGAAGGCTCACATACTCGATGTCCACTTAACGGTCATAAATCTAACTAGCACCCTGTTATATTGTCTATCATCCTAGAAAAACAGAGACAAAGTACATATCTAGCATTATCAGACTACCTGGTACCACATAGTGGTACAGACAGCTGGAGAGTGGCACACATTCCTTTCCTCCCCTACACACTCTCTTTACAACAAAGGGCTTCAAATGCACTTGATTATACCATCCTGACCCATGAGTACTTGGGGGTCTGCGACTCCCACAAGCAGCCAACCTGCAGCCAACCCTTGGCCATGCCTCTGACTCCAGCTAGGGATGTCTCCCTAACCCCATTGATTCTTTGCCCATGATGAAGGGCATAACTGGAAAAGGATCAGAACAGGGCCCACTAAGGCACTTGGCTCAGACCAGGAGCCTCTCTTGCGCTCGTCTAAGAGTGATACCCTTCATCAGTATATTGAAGATAATAATGGAATATCCACTGAAATGAGAATAAGTTAATATGTTTAAAGTGCTTAGAACAATGCCTAGAAACTGCAAAGAACTACACACACACACACACACACACACACACACACTTGTTTGATATTTTCATTAATTTAACCCTACTGCAAGTGAACCAGAAATCTATGCTTTTGCAAATAACTCATGAAGGCTGTGACTGGTCTGAGATAGATCTAGGAGAAAATATAAATTTGAAAAGAAATGACATAAGATGGAATGAGCTTATATAGTCAGTGCAGATGTTTGGCCAAGTCTTCTTCAAAACTATTTTTAAAAAAATGGGAGATTCTCTATGAACAAGTACCCAGTACTATAGACCAGATCATATGTGCCATGGCAGTCTGGAGCTTAAACTCAGTGTAGGTGAATGATGGATTATCAATTTAGTTGCAAATGATATCTCACCAATGAAGTAATTACAAAATCTGGCATAACTTTGAGATTCTCTACTGCTATTCCTAATAAAGAGAGAACATCTCTTGATCATTTTCTGTATTACCAGTCCTCTTAGAGCATATCTAAAAGCAAAGTGCTAACCTTTTAAAATTGTATGCAGAAAAAGTTGCCTGAAAGATACACACCATGAATAACAAAAAGTGATGCTAATAACCAATATAAAGTCTTTATTGAGTTAAGTAATAGTGGCAATGTTAACTGCCACTTATCAAGTGCTTTATATACTTACAAATTGGTATTATTATTTCCATTTCACAGGTGAGGAAACTGTGGCTCATAAAGGTTAAATAAGTCTTCTGAGGCCATGTAGTTTATGAGTAGCAGGGTTGGGATTTGAATCCAGAGCTATCTTGTGCTTAAGCTGAGATAGTTCTGTTTTCGACTCCAAAACAGTCTCTTAATGCACAATGCACTTCAAGAGAGCATACTGTTGTATGTACACCATGCTGCCAAATGACTGTCATCCAATGCAGTGATCTTTGTGTTGCGGTGAACTTCAATTCAGTTTTATGTGCTTCTCTATGTGTGGTTGTTTCCCTTTGGTTCAATGCCCAGATTGTCAAAATCTTCACTAATGTATCCATCGTGGTCCCTTGGTTAAGTTGTTCTACTAAATTTTCATACAAGTTTTACTTTCACAAATATCAAAGATGCCCATTAACAAACATTTTTAAAAAGCCCCAGTAGAAACCATATTTTTGACTCTATACATTCTATAAGGTTTCTTTGCCATTGTCCTGGCAGGCAAAGTTGGTTATGTTATTGAAGTTCTGGAAGGAACAGCCAGATTCATCCCCTGGACTTGACATTCTTCATACAGACCCTTTCTCCTCTGCAAAGCTGTGTCCTCTCTCATTCCATATTTGCAGTGTCCCTGCCACCTGGCTGCTCACAGAAAAGGAACAGATTCTAGAACATCACTTCCCAAGGTGAAGTATATCCATTTCAGTCTCTAAATGAGGAAACTGCTGGTGCAGAAAATCACTAAACAAAAAGCATCTCCTTCAAATGCCCTCATGAAAGGACTCATTTCCTGGCAGTGGAAAGAGGAAGCAAGCAACCATTACACAGGGCCCAACACGAAGAAAATCTGCTCTTTGCAAATTTCTCTGCCAATCTCCAAGATCTGTTAGCCATTGAGTGGTATGCTATGCCAGCAAGGAGTCACTGGAAGCAGGAAAAAGATTCCAGAATTCATATCATGGTCTCTGAGGTCATACCTAGAAAAGTCCTTGCTGTTAGCAATCATAACTTCTGAGCTTCAAAAATGAATGCATAACCAAGGCCAAAATTACCTCAACTCCTTGACAAGCACATCCCAGTCCACCCTGGCATGATGTTCCAGATATGATTTATTTTTTAAATACAGAGCTCTGTTTTCCAGAAGGAAGCTATGTTATAATGGAAAGGTTATTATAACTTGATGTAATATTTGCTACCAGTTTCTAACTTTTGCCTCTTACTATTTTCATAAACCCAACAAAATTTTGTGATTCTGTTCCCCATTAACATCAGGCAATAAAAATAAATTCTTTTTGGTGTTCTTGTGAAAATCAAATAGGATATAGCATATGAAGCCTCTTTGTAAAACAACTTATAACTCTATCCAAGTCTTTGTTGACATAGTCTAGTTACTTCTGTTTTATCAGTTTTCTCCATTTTAAATTGGCCTTTCAGTTTAGAAAGGAAGTAATTACAAAGAGTTTTGGAGAATCAAGAAGTTTGGGTCCCAAATGTAATTTCTTTCCTCCCATTCTTTAGCAGGGTTTCATCATAAAATGGTTGTCCCTAATCCTCCCTTAAATGACAGAGATTCCCATGTATGTTCTGTGTTAGGTGATAATCAGATATTGTTAGGGCATGTTAAAGGAAAAGGGGAAGCTCCTTCCACATATGCCTTCTGTGATTAAAATTATACCTTGTTGGCTGGGCGCGGTGGCTCAAGCCTGTAATCCCAGCACTTTGGGAGGCCAAGACGGGCGGATCACGAGGTCAGGAGATCGAGACCATCCTGGCTAACCCCGTGAAACCCCGTCTCTACTAAAAAATACAAAAAACTAGCCGGGCGAGGTGGCGGGCGCCTGCAGTCCCAGCTACTCGGGAGGCTGAGGCAGGAGAATGGCATAAACCCGGGAGGCGGAGCTTGCAGTGAGCTGAGATCCGGCCACTGCACTCCAGCCTGGGCGACAGAGCGAGACTCTGTCTCAAATAAAATAAAATAAAATAAAATAAAATAAAATAAAATAAATAAATAAATAAATAAAATAAAATTATACCTTGCCTTGACTCTTCAGTATTGTCAAGTAGTTTAGCTGTTATCCATCCACTGTTTACTCTGGGTACTTTTTAGGACTACTGGCAGCATGATTACTGACTGACAGGCAAGTAAGAATATTGAGGCTGGTGAAAGATTGGCATTCTTAAACATGGTAAACATGAAGATTTTTCATCCAGAAGATGCTGATTTCACTTCTGGCAGTGCTGATGGATGGGCCATGTCAAAACCAAGTAAGAATCTACAGTTCTGTGAAAAGACAGATTCCTCAGAAAGGAAAACTCAATACTGAAACTTACTTAATCAGTCTTCTACCCAACTCTGCTTTCTCTTGTTTTCTCTTCCTTTGGATTTTCCTCTAGAGTTTGCGCTTTTTTTCTGTTCCTCTCCTCTCTTGTCTCACATTCCGTAGTAGAAGATACAACAGATAATCAACACATAATGTCCTAACTGTCTCATAAAGTGTCTCCTGAGAAAGATATATCATGCAAATGTAAAACAAAAAGTATGACTTGTTATTCTTATACTAACTAAAACAATCTTTAAGCCAACAACTGTAAAAATGGACAAAGAGGGGTATTACATAATGATAAAGGGTTCAATTCAACGAGAAGACTTAACTATCACACCCAACATTGGAGCACCCAGATTCATAAAACAATGGCTTCTAGGCCTATTAAAAGACTTAGATAGTCACACAAGTATATGGAGGGATTTCACCACCACACTGACAGTGTTAGATGATTGAGGCAGAAAACTAACAAATCCTGGACTTAAACTTGACACTTGACCAATTGGACCTGAAAGAAATCTACCGAACACTCCACCCATCAACCACAGAATATATACATTCTTCCCCTCTGCACATGAAACATAATCCAAGATCAACCACATGCTTGGCCACAAAGCAAGTCCCAGTGAATTCAAAAACAACTGAAATCATACCAACCATACTCTCAGACCACAATGGAGTAAACATGGAAGTCAATACCAACAAGTTTCCCCCAACCCACACAATTACATGGATATTAAACAACTTTCTTTTGAATGACTTTTGGGTAAATAAGACAGAAATAAAAAAAATTCTTTGAAAGAAATAAAAACAGAGACACAACATACCAAAATCTGTGGGATGCAGCAAAAACAGTGTTAAGAGGAAAGTTTGTAGTGCTAAATGACTACCTCAAAAAGTTAGAAAGATCTCAAATGAATGATCTAATATTACAACTAGAGGAGTTAGAGAAACAAGAACAAACTAACAGAAGAAAAGAAATAAACAAAATCAGAGCAGAACTGAATGGAAGTGAGACCCCAAAGTCCATACAAGGAATCAACGAAACCAACAGCTGGTTCTTTGGAACGACAAATGAAAGCACTAGACTAACTAGATTAACAAAGAGAAAAAAGAGAGATCTAAATAAGCACAGTCAGAAACTATAAAGATGACATTACAATCCATCCCACAGAAAAATAAAAGATCCTTGGAGACTATTATGAACACCTTTATGCAAAAAAACTAGTAAATCTAGAGGAAATGGATGAATTCCTGGAAACACACAACCTCCCAAGATCGAATCAGGAAGAAATTGAAATCCTCAACAAACTGATATCAAGTTCCAGAATTGAATCAGTAATAAAAAACCTACCAACCAAAAACAGCCCCAGACCAGATGGATTCATAAATTCCACCAGACATACAAAGAACAGCTGGTACCAATTTACTGAAATTTTTCCAAAAAAGAAAGGCGGAGAGACTCCTCCCTAACTCGTTCTATAAAGCCAGCATCACCTTGATAACAAAACCTGACAAAGACACAACAACAAAAAAGAAAACTATAGGCCAATATCTCTTATGAACATAAACCCCCAAATCTTCAACAAAATTCTAGCAAACTAAATCCAGTAGCAAATCAAAAAGTTAACTCATTGTAATCAAGTAGGCTTAATCCATGGGATGCATAGTTGGCTCAACATATATAAATCAATAAATATGATTCATCACGTAAACATAACTAAAAACAAAAACCATATGATCATCTCAATAGTTGCAGAAAAAGTCTTCCATAAAATCCAACATCCCTTCACAATAAAAACCCTCAAAAAACTAGGTATCAAAGGACTATATCTCAAAATAATAGAAACCATCTATGACAAACCCATAGCCAATATCATACAAAATGGGCAAAAGCCAGAAGCATTCCCCTTGAGAACTGGAAAAATATAAACATGCCTACTCACCACTCCTCTTTAGCATAGTATTGGAAGTCTTAACCAAAGCAATAAGTCAAGAGAAATAAATAAAAGGCATCTATACAAGAAAAGGAGCCAAACCATCTCTCAAATAAAAGGCATCCATAATAGAAAAGAAGTCATACTATCTCTATTCAGGGATGATGATGTGATCCTATACCTAGAAAACCCTAAAAGCTCCATCAAAAGGCTCCTGGAACTGATACACTACTTCAGTAAAGTTTCCGGATACAAAATCGATGTGCAAAAATCAATAGCATTTCTATACACCAATAATGTTCAAGCTGGTAGCCAAATCAAGAAAACAATCTCATTTACAATATTCACAAGAAAAAAAAAAGTAGGAATAAATCTAACCAAGGAGATAAAAGATTTGTAGAAGGAAAAGTATAAAACGCTGCTGAAAAAAGACTGGGCGCGGTAGCTCATGCCTGTAATCTCAGCACATTGGGAGGTCTAGGTGGGCAGATCATGAGGTCAGGAGATCGAAACCATCCTGGCTAATGTAGTGAAACCCAGTTTCTACTAAAAATACAAAAAATAAATTAGTCTGGTGTGATGGCGGGCACCTGTAGTCCCAGGTGCTTGGGAGGCTGAGGCAGGAGAATGGCATGAACCTGGGGGGCTAAGCTTGCAGTGAGCCAAGATCAGGCCACTACACTCCAACCTGGGTGACAGGGCGAGACTCTGTCTCAAAAAATAAAAAATAAAAATAAAAATAGAAAAACTGCTGAAAAAATCATAGATGGTGCAAATGGAAAGTCATTCTATGCTCATGGATTAGAAGAATCAGTATCGTTAAAATGGCCAAATTGCCTAAAGCAATCAACAGATTCAATGCTATTCCATCAAACTACCAGTGTTACTTTTCATAGAATTAGAAAAATAGCTGTTTAAAAATTCATATGAAACAAACAAAAAAAATAGCTCAAATAGCCAAAGCAATTCTAAACAAAAAGAAAGTCAGAGGCATCATATTACCTTGTTTGAAACTATGCTATAATGCTACGGTAACCAAAACAGCATGGTACTGGTACAAAACCAGACATAGACCAACGGAACAGAATAGAGAATTCAGAAATATAGCTGCACACCTACAGCCATCTGATCTTTTACAAAGGTGGCAGTAACAAGCAATGGGAAAAGGACTTCCTATTTAATAAACGGTATTGAGATAGCTGGCTAGCTACATGAAGAAGAATGAAACTGAACCCCAACTTCCAAAAAATTAACTCGAGATGGATTAAAGATGTAAATGTAAGACCTCAAACTATATGAATCCTGAAAGAAAATATAGGAAATACCACTCTAGACATCGGCCCTGAGAAACAATTTTTCACTAAGTCCTCAAAAGCAATTGCAACAAAACCAAAAATTGACCAGTGGGACATAATTAAGCTAAAGAGCTTCTGCACAGCAAAAGAAACTTCCAAAAAAGTAAACAGCCTATAGAATGTGAGGAAATGTTTACATTATCTGACAAAGATCTAATATCCAGAATATATAAGGAACTTAAACAATTTAACAAGCAAAAACCAAATACTTCCATTAAAATGTGAGCAAAGATGTTTGTTGCAGATGTTTTCACGGTAGCCAAAATTTTGGATGCAAGCTAAGCGTCCAGTGACAGATGAAAGAATAAAGAAAATGTGGTACTTGTACATAAAGGAGAACTATTCAGCCATAAAATGAATGAGATCCTGTCATTTGCAACAACATGGATGGAACTAGAGGTCATTACGCTAAGGAAATGAGCCAGGCAAGAAAGACAAATATCACATGTTCTCACTTATTTGTGAGAACTCAAAATCAAAACAATTGAACTCACAGAGATAGAGAGTAGAAAGATGGTTATCACAGACTTGAAGGGTATTAGGGGTATGGTGGCAGTTGGGTGGGGGGAAGAAGAGGAGAGTGGGGATGGTTAATGAGTACAAAAAAATAGAAAGAATGAATATGACCTAGTATTTGATAGCACAACAGGGTGACTATAGTCAATAATAATTCAATTGTACATTAAAAAATAATTAAAAGAGTATAATTGGATTATTTGTAACACAAAGGATGAATGCTTGAGGGGATGGATACCCCATTTTCCAAGATGTGATTATTGTGCACTGAAAGCCTGTATCAAAACATGTTATGTATTCCATAATTATATACACCTACTATGTACCCACAAAAATTAAAAAAAAAAAAGAAAAAGAAAAAGTGGGCAAGGGACATGAACAGACAATTCCCAAAAGATGACAGACAAGTGGTCAAGAAACAGGAAAAAATGCTCCACATCACTAGTCATCAGAGAAACACAAATCAAAACCACAATGAGATACCATTTTATACAAGGCAGAATGGCTATTATGAAAAAGTCAACAAACAATAGATGCTGGCGAGGCTGTGAAGAAAAAGGAATGCTTACACACTATTGGTGGGAATGTAAATTAGTTCAGCCACTGTGGAAAGAAGTTTGGAGATTTCTCATAGATCTTAAAACAAAACCACCATTTGACCCAGCAATCTCATTGCTGGGTGTATTTCCAAAATAAAATAAATTATTCTACCAAAAAGACACATGCATGCTATTGATCATTGCAGTGCTATTGATATGGTTTGGCTATTTCCCCACCCTAATCTCATCTTGAATTGTGGTTACCATAATCCCCAAGTGTTGCAGGAGGGACCCAGTGGGAGGTAATGGAATCATGGGGTGTTACCTTTATGCTGTTCTCATAATAGTGAGTTCTCACGAGATCTGATGGTTTTATAAGGGGCTTTCCCCCTCTACACTCTGTACTTCTCCTTGCTGCCGCCAGGTGATGAAGGATGTGCCTGCTTCCCCTTCTGCTATGATTGTAAGTTTCCTGATGCCTCCCCAGCCATGCTGAACTGTGAGTCAATTAAACCTCTTTCCTTTATAAATTACCCAGTCTCAGGTATGTCTTTATTAGCAGGATGAGAGTAGACTAATACAGCTACTTACAATGGCAAAGATGCAGAATCAAACAAGACGACCATAATGGTGGATTGTATACAGAAAATGTAGTATGTATATACCACAGAATACTACGCAGCCATAAAAAGAATGAAATCATGTTATTTGCAGCCATGTGGATGCAGCTGGAGGCCATTACCTTAAGTGCATTAACACAGAAACAGAAAACCAAATGCCACATGTTCTCATGTATAAGTGGGAGCTAAACATTGGCTGCTCAAGTACATAAAGATGTCAATGATAGACATTGGTGACTTCTATGTGGGGAGGAAGGAAGCAGGGAACGTGCTGAAAAATAAACTCTTCGCTACTAAGCTCTTTATCTGGGTGATGGAATCATTCATAACCCAAACTTCAGCATCATGCAATATGCCCAGGTAACAAACCTGCACATGTACCCTTAAATCTAAAAAGTTGAAATTATAAAAACAAAATAAAGTGTCTCCTGAGGACTTGTGTAATGCAAGTCACTGATGTAGTTTGTATGACTCTGAAACTACATGATACAGGTATAAGAGTTACCATTCTCTGATATGGAGTGGGCAATGCACAATCATCATGCACATATACACACACTACAGTGGGACACGATTAAGAAGTATTAAATTAAAAGTTAATTATATTGAGGGTGTAACTAGAATCTTGTGTCTGCCAAACAAACAGGAAATAGTTGATGAAATCTAATTAGCTTTCAGTTCAACAAAAGCAATGGAGCTACACAAGCAAGGGCAAGGATGAATGGCTTTGAAGAGAAAAAGAAAATAGCTTGAATTCAGAAAACCTCTTTGGTATTTATTTGTTTGTTTGTTTTCAAATTTGCAGATTTTGCAAACACTAAGCACATTTTATGCCAGGAACTTTCTCTCCTATTTAACTTCATTGACATTTATATATAATAAGCCGGCTCATCAAGTTTCTTTGCTAAATATTTTATGAAAATATAGAGGTAGAAAGGGCCTTAGACATCATTGAATCTAATTCCCTTGTTTTACAGATGAATAAACTGAGGTCTAGAGACACAGACTGGCTTGCAGAAGCTCACATAGTGCATGGTAGAAATGAGCCTAGAAAGCATGTCTATGGAGCTCAAATTTGAGATTCTTCTCACTGTACTAAGGCTGCTAGGTAAATCTTATATAAAGAAGCCAAACATTTTGGTGGGAAACAGAGTGTTATATATTTTCCAAAGAATGAAGAGAACACAAGCCTCTCAGCAGAAAATGGCTGAAACTTAGTGTTTCTAAATTCCTGTGAAGCCCTGCAACATGGCAAACACCTGCTTCTGTTCCAGAAGACATGTGCTATTATCAAAAGGATAAATGGGTGACCATTTAATTAAAACATCACTAGAAGAAAAAACTCAGGAAAGTGTGACCACAGATGCCCTTGTTTTGCACAGCCAGTATTCTCCATAAATCTAATGAAGAAAACAGTCTTTCAGGAAGGGCCAGTGGAGCTAAGTGGTGACCCAAGAGCTTCCATAGTATTCACAGCTAGCGATTCGCAGTTGAGCCTTTGAATTTTAAATTCTGTGCTGTGACAATGACATAAAGCAAGATTGTTTGTTTTCTTCTTTCTTAAAAGCCTAATAAAGACGTTGTACAGGATTCATTATCGAATCTTGGCTGGAGTCTTTCATCTGAGCTCTGATACCCTGAGTTTAACCATCATCAGATGCGCACCCCATCTGGTAAGTTGACCTGAATGGTAATCACAGAGCTGGCAACATTGGCAAAAAGGCAAAAGCTAAACATGCGCGTGTGCGTGCACACACACAGAGACACTGTATAATGTGTGCACGTGTGTGTATATATGCAAGCCCACTCCATTCTCTTTAATAATAAGAATCTTTTACTCTTTGAAGAGCCACAGAAATCTGAACTACTACTGTAGCCCTGTTAACAGCCAACTCTGTGACAAGGGCCTACTCGAAAGAGAGGAAAGTCAATAAAAGTAAAGTGTAAGTGTACTGCTAATGACAGGTTCTTGCAGGCACTTTCCCCCAAATTATACCATTCCTATTCAAATACCATCTCAAGAGTCTCAGACAGTGTCAAGTGCAATCATTGTTATTGCAGTTGCCAAGGTAATCAATTGAAATCATAATGAAGGGAACAGAAGGAAATCAATAGAGTCTGAAATTACAAATAAAGAGAAGCTATCGTTTAAGAGCATTTGGCTGAAATCTTCCATATTAATGGAGTCAGAAACGGCTGTGTCATTCAGAAGCAGTGTGGTGCATAATTCAGCTGAGTGCATTAGAATACCTAAAAACGATTGCAACAATTAGGGCTGCCTACCAAGAATCTGTCCACCTTAGAAGGCACATTGCTGAGTCGTTTGTTACAGTTTTAGTGTGTTTTTATATCTTTAAAATTTCAATCATCTCCCAGAGTACCCTTAGGCAGGAGGCAGGATTAGCTTGTTCAAAGACATCCAGAGCAGATTGTTAGTCTGGTTTGATTCTGAGATTGGGAGGTAAGAGAGGCTAATTCTAGGAAACAAATTCTAGGAAACCTGATTATTGCCCAGTCTTTAACCACATGCCTGAAAAGTTCACTGGGCTCTATCAGAGTGGCATAAAATCTTTTCAATTTCAATGTTATTTGTAAAGATAAAATGAAAATTTCAAACATGTATAATATTCATGATCAGCTAATCTCTCTAAGGAGAGATCCCGAACCAAATGGCAATAAAGATTGAAAAGTTGTCTAGTTCTTTTACTAGAAAATAGTCCATAAAAAGGATAAGGAATTATGAAAAAAAAGACATTGTTATATTGGCTTATCATTGGAATCTGAAAATGGCACATTTACAGATTTCAGCAGAGATATGCTAATTATGTTATTTAATATTCTATGACAGGCTTTCCATATTACACTCTACTGCTTTGCAGGCCTCGACTTACAGGCTATTTGTTTGAGAAATCCTGAACTTTTCCTCTTAATCTACAGATGGCAGGAATACCTAAAAATTCTCATGTGTTTGGCATTGATGCTATGAGAACACTACATATATGTAACTTATGCATATTTAACTATATCCATTCAGTCGAAAAAGAAATATAGAGGAGTATAACAATTAACTTAGGATGAGTTTTGCTTGCAATTCCACTCAATGATGCTTTGTCCAAGAATGGGCATGAGATGTGAGGTTAAGAGATATTTCTCCCATGGCAGTCTTAATTTCCCATATGCCTCTCAGAATGTGAACATTGTCATTCTAGTGTTGAAAGATATTTATTTACCCACTTAAAAATATTTATTTACTTTTGTATAACATGACCTCTGCATGTTAACTGACTCCTTGATCTGGCGATCAACCAAAGATTTATCAATCAACACAAATACTGAAGGCTCAACCTTAAGTCATATGGAACTAATTGAGAGAAATTGTGCTTTTCTCCACCATGGCATCTTCTTATCATGCTTTTGAAGGTAATTTTAACTACATGCAGTGTTGGCTAGTTTTAGAACTCAAACCTCATCTGATATATAAATTATTCATGTATGAATTTCCTGCTAGGCCTTAGCACTTATTCAATTCATGGCAATGTAAATACGTTTTACAGAGCCTACAGATAATCAGTATTGGCATCTCCTGGGAGCCCGCTAGAAATAGAGAATATTGGGACCTACCCTAAATCTGCTACATCAGAATCTGCATTTTAACAAAATATCCAGCTACATTCACATTGACACTTGAGATGCACCACGCAAGAGGCTTAATGAGAGGAAAATGTATGGTGTAATAGACCTTCTTAGAGCCTTATCTAAGTATTAACTAAGAAAAGCACGTACACGTGCATGTTCGTACAGGTGTAGTAGTTGGAGCAGAGGACTATTGCAACATATATAGCATACTATAATCATGCCATTAGCTTTGCTATAATGATTATTAGTGATCATAGATTCACGATGTATGTTCATATTTTACAATATTGAATAATCTCCCCTCCCACCTCTAGACCAGAAAAGTGCATATGAACAAATAAATAAAAGAAAACATGATAACTGCTGAAATACAAATGCTGGAAAAACTCAGGAAATGCTACCTTTCATTCTGCCAGGGGGGTTGAAGAAATGCTTCCTTTATCATGCAGTGGTCGAATTGGCTATTGGGAAGAAGGGCATTCTTGAAAATAAGAATGCGGGAGGTGTTGAAAGAGTTTGCCGTTTTGGAATTGTCAAGAACTCAAAAGTGCCTGGAGATTATGGGGCATGGGTTTTACAATCTCTTTAGTTTAGAGAAGGTAGGAGAGGAAGGGATGGACAGGAAGAAATGAAGCTGGAAAGATGGATGGGGTGGAAATTGCTGGACTATAGGGTTGAGGCACCACTGTAAGACCTGAGAATAATATACTAGGGATCTCAAGCCCAAGATTTAAACTTAATGATATGATATGGTCAGCTTTTTAATGGCTTTATTAAAATCACTTAGATAAAATTGCACTCACATATTAAGACTCTGTTACTGAAAATCAATGGATGGTCCATCCAATATAATTGAAAATCTGATTTTCAGAATACAGAACAGATTGCAATGTTTGATGCCACTCTGTTTTTACAAAAGAACATAGAATAAGCAGTATATAATACTCAAAATCATACCTTATCTTCCCTATGTCAAGATTGGCTGTTTCTTTTTTTTTCCAAGGATATGGATATTCTTGGCTTTAAACCTCCAACTCTAAAATCTGTGGATATTCAGATCTCTCCTAATGCCTGTATTACTTGGGAGATTTTGTCTTCAAATTTCTCCTGTGTTTGGGCTCTAATCCCCTTTTTTGCTATCTGGGTACTGTACCATGTGAATCTAAACAAGAATCTCAGTTCCTCCACCAATTATTACAAAAAGAAGCTTCTCAAAGCATTATTAAATGTTTGAAGGCTCAAAAAGAAATGATAACACATACCACACAATTTTCCACTATCCCTGCATTTTCTTCTCTCCTCTCATCACTACGCTCCTTCCCAGAGTCTCAAGGAGGTGTGAACACTTTCTTCTCTATTACAGAAGGCAGATTTCTTCCTCTCAGGAGCTCACCTTCTACTCCAAGCACTTATAACAGCAATTTTCAAAACTAAGAATTATTTTGTCCCTCAAAGAATTTGTGACATCAGCTATTAAGAAAAATTGTTTGTCATATAGCATATATTATTCAGGCATGATACCCACACATACATACACATACCCACGATATATACAAACATATACATACACTACATGTAAGTATGTGGTAGGTGTGTATGCATATACATATAATATGTAGACAGAAGATGGGAAGGATATGAAAAACAATGTTATCCATGGTTATATTTGTATATCACGTTTATGGGTAACTTTACATTCTTACTTTTCTGTATATGTATTTGCTACATACATAAATATATAATTTAAAAATTGGTTAGGTAAAGGGAAAGTGTTCAATAGCTAATTTTATTTGGAGGAGCAGTTGCAGTTGTAGAGTGAGAAAAATCTGAAATGTTAGGGTTTACGGACTCAAGAGATGGTAATGAATTTGAGGCAGTCCATGTGAACTATGGTTCTACTAGAACTACTAGAACGGTATTTACTAAAGTAACTCCAGAGTTGGTGTCTGGGAAAACACGTAGGAAATAACTTCATAAATAAAATTTGAGCTATGTTTAATGAAGCACTTTCAAAGGTACTTGATCACACAATCTACCTTTTCCACGGAATACTATAGTTTAAAAGACTGGTGTTTCATGAAACACATTTTGAGAAATGCTACTCTATGGAATAGTGGAGTTAGTAAAATGTTATATTTACCAGAATGGAGCATGCCAATGGGCTTAGGGAAAGAAGACAGAACAAAAGAAATTAAAGATGTAAGACAAAAATATAGTTTATTTGACCAAGTTCCAGAAAAAGCATAAAGGAATGAACTTTAAGACCTTCATACTCAAAAGTATGGTTTCTAAACTAATGACTTCAGGATCACTGATTGGAATTTCCTTTTACCACGGTTCCCAGAAGACGTGTTTGTACTTTAACATTACTCTGTGACGGAGTGAGATCAGAGGCCTGAACACTGTGGGAAAATGTTCGAAACTGCTGCTGTGGGGAATGTGATAGGGAGTTGACAAGGGCTCTTTCAGTACTGATTCCAATCAGTATTTTGGTTGGGTTGTTATTTAAGTTTCTCTAATGAAGCTCTGAACCCAGAGGTAGAGAAACAAAATTATAGTTGTGACCTAGTTTGGGAACTGACACAGGAACATGATTGAAGAGCAAAGGAGCAAGAAGTTCTAAAGCAATAACATTGAAGGAGCTGAGTTGGAGTTCATCAGCGAGTCCAATAAAACAGAAGGGGCTGATGCACTGGGGAGGGGGCAATCAGGAGAAATCTTGACAGGTGTGAAGTGACAGAAATGGAAGTTGGTTTCAAGGGATGAAGTTCTGGGATGTAGGTCACAAAGATAGAACAGTTTTGAGTAATAATTTTATTCAACATCAGGTAGCTAAAGTAAAATGGAAATGCAAATCTCAGAAGCTAAAAGTCACAGAGCTTAGGAATTGAGAAGTTAGGGCTCTAATTTGCCCATCAACCTGGAAGCTGAAATCATGAAATATAAAGGCAGGGAATGAGGTGGAAGGAGAAAGGCTGTTGATTGGATGCTGAATCCAGCCAAATCCCATCTAGAAGCACAATGAGACAAAAATGAATTTTTTGTTGTCTACAGCTCTCCAGAGGATGAGCTCAAGCAAAGGAAAGACCTTGGTGAAGGAGAGAGAAGATGAGGAAAACAGTGGGAACAGGACAAGGAGAGATGACAGAGAAAGTTCAAGGTGGGAAGTTTTTCTCTCATCTGTAGGGTTGTCAGGCAGAGTTCTGGGTGGATCTGAATCTCCTTCCCTCTGTGGCCCCAGACTGGGTGGTAATACGCAGTGTAACCCCAAATAAATAAGTGTTTGTGTTTTGTCTAGATTTATATGTGGCCTTAAAATGATGATCTTACAGCTAACAGTAAGATGCTCGGGGAAATGTCACTGGCTTTCAGGGATCAGCGTGTAGAAGTGGATTGCAGGCATAAAATCAGATTTCATTTTAGGAGAAGCAGCAGAGGACACCCAAGGAAAAGTTTCGGTGCAGAGAGGGGTTTGGCAACAACAAAAGAGAGATCACCAAAGGAAAATTTCATGACTATGTGAAATATTCCTTCTACTTCTATTACTGCTGCTACTGATACTACTACCAGAACATTTACTATTTGCCAGGCACCTCTAAACACCTTGTATGTGTATTCTTTCTTCATCACCAGAATAAATCTATAAGGTTGTGTATTTGTCCGTTTTCACACTGCTATAAAAAACTGCCCGAGAGTGGGTAATTTATAAAAGAAAGAAGTTTAATTGACTCACAGTTCAGCATGGCTAGGGGGGCCTCAGGAAACTTACCATCATGGTGGAAAGGGAAGCAAGGCACCTTCTTCATAAGATGGCAGAAGGAGAAGAGGTGAGCAGGGGAAATACCAGATGTTTATAAAACCATCAGATCTTGTGAGAACTCACTTAATATCACGAGAACGGCATGGGGGAAACCAACCCATAATGCAATCAGTTCTCACCAGGTTCCTCCCTTAACACCTGAGGATTACAATTCAAGATGAGATTTGGGTGGAGATACAAAGCTAAACCATATCAGGTTAGTACAATTAACACAACCATATTGTGGATGAGGAAACTTGGGTAGAAAGATGTTAAATAATTTGAGGACATATAGCTAGTTGGAGGTTCAACCAGAATTTAGATCCATGTATCTAATTCTGAAATCCATGCTTTTAACCACCTTACTATGCATATTACCTGCATGCACATGCATTAGTCATTTTCATCATCAGCATCATTATCACCATCATTATCATCATCATTCTTAATAGCTTTTATATAGTAGTTTATAAATTATGAAGTATTACTTTCATGTGATGAGAAGCTTCTTGGTTTCAATATCCACTACCTTGCTCTCTGCACTCTTGCTGTTACCTAAGAACTAGCAACATCAGCATCACTTGGGAGCTAGTTACTGAATTAGAATCTGAATTTAACAAGCTTGCCAGGAGAGACCACATTCATGTTTTAAAAGTTCTGATCTACTCTATTCCATGTTGCAATGTATTACCAGGCAGGGCTATTTCCAGGAAAAATGGAAGTGAAAGTTTTTATTATCAGAGACTCCTTTCTTTCTCCTCTCATGATTCTATCTTCCTCTTCTGGGAATCCATATCAGTTTGAAAGTTTCTGGCAGCAAATCTCAAAAATCCTTAAGTGTAATGGGCTTCAGCCATGAGGAAATGAGTTATCTCATGTAGTGGGAAGTCAAAAACTCAGGGGTGAAGGCTTGTTGATTCAGACATCCCCTCCATGTCATCACAAACCCAAGTTCCTCCAGTGAGCACTGGCCTCAGGCTGGTTGCCTATGCTCAGAAGGGGGTTGTAGCACTCCAGGTTTGACCTTCCTTCATGGTGCCATTGAGGAGAAGAAGGGGAAACCCTCTTCTTTGTGTCCTTTTTGAGATGAAGTAAACATTTTTAAAAATGCTCCCTTTATGTCTTACTCACCAGAAGTAGCCTATTAGGAAGTCCTAAACAAATTACTAGGCAGAGGCAAGGGAGTTCTTGGACCATTTTATAATTATTTCTACAGTGGACCAGATGCTGGAGAATCAATGAATGTGATTACTTTAGAATCCAAGGCATACATGCAGCCACAGGCTGCTAGAGTACTGCTCAGGTATATCCCCTAAGTGTCCTGGATTTCTGTCCCCTTTCCTTACGGGCTCTCAGCATACTCTGAAGGCACTCTTATAAACTAATTTATATGATATTAATGACCAGCCAAGTTTTGCCAGCATAACCTAACTAAAGAGCTAATCCAATTCCAGGTGACTGGTCGCTGTTATTTAGACAATATCCTTTAAATAGAAAAGCTGGCTTCATCAGGTAACCACAGCTAGATAAATACATACATGCATACACACATACATGCAAACATATGCACATATAGACAGACTTCCATTGTTCTGATGAAGCATAGATTGCCAAGAACACTGCACTGAGGGACCAGGAATATGGTTGCTAAGACTGGGGAGAGATGATATGTGCAGATGTGCATGAGTCATTTCACCTGACTGAGTCTCAATTCATTAATCTGAAGCCTTGGCCTGATTCACCTCATATCATTAAGATCATAGTGATAATGCATAGAAAAAAAATTAGAAAGCAAATGTAGACTGTTAGTACTACTCTTCCTCGGGTTCCCCTCTTTCACTCTAGTGCAAGGAATAGTGTCTTATTCCACATGTTGAATATCTGTTTTTTGGATAAAAGACTGTGTTGTTGTCTTTCCAGTGAGAGACACTTAAATTTAACCCGACAAAGCATATTTTACAGTGACTATCATGCATAGGTTGCAAATGTCCAGTGGTCTCTCCAAAGCTCTACAAATCACTTTAGCTCATTTATGAAAATTTACCTTTACTCTGGTCATAGATGAAGGAAGGTTTACATTATTTTCAATAAGATGAAACACATGAAATTCATTAAAAGTTAAAGATGTGCCCTTCATTTATCGTTTGGATATAAAATACATTTGTTTGATTAAAGAAAGCAGTGCTTACTACAAAAACAATATAGGAAAAGTACAAAGACATAAGTGTAAATTTCATATAATCCTATCACTCAGGATTTATTAGTAACCACTAATAAAATCTTGGCATCTTCAAGACTGTTGGCTTTGAATATATATTGATTTATATCCAATTCTGTACATAAACACACACACACACAGTTGTATACTTAAAACAGAATCATACCACATGTGTTGTTTATCAATAAACTTTTTTTACCAATCAGTTATATTATATATATATGTTCAAATCAGTAAATATGGGCCTACTTTATCTCATATATATATATTTATTTTTGAGACAGAGTCTCACTCTGTTGCTCAGGCTGGAGTACAACATCACGATCTTGGCTCACTGCAACCTCCACCTCCCAGGTTCAAGGGATTCTCCTGCCTCAGCCTCCCAAGTAGCTGGGACTACAGGCATGGGCCACCACACCCAGCTAATTTTTTTGTATTTTTAGTAGAGATGGGGTTTCACCATGTTGGCCAGGATGGTCTCAATCTCCTGACCTCATGATTCGCCTACTTCAGCCTCCCAAACTGGTGGGAATACAGGTGTGAGCCACTGTGCCCGGCCTACATTATCATTTTTTATGGTGGCCTGACAGTTCTTTTTGTATATGTAGGATGATTAATTTAACCAATTCTTTATAAATGGAATATTAGGGTTTTCTATATACAACACCTTCCCCCCAACTCCCACCAAAAGGCAATACTCATGGTCATTGTAAGAAGTATGTTTGGGAAAAGAAGATAAGTTTCAAAAATCCTTCTTCTTCCCACCTGAATGACAATGTGTTGCTGTGGAGATCAGATGTTTGGGAGTGGAAATGATGAGAGGCATCTGACCAAATAACATCTGTGTAATGGCAATTAAGCAGCAGCCATTATCTGAAGTGCTATTGTGGCTCTGAAGAGCAGTACAGATACAAACACACATAATGCAACCGGCCATCAGCCCATCATGCAGAGCCTGCTTATTAGAGCACTACAGAAATTAAGTTATTTCAGAAGGAAAAAAAAAACATTGTCTCCATTTTTGGCACATTCTCTTTAAACATAAAACTCATTGCAGATAATTTTCAGACATACTGCTTTACCCAACAGCATAATCATCTAGTTGTAGAGCAGGAGATTGAATGTGGAGTTTCTCTAGCCTATTCAATTCTTTTTTAACCCTAAACTTGGAGTGTGAGTTGCCAGTTTCCTAGTTTGCAAGAACACGTTTGCCTGTATAATTCAAGGGCTCTGGCACTCTCAATTGTTTCCCGACCACAGCAGGTTCTTCTTCTGTCACTAAGGGCCTCAAGGAAGCCACACAAGCACCAAGTCACACCATAGGTACCTGCTCTTGTAACCACCAGTATCTAAAGTGCTGATGTCCATATTGTCATTTTTTTGGCCCTCCTCTTCTGTATTCCATACTAATCAAATTCTCTGATGTCTTTTCCACTTCCCTTACCAGAGCATGCCTAACATCCTACTCTCTTCACTCTCTTGCCTACCAAAACTTTCCCTTAAAAATAACTCTATTTGGATATGTGCCAAGATGGCCAAATAGGAACAGCTCCAGTCTGCAGCTCCCAGCAAGATCAACATAGAACACGGGTGATTTCTGCATTTCCAACTGAGATACCTCATTCACCTCATTCAGACTGGCTGGACAGTGGGTGCAGCCCACGGGGGGTGAGCCGAAGCAGGGTGGGGCATCGCCTCACCCAGGAAGTGCAAGGGATCAGAGGATTTCCCTTTCCTAGCCAAGGGAAGCTGTGACAGACTGTACCTGGAAAAATGGGACACTTCCGCCCAAATACTGAGCTTTTCCCAAGGTCTTAGCAACTGGCAGACAAGGAGACTCTGTCCCGTGCCTGACATGGTGAGTCCCACACCCATGGAGTCTTGCTCACTGCTGGCACAGCAGTCGGAGATCAAACTGCGAGGCTGCAGCCTGGCAGGGGCAGTGGTGTCCGCCATTGCTGAGGCTGGAGTAGGTAAACGAAGTGACCAGGAAGCTCTAACTGGGTGAGGCCCACTGCACCTCAGAAAGGCCTACTGCCTCTGTAGACTTCACCTATGTGGACAGGGCATAGCTGAACAAAAAGCAGTAGACAGCTTCTGCAGACTTAAACGTCCCTGTCTGACAGCTCTGAAGACAGTAGTGTTTCTCCCAACATGGCGTTTGTGCTCTGAGAACAGACATATTGCCTCCTCAAGTGGATCCCTGATCCCTGCATAGCATAACTGGGAGTCATCTTCCATTAGGGGCCGACAGACACCTAATATAGGCAGGTGCCCCTCTGGGTCGAAGCTTCCAGAGGAAGGATCAGGCAGCAATATTTGCTGTTCTGCAATATTTGCTGTTCTGCAGACTCTGCTGGTGATAACCAGGTAAACAGGGTCTGGAGTGGACCTCCAGCAAACTCCAACAGACCTGCAGCTGAAGAACCTGACTGTTAGAAGGAAAACTAACAAACAGAAAGGAATAGCACCAACATCAACAAAAGGGACATCCACATCAAAACCCCATCTGTAGATCACCAACATCAAAGACCAAAGGTAGATAAAACCACAAAGATGGGGAGAAACCAGAGCAGAAAAGCTGAAAATTCTAAAAACCAGAGCACCTCTTCTCCAGAGGACTGCAGCTCCTTGCCAGCAATGGAACAAAGCTGGGCAGAGAATGACTTTGACAAGTTGACAGAAGCAGGCTTTAGAAGGTTGGTAATAACAAACTTCTCTGAGCTAAAGGAGCATATTCTAGCCCACTGCAAGGAAGCTGAAAACCTTGAAAAAAGGTTAGACAAATGGCTGACTAGAAAAAACAGTGTAGAGAAGAACTAAGTGACCTGATGGAGCTGAAAACCATGGCATGAGAACTTCGTGATGAACGCATAAGCTTCAATAGCCAATTCAATCAAGTGGAAGAAAGGGTAGCAGTGTTTGAAGATCATATTAATGAAATAAAGTGAGAAGACAAGGTTAGAGAAAAAAGAGTAAAAAGAAACAAACAAAGCCTCCAAGAAATATGGGACTATGTGAAAAGACCAAATCTACATGTGATAGGTGTACCTGAAAGTGATGGGGAGAATGGAACCAAGTTGGAAAACACTCTTCAGGCTATTATCCAGGAGAACTTCCCCAACCTAGCAAGGCAGGCCAACATTCAAATTCAGGAAATATAGAGAACACCACAAACATATGCCTCGAGAAAAGCAACCCCCAGACACATAATTGGCAGATTAACCAAGGTTGAAATGAAGGAAAAAATGTTAAGGGCAACCAGAAGGAAAGGTTGGGCTACCCACAAAGGGAAGCCCATCAGATTAACAGGGGATCTCTCAGCAGAAACCCTACAAGCCAGAAGAGAGTGGGGGCCAATATTCAACATTCTTAAAGAAAAGCATTTTCAACCCAGAATTTCATATCCGGCCAAACTAAGCTTCGTAAGTGAAGGAGAAATAAAATCCTTTACAGACAAGCAAATGCTGAGGGATTTTGTCACCACCAGGCCTGCCTTACAAGAGCTCCTGAAGGAAGCAGTAAACATGGAAAGGAACAACAGGTACCAGCCATTGCAAAAACATGCCAAATTGTAAAGACCATCGATGCTAGGAAGAAACTGTATCAATTAATGGGCAAAATAACCAGGTAACCTCATAATGACAGGATCAAATTCACACGTAACAATGTTAACCTTAAATATAAATAAGCTAAATGCCCGAATTAAAAGACACAGACTGGCAAACTGGATAAAGAGTCAAGACCCATCAGTGTGCTGTATTCAGAAGACCCATCTCACATGCAGAGACACACATAGGCTCAAAATAAAGGGATGGAGGAAGATCTACTAAGCAAATGGAAAGCAAAAGAAAAAAAAAAAAAGCAGGGGTTGCAATCCTAGTCTCTGATAAAACAGACTTTAAACCAACAAAGATCAAAACAGACAAATTATGTACCATCATACATAATGGTAAAGGAATCAATTCAACAAGAAGAGCTAACCATCCTAAATATATATGCACCCAATACAGGAGCACTCAGATTTATAAAGCAACTCCTTAGAGACCTACAAAGAGACTTAGACTCCCACACAATAATAATGGGAGACTTTAACACCCCACTGTCAATATTAGACAGATCAATGAGACATAAAGTTAAGAAGGATATCCACGACTTGAACTCAGCTTGGCACCAAGCAGACCTAATAGACATCTATAGAACTCTTCACCCCAAATCAACAGAATATACACTCTTCTCAGCACCACATCACACTTACTCTAAAATTGACCACATAGTTGGAAGTAAAGCACTCCTCAGCAAATGTAAAAGAACAGAAATTACAACAAACTATCTCTCAGACCACAGTGCAATCAAATTAAAACTCAGGAAAACTCACTCAAAACCACACAACTACATGGAAAGTGAACAACTTGCTCCTGAATGACTACTGGGTATATAATGAAATGAAGGCAGAAATAAAGATGTTCCTTGAAAACAATGAGAACAAAGGTACAATGTACTGGAATCTCTGGGACACATTTAAAGCAGTGTGTAGAGGGAAATTTATAGCACTAAATGCCCACAAGAAAAAGCAGGAAAGATCTAAAATCGACACCCTAACATCATAACTGAAAGAACTAGAGAAGCAAGAGCAAATAAATTCAAAAGCTAGCAGAAGGCAAGAAATAAATAAGATCAGAGCAGAATGAAAGAGATAGAGACACAAAAAAAACCTTCAAAAAATCAATGAATCTGGGAGCTGGTTTTTGAAAATATCAACAAAATTGATAGACCACTAGCAAGACTAATAAAGAAGAAAAGAGAGAAGAATCAAATAGGCACAATAATAATTGACAAAGGGGATATCACCACCAACCCCATAGAAATACAAACTACCATCAGAGAATACTATAAACATCTCTACGCAAATAAACTAGAAAATCTAGAAGAAATGGATAAATTCCTGGACACATACACCCTCCTTAGACTAAACCAAGAGGAAGCTGAATCTCTCAATAGACCAATAACAGGCTCCAAAATTGAGGCATTAATTAACATCCTACCAACCAAAAGAAGTCCAGAACCAGATGGATTCACAGCCGTATTCTACCAGAGTTACAAAGAGGAACCAGTACCATTCCTTCTGAAACTATTCCAATCAATAGAAAAAGTGAGAATCCTTCTTAACTCATTTCATAAGGCCAGCATCATCTTGATACCAAAGCCTGGCAAAGACAAAACAAAAAAAGATAATTTTAAGCCAATATCCCCGATGAACATCGATGCGAAAATCCTCAATACAATACTGGCAAATCGAATCCAGCAGCACATCAAAAAGCTTATCCACCATGATCAAATTGGCTTCATCCCTGGGATGCAAGGCTGGTTCAACATATGCAAATCAATGAACGTAATCCATCACATAAACAGAACCAATGATAAAAACCACATGATTATCTCAATAGATGCAGAAAAGGCATTCAACAAAATTCAACAGCCTTCATGCCAACAACTCTCAATAAACGAGGTATTGATGGAATATATCTCAAAATAATAAGAGCTATTTATGATAAACCCACAGCCAATATCATACTGAAGGGACAAAAATTGGAAGCATTCCCTTTGAAAACTGGCACAAGACAAGGATGCCTTCTCTCACCACTCCTATTCAACACAGTATTGGAAGTTCTGGCCATGGCAATCAACAAAGAAAAAGAAATAAAGGGTATTCAATTAGGAAAAGAGGAAGTCAAATTGTCCCTGTTTGCAGATGACATGATTGTATATTTAGAAAACCCCATTGTCTCAGCCCAAAATCTCCTTAAGTTGATAAGCAACTTCAGCAAAGTCTCAGGACACAAAATCAATGTGCAAAAATTACAAGCATTCCTATACACCAAGAACAGACAAACAGAGAGCCAAATCATGAGTAAACTCCCATTCACAACTGCTACAAAGAGAAGAAAATACCTAGGAATCCAACTTACAAGGAATGTGAAGGACCTTTCAAGGAGGACTGTAAATCACTGCTCAATGAAATAAAAGAGGACACAAACAAATGGAAGAACATTTCATGCTCATGGATAGGAAGAATCAATATTGTGAAAATGACCATAGTGCACAAGGTAATTTATAAATTCAATACTATCCCCATCAAGCTACCAATGACTTTCCTCACAGAATTGGAAAAGCTACTTTAAAGTTCATATGGAACCAAAAAGAGCCTACATTGCCAAGGCAATCCTAAGCAAAAAGAACAAAGCTGGAGGCATTACACTACCTGACTTCAAACTATACTACGTAGCTACAGTAACCAAAACAGAGATATAGACCAATGGAACAGAACCGAGGCCTCAGAAATAACACCACACAGTCACAACCACCTGATCTTTGACAAACCTGACAAAAACAAGCAATGGGGAAAGGATTCCCTATTTAATAAGTGGTACTGGGAAAACTGACTAGCCATATGTAGAAAGCTGGTACTGGATCCCCTCCTTACACCTTATACAAAAATTAATTCAAGATGGATTAAAGACTTAAATCTCAGACCTAAAATCATAGTACCCTAGAACAAAACCTAGGCAATACTATTCAGGACATAGGCATGGGCAAGGACTTCATGACTAAAACACCAAAAGCAATGGCAACAAAAGCCAAAATAGACAAATGGGAACTAATTACACTAAAGAGCTTCTGCGTGGCAAAAGAAACTACCATCAGAGTGAATAGGCAACCTACAGAATGGGAGAAAATTTTTGCAATCTACCCATCTGACAATGGGCTAATATCCAGAATCTACAAAGAACTCCAACAAATTTACAACAACAAAACAACTCCATCAAAAACTGGGCAAAGGGTATGAACAGACATTTCTCAAAAGAAGGCATTTATGCAGCCAACAGACATACAAAAAATGCTCATCATCACTGGCCATCAGAGAAATGCAAATCAAAACCACAATGAGATACCATCTCAAGCCAGTTAGAATGGCGATCATTAAAAAGTCAGGAAACAACAGATGCTGGAGAGGATGTAGAGAAATAGGAACACTTTTCCACTGCTGGTGGGAGTGTAAATTAGTTCAACCACTGTGGAGGACAGTGTGGCTATTCCTCAAGGATCTAGAACTAGAAATATCATTTGATCCCGTGATCCCATTACTGGGTATATACCCAAAGGATTATAAACCATGCTGCTATAAAGACACATGCACATGTATGTTTATTGTGGCACTATTCACAATAGCAAAGACTTGGAACCAACCCAAATGTCCATAAATGATAGACTGGATTAAGAAAATGTGGCACATATACACCATGGAATACTATGCAGCCATAAGAAAGGATGAGTTCATGTCCTTTGCAGGGACATGGATGAAGCTGGATACTATCATTCTCAGCAAACTATCACAACAACAGAAAACCAAACACTGCATGTTCTCACTCATAGGTAGGAATTGAGCAATGAGAACACTTGGACACAGGGCGGGGAACATCACACACTGGAGCTTCTTTGTGGATGGAGGGATGTGGGAGGGATAGCATTAGGAGAAATACGGAATATAAATGACGAGTTGATGGGTGCAGCAAACCAACATTATGCACATGAATCAAACTGCACGTTGTGCACATGTACCCTAGAACTTAAAGTATAACAATAAAAAAAAACCCATTCATACACACTGTAATATTTACCTGTTGCAACCATAATGCTTTATTATATCCCCAAACTCAGTGGTTTCCAATAAAAATTATTTATTCTTGGTCGATAGATCAACTAATGTAGGTTAGGTTAGGCTGGGCTGGGCTCTGCTTTAGGCTGAAGTTTGGGTTCAGGTCTGTTTTACAATTATCTTCTCCTGTTTGGAGCAGCAGACACCTGATATGGTTTGGATGGTTGCCCCCTCCAAATCTCACATTAAAATGTGATTCCTGAAGTTGGAGGTAGGGCACAGTGGAGGCCATTGGATCATGGAGGCGGATCCCTCATGAATGGTTTAGTGCCATCCCCTTGGTGATAAGTGAGTTCTTGCTCTTAGTTTATGTGAGACCTTCTTGTTAAAAAGAGTGTGGCACCTCCCCCACCACCTTGCTCCCACTTCTGCCATGTGACATACCTGCTCCAGCTTTGCCTTCTGCCTCGAGTAAAAATTGCCTGAGGCCTCATCAGAAACCGAGCAGATGCTTTCTGTACAGCCTGCAGACCCGTGAGACAATTAAACCTCTTTTCTTTATAAATTACTCAGCCTCAGGTATTACTTTACAGTAACAAAATAACAAACGAAGAGCAACCAATCATGTTCTCCTCATAGTGGACAGCAGGAGCATGACAGGGCAAGAAGTCAGCCTAGAACTGGCCCACTGTCACTTCTTCCTCATTCCACTGGCCAAAGAAAGCAGCTCTGCCTCTAAAGGGCAGAACTGCAAGGTCACATGGCAAAGGGCACAGGTATATAATTCTAACAGGGAGGGCATGAAGAATCGAGGAACAATGACCTAATCTGCCACACATCCTGAAGCTAACAGACTCTTGGTCCTTCTTTGGAATTTTTTTTTTTTTTAATTTTACTTTAAGTTCTGGGATATATGTGCAGAACGTGCAGGTTTGTTGCATAGGTAAATGTGTGCCATGCTGGTTTGCTGCACCTATCAACCATCACCGAGATATTAAGCCCTGTATGTATTAGCTATTTGTCCTGATGCTCTCCCTCCCCTCGCCCCCACTGACAGGCCCCAGGGTGTGTTGCTTCCCTCCCTCTGTCCATGCATTCTCATTGTTCAGCTTCCACTTATGAGTGAGAACATATGGTGTTTGGCTTTCTGTTCCTGTGTTAGTGTGCTAAGGATGATGGCTTCCAGCTTCATCCATGTCCCTGAAAAGGACATGATCTCATTCCTTTTTTATGGCTGCACAGTATTCCATGGTGTATATATGTACCACATTTTCTTTATCCAGTTTATCATTGATGGGCATTGGGTTGGTTCCATATCTTTGCTATTGTAAACAGTGTTGCAATAAACATACACGTGCATGCATCTTTTAATAATAGAATTATTTATATTCCCATGGGTACATACCCAATAATGGGATTGCTGAGTCAAATGGTATTTCTGGTTCTAGATCCTAGAGGAATTGCCAAATTGTCTTCCACAATGGTTGAACAATGCACTCCCACCAACAGTGTAAAAGCATTCATATGGGAAAATTTTTTTTAACAAAGGAAACCAGTTTTAAGCCAAATTCCAAAGTAACTCTAAATGTACACTTTCAGGCAGCAGTATTCTCAAAATGAAAACATTTGAGTTCCTGCAATGGGCCACCTATGCAATTCCTTATTCACTTGTAAAGTAGAACGAAAATGATTGTGAGTTCATAGATGAAGAGTCATCCCACTGGGAACCTGAAAGCACTCCCAGGAATAATTTTGGGTTTGAGATTATAAATGGAGAGTTAGATTTAAATCCCACTATTGCTAGCTGCATGACTTAATACTCTTAAGCCTTAGTTCGCTCGCCTGTAAAATGAAGAATTAGTAATAACATTTTTTAAAGGTTTGCTGAGCAGACAAAATGAAATACTCTATATAAATTGCATTGTTTTTAATAAAGTGCCTGGTACATAGTAGGCAAATCCATAACTTCCCTTTCATTTATATTTCACCTTTCAGACAAGAATTATCATGTTCCTAAATTTAAAAGGTGAAACAAACAATGTGTGTTAAATTATTGGTCCAGAAGCACACAGTGGGCTTTCCTCCACTTACCTTAGATATTTCCTGTTGATTTGAATGTCTTTTCATTGAAAATGGCTCTAACACTGCTCTCTAACCTTTATAAATATAGCTGCTGGTAGATGGCCTTCAGGTACACCCCAGATCTTGAGGACTAAAGAGAATGGGTTAAAAATACAGTGACCCTTTATTTTATTCCTACCAATTAAGTAGCAAATCATTCCCTGCACAACGTTTTTCTTTCATTTCCAAAGTTGCTACCTATGGGCAAATACTTAAAGTTGGAAGCTACAGCAGCTCCCTCCTCAAAAGCAGTAACTCGCTAAACATTATGTTCACTCTCTCCAAATCCTCACTACATTAATTCACTTTTTAATCTGGATGCAAAATTCAATGCTGCTTCCTAGTGAAATTGCCCAGTATAATGCCTAACTTGGAGTAGGAGCTCAAAGATATCCTTTTGAATCTGGAAAAAAATCTGAAATGCCTGCTTAGAATTATAAAAGCAATAACCTACAAGTGTGTGATGACTTGCAGTATAGGAATATGTATATTATCTCATTTTCAATAATGCAGGTTCAATAACACCAATAATGCACCCATTTCAATCATGAACTTTAATTTGTGCAAACAGATTCAGAGAGGTAGGCATTTCCCAGTGTCACACTACTCAAGAGTGGTAGGGTCAGGACTTGAATGCAGGTCTTCTCACTCCAAATCCAATAACCTCCTGTAATTTCAGCCACTACTTTTCAGAAGACAAGTTGCTGATTCAGTCTTGATAGATCACAAAACTACAGAATGATTCATGCTCTACCAACACCCGTTTCAGGAAGGATCAGCTGTTTTTATAAAGCACCACGCTTTTCACTTATTAGCATAGCTCATTGAGCAGCTAGAGGAGTGTGACGCCAATAGGGAGAGACAAGCTGACAGTATGCTGAATTTGACAAAAACTGTTCTAGATAATTTTGCAAGTTTGGGGATCTGGGGAATATGATTGGCTGAGCAAGTTTCTACTCTGGTTTTAAAACACATACATTTGAAGGGACATTTGATTCTTATATTAGTATGCATGTACTTTATGCAATGAATGAAGTTGTATAAAATAATTTTATAAGATGAATTATTGGGCGGGCATGGTGGCTCACGCCTGTAATCCCAGCACTTTGGGAGGCCGACCCAGGTTGATCACGAGGTCAAGAGATAGAGACCATCCTGGCCAACATGGTGAAGCCAAGTGTCTACTAAAAATACAAAAAATTAGCCGGGTATGGTGGCAGGTGCCTGTAGTCCCAGCCACTCGGGAGACTGAGGCAGGAGAATTGCTTGAACCTGGGAGGCAGAAGTTGCAGTGAGCTGAGATCGCACCATTGCACTACAGCCTGGGCAAAAATATCGAAACTGCATTGCAAAAAAAAAAAAAGATGAATTATTGTATGCGTACTCTGTGGTTGCTTACTCCGTAATAAGTATCAATGAATCTTGAAGCTAGCAAATGTCTTCAGAATTTTATGCAAAGCCCCATTTTATAGATGAACATTGAGACCCAGAAAATTAAGAAAGTACCCCAGGTACAGGTAGTAAGTGGCAGACTAGAACCCTTTCTTCTGCATTCTAGCCAAATATTTTTCCATTGTGCTACTAAGAACAAAAGCAAACAAAAATCAAAAACAAATAAATAGATAAAAATCCTTTGGTAAATAATTTTGCAAAAAAATCGTATTTTTGTACATGTTCAATTTTAATACATCTCTTACTCTGCTTCTTGATGTTATCTACTGAATTTTAAGTAGAATGCACACACGTGTATACAAGTGTATGCATCTATTTTTATTTTTAGTTTTTACAGTAGTTATTTGCTTGCTTAAAATCATAGATCCCCTGTAATACCAGTACTTTGGGAGGCTGAGGTGGGTGGATTACCTGAGGTCAGGAATTCGAGACCAACCTTACCAATATGGTGAAACCCCATCTCTACTAAAAATACAAAAATTAGCCAGGTGTGGTGGCGGGTGCCTGTAGTCCCAGTTACTCGGGAGGCTGAGACAGGAGAATTGCTTGAACCTGGGAGGCAGAGGTTGTAGTGAGCCAAGATGGCACCATTGCACTGCAGCCTGGGTGACAAAAGGGAGACATCGTACCAAAAAAAAAAAAAAAATCATAGATCCTCTGCAGCACTGGCTTTTTTTTTTTTCCCCCTAATCCCCATCAGTCCTCGACACATTTATGATATCGCCACATGCATACTGGTTACTTGATAAATATTTGTGGTTGCTGATGAAATCGCCCCTGCTGATAAAATACTGTTGGAAAAGCCTGAGGTCTATATTAGAGAGAAGCTATTCTCTTCTAAACTATCGATTGACTCTTGCATGACATTTAATAAAAACTTTCCATTACCAGTTGCATAACAGCAATTAAAACCCTCATCAAATCTATCTTAACTGCTTAGAGTCCTCCACTGGGGAGCATTTTCCTTGGCAAACATCCGCAATAAAAGGCTATTTAATCTTCATAACTGAAACAGTCAGTTATGCTAATTTGTCTCTTTTATTGTCAGTTTACATTGGAGTCACACACAGCTCTGGTCCTTTAGAGAGGTACGGAAATGAGCACAGCTTCTCTAGAAAAAAAAAGCTAGTAGTGAGGTTCCTGTCAGTGGAAGCAGTTACACCTGGCCCAACTGATTATTTGTCAATAACACCATAGAGGGGATTTCTCAGTTGGAGTGAGGTTGAACTAAAGAAGATCTGTGATACTTTCAATTAGAGATTTTCTACATCTGTGTTCTTCCAGCCCAAGAATAGAGCCATTCTATAGTAAAATTCTGGAACCAGGTTTTAGGGGTAGGTAAAATGAGCATCCACTTATACTTCATTTTCCTTTCTAAAATACTTTAAACTTTGTTCAATTTCATAATAAGAGGAGAAAAATGCTCATTGTAAACCTAATGTCTATTCATTAATCCATTCATCTACTTATCAAATATTTATTGAACCCTTATTGCAGTCTAGCACAACATCAGTTCCTGAAGATACAGAAATAAATAAGGCAGAGAAAATCCCTGACCATGTGGAGTTTATAGTCTGGTGGGGGAAACAAACAAAAAATAATTAATTCTTCTTCTTTCTCTCAACTTGTAGGACACTTTCTTCATCTTCATTGTTGTCAAAGTTTATAATGTTGTGCTTTGATACAAATATATGTTTATTCCATGTCATGGATCCTTAATTGCCAATCTGGAAAATTATTCCGTTTTTAAATTAAATTTTCTTAAATTATTTCTTTATTACCCTTCCTCTTTTTTGTTTTTTCTTCTTATAATTTCTTAGTACAGAAGTTTGATCTAGAGCTTTTCCAATTATCCATCTCTTGTCTTTTAATTCTAGTTAAAATTTAGTTTCTGGGAGAATTTTCTTATTTTAACTTCTAACTTTTCTATTTTAATTTTCATTTATGTATTGTATTTTTAATTTCCAAGAACTTCTTTTCATATTTTTTGGTGTGATATTTTTATTGCAACTTATTCTTTTTTAGACGCTGGTATTATTTCCTCTTTTTAAGATTATTAGTAATTGTTTGATTCATTTGTTTTGTGTCTTTTCTATGTTTTTTTCTCCCTGCATAGTCTCTGTTTTCATTTTTTTCTCTTTGTTTGGCTTCTTCTGTTTATATTAGAAGTTTTCCTAACACTGTCTGGTAATCATTGGCTGTTGACTCATATTTAAAAGTACCACATTAAAAAGATTTCTGCATGTAAGAGTTTCACTGACTGTGGTCTTCACTACATGATGATCTGGCTGTGCTGTTTTGTAGGAAGAGAACTTCTGAAGTTTATAATCTAGGTATTTTATTTAGGTCAGTCAGATCTCTCAAACTGATATTTCCAATATATATCCTGGAGAGTCACTAGGAGCCAAGTATGCAAAATGGCTTCATATTTTAATATATTTCTTAATATATGTTAAACAAAATCTATGTAATCTTCCTGGTTTTAGTATGGCACTCTCATCATCAACTTTGCTGATTCTTCTTGCCCAAAGGTCTTTGTTTCACTATTCCAGGGAATGAAATTTCTATCTTCTATGTGGATGGGAAGGAAGTTGCCTGATTGTTCAAAACTGGGAAAAGTCCCGAGGAATAATTACTTCTTAAACAGACTTTTAATCTTTTTTGTTGATGCCATATCTGTCTCCCACTTTCATAGCCAATTTGTTGCTTATTCCTTAGCCTTGGGAAATTTCTGTGATACAATAGCTTCTCTGCCTTCCCTGCTGGTGCTTTAGGATTTAGTTTTCCTAAAACTAGTAAGTCTGTTATCACTCACACATCATCCTGCTTTATAGCTACAAAACTGTGTTAACATGTCTTCTTTTCCTTTCTCCTTGTCCTGTGGGTTGTTACCCTAAACCTTTTTCAGTACAGGTGTGTTTCTAGAGTTTGAGAAGGGAGTAGATCTAAATATCAATTTTAATCTATAATATTTAATATAAATTCCAGCCAAATTACAGACATAAACTGCCCCAAATTCAAGATATATAAATACAAGTGGTTTAAAGATTTCCAAAATTATGTTTCCCAAATTTGCCAACGGATAAGAATCTTTAGAGATTTTGTTGAAATGCACATTTCCTGGGTTTTACCTCGGATTCACTGAATTGGAATATTCAAAGGAATGACAGGGAATTTAGATTGTTAAAAAGTGCAAAAAGTATGGTTATGATCAGCCAATTTGTGAAACACCAATCTGAGGCATGTGACAAGATGAACATTTTCACAAATAAATGTATGATGTTAGCACTGCTCTGCTACCAAAAATAAAAAGACATTTGCACGCGCACACACACACAAACAAGCTATAGGTAACTTAATTAGAAACAGGTTCAAAAACTTTAAATATTGGCAAATTAAATGTTACATTATAATAAAAGAATAATAAATCATGACCAAGTGAGAAGTCTTCAAAAAGTCGCAGTACAGGGAAACAAGATAGCAGATGAGATGCAGCCTGAAGAAAGGCTGCTCCTACCTATAGAGATAAAAATACCAAGTGAACCAACAGACTTTGAACAGATCTTTGGAGAGTAAATACTGAGAGTCAATACAGAGGCAATGCGGACACTGAGGCTGAAGAGAGAGGAAGCTGGGAACCCTGTGCAGGGTTGCCAGATACAAGGGCTAGTGCCTACCCCTGAATGACTCCTAGGAGGTGAGTGAAGGGACAGTGGGGCAGCCCACGTTCACCAAGGACCTCTGGGATCCTGCCCGCAAGAGATTACAGCACCCCCGCCTCCCCCCCCCCCCCCCCCCCCCCGCCCCCCCCCAAACTTGTAAACGGACAGGGAGATCTGCCCAGAGAGTAGGCAGAGAGAGAACCCAGACCTGTGTGGAGCCCGGAGGTTTCTGTGCACAGGGCGGATACAGTGGGATGCAGCAAAAGGGGTTCAATTCCCAAGGCTCCCTATGTTGCTCTGAGTTGCTCTAACTTCAGCTGACTGCAGGGCCAAGAGACAGCAGGGCCTACTTTCCCAAGGGAATAGGCCCTGTCTGTTCTACAGGCCCTCCTGCCTGACAGCCCCTCCCAAGTCCTCTGTTGGATCCTCCTGCAGGAGCCTGTGCATAGCACAGCCTCTGCTGCCCAGCGCAACTGCTTTGCTGGTGGTCGGGGAGCACTTTAGATCCCCCAGAGCAGGCAGTGCCAAAGCCCAGGGGCTGGAGGATGGAGTTGCAGTCCAGTCCCAGTGTCCCAGGGCTGAAGTGTGCAGCACCAGAGTGTCAAGCAGAGGTGGCCAGTGCTCTAGTTGGGGAAGAGCACCTACTCTCAGAAAACAGAGGGATGAGATTACAGGCTCATGGACAGATGCTGCAGCCGGGCATGCCTCCTTCCGCAGGACCAGTCTGTGAGTGGCCTGTCTGCCAGCTGCAGTGTCTGCCCAAAGAAGCCCCAAGATCTGGAACAGCTAACAAAGGAAATGCTGGCACAATGCCAGTGATAGGAGGGGGCTCCCACGAGGCCCAAGAGTGGACCTGCTGAGGGGGTAAAAAATCAAAAACATACCAAGCACACTCTTGGACTACAGTGCAATAAAAATAGAGATTGATACCAACAAGATCGCTCAAAATTATTCAAAAGTGTGAAAATTAAACAACTTGCTCCTGAACAACTCTCTGGTGAACAATAAAATGAAGGTTGAAATTTAAAAATTCTTTGAAATTAATGAATATAGAGACACAGCTCACTACCATCTTTGGGATATAGCTAAAGGAATGCTAAGAGGGAAGTTTATAGTGCTAAATGCCTACCTCAAAAAGTTAGAAAGATACCAAATTAAGAATGTAATATTCTACCTGAAGGAATTAGAACATAAAGAATAAACCAATCACAGAGCTAGCAAAAGAAAAGAAATAATTAAAATCAGAGAAGAACTGAACAAAATTGAGACACAAATATCCATACAAAAGATCAATGAACCCCAGATATGAGTCTTCAAAAGAATAAACAAGATCGATAGACCATAAGCTAGATTAAACAAGATTAACAAAGGAAAAAAAGAGAAGAACCAAATAAGCACAATCAGAAATGACAAAAATGAAACTAACCAACTCCACAGAAACACAAAAGATCCTCAGAGACTATTATGAACACCTCTGTGCATACAAATTAGAGTATCAAGAGGAAATGGATAAATTTCTGGAAACATATAACCTCCTAAGATTGAACTAGGAAGAAAATGAAAGCCTGAACTGACCAATACAAAGTTTCAAAATTTAATATAATAAAAAAACCTACCAACCAAAAAAATGCCCTGAACCAGATGGATTCACAGCTGAATTCTATTAGACTTACAAAAATGAGATATTACCAACCCTACTGAAACTATTCCAAAAAATTGAGAAGGATGGGCTCCTGTCTCACTCATTCTGTTAAATCAGCATTACCCTGGTACCCAAATCTGACAAAGACATAATTAAAAATGAAAACTTCCGGCCAATATCCCTGATGAACATAGATGTAAAATCCTAAACAAAATACTAGCAAACCAAATCGAGCAGCACATCAAAAACATAATCCACCACAATCAAGTAGGTTTTATTCCTGGGATGCAAGTTTGGTTCAACATATGCAAGTCAGTAAATGTGATTCACTTTACACACAATTAAAAATGAAAACCATATGAACAGCTTAATAGATGAAGAAAAAGCCTTTGATAAAATCCAACATCACTTCATAATAAAAACCCTTGACAGACTAGGCATCAAAGGAACATACCTCAAAATAATAAGCCATTTGTGACAAACCCATAGCCAATATCAAACTGAATGGGCCAAAACTGGAAACACCGCCATTGAGAACTATAAAAAGAGAAGGATAGCCACTCTCACCACACCTATTCAATATAGTACTGGAATTCAGCCCGAGCAATAGGGCAAGAGAACTAAATAAAAGATACGCATGCAGGAAAAGAAGTCAAACTATCTCTCTTCACTGATGGTATTATCCTATACCTAGAAAACCCAGGACATGGTGACTCACATCTGTAATCCTAACATTTTGGGAGGCTGAGGCAGGAGGTTCGCTTGAGCCCAGGAGTTTGAGACCAGCTCGGGCAACATATGGAGGCCCCATCCCTACAAAAAATACAAAAACTAGCTGGTCATAGCACATGCTTGTAATTCTAGCTACTTAGAAAGCTGAGGTGGGAGGATCACTTCAATCCAGAAGGTTGAGGCTGCAATGAGTTATTACCATGCCACTGCACTCCAACCTGGGCAACAGAGTGAGACCCTGTCTCAAACAAACAAACAAACAAACAAAAAGCAACAACTACAAAACAAAAAGGCAAAAAAAATTCTTATTTTTCACAGATTTAGAAAAAAATATATTCTAAGATTTATATGGAATTAAAAAAAAGGCCACATAGTCAAAGCAATCCTAAGCAAACAGAACAAAGCTGGAGTCATCGCATTACCTGACTTCAAACTATACTGTAAGGTTACAGTAGCCGAAACAGCGTGGTATCGGTACAAAAACAAACACACAGACCAATGGAACAGATTAGAGAACCCAGAAATGATCTTCAACAAAGTCGACAATAACAAGCAATAGGGAAAGAGACTCCTATTCAATAAACGATGCTTGGATAGCTGGCAAGCTATATGCAGAAGAATGAAATTGGACTTTGACTTTTTCTATATACAAAAATTGACTCAAGACAGATTAAAGATTTAAATGTAAGACCTCAAACTACAGGAATCCTGGAAGCAAATGTAGGAAACACCATTTTGAACACTGGCCTTGGGAAAGACTTTATGGCTAAGCCCCCAAAAACAATTGCCACAAAATAAAAAATCAACCAGGGGGACCTAATTAAACTAAAGAGCTTCTGTACAGCAAAAGAAACTATCAACAGAGGAAACAGACAACCTAAAGAATGGGAGAAAATATTTGCAAACTATGCATCTGACGAAGGTCTAATGTCCAGCATCTTTAAGGAACTTTAAAAAATCAGCAAGCAAATATCATATAGCTCCATTAAAAAATTGGCTAATGACATGGACACTTCTCAAAAGAAGACATACAAGCAGCCAACAGACAGATGAAAGAATGCTTATCATCACTACTCATCAGAGAAATGCAAATCAAAACCACAAGAAAATATTGTATCACACTGGTCAGAATGTCTTTTATTAAAAAGTCAAAAATCAACAGATGTTGGCAAGGTTGTAGCAAAGAGGAAACACTTATACACGGTTGGTGGGAATGTAAATTAGTTAAGCCACTGTGGAGAGCAGTTTAGGATTTTTCAAATAACTTAAAACAGAACTACAATTCAACCCAGCAATCTCATTACTGAGTATATACCCAAAGGAAAATAAATTGTTCTACAAAAAAGACACACGTACTTGTATGTTCATAGCAGCGCTATTCACAATAGCAAAGATGTGGAATCAACCTGGGTACCCATCAATGGTGAATTTGATTTAAAAGTGTGATATATATACACCATGGAATAATATACAGCCACAAAAAAGAATGAAATTATGTCCTTTGCTGCAACATGGATGCAGCTGGAGGCCATTACCTGAGGAAAATTAATGCAGAAACATAAAACCAAGCACCACATGTTCTCACTTATAAGAGGGAGCTAAACGTTCAGTACAAATCGACATAAAGATGGGAACAATAGACACTGGGAACTACTAGCGGGAGGGAGGGAAGGAGGAATGGGCTGAAAAACTACCTATCAGATATCATGCTCACTACCTGAGTGATGGGATTACCTGTACCCCAAACCTCAGCATCCCACAATATACCCATGGAACACACCAGAAGTTTTATCCCCTGAATCTAAAATAAAAGTTGAAATTATTTTTGTAAAGAAGAACTTTTCTTTGAAGAATTGATGTTTGAGATAATATGTATGCTAATTAACCAATGTGATCACTATATTGTATGTATCAAAACATCAATATGGGCCAGGCGCGGTGGCTTGTGCCTGTAATCCCAGCACTTTGGGAGGCCGAGGTGCGCGTATCACGAGGTCAGGAGAGCAAGACCATCATGGCTAACACGGTGAAACCCTGTCTCTACAAAAATACAAAAAAAAAAAAAATTAGCCGGGCGAGGTGGCGGATGCCTGTAGTCCCAGCTACTCGGGAGGCTGAGGCAGGAGAATGGAGTGAACCCGGGAGGCGGAGCTTGCAGTGAGCCGAGATCCGGCCACTGCACTCCATGCTGGGCAACAGAGCGAGACTCTGTCTCAAAAAACAAAAAACAAAAAAAATCAATATGTACCCCATTGAATATGTATGATTATTGTCAATTAAAAAATCTAAAACTAAAAAAGAGAAATATTGCAACTATAGATCATTATGCAAAAGTTTTCCTTTTCCATAGAAATCACAACATCAACCTTTTAAAGAAGAAAATCCATGCAGTTATTTCAACAAAGGCTGAAAATCGTAAGAAAAAAATCAACATGTATTTCAGAGAGTAAGCAAATAAACATATTTCTAGGAATAGAAAGAAAGGTCCTTCACCTAAGTAAGTGTTACCTATCCGAAACCAGCAAACTACCTATCGATAAGCAAATATAGAAACCATGTCTACAGGAGGCAGGAAAAAGGCACAGATGTCACCATTATTTCTGCTATTGAATATTTTCCTGAAAACTTTCATCAATGCAATAAGAATAAAACAATAGAGGTATAAGTATTGCAAAGTAAGTAGTTTGTGATTTTCTTATTAGAAAATCCAAGATAATCCATTGAAAAATAATGAGAATTCATTTACGTGTCTGGATACAAAGTTAACATAAAAATTCAATAAAATCTTTAAATACTTACAGTAAATACATAGAAAAAAATGAGAATTCAGAACTAGTAAATGTAAAAGTAACATTTCAAATCAGTAGAGAAATGATGGAGTATTTATTAAATTATTTGGAGAATATAGCTTTTTAATTGAGAAAAAATGCATCCAACAAAATAGAAAATGTGCTAAGTGTATGACCAGAAAATCTTTAGTAAAAGATATATAAGCGGCTAATAAGTATATTTTAAAATCAAATCTCATTATTAATGAGGAAAATGCACATTAAAATAACAATCAGATATTTATCTATCAGATAAGCAAACATTTTAATAATTAATGCTATTCTGTTTTGGTAAGAATCATGGGAACACCACTCTGATATATTTTCATGGTAGCATAGAGTTTTAAAGTCTATTTAGAGGAATTTGGCACCATTGACCAAAAATTAAAATACATGAAACATTTGCCCAGGTGTTCCACTTCTAATAATCTCTCATATAATAATACTCTTATATAGCATGAAAATCTTTGTTCCAAAATGTTAATTGAATAATTATTTTTAGTGGTAAAAATACCTTGAAAATTGCCAAGACATGAATCAAAAAGGAAACTTGAAATTAATTTTTACGCACATGCTATAAATACTACGCAGTCCCTTAGAAGAATGATACATGTACTAACACAGAAAACATCTCCTAGACATTCTAAGTTTTTAAAAAAAGCAAATCACAAGGAAATGTAAAATGTTATAATTTTTGTTAAATTTAAAACAGAACTAAAAGGTTCCTTATGAAAAGTTTAACAGGGGTCACCTCTAATAAGGGATGTTGGAAGGAGATATTCACTCTGAATTCTTTATGATTTATAACAAGATAAATTATCCTTTGTATTACTTGAGGAATTGTTTAATTAGAAAAGTGGTGCTAATTTCATAAATTCATTAGATGCTGTTATAAGGGTTTTCTCTTAAAAACATTAGTGCTTATAGTGTTTTTCTTTATCTAAATAGGGATGTAGCAACTGGATTCTACCTTATACTGATTTGACAGAATAAAAGGAAAATACGCTTCTTCCACCTCCTGTCTTCCCGGGTTTACCAACTTGACCCTCTTTTCTGTCTAGTCAGTCCTTATACATATTCTCATATCCTGAGAGATCCCCACCCCAGATTTTTTCTCTTGACCAGAGAAAGCTTTTATCAAGCAG
Organism: Papio anubis; assembly: GCF_008728515.1. Taxonomy (NCBI): domain Eukaryota; kingdom Metazoa; phylum Chordata; class Mammalia; order Primates; family Cercopithecidae; genus Papio; species Papio anubis. Next base: position 37,111,654 of record NC_044988.1, on the reverse strand, counting down.
AGATAATTAACTTCTATATTTGTGTGACCTGTCTGCTATTTCTCTGAGGATTTCCAGATAAGCCATATTAGAGAGGACACTTTCACTTTATAATGAGGTGGAGGGAGGTGGTGGAAGCCTGAGCAGGAGGTCTTCCTTGATTTTGCTTCTGGGCATCGACTTTGAAGGGCTGAGTCTTTTTTATTCCTTATGACTGACTGATATATTTAGGTTTTAAGTCTATAAGCCTTGCCTTTCCCTTGCCTTTTTCTCCTTTTTTTTTTTTTTAATTCCTTTTTTCTTCTTATCACCTTAGTCTTTAAAAGTGAAACCCAAACAACTTTATAGAACAGATTCGGCTTGTGTCAAAGCATAAAAGAAAAAAAAAAAAAAAAAAAAAAAGGAGGTGGAGGAAGTCAAACAAAAGAGTAAAATTGTGTTACAGATGTTTGGATATAGGAGAAAAATAAATCAGATAGGTATTACACTTTAAGTAATGTGGTGAATGTTTCTCTACTGTAAACCCTTAATTGCAAATCAATACCATTTATACCACTCTTCTCAGCAAGTAGTAAGTGTCTCTCACCTCACCTGTGTCTAACCATTTGACATTATTAAAAAGATGGCTAAAAACATCAATTGGAGTGATTTCTACTAAACTAAAAATGAATCAATTAGTCTTGGTGACATTCATTGTGTGAAAGCAGGACCAAGAGAGGGAACAGGGGAGAGAAACCCCACACAGTGAGTGTAAATGTGTTAGTTTCCCAAGTTTATGAGAGTTAACTTGGAGTCCAGGGTTTAGCCAAACATACTGAAAAAAAAATTGTGCTTTTGTACTGTTTTGCTAATGTGTTTCGTACATATGCAGTAAGTATAGTTTGCCTATAAATTGATTATGTTGTAAGTATATCAAGTTGAACAATAACTCTGAACTTCCAGTTCTGGACATTTGTCATGTCAAATCTCCTCAACATCAGTGAAAATTAGTGATCAATGCCATTTTAAAAAGGAACAGATATTCATTATTAATAAACATGGCAAGGCTGAAATGAGGTAATTAAGTAGAAATAAATTAAGTTTTACTTTATTCCAAGGGGAAAACCTGCTAGGATTGATTGCTGAGTTCATTTAATTAATGTTTTAGTGCAATTCAGAAATAGTAGAAAGATCGAGGAGAGGCACATACTATATAAAGTTCCGAAAAAGGAATGGGAATATTTTAAAATTTAAAAAATTGCTTATTTGCCAAGTCTCACATTGCATACATTAATTGCTTAATTCTGGCAATGTGAAATTTAACTGGATTTTTTTCTCTGGGGCCCCAAACTTATTTCTGCTATATAACCTGGCTGAAGGAAGAAATTAACATTTTGGCCTGGATCTAGTTGATGCCTCCTTTGGTTTATAAATATGTTCAGTTTTTCTGAAGCCCAGTGGGAAATGTCTGACTAGTCCCTTGTCAATTTGGTGTTACCACCAGCTCCTTCTAATTCATCACTGCATGGAAGCTACATTTCCCAGAATTTCCTTCCTTCCCTTTATTGTTTACAGGTTAGAGTTGGCCAATAGGAGACAAGTAAATAAGAGTTGGAAGACATTAGAAAAGGAAGTCAAATATTCCACAGGCAAATGTGTGGGAACACAGCAGATATCTAACGAATCCTTTCAAGTCACCCATTTTACTCATGTAGACAAGCAGGTTAGCTGGTTCAAATTTCCTAGAGATTCCTAAGGTTTGCAGTGGCTTCCAGGTGAGCTATTGAGAATCTTTTACTTCAAGGTTAAGTATCAGAGGGTACTTTGGTACTCGTTGACCTTAATTCCTCTGTGCTTTCCAATTATTGATAAGCTTAATTTCCTTTGTCAAAACCGTTCAAACTTGGAATACGTAGAGTTACTTCTATTTCCTTATCAAACTCCCCTGACATAATATCATTGTTGGAATCATCATTGATTTATCAGAACGGATCTCTTGTCCTTGCAGTTTTGACATATACCTCATCCACGGCTGGGCACTCTCTTGGATACAAAGCTAGAATTAGAAATACTAGACACTTTCTAACTCTCTTGCCTTGGTCACTCTGAGCATGATATAACACCTCTTGTTGTGATTAATAATTGCTACATGATACCAATCCACATGAATATATTTGCTGAAAATTGCAGTTTCTTCTTTTTGATAGTCAGGGAGAAAGCTGCAAGGAGCAGTGGTAAACTCAGGGGAGAGTGAAGGCAAGGAAATACTAAGAAAGAAGACTGAGGATATGGAAGATATGTTTACCATGCAAGATTCTGGTGGTGGGGTGGAGGGTTAGGAAAAAGATAAGATAGGAGAGAAAGAGTGAACATGTGGGTCAGAGGCAAAGAGCAGAGCGAAAAGGAAGGGGAGGGAGAGACTTCCAAATGGCTAACTGGAGGCTTTAGGTACTGGTTTCCTCCACAGAGAAGAACCAAAATGGCGAGTAGATAATCAAACTTTGAACAGATCATCTAAGAGAGAGCATTAGAATTCAACAGAGAAGTGACAAGAAACACCTAACGCAAGTAAGGAGGCAGGAGCAAGGCAGCCTGCTTGGTCAAGATTTCCTGGGAGCCTGGCGGGCTCTCCAATGTGGGGAAAGGGTAAGTGAAAGACTTCTAGTGGTCCACTTTTCCAACACGAACTTCTGCAATCCTAACTACAAGAAAACCCCTCCACCTTCGCAGGCCCTGAGACTAACACAGGGAGCTGCCTGGGCAATGACACTGCTCCTGAGAGGAAGTTCATGCTGGGTCTCATACACCACTACCCCTGTGAGTCTTAAGCAGCTACAGCACAGCACCATTTTGAGAGTCCAGCCCCCACCAGACTACATTTTGTCCTGGCAGCCAACAGTCCCTACAATTCCACATCCGTGGAACTTGGTTTACATCCTCCATCCACAGCCACTGATGCTGCTGGCTATGCTACTAAGGCTAAAGCATGAGTCATTGGCAGCAAACCTGCCTCCCCAGCAGTGGGGCCACCACACATTACCAAGCACCCCAAGGACAAGCTTGCCTACTTACAGCCTTTGTCACTTCTGGCTGCCAGCACCAGGGTTGATGTGCCAACCACTGGTAGCAACCCTGCTGCCCCCAACATTGGGGCCACCACAAATTTATGAGTGCCCTAAGGACAGATTACCCTGCCTACTGCCACCATCTAGGGCTGAAATGTGCCCTCCCCAGCTGCGTGCTTACAGCTGCTGCCACAAAAAGCAACCATGCCCTACCTGGAAACAGGGCTATGGTACAACTACTGCTGCCCCAACCCAAGCACTCTGCTGAGGGGCTGGGATCACCCTATCCCTGCCCACCACAATCAGTACCCATACACACCACTGAGTGTCTGAGGACAGGGTCATGTAGCATGAACTAACTGCAAGAAAACCTCTCAACCTTCACAGGTCCTAAGACAAACACAGGGAGCTGCCTGGGCAATGACATTGCTTCAGAGAAGAGGCATTGTTAGATGCCCTGCCTCACTCACTACCATTGGCACCTGAAAACACTCCTCTGGGAGTCTGAGGACACGCAGACCCAACCTGCAGCTGACACCAAAGGTGGCACTCCCCCACACATGACACCTGTAGGCCTGGGGACTGTCCTGCAGAGCCTGTTGTAGCCACCATCAACACCAGTGTGGAATGCTTGGGAACCAGAAGGTTGTCACACCATTGCTATTGCCATCACCCATACCTTGCATTGCTGCCCAAGGGCCTGAGGATCTGATTATCTGCCTGGCTTACTGCTACCACTACTGGCACCCAAGGAAGTCACTTAGAGGGCCAAGAATGGGCCCACCTGGACCTGCTAACCCTGGTGCCAGTATATGCTGTTCTGGGGCACAAAGGCACACTCAGTTATAAAGGAAACTCCATCAGACAGGCACACTCAGCTATAAAGGAAACTCCAGCAGACTAACAGTGATTTCTCAGCAGAAACTTTATAGACCAGGAGAGAATGAGATGATGTATTCAAAGTGCTGGAAAAAACAAACAAACAAACAAAAAACTACCACCCAAGAATACAATATCCAGCAAAATTATTCTCCATAAATGAAGAAGAAATAAAATCTTTCCAGAAAAGGAAAAGTTGAGGGACTAGTCCTACAAGAAATGCTTAAGGAAGTCCTACACCTGGAGGCAAAAGAACAATAACTATCATCATGAAAACACATGGTAATATAGAAACCAGTGGTAGAATAAATACACAAACAAGAAAAAGAAAGCTTCAAATATTATCACTGTAGAATACCACTAAACCACAATGATAATGAGAGAGAAAGAAAGAAAAAAAAAGGATATACAAAACAACTAGAAATCAATAAATAAAATGATGGAAATAAGCTCTCATATTATCACTAATAAACTCAAAAGCAAATGGATTAAATTGTCCACTTAAGATATATAGACTGGCTGAATGGATTAAGAAACAGGATCCAACTTTATCCTACCTAAAAGAAACTCATATTACATGTAGTGACACATAGACACTGAATAAAGGGATGGAAAAATACACTCCATGTAAACAGAGTAGCTATACTTAGAACAAATAAAACAGACTTAAAGTAACAAACAGTTAAAAAAAAAAATGTGGCTATATAATGATAAAGGGATCAATTCAGCAAGAGGATATGACAATTCTAAACATATATGCACCCAACACTGGAGCACCCAGATGAATAAAACAAATATTATTAGATCTCAGGGACTTCATAGACTCCAAAACAATAATAGTTGCAAACTTCAATGCTCCACTCTCAGCGTTAGACTGATCATCAAGTCAGAAATATAATAAGGAAACATAGGATTTAAACTGCACATTAGACCAAATGGACCTAAAAAGACATTTACAGAACATTTCACCCAACAGGTACAGAATACACATTCTTCTAATCAGTACATAAAACATTCTCCAGGATTGACCATATGTTTAACATAAAACAACTCTCAAAAAGTAAAAAAAGGAAAATCAAAATCATTTCAAGTTATCTTCTCAGACCACAAAGGAATAAAACTAGAAACAAATACTAAAAGGAATTTTGGAAACTATACAAACACATGAAACTAAATAACATGCTCCTGAATTAAGTTACTGAAGAAATTAAGATGGAAATCAAAAATACTCTAAAACAAATGTAATGGAAACACAATATACCAAAACCTGTGGGATACAGCAAAAGCAGTGCTAAGAGGGAAGTTCATAGCAACAAGTACCTACATCAACAAAACAAAGATTTCACATAAATAATCTAATGATGGTCCTCAAGAATCTAGAAAAGAAAGAACAAATCAAGCCACAAATTAGAAACAAACAAACAAATAATAAAGATTAGAGGAGAATTAAACAAAATGAGACTAAAAAAGGATCAACGAAATAATACATTGGTTATTTGAAAAGATAAACAAAAATGATAAACCACTAACTAACCAAGAAAAGAGAGAGAGGACCCAGATAAAATCAGAAATAAAAAAAGGAAACAATATGACTGATACTACAGAAATAGAAAAGATCATCACAGACTATTAGGAGCAACTACATGCCAACAAACTAGAAAACCTAGAGGAAGTAAGTAAGTTCCTGCATAAATACAAACTACCAAGATTGAATCAGAAATATATTGAAAACCTGAACAGACGAATAATGAATAGCGAAATTGAATCAGTGCTGAAAAGTCTCCCAACAAAAAAAAGTTTAGGATGATGAAGAATTCTCCCTAACTCATTCTACAAGCTCAGGATTACCCTAATACCACAACCAGTAAAAGATGCAACAAAAAGAAAACTACAGGCCAATATTTTTGATGAACATAGACATAAATATCCTCATCAAAATACTAGCAAACTGAATCCAAGAGCACATTAAAAAGATAATGCATTATAACAAATGAGATTTATCCTATGGATAAAAGGATAATTCAACATACACAAATCAATAAACATGATACATCACATCAAGAGAATAAAAGACAAAAATCCATGACAGTGTCAACACATGCAGAAAAGGCATTTGATACAATTTAACATCCCTTCAGGAGAAAAACTTTCTATAAACTAGGCATAGAAGAAAGACATTTAATATAATAAAAGCAGTACATGACAAACCCACAGCTAGCATCATAGTGAATGGGGAAAAGCTGAAAGTCTTTCTTCTAGGAACTGGAACAAGATGAAGATGCTCATGTTCAACACTCCTATTCAGCACAGGACTAGAAGTTCTAACCAGAGCAATCAGGCAAGAGAAAGAAATAAAAGTCATCCAAATTGGAAAAGAAGGAGTCACATTGTCACTTTTTACTGAAAAAATGATCTTACATCTAGAGCAACATAAAGACTCCTCCCCAAACCCCATAGTTTGGATGAATAAATTCAGTAAAGTTGTAAGATACAAATTCCACAGTCAACATTAAAAAATCAGTAATGTTTCTGTAGACAAATAATGAAATAGCTGAAAAAGAAATCAAAAAGGCAATCTCATTTGCAGTAGCTACAAAAACAAAAACAAAAACAAAAAAAGAGAAATACATTTAACCATACAGGTTAAAGAGCTCCACAAGGAAAACTAAAAACACTGAAGAAATAAATTGAAGAGCACACATACAAATGGCAGGACATCTCATGCTCATGGATTGGAAGAATTAATATTGTTAAAATGACTATACTACTCAAAGGAATTTATATATTCAATGCAATGCCTATGAAAATACCAATGGCATTTTTTGCAAAAATAGAAAAAAAAAAACTTCTAAAGTTTATACCTAATCAAAATAGAACCCAAATAGCCCAAACAATCCTGAGCAAAAAGAATAAAGCTGGAGGCATCACACTTCCTGACTTCAAAATATATTACAAGAATATAGTAACCAGATCAGTATGGCATTGGTATAAAAACAGACACATGAGACCAATAGAATAGAATAAAGAACCCAGAAATAAATCCACATCCTTACAGCCCACTGATTTTTCACTAAGGTGCCAAGAATATACATTTTGGAAAGGAACCATTTTCTACAAATGGTGCTGGGAAAGTAAGATATCCATATGCAGAAAAATGAAACTGGACCCCTATCTCTCAATATACAGAAAAATTAACTCAAGATGGAGTTGAACGTAAGACCTGAAACTATAAAACAACTAGAAGAAAACATAGGGGAAACACTTCAGGACTTTGGTTTAGGCAAAGATTTTATGGCTAAGACCTCGAAAACATGGGCAACAAAACCAAATGGGACTATATTCAATGAAAAAGCTCTGTACAACAAAGGAAACCATTAACACAGTGAAGAGGCAACCTGTTGAATGGCAGAAAATATTTGCAAGCTATTTGTCTATCAAAGGATAGATAAATATCCAGAATACACAAAGGACTCAATCATTTCAACAGTAAAAACAATAAATATTCCCATTAAAAAGAGAGCAAAGGACAGGAATAAACATTTTTCAAAAGAAGACATACAAATGGTCAAGTATGTAAAAATGCTCAAAATCATTGTCAGGGAAATGCAAATCAAACCCACAATGAGATATCAGCTCACCCCAGTAAAAATGGCTATATTAAAAAGACAAAAAATAACAGATGCTGGTGAGAATGCAGAGCAAAGAGAACTTTTATATACTGTTAGTAGAAATGTAAATTAATACAGCTACTATGGAAAACAGTATGGAGATTTCTCAAAAAAAGCTAAAAGCAGAACAACCATATCATCCAGCAATCCCAATACTGGGTATTTACCTATCGAAAAAAAGATCAGTATATCAAAGGGCTACCTGCACCTTCATGTTTATTACTTATTCACAATAGCGAAGATATGGGATTAACCTAAAGTGTCCATCAACAGACAAATGGATAAAGAGAATGTGGTCTACATACACAATGCAATACTATTCAACCATGAGAAAGTATGAAATCATGTCATTTGCAGCAACATGGTTGGAACTGGAGGTCATTATGTTACATGAAATACACCAGGCACAAAAAGATAAGTATCAAATGTTCTTACTTGTTTGACAGCCAAAAAGTTGATTTCATGAAGGTAGAGAATAGAATGATAGATATCAGAGGCTGGGATTGTTGTGTGTACAGGGAGAGGGAGGCATGAAGAAAATCTGGTTAATATGTCCAAATGTACAGTTAGATAGAAGGAATAAATTTTAATGTTTGATGGAAGAGTAGGGTGACTACAGTTAACAACAATGTATTGAATATATCAAAATATTGAAATATACAAAAAAATTGTATAGCTAAAAGAACTTGAAAAGTTCTCAACACACAGAAATAATAAATACTCAAACTTGTTCTGGTAACTGTGCTGGATTGTAGGTTTATAAAGATAAGCAGAATATACATGATTTTTGAAAGTGTTCTCCAAAGAGTAAAGCATTTTATATATAAGAGCTAATACAATTTCATATGAATTGGAGTGATTCAAGTAATTCTAAATGTTACCCCCTGTCCTAAGGGAAACATTTAAATATTTTCAACATCCAATCAGGATATTCTCAAAGCTGCTAAACATCCCCTGCTGATCACCTATGCTACTCAATATGTAAATACTAGAAAGTCTTAATACTCTCGGTTGCAAGTGACAGAAACAACTCAATGTAGATTAAAACTATAAGAGAAAATTATTGGACATATACTGAGTGTTGCAAGTCGGGTTCCCCAGAAGCCGATGGTGAGATGCAATTTGGTGTGTAAAGAAATTTCTTAGACGTCAATGCCTGTGGAAATAAGAAGGTGGAAACATTAGAGGAATCTGAATTGTGATACAGATCTGGCAAACTTTTGGTTAAACTCATGAGGAACTGTGGAGTATATAAAGTTTATCTAAATTTTCCTAACTTTTTAAACTCCAGACTATGATCAGAAATGGATATGGGCCATCCTGAAAAGGGCAAGCTTTGAGGTAAGGCAGCCCTGCAGCCCAAGCTAACTCTGGCTGAGCTGAGACGATTCTTGGTAGTTAGGGCAACAGGACTTTTTTGAAGACGGATCAACCTTGGCAACACAGTGAGACCCTATCTCTACAAAAAAATAAAAATAAAAAATTAGCCAGGCATGATGGCACACATCTGGAGTCCTAGCTACTCAGAAAGCTGAGGCGGGCTGATCATTTGAGCCTAGGAGTTTAAAGTTGCAGTGAGCTGGGATCTCACCACTGCACTTTAGCCTGGGTGAAACAGCAAGTCCCAGTCTTAAACAAAGAAAAAGAAAAATTAAAAAAGAGGGATCTAGGTAGCACAGCTTCATGTTCCCCACATTATCTTATGTGATCCATGAAAAAATAAAATAATCAAGTCTTCCAGAGGTTAGGAACCTGTGCAACTTTAGACTATAGTAGTAGCATTTTGCAGATTTTGTTTCTGTATCTCTTCCTTTAACTTTATTGACCTTTCAGTCTCTAATTCTATTGTCTTCCAATTCCAATTCCCCTAAAAAGAACTTGATTGGCTCAGATTTGATCAGGATATCACCCCTAATCCAAACATTTGCAGCCAAGCTCATGTAGTTTGAAAATGGCTTCCAGAGCCCTGTAAGTAAATAAGATGGTGTTGGCAGTGAATTAGCTCTTAGGAAGGAGGAAGAAGCTCATGGGCTGGGAAAGGAAAAGAAATGTCAAATAGGAACACAAAGTGTCACATTCTTTCATTACTGCTTCTGACATTCATCACAGAAATGTAAGATATGAGTACTCCAAAAACAAAGGAAGAGCTATAGAGTTACTCAATTTCTAACATGTTTTACAGACATAAAATATTATAATTACTACAACACTTCATGGCCTACCAGATAAAGGTAAGACTCAGGAGAAATAGAGAATAGCGAAGGTTAATGAATCCTTGAAGTCTGAGTTTGTGTTAGTACAACACGATAAATAGAAATCACTGCCTTTTTTTTTTTTTTTAACCACAGATACTTCATGTTATAGTCATGCTTCATCAGAAACAGCCAGATGGCAGAGATACACCAATTGTTTCATCCTCAAAAATAATGTCATTTATAGCATGAAAGTATATGTAAGAGGCCCATCAATCAACAGCTGTCACCCCCAGGCAGTAATGTAGATTAAATATTCTGAAGGTCCCTCCATTGTAAACAACTAGATTTGGGTAAAGTAGAATTTTCAATGAATTGCTAGGACAAAATAAGAACTAAGTGACAAAAAACAGTGAGATGAAAAAGAGCTAGTAGGAACTTTTTCAAGAGCAAGTACAAAAAAGTGACTTCATCTTAAAAGAAACTTCAAATATCAGCCTTGTAATGAGACCTGAGTGCAGGACACTGCAGAAAGAAAGCTAAATCTTAGACCAACAAGGGAAAAGAGTTGAGCCTGAGATTCCAATTGTAAGCCAGGATACAAAGGGACTAAAGTTGTTTCATAGTCTGAGTAGCTGGGACTGGCAAGGTTACTATCAATATATGTTCTTTAAAGGAACCTCAAAAGTATGCACTTCAGGAATCAGAGAGATAATTCCAGTAAGAAAGTCTACAATAAAAGAAGGAATAATGAGCAAAGAGGTCAGATAATATGCAGGTAAATGTAGACTAGTACTGTTTAAATAATAATAATGATAATATGTCATTATGGGGATTAAAAAAACATAAAATGTTGAAAAATACTGGCATGTGAGTTGGAAGAGAACTGCATTTTTCACAATGAAGATAAAGAATTTAATTTTAAGACTTTATGCATTGTACAATTTAAATAATAACTGAAAAATTAGAAATGGAGGGCAGAACTTTTAGTTTAGCAAAATAAAACAAATGGAATCAAACAAAAAGAGAAATGCAATTTAAAATGCAAGAAGAAAAAGCAAGTTAAAAAACTGGAACAAATAGAAAACACCAAATAAAAAGGTGGAAAGAAGCTCAAGTTAACCAAAATTCACAAATTTAGACTAAAAACATACAGTTAAAAGAAACTATACATTTTAAGGACAGTTCAGCTACAAGTTATTTTTGAGAGATATCCATAAAACATAAGTACATGAAAAGACTGAAAGTAAAAGGAAGAGAAAAATCTGCCAACAGAACACTAGAGAAGCTTAATATCATATACATTTAAGATTTATTATATAATGATATAACGATAAAAGGTTCAATAACCAAGAAGCTTAAAACAATTCTATGCTTATATGTGCTCAATAAAAGAATTTTAAAATGTAGTATTTTCATAAGATTTTATGGACCTTAAGGTAAAAATGATAATTCTACATCTAATTCTCAATTACTAGCAGGTAAATCAAAAAAGATTATGGAAAATCCAAGAAATATAAACAAAACAAGTTTGAATTTTTTTCACTACATATAGAAGTATGCACCTAACAATTGAAAACATTGAAACATTTAGAAAAATAAGTCATAAAAAACAATTTTCAAAAAAAATTCCAGGAAAATGTAATTAGATCACATTTTCTGAATAAAATACATTGAAACTAAAACTTAATTACAAAAATATAAATAAATAAATAACCATATAGAGAGAATTTTAAAACTCACTGCTAAATAATTCATGGGTCAAAGAAAAAAATTATAATAAAAATAGATACATATGTCTGAATGAAAGCCTTATAAAATTTGTGGGATGCAGTAAGCAGAGAAAAATTGATGACCTCAAATAAAAGGTTGTTAGTTTTTATTACATATATTTTATAATATAAAAAAGTAAGTCTGAAAAAAATTAGCTGAAACTAAAAATTTTAAGCCATATAAAATATGTAGATAAACCCAAAGCATGCATAGAAGTGTAATAAAGGTAAAGCAAAAACGAATGAAAGAGAAATAAACATAAAAGTGATAGAACGTTAAAGCCAAATATTGTTTTTTTGGTAAAGACTACTAAGTAGACCTCTATTGAGATCTCTCATGTATAAATAAGAGAGCATACATACAAATAAGAATGAAAAAAGATCATAATAACGGACACAGTAGAGTAAAAGAATACTATAAATGATTTTGAATGATTAGATTTAAAAACATAGACAAAAATGGAAAGCCTAGGAATAGTAATTTATAAAAAATGATTAAGAAAACCTGAATAGTCCTCTTATCAATATATAAATTGAACTGGTAGTTAAAAGTCTTCCTAAGAAAAAGTTATAAACCCAGATGATTTTATAGGCAAGTTTTAACAAACTCAAATATATTTATAATTTTATACAAATTGAAAAAGAACAGCAGAAAGATAAATGACCTAAACTCATTTTTTAAACATATAAACGTATGATTTTCCCGGGTTGTGACAAGAAATTGAAACAGTATTTTTTATTGTGTATTGTGTATTGTGTTTAGACAGGAAAAAAGCCACTGAACTAGAGGGGCCTTCCTCCCTTTCTAGGGCCAGCTCCTCCAACTGTGCTTTGGCATTTATCCCTTCTACCTGCTTAGGAATCTATGCAGTCATCTTTGACTTTAATATAATTATGATTGAGATATTCAGAGAATTAAGTGACAAGGTGGAGAATTTCAGAGTAAAACTACAAATTAAAAAAAATTATTGAAAAGACAAAAAGACACAAATTCTGTAAAACAAATAGAAAATAAATAATACAATAAAGATTGGATGCCAAAATTTAAAAAAAATAATTAAAATACAGGTAGATTAATAGTTATGCTAATTAAAAATAATAACTGCCAGACGTAATTTAAAAATTAAAAGCTATAGCTTTTTACAATACAAGTCAAAGGATGAAAAGATATGTTAATCCTAAAATGAAGAAAGTTGATAATGCAATATTAATATATTAAAATCAAAGTAGCTGTTTAAGAAATAACATATTATTAGAGATAATGAAGGAAATTTTACAATGACAAAAGTATAATAAAGAAAACACAAAAATTTTAAATTTGCATGTGGTTAATAAAAGCTTTAAAATACAAGCAACAAAATGGACAGAAATAAAAAGGAGAAATCGAAAAATCCACATAGTATCAAGGTTTAATATATCTAAGAATAAATAGCAAATATCCATAAGAATATAAAAGACTGGAAAAACAATATTAACCAATTGGAGCTAATTGACATACACTGAATGCTTCACACAATATCTGCAAAATACACATGTAGTATTTTGCATTTTGCTTTTCTAGAGCAAAAGTAACTTTTATAAAAATTCTTTATTTGTTATATCATGAAACAATTCTCAACACATTTCAAATGATGAAAATAGTACAAAATATATTCTCTGACTACAGAGTAATTAACCTCTGAATCAATAACAAAAGATAAGAATATGACTATAGAGCTGAAAATTATGCAATACATTTTAAATTAATCCGTGGGTCACAGAAGAAAAACAAAGGAAATAAAAAGATCTATTTTAATTTAATGGTAATTAAAATATGATATATTAAATCAAATGTACAAGTTAGCAAAAGTCATGTTTAAAATGAAAGTTATACTGTTAATGTAGTATATTAGAAAATAAGAAAAGCTAAAAATCAATGATGTAAGCACCTCCCTCAAAAAGTTAGAAAAAGAGCAACAAAGTGAATAGAAATGAACAGAAGGAAGGCAATAACAAATATAAGAGCAGAAATTAATAAAATAGAAAACAAACTACAGAAAGACTTTAAAATGCCAAAACTGTTCCTTTGTAAAGACAAATAAAATGGAAAAACCTCTGGCTAGACTAATGAAGGGAAAAGAGGTATTCACATCATTAATATTAAGAATGAAATAGGCAACATCACTACAGACCACACAAGCATTAAAGACATACCATGTAGTATTTTTGCCAATGCATATGAAAATATAGATGAAATGTATAAATTCAGATAAAAACACAGCACACTAAATCAGCACAAGAGTGAAAAGAATATATGAATAACCCTCTACATATTAAAGAAAACCTTCCCACAAGTAAAACAACTTCCAGATGGCTTTCCCAGTGAATTCTATGAAACAGTTGAGGAGAAAATAACATCTACTTTACGTGAACTCTTCAGGAAAATAGAAAAAAAAAAAAAGAAAAGAAACATTGTCCAACAAATTCTATGACACCAGTATAACCTTGATATAAAAACCTGGAAGACACAGATGCTGGGCCGAAGCGGGAGGAAGCTGGGAACCTGCATGGGGCTACCATGCACCGGGACTCAATCCTGGCCCCCAATGACTCCTGTGAAAAGGATGAGTTGAACAAGCAAAGAGCAACCCACTCTTGCCATGGGCCTCTGGAATGCTGGCAGGAGGAGACCCCTTGACCATCACACACACTTCAGTTGGCAGGGAGAGCTACTTAGCGAAGTGGTAGGGGCAGAACTCCAGCTGGTGGGGAGCCCAGAGCGTTTGGTGTGAGAGCATCTATAATGTAGCATGACCATGGACACCCATCCCCCTAGGCTTGACTTGTTCCCATAGGATACTTTAGCCCTAGGGGAACTATTGGACCTGAGCTATGCAGAGTGGTCTTGTGCAAGAAGCAAGGCTGATCTGACCTGAGCACCCCTTTATCAGCTGGCCTCTCCTGAGGCCCCAACCTGGCCTGCCCAGTATATCATAGCTCCTGCCCTGGACTACCCCTGACTGGCAGAATGCTCCAGCAAAGCAGCCCCCACGGACAAGCACCAGCCTGCTTGTGCCCTCCCCTGATGGCAGCCTCCTCTGTGCTGCTTTGCCTGCATGCTCACCCATGCCCACAACCTACATGGCTTTGCTGGCATGTGTGTATGCGGACAGACTTTGCCTTCCCTTATCCATCAGCATATGTGTGCAAGTGCATCCTGCCATGTCACTGCTGCCAGTATGAGTGCACTCCACCCCCCTGTCTTCTGGCCACACCACTACTGTCATTGGAGTATTGGTGAGCATGGAGCTGGCAGCCCTCCCCCTTCAAGCACCATGTCCCTGCACTAACACTGTCACCTGCACAAAGCTAGGCATGGAGAACAGTGGACTTGTACCAGTCCTAAGCAGCCACAGCTGCCCATGTAAACATGCACAGAGGGTGTGCACAGTCCTGCATCCACCAGCGTCCTGCCCGCATGCTAATACCACTACCAGTATGAACACATACAGTTGCCACTCCTTCCCAAGCTATGCTATCACTGCCACTGCTGTGAACACTCATACCCCACTTGACAAGCATGCACCCCATGGCTGCTGGCACATATGAACAAGGATGAATTATAGCGCCACCACCCTGTGAAGTGCTTTGGCTGGCACCACTCATTGGAATGTGACCAGTGGTCCATGAGGGCCTCAGCTCCTCCAGCACAGCTAGTTTCTAACTACTTGGAGCCAGAGAACAAAGCTGGGGCTTGGTACCAGTCCTCCAGAGTTAAAGCACACAGTCCAGGAATCCTGAGCTGAGCCTTAGGCCCCTGTAGTCTCCCAGAAACAAAACCAATCAGCCTAAACCACTTGTACCAAGTCAAACCCACAAGGTCATCAAAGAGGATAAAAGGAAAAAAATATTCATCTAAAGGACAACAACTTCAATGATTAAAGGAATATCAACCCACAGAGATGAGAAAGAACCAGATCAGTAACTCTGACAATTCAAAAAGTCATAGTATCTTTTTCCCTCCTAAAGACCAAACAAGTTCTCCAGCAAGGGTTCTTAATTGAGCTGAGATGTCTGAAATGACAGAAATAGAATTCCAAATATGGATAGGAAGGAAGATCACCGAGATTCAAGAGAATGGCAAAACCCCATCTAAGGAAATTAAGAATCATGATAAAATAATACAGGATCTGACAGAGAAAATACCAAAATATCCAGAATAGAAAATAATGTAACTGACCTGATAGACATGAAAAACACACTACAAGAATTTCATAATTCAGTCACAGGTATTAACAGTAGAATAGCACAAGCTGAGGAAATAATCTCAGAGCTTGAAGACTGGCTTTCTCAAATAAAACAGTCAGAAAACAGTAACAACAACAACAAAAGCATGAAAAGGAATGAACAAAATGTTCAAGAAATATGGGATTATGTAAAGAGACTGAATCTATGTCTCACTGGCATCCCTGAAAGAGATGGAGATAATGAAAGCAACTTGGAAAACATGTTTCATGATATTATCTATGAGAATTTCTCCAACCTAACTAGAGACACCAACATTTAAATTCAGGGAACAGGACAACATTCAAATTCAGGAAATGCAGAGAACCCTCACAAACACATTAAAAGAATTTTATCAGCAAAAAATATAATCATCAGATTCTCCAAAGTCAAAATGAAAGAAAAAATGTTAAAGATAGTAGAGGGAAAGGACAGGCCACCTACAAAGAGAAGCCCAACAGACTAACAGCAAACTTTTCAACAGAAACTCTACAAGCCAGAAGAGATTGGGGGCCCAATCTCTCCCTTCCTTTCCCTTCCCCTCCCCTCCCCTCTCCTCCCCTCCTCTCCCTTCCCTCTCCCCCCCCTCCCCCCCCCCCTCCCCTCCCATCCCTCTTCTTTCTTTCTTCCTTCCTTCCTTTCAAAACTCTTTAAAAAAAGAAAATCCAATCAAGAATTTTATATCCAGTCAAACTAAGCTTCATTTACCAATAAGAAATAAGATCTTCTTCAGACAAGCAAATGTGGAAGGAATTTGTTTCCACTAGGCCTGCTTTATGAGAGCTCCTGAAAGAAGCACTACATACGGAAAGGAAAGCCTTTACAAAACACACTTAAATTCACAGACCAGTGACACCATAAGGCAGTCACGCAAACTAGTTGGCATAATGAACAGCTAACCACATGATGACAAGACCAAATCAATACATATCAATACTAATCTTGAATGTAAATGAGAAAATGCCCCAATTAAAAGGCACAAAATGGCAAGCTGGTTAAAGAAGCAAGAGTCAATGATATGCTGTCTCTAAGAGACCCATCTCACATGCAATGACACCCATAGGCTCAAATGAAAGGGATGGAGAAAAGTCTACAGGGCAAATAGGAAAAAAAATCTACAAAGCAAACAGAAAACAAAACATGCACTAGCCAGGGTTGCTGTTATAATTTCAGATAAAACAGACTATCAGATAAAACAGACTAAACCAACAAAGATCAAAAAAGACAAAGAAGGCCATTACATAATGGTAAAGAGCTTAATTCAACAAAAGGACCAAACTATCCTAAATATATATTCACTCAACACAGGAGTACTCAGATTCATAAAGCAAGTTTTTAAAGATCTTCAATGAGACTTAGACTACTATGCAATAATAGTGGCAGACTTCAACACCACACTGACAGTATTAGACAGATTGTCAAGGCAAAAAATTAACAAAGATAATCAGGATCTGGACTCAACACTGGACCAAATGGACCTAATAGCCATCTACAGAACTGCCCAACTAAAAATATCAGAGTATACATTATTTTTATTGCCACATGCCACAGACTCTAAAATCGACCACATAATCCGACATAAACCCTTCCTCAGCAAATGCAAAAGAACCAAAATTTTACCAACCCTTCTCTCAGACCACAGTATGATAAAAATAAAACTAAGAAAATTGCTCAAAACCATACAAATACATGGAAATTATACAACATGCTCCTAAATGATTTGGAAATAAATAATGACATTTAGGCAGAAATGAAGAAGTTCTTTGAAACTAATGAGAACAAAGATATAACATACCAGAATCTCTGTGAAACAGTAGAGCAGTGTTAAGTTGAAAATTTATAGCACTGAACACCACATCAAAAAGTTAGAAATACTTCAAATTAACTACCTAACATTACAACTAAAAGAACTAGAGACACAAGAGAAAACCCCAAAGCTAATAGAAGACATTAACAGAAATAAGAGCTGATCTGAAGGATATTGAGACACAAAAAACCATTCTAAAGATCAATGAATCCAGGCACTG
The DNA here is from genome assembly GCF_008728515.1 of Papio anubis. Taxonomy (NCBI): domain Eukaryota; kingdom Metazoa; phylum Chordata; class Mammalia; order Primates; family Cercopithecidae; genus Papio; species Papio anubis. The sequence continues at coordinate 37,093,830 of NC_044988.1, read as the reverse complement.
TTTTTCTTTTTTAAATTAATGAGATAGACCACTAGCTAGACTAATAAAGCAGAAAAGAGAGACAATTCAAATAAACACAGTTAGAGACAACAAAGGGGATATTATCGCTGACCCCATAGAAATACAGATAACATCAGAAAGTAGTATGAACACCTCTATGCACACAAACTAGAAAATCCAGAAGAAATGGATAAATTCCTGGGCACAAACACTCTCCTAAGACTGAACCAGGAAGAAATTGTTTTCCTGAACAGACCAATAATGAGTTCCAAAATTAAATCAGTAATATATAGCCTACCAACCAAAAAAAGCCCAGGAACAGATGGATTTACATCCAAATTCTACCAGATGTACAAAGAAGAACTGGTACCAGTCCTACTGAAATTATTTGAAAAAACTGAGGAGGAGGAATTCCTCTCTAACTCATTCTATGAGGCCAGCATCATCATGATACCAAAACCTGACAGAGACACAACAAAAAAATAAAACTGTAGGTCAATATCCTTCATGAACATTGATACAAAAATCCTCAAAAAAATACTAGCAAATGGAATACAGCAGCACATCAAAAAGCTAATCCACCATGATCAAGTAGGCTTCATCCCTGGAATGCAAGTATGGTTCAACATACTCAAATCAATAATCATGTCAAATAAACAGAACTAAAGACCAAAACCACCTGATCATCTCAATAGATACAGAAAAGACTTTAAGTAAAATCCAACATCACTTCCTGTTAAAAATCCTCATCAAACTAGCCGTCAAAGGAGTATACCTCAAAATAATAAGAGCCATCTATGACAAACCCACAGCCAACATTATACCAAATTGGCAAAATCTGCAGGTATTTCCCTTGAAAACCAGGAGAAGACAAGAATGCCTTCTATTACTACCTCTATTCAACATATACTGGAAGTCCTGGCCAGACTAATCAGGCAAGAGAAAAAAATAAAGGGTCCAAATAAGAAGAGAGGAAGTCAAACCATCCCTGTCAGCAAACGACATGATTCCATATCTAGGAAACCCAGTAGCCTTGGCCCTAAAGTTCCCTAAGCAACTTCAGAAACGTTTCCTTTTTAAATTTATTTTTCCATAAGTTATTAGGTTACGGGTGGTATTTGGTTACATGAGTAAGTTCTTTAGTGGTGATTTGTGAGATTTTGGTGCACCTATTACTGAAACAGTATACACCACACAATATTTATAGTTTTTATCCCTTACTCACTCCCCACTCTTCCCCAACAAGTCCCCAAAGTCCATTGTATCATTCTTATGCCTTTGAATCTCTATAGCTTAGCTCCCACATATCAGTGAGAACATATGATGTTTGGTTTTCAATTCCTGAATTACTTCACTTAGAATAATAGTCTCCAATCTCATCCAGGTCACTGTGAATGCTATTAATTCATTGCTTTTTATTGTTGTGTAGTATTCCATTATACATATATACCACAGTTTCTTTATCCACTCATTGATTGATGGGCATTTGAGTTTTTTCCACAATTTTGCAATTGTGAATTGTGGTGCTATAAACATGCGTGTGCAAGTGTCTTTTTCAAATAATGACTTCTTTTCCTCTGGGTAGATACCCAGTAGTGGGATTGCTGAATCAAATTGTAGTTCTACTTTTAATGCGTTAAGAAATCTCCACACTGTTTTCCATAGGGGCTGTACGAGTTTACATTCCTGCCAGCAGTGTAGAAGTGTTACCTGTTCACCACATCAATGCCAACATCTATTGTTTTTGGATTATGGCCATTCTTGCAGGAGTAAGATGGTATCACATTGTAGTTTTGATTTGCGTTTCCCTGACCATTAGTGATGTTGAGCATTTTTTCATATGTTATTGGCCATCTGTAGATCTTCTTTTGATAATTGTCTATTCCTGTCCTTAGCCCTCTTTTTGATGGGACTGTTTGTTTTCTTACTGATATGAGTTCGTTGTAGATTCTAGATATAAGTCCTTTATCAGATGTATAGATTGTGAAGATTTTCTCCCATTCTGTGGGTTGTCTATTTACTCTGCTGACTGTTCCTTTTGCCATGCAAAAGCTCTTTAGTGTAATTAAGTCCTAGCTATTTATCTTTGTTTTTATTGCATTTGCTTTTGGATTCTTGGTCATGAAATCCTTGCCTAAGCCAATGTCTAGAAGGGTTTTTCTGATATTATCTTCTAGAATTTTTATAGTTTCAGGTCTTAGTTTTAAGTCTTTAATCCATCTTGAGTTGATTTTTATATAAGGTGAGAGATGAGGATCCAGTTTCATTCTCCTACATGTGGCTAGTCAATTATCCCAGCACCATTTATTGGAAAAGGTGTCCTTTCCCCACTTTATGTTCTTCGCTTACTTTGTCAAAGACCAGTTGGCTGTATGTATTTGGGTTTATTTCTGGGTTCTCTGTTCTGTTCCATTGGTCTATGCGCCTATTTTTTTTTTTTTAACCAGTACCATGTTGTTTTGGTGACTATGGCCTTATAGTATAGTTTAAAATCAGGTAGTGTGATGTCTCCAGGTTTGTTCTTTTTGCTTAGTCTTGCTTTAGCTATGTGGGCTCTGTTTTGATTCCACATGAATTTTAGAATTATTTTTTCTAATTCTGTGAAGAATGATGGTGGTATTTTGATGGGGATTGTGTTGAATTTGTAGATACCAGAAAAGTTTCAGGATATAAAATGAACACACAAAAACCACTAGCATTCCTATGCACTGGAAAAAGCCAAGCTGAGAGCTAAATTAGGAACACAATCCCATTCACAATTGCCACAAAAAGAATAAAATACCCAGGAATACAGCTAAACAGAGAGACAAAAGATCTCTATAATGAGAATTACACAAAACTGCTCAAAGAAATGAAAGATGACACAAACAAATGGAAAAATATCCATGGTCATGATAGAAAGAATCAATATCATTAAAATGGACATACCACCCAAAGCAATCTATAGATTCAATGTAATTCCTATCAAACTACTAATAACATTCTTCACATAACTAGAAAAAACTATTATAAAATTTATATGGAACCAAAAAGACCCCAAATAGCCAAAGTGATTCTAAGCAAAAAGAACAAAGCAGGAAGAATCACACTACCTGACTTCAAACTATACTACAGGGCCACTGTAACCAAAACAGCATGGTACTGGTACAAAACAGACACATAGACCAGGGGAAAAGAATGGAGAGTCTAGAAATTATGCCACACACTTACAACCATCTGATCATAGACAAAATTCACAAAAACAAGTAATAGGAAAAGGACGCCCTATTCAGTGGTGCCAGAAGATTGAAACTGGATCCTTTCCTTCCACTATATATAAAAATCAACTCAAGATAGATTAAAGACATAAATGTAAAACCAAAACTATAAAAACTCTGGAAGACAAGCTAGGCAATATCATTCTGGACATAGGAATGGGCAATACATATATTTCATGACAGAGATCAACAAAATTGATAGACCACTAGCAAGACTAATAAAGAAGAAAAGAGAGAAAAATCAAATAGACACAATAATAATTGATAAAGGGGATATCACCACCAACCCCACAGAAATACAAACTACCATCAGAGAATACTATAAACATCTCTACGCAAGTAAACTAGAAAATCTAGAAGAAATGGATAAATTCCCGGACACATACACCCTTCCTTGACTAAACCAAGAGGAAGTTGAATCTCTGAATAGACCAATAACAGGCTCCAAAATTGAGACATTAATTAACATCCTACCAACTAAAAAAGTCCAGAACCAGATGGATTCACAAACGAATTCTACCAGAGGTACAAAGAGGAGCTGGTACCATTCCTTCTGAAACTATTCCAATCAACAGAAAAAGAGAGAATCCTCCCTAACTCATTTTATGAGGCCAGCATCATCCTGATATCAAAGCCTGGCAGAAACACAACATCAAAAAAAGAATTTTAGGCCAATATCCCTGATAAACATCGATGCAAAAATCCTCAATCAAATGCTGGCAAGCCAAATCCAGCAGCACATCAAAAAGCTTATCTACCATGATCAAGTCGGCTTCATCGCTAGGATGCAAGGCTGGTTCAAGATATGCAAATCAATAAACGTAATCCATCACATAAACAGAACCAATGACAAAAACCACATGATTACCTCAATAGATGCAGAAAAGGCCTTCAACAAAATTCAACAGCCTTCATGCTAAAAACTCTTAATAAACTAGGTATTGATGGAACGCATCTCAAACTAATAAGAGCTATTTATAACAAACCCATAGCCAATATCATACTGAATGGGTAAAAACTAGAAGCATTCCCTTTAAAAACTGACACAAGACAGGGATGCCCTCTCTCACCACTCCTATTCAACATAATGTTGGAGGTTCTGGCCAGGACAATCAGGCAAGAGAAAGAAATAAGGGGTATTCAGTTAGGAAAAGAGGAAGTCAAATTGTCCCTGTTTGCAAATGACATAATTGTATATTTACAAAAACCCATCGTCTCAGCCCAAAATCTCCTTAAGTTGATAAGCAACTGCAGCAAAGTCTCAGGATACAAAATCCTTGTGCAAAACTCACAAGCATTCCTATACACCAATAACAGACAAACAGAGAGCCAAATCATGGGTGAATTCCCATTCACAATTGCTCCAAAGAGAATAAAATACCTAGGAATCCAACTTACAAGGGATGTGAAGGACCTCTTCAAGGAGAACTACAAACCACTGCTCAATGAATTAAAAGAGGACACAAACAAATGGAAGAACGTTCCATGCTCTGGATAGGAAGAATCTAGTATCATAAAATGGCCATACTGCTCAAGGTAATTTATAGATTCAATGCCAGCCACAAGCTACTTTCTTCACAGGGTGGAAAAACTACTTTGAAGTTCATATGGAACCAAAAAAAAAAGCCCTCATTGCCAAGACAATCCTAAGCAAAGAACAAAGTTGGAGGCATCATGCTATCTGACTTCAAACTATACTATGAGGCTACAATAACAAAACAGTATGATACTGGTACCAAAACAGAATATGAGCCAAGGAACAGAACAGAGGCCTCAGAAATAACACCACACAGCCACAATCACCTGATCTTTGACAAATCTTCAAGCAAGCAATCGGGAAAAGGATTCCCTATTTAATGATAGTTGTGGGAAGATTAGGTTGTATATGTGGCCCTTGGATCCCTTCCTTACACCTTCTACAAAATTAATTCAAGATGGATTAAAGACTTAAATGTTAGACCTGAAACCATAAGAAGCCTAGAAGAAAACCTAAAGTACCATTCGAGGTACATAGTCATGGGTAAGAACTACATACTTTGTTTGTAGAGTCAAAATGAACCGTGGGATCTCCATTATTAAAAAGAGCTTCTGTGCAGCAAAAGAAACTACCATAAGAGTGAAGAGGCAACCTACAGAATGGGAGAAAAGTTTTGCAATCTACCCATCTGACAGAGGGCTAATATCCATAATCTACAAAGAACTCAAATAAATTTACAAGAAAATTCAAACAACCCCATCAAAAATTGGGCAATGTATACGAACAGACACTTCTCAAAAGGAGACATTTATGCAGCCAACAAACACATAAAAAAATGCTCATCACTGGTCATCAGAGAAATGCAAATCAAAACCACAATGAGATACCATCTCACACCAGTCAGAAAGGTGATCATTAAAAGGTCAGGAAACAACAGATGCTGGAGAGGATATGGAGAAATAGAAATGCTTTTTCATTGTTGGTAGGGGTGTACATCAGTTCAACCATTGTGGAAGACAGTGTGGCGATTCCTCAAAGATCTAGAACTAGAAATATCATTTGACTGAGTGATCCCATTACTGGGTATATGCCCAGAGGATTATAAATCATGCTACTATAAAGACACATGCACACGTATGTCTATTGTGCACTATTCACAATAGCAAAGACTTGGAACCAACCCATATGTTAATCAGTGATAGAATGGATTAAGAAAATGTGGCACATTTACACCATGGATTACTATGCTGCTATAAAAAGGATGAGTTCATGTCCTTTGCAGGGACATGGATGAAGCTGAAACTATCATTCTGAGCAAACTATCACAAGGACAGAAAACCAAACACCGTATGTTCTCACTCACAGGCAGGAATTGAACAACGAGAACACTTGGACACAGGGAGGGGAATATTACACACCAGGGCCTACCATGGGGTGGTGGAATGGGGGAGGGATGGCATTAGGAGAAATACCCAATGTGAATGACGAGTTAATGGGTAAAGCAAACCAACATGGCACATGTATACCTATGTAACAAACCTGCACATTGTGCACATGTACCCTAGGACTTAAAGTATATTAAAAAAAAGAAAAAAGAAAATGAGGTCTATGCTTACAATGGAATACTATTTGATCTTAAAAAAGAACATTTGGCAATATGTGAAAACATGGATAAACTTTGAGGACATTACGTTACGTGAAATGAGCAGTTGCAGAAAGACAAATTTTGCATGATTCTACTTATAGGGTATAATGAAGACTTGCTAATCGATAAGCATAAAGTCTCACTAAGCAAGATAAGTTCTAGAGATCTGCTGCACCTCGTACCTATAGTCAACAATGTATTGTACACTTAAAATGTGTTAAGATTCCATGGCTTTGTTATTGTTAATAATGCAGCAGTGAACACATGAGTACATATATGTCTTTTTGGTAGAATGATTTATTTTCCTTTGGGTATGTACACAGCAATGGGATTGCTGGGTTGAATGGTAGTTCTGTTTTTAGTTCTTTGAGGAATCTCCAAATTGCTTTCCATAGTGGCTGAACTAATTTAAATTCCCACCAAGAGTGTAAGCATTCCCTTTTCTCCATAACCTCACCAGCATCTATTATTTTTTGACTTTTTAATAAAAGCCATTCTGACTTTTCACCAGTGTGAGATGGTATCTCTTTGTGGTTTTGATTTGCATTTCTCTGGTTATTAGTGATATTGAACATTTTTCCTATGTTTGTTGGGCATTTATCTGTTTTCTTTTGAGAAGTGCCTGTACATTTCCTTTGGACACTTTTTAAAGGAGTTATTTGTTTTTGGCAGGTTGACATGTTTAAATTCCTCATAGATGTTTGATGTTAGCCCTTTGTCAGATGCATAGTTTGCAGAATTTTTCTCTTGTTCTGTAGGTTGTCTGTTTTCTCTGTGGATAGTTTCCTTTGCTGTGCAGAAACTTTTTAGTTTAATTAGATCCCACTTGTGAATTTTTGTCTTTCTTGCAATTGCTTTTCAGGACTTAGCATAAATTCTTTGCAGTCTGATGTCCTGAAGGGTATTTCCTAGTTTTTTTCCTAGCATTTTTAGTTTGAGGTTTCACATTTAGTAATCCATCTTGAGTTAATTTTGGTTTTTGGTGATAAGTAGGGGGCCCAGTTTCACAACCTAGGTGCCCATCAGTGATGGACTGGATAAAGAAAGTGTGGTATGTGTACACCATAGAATACTACACAACCATGAAAAAAGGAAAAAAAATCTTGTCCTTTGCAACAACATGGATGTAGCTGGAGGCCATTATCCTAATCTAATTAGCACAGAAACAGAAAACCAAATGCTACATGTCCTAAGTGGGAGCTAAACATTGGGTATACATGGACATAAAGATGAAAACAGTAGACATTGGGGACTACTAGAGGGCAGAGGTGGGGAGAGGAGCATGGGTTGAAAAACTACCCATTGTGTATTATGCTTACTACCTGAGTGATAGGATCATTCTTATCCCACACTTCAGCATCATGAAATATGCCCATGTAACAAACCTGCACATGCACGCCCTGAATCTAAAATAAAAGTTGAAATTGGAAAAAAAAAATGTGTTAAGAAGGTACATTTCATGCTCAGTGTTCTTTCCACAAAAAAAAAAAATGTTTAAAAGATGTTTAAGCTCTGTCATTGGTCTGTGTAATGCACATCACCGTCGATCTTCTGAAAGTGTTTAGCTCTAAACACTTTGTCCTTGATAGGCTTTCTTGCTAGGCCCTGTATAAGAAAATCTTCATCCTTTACAGTGAATTTGTCGAACATGCCTAGATCTTAATGGAGTTGCTCTTTAGACTACCTTTGGGAACTTTTCCTATTTCTTCTCATGTCTCCCTGGCTTAAAAAATATCTGTTTCAATGTCTTAGCTCTCTGTGGTAGCACAAAAGCAGCTCAATCATTGTCCTTCAGGAAAATCTTCAAATAATATTTTTCCTTTGGCCTTCGTAAAATGATGCTTTGCTGGTTTTACTCATATGTTTCAGACTGCTTCATTTTGGTCTCCTTTATAGGCTTAGACTTCTTAATTCAACATTGAAGCTCTTTAAGTCCCAGTCTTGCTTTACTTCTCATTTTGTATTCTCTCCTTAGGTTACCTCATCCATACCAACAGTTTTAAATAGCAACTATATGCAGCTGACTCTTACATTTATATCTCAGCTATGACCTTTTCTCACATATCAAAATGTAAATGTCTGCTTGAATCCTTTAGTTAGATGTCTCAAAGGCCCTTCAAATTCATACTCTTTTCCAGCATTGCGTATTTTAGTAAATTGTATCACCATCAACCTGGTTCTGAAAACCTGAACTACATCAAATTCATGTGTGGTGCCTCCTTTTCCATTATCTTCCACCAAATCTATTCCCAAGTGCACAAATATCTTATCATAAATATCTGACATATTTATCCACTTCTCTCCATCTTCACACACTTTGGCCAAACCATCATCATCTGTTGCCTGGCTTACTACAATAGACTTCTAACTTCATTCCCAGACTTCTTTTAACCTTTTCCCCCATTTGAAATTATACTTTTAACTGCAGATTTATGCTAAACTAGATTTATGCCTTTTTGGATTTGTATTCTATGAAAGGCAGAGAGCGGGCTTATCTGTTTCATTATGGTGACTCCAGAGTCTTCCCATGTGGGGGGCATAATAAGCACTCAATAAATATTTGTAAAGTAAGTGAATGGAAGACCAAATGGAATTGAGAATTTAAAACAGTTGAAATAAATATAAGTTACACATTTTTTAAATTTATGAACTCATATTTGAGAGATTGAAAATTTGAATCAACTTGTATTTATTAGAAAAATTAAGAGAACAAACAAACCCATTACTAATTTCCCACAAGTTAAGGATTATGGGAGTAAAATTTTCCTGAATTTCATTTTAGTAATCAGAGTTGGTTTGCTTATTTTTAACAGCTTTATTGAGATACAATTCACATGTGTTACACTTCATTCATTTGAATTTGACAATTCTAAGTTTTTTGGCATATTAACAGTGTTGTGACCACCTCTACCCCAAGCTCTAAGCAACCACTAATCTTCTGTCTCTACAGATTATCCCATTCTGGACATTTGATATGAATAATAGCATATATTAGATTGGTGTAAAAGTAATTGCAGTTTTTACCCTTATTTTCCATGGCAAAAACCACAATTTAATAGTATGTAATATTTTGTGACTGGCTTCTTTCATTTACCATAATGTTTTCAAGGTTAATTGACATGTTAGCTTGTATTAGTACTTCATTTTTTAATTGTTTTCTTGTGTTCCATTGTATGTATGTATCACACTTTGTTTATCCATTCATCAGTTGATGAATATTTTGATTGTTTCCACTTTTTTGCTATTATAAATAATGTAACTATAAATATTTGTGGACAAATATTGCATGCACATATATTTTAATTTATATTCAGAATATATCTAGAATTGCTGGGTCATACAGTAATTCTGTGTTTAACATTTTGAGGAATTGCTGATATGGTTTGGTTCTATGTCCCTACCCAAATCTCATGTTGAATTGTAATTCTCAGTGTTAGAGGTGGAGTCTGGTGGGGGGAGACCGGATCATGGGGGTGGTTTCATATGGTTTAGCACCATCCCCCTAGTGCTGTCTCATGATAGAATTCTCACAGGATCTGGTTGTTTAAAAGCGTGTAGCACCTCCTCTTTCACTCTCTCACTCTTGCCAGCCATGTAAAGATATGTCTGCTTCCCCTTTTCCTTTCCCCATAATTGTAAGTTTCCTGGGACCTCCCCAGTCATGCCTCCTGGGTAGCCTGCAAAATCATGAGTCAACTAAACCTCTTTTCTTTACAAATTACTCAGTCTCAGGTATTTCTTTATAGCAGTGTGAGAACAGACTAATACAGAAAATTGGTACTGGGAGTGGGCCATTGCAATAAAGATACCCGAAAATGTGGCAGCAACTTTGGAACTGGGTAATGGTGAGAGGTTGGAACAGTTTGGGGGTTCAGAGGAAGACAGGAAGATGAGGGAAAGTCTGGAACTTTATAGAGATTTGTTGAATGATTCTTACCAAAATGCTGATAGTGATATGAACAGTGAAGTCCAGACTGAGGAGGTCTCAGATGGCAAAGAGGAACTTATTGAGAACTGGAGTAAAGGTCCCTCCTGATTTGCTTTACCAAAGGGACTGGCAGGATTGTGCCCCTGTTCTAAGGATCTGTGGAACTTTGAATTTGAGAGAGATGGTTTAGGGTATCTGGTGGAAGAAAGTTCTAAGCAACAAAGCTTTCAAGATGTGGTCTCGTTGCTTTTAAAAGCCTATGCTCATTTTCACAGACAAAGTAAAGAACTGACCCTGTAACTTATATTTGAAAGGGAAGCATAACATAAAAGTTTGAAAAAATTTGCAGCCCAGCCATGTGGTAGAAAAAAGCCCATTTAGTGGGGAGAAACTCAAGCAGGCTGTGGTAAATTTACATAAGTAAAGAGGAGCTGAATGTTAATAGCAAAGACAATGGGGAAAATGCCTCCAAGGCATTTCAGAAACCTTCACAGCAGCCCCTCCCATTCAGGCCTGGAGGCTTAGGAGGGAAAAATGGTTTCATGGGCCAGTCCCAGGGCCCTGCTCCTCTGTGCAGCCTCAGGACATAGTGTCCTGCATCACAGCCAGTCCAGCTCCAGCCATGGCTAAAAAGGGCCAAGGTACAACTTGGGCCATTGCTTTACAGGGTGCAACCCCCAAACCTTGGTGGCTTCCACATGGTATTAAGCCTTCAGATGTGCAGAGTGCAAGAGTTAAGGCTTGAGAGCTTCCACCTGGAATTCAGAGTATGTATGGAAATACCTGGATGTCCAGGCAGAAGTCTGCTGCAGGGTGGAGTCCTCATGGAGAACCTACACTAGGGCAATGCAGAGGAGAAATGTGTGGTTGGAGCCCCCACATAGTGTTCCCACTGGGGCACTACCTAGTGGAGATGTGAGAAGAGGGTCACCAACCTCCAGACTGTAGAATGGTAGACCCACCAATAGGTGCCATGTCCTGAGGCTGCATAGACCAGCTTGCACCCTGTGCCTGGAAAAGCCACATGCACTCGGTGCCAGCCCTTGAAAGCAGCAATGGGAGCTGAGTCCTGCAAAGCCACAGGGGCAGAGCCGCCCAAGGCCTTGAGAGCCCACCCCTTTTATCAGTGTAACCTGGATGTGAGACATGGAGTCAAAAGAGATTATTTTGCAGCTTTGAGATTTAATGACTGCCCTGCTGGGTTTGGATTTTCATGAGGTCTGTATCCCCTTTTTTGACCAATTTCTCCCTTTTGGAATGGGAGCATTTACTTAATGCCTTTATCCCCATTGTACCTTGGAAGTAACTAATTTGTTTATACTTGGAAGTAACTAATTTGATTTTACAGGCTCATAGGCAGAAAGGACTAGACTTGTCTCAGATGAGGCTCTGGATTTGGACTTTTGAGTTAATACTAGAATGAGTTAAGACTTTCAAGGACTATTGGAAAGGCAAGGTTGTGTTTTGAAGTGTAAGAAGGATATGAAATTTGGGAGGGGTCAAGGTGGAATGACATGGTTTGGCTGTGTGTCCCTACCTAAATCTCATTTGAATTGTAACACCCAATGTTGAAGATGGGGCCTGGTGAGAGGTGATTGGATCATGGTTTAGCACCATACCCTAGTTTTGTCTTGTGTTAGAGTTCTCATAAGGTCTGATTATTTGAAAGTATGTAGCACCGCCCTTTGCTCTCTCTCTCTCTCTCTCTCTCTCTCACCAGCCATGTGAAGATATACCTGCTTCCCCTTCACCTTTTGCCATGATTGTAAGTTCCCTGAGGCCTCTCTAGAAGCAGAAGCCTCTACAGCCTGCAGAACTGTGAGCCAATTAAATCTCTTTTCTTTATACATTTCCCAGTCTCAGGTATGTCTTTATAGCATGTAAGAATGGACTAATGCAGAAATGTTTCTGTTTTCCAAAGCAGTTGTAGGATTTTACATTCCCACCAGCAATATATGAAAGTTGCAATTTCACCTTATCCTATCTTGTTACTCTCTGCCATTTTGTTGTAGATATTCCAGGTATAAGAAGATGTATCTCATTATGGTTTTGATTTGCATTACCTAATGATTAATAATTCCAAGCATCTTTTCCTGTAGCTATTAGCCATCTGTATGTCTTCTTTTGAGAAATGTTTATCGAAATTCTTTGTTCATTCTCCAATTGGTCACTTATCTTTTTGTAATTGACTTATGAGAGGTTTTGTATACCATACCTATTTTTGATATGTCCCTTATCAGATATATGATTTATGAATAAGTTCTCCTATTTTGTGTGTTATCTTTTCACTTTTTTGAATCATTTATAATAACACTTTAAAAATTTGGATATAGTCCAATTTTTAGCTTGTTTTAAAGTTGGTTAAAAAACTTTTATTCCATGATTCAATAACTAATTTTTTGAGACCATCATTTATGCAGTGGCAATTGCAAAAACGGTTTGTTATCTCAAAATTAGAGATTATATAATCATCACCAGTAGCATACTATTATTCAGTCATTTATTTATTTTTGAAACAATATGTATTAAACTTCTATTAATAACATGTAAAACAGTATGAGATACATATAGGAAAATGATTACATATATAGGAAAAGTTTCAAATGTGAATAATGAAATGTTATGTCTTATTGAGAAGTCAAAGTATACAAGTAGCTTTAAGTGAAGGAAAAAGTCTTATAAATAACAAAAGAGGCAAAACTAAAATGTTTTGGCATCTGTAAGAAGGGAAACAGTAATTTCTTTCAGTTTGAGTGATAAAGAGGCTTCATGGAAGAGGTGGCATTTGTACACTAGCCTGAGGTTTTAAATAAGTGGATATGGGAAGAATGTGAAGGGCTGCTGCTAGCCAACATGACATTTCTATGTGAATAACTGAAAAGTTCCTCTCCTCTGTAGCTATAGTTCTTCATCAGGGTGTTTGGCTTGGTGATGTCTAGCACTCTCCTTATTCTCTTGGCTGGACACACTTACACAATTGCTAATGGCAGCCCTGTCCAGGTACAGTAAAATGCAGAGTGTATACTGGCACCTGGCGAATATGGAAGGAACAAGAAGGCTATGAACTTATAAAAATTAAGGCTGGATTTCTATAAGATAACTGGTCACTTGGCACACCACCGAGTGATACAGGCACCCTAACTTTTGTTTCTTTTATTTTCTGTACCCAGAAGAATAAAGCAAACTTTATTTTCACAGTCAATCACTTTACAAACTTTGTAGAGAAAGGAAAATGCAAGAGTGGTGGGTGTGCATATGTGAAGTGAAGTGCCTAGGATGGGGAAGAAGGTTTATAGGTTTTTATAAAAACAAGAAAAACTTAGAAAGCAAGAAAGAGAGACAGCAAATTTATATAGTGGTGATTTATAATATTTTCCCATGTATTAAGCTATTTTCTCACAGCTTCAAACACACCCTTTTCTCCTCTGCTTTGGTGATATCAGACTGAGACTCTGCAAGTCCCATTTCTTCTTTGCCAGCTTGGTCCCTATTATGGTTTACCAATAAAGAATGTAAATGGAGACTATTGGGTGGGGGAAAAAGAAGGGACTTGCTTCTTCCTGTTTGCTTTCTTTCCGTTCCATTAGAAGCAGTTGATTCTAGCAGTTTCTAACACTCACAGGCCATCTTATTATGCTCCTCAGAGGCATTGACACTAGCCAGCCACATGATTGGCTCAGGAGCCTGAGTCACAGCTCTGTAGCACTGCAGGCCCAGAATCTCCACCACCAGCAAAGAAGCACCTTTTCTAGAAGGTTTGAGTCCCAGCTATATGGAACTGCTTTTCCAAGTTTCTGCATTTTAATTATTCCAACATCTACTCTTAGTGCTTCCAGCTTTAGGGGTGGAAGCTTCTTCCTTCACTTGTCATCTTCAGGATACCTTATTATTTCATTGTTACCTTTTAAATTCTTTAACAATAATTCACAATTTTTATATTAAAATCTCTCTGTTAAAATAACTTGTGGTTTGTCTCCTGACTGGATCCTGACAGATACATATGTAGAACTCCTTACTTATTAAACCAACTATTTTCAACTTTATTTTGACCTTAAGAAAAGTAGAAAAACACCCCCAAACATCAAGGCAATTTGGGAAGAAAAATAACAGGGAAGGGAGTCCTAGGCTTCTCTGCTTCCTGGGCTGTGAGGTATGAAGGAACAACATATCATTGACCTCACCCTTCCTCCACCACCAACCTGAAATAACAATTGGAATCTTGATTTTAATGAGTTGTATTAAGTCAATACAACTCATTAAAATCAATCAGTGGTTGAGATCAAATGTTGCAACTTGAAAAAGCATACAAACTATCAGCAAGTACATAAAAATTCTACCTTCTTGAGAGCCGATGTTCCCATTTTCCAACTACTTAAAAATGGGACTGAAGTGAGTAGGATCAATTGTTTTGTATTCAGTGCACAATGAATGTTTGATAAATAGGGAAATGAAATTCCTAGAGTCTTTTCTCTACATTATGTTAATCATGAGATTTTTAGTTCTCCATTACATAGTAAGGCAAACACACACACAGGACATCGGGACTGAAGCAATGACTATTTTATTCTAAGAACCATTCAGGATGATGTGGCCCCATACTGTTCTATATAAAGAAAGAGATGTTTGTTTATGGGGAGCAAGAGGCTTAGGAGGGGATGCCAATCTACACTCTCTTGAAAACTCTGAGGTATTGAGCTAGTCGTTCTGGCAGTATACTTCAAATGCTAGGTTGTACAGACTGCACAACAAGAAAAGAGGTTACAATAACATTTGATGTATTTTCAGGGCCTAATTGATGGCACAGCTGAGAATGCCTCAGGGTGATTCTTGTGCTGAAGTAGGCTTTCCATGCTGGGGAGATACACACACACACACACACACACACACACACCCCAATCTCACTAGTTGGTTTTTTAAACCTGTGTTTTTGTCTTTACATTCTGGAAATTGTCGAATAAAACTTAGAAGGTATCCAAATTGGGAAAAGAAAAAAGAGTTTTCAGTTCATAGGTGAAATGAAATTGAGAAGAGAAAGAGAGCAAAGTAATCTGAATAAGAAAAAATATGTGTATATTGCTATGGATGTCATTGAGACTCTGAGAAATATTATTTAAATGAAATATATTTTTGAGCATCAGAAATATAAAATAGAAAATGCACAAAGGGCACTATTCATTGCTGTTCAGTTGGTTCTTAAAGACTCTGGGTGGGAGTTCAGGCTGTCCTATAAGAGGGTCAGTAATAGCCTCTATCCAATTACTATCCAAATATAGTAATGGCACTGTCCTTTGTCTTAATGCCAGTGGAACATTTCTAGAGACTGTTTCTAGGCTCTAGAAAAAACCACTTGCATCTTAATGTGCAAGCACAGTTGTCTTTCAAAACAGTAAACCTACTGGGCAGGAAAGTTATCCACCCATGTGAATCATGGAGAAGAAGGTCTGACAGAAACAGCTACCATGAATAAAAGAGAAAGGAAAAAAAAACTTGATAGACATTTTAAAAAGTTTGTGGATTTATGATGGTCGTGTGGTTTCATATAATGATCTATTAATTTTTCTTCTTTTAAATCATTTTGAAAAAGTTTAATTGGAGGTTTTGGGTGTATTTTTGTTTGTGATATCAGAAAATGATCAAAATGAGTGGAATATAACCATGTCATTTAAGGTTTGGGATTATAGGTAAGGTTACTCACATGATGCTCCGATGATGTTACTGTAATAGGTGACGGATCTTTTATTCATTTCTTGACATATACTGAGCACCTTCTATATACCATACTGTGCTTAGTGGTGGGGATATAGGGATGAAAAACTGTCTTGATAAATTTTAGTTTGATGCAGAGATTCTTTTTAAAACATGCATTCTAACAATGATGTAATATGATAAAATCACAGTGTGATGTATGAGCCCAAGAATTGGACACGTAGGTGAGGGGAAGAGATGGGTTAATCATGAAAGAATCCCTGGGGAGAAAAGGCATTTGAACCAAAGGGTAGACAAGGGGAGACGAGACAGAAGAGGTAAGTAAGCAGTAAGTGGAATCAAGAAGTTTCTCTTGGTTTAGCCCTGTAGTGTTTTCCTCCTTCTGCACCTGCAACTGATTGAATTCAGAGCTTCCTTCTCCCCTTTCCTTCTTACAGTCAGGTTTGCTCTCCCTTGAACTGAGACACTCATTTTAAGTTCACTGGAGAGTCCCATGTACACCTAACCCCTGTCCAGACAGGCAAACTTCCTTGGAGCATGGCAAGATGCTATATGATGTTTGTAGAAATAATTCACAGCAAAATATCTTACAGAAGTTTCATGAGTTCTTTTTTTTTTAAATTAATTTATTATTATTATACTTTAAGTTCTAGGGTACATGTGCATAACGTGCAGCTTTCTTACATATGTATACTTGTGCCATGTGGGTGTGCTGCACCCATCAACTTGTCAGCACCCATCAACTCGTCATTTACATCAGGTATAACTCCCAATGCAATCCCTCCCCCCTCCCCCCTCCCCATGATAGGCCCCAGTGTGTGATGTTCCCCTTCCCAAGTCCAAGTGATCTCATTGTTCAGTTCCCACCTATGAGTGAGAACATGCGGTGTTTGGTTTTCTGTTCTTGTGATAGTTTGCTAAGAATGATGGTTTCCAGCTGCATCCATGTCCCTACAAAGGACACAAACTCATCCTTTTTTATGGCTGCATAGTATTCCATGGTGTATATGTGCCACATTTACCAATGAGTTTCTTCACAGAATTGGAAAAAACTGCTTTAAAGTTCATATGGAACCAAAAAAGAGCCCGCATCTCCAAGACAATCCTAAGTCAAAAGAACAAAGCTGGAGGCATCACGCTACCTGACTTCAAACTATACTACAAGGCTACAGTAACCAAAACAGCATGGTACTGGTACCAAAACAGAGATATAGACCAATGGAACAGAACAGAGTCCTCAGAAATAATACCACACATCTACAGCCATCTGATCTTTGACAAACCTGAGAGAAACAAGAAATGGGGAAAGGATTCCCTATTTAATAAATGGTGCTAGGAAAATTGGCTAGCCATAAGTAGAAAGCTGAAACTGGATCCTTTCCTTACTCCTTATACGAAAATTAATTCAAGATGGATTAGAGACTTAAATGTTAGACGTAATACCATAAAAATCCTAGAGGAAAACCTAGGTAGTACCATTCAGGACATAGGCATGGGCAAAGACTTCATGTCTAAAACACCAAAAGCAACGGCAGCAAAAGCCAAAATTGACAAATGGGATCTAATTAAACTAAAGAGCTTCTGCACAGCAAAAGAAACTACCATCAGAGTGAACAGGCAACCTACAGAATGGGAGAAAATGTTTGCAATCTACTCATCTGACAAAGGGCTAATATCCAGAACCTACAAAGAACTCAAACAAATTTACAAGAAAAAAACAAACAACCCCATCAAAAAGTGGGCAAAGGATATGAACAGACATTTCTCATGAGCTGTCTTGAGGAAAGATGCACTGGAAATTATGGCATGTCCTTAGTCACAATGATCCCATTTCTACTTCCTACATAAATCAGGACACATACATTTTACACATACACACACACACACACACACATATGCACACACGCATATATACCATACTATAAATGGTATATGCCTGCTATGGCTTCTCTATATCTTCCCCATCCCCATCCTTCAGCTAGAATCATCATTTTTTCAGAAGGATTCTTTGGTTTCAGTGGCACTGAATGTGGAAGTTGAGGAAATGGGATGAAGAATAAAACACACATGTTAGGGCAGAGGGAGTACTTTTGAGGAGAGTTGTAAAGAACTCCCATTTTTATAATAAATTTCTAATGTAGATGGAAAGAAATGTCTATGCACGTACATTTATGTAGTTTCTTTAAAAATTATATTTGTAAAATGCATTTATACACACATAGAAATAAGCCTAGAAGGATACCCTCCATACTGTTAACCTTTATTTTGAGGAATAAAATTGGTGTAGGGGACTGAGTTTCACATTTTACTTGTACTTTTTTTGCAACAAGCATTTATTAACTCAGCAATTTAATGAAACCAATACTTAAAAAAAAAGGTATAGATTCACAGTACTAAAACAAAATTCATGGCTTTCCTTTTACCTCCACAAAATATCCTAGATACCTAGAGATGAAAGGGAGCCCAAGAGACCACCAGCCCAGACAAGGCTGTGTCTAGTCCAGCCAGCAGATGGTTGCATATTCTCTTCTTTATGTTCTCCAGAAAAGGAGACATTCCCATGGTAGTCTATTCTTGGGTTCAATTATCCTCCCTCTCTTGAAATTTCCACTTCTGAAAAAATCAATTCCCAAAGCCAAGAGACATTGTTAGTAAAGGATTATTTTTAGTTATTATTCTGAAGCATATGAGTTGAATGATGAAGGGTAAAAGATTAAAATACCTGATACATGTGCCAAGCAGAAATTATCTGTTGAAGGACTTCCAAGTGACTCAATATAAGTCATAGCATCTGAGACATTAGTGAGTCCTAGAGGGGAGAGTCTGACAGTGAACTGGACAGGTTTCTAACTATGACTTAAAGCAGAGGTCTCCAGAGTCTTGACTTAGTTCTTTCATATTGTGGATGGCTGCAAATGCTAGCAACTATCACACACAATGAAATTAAAGGCAGTCACTAATTCTAATCTAAGAAATCTTCATAGATAAGTAAGAAAATTTCAGAATCTTACAACTCCAGAACAAAACAAGAAAACTGATCAAATTTCCTGAAAGTAATCTTAATGACTAGCTTCTAGGATCTTTTTCTACTCCCACTGATATCTAGAAAATATTCTTGGGGTGTTTTCTGCCCAGAGCATAACATTCCAAGATAGCCAATTTGTAGAGGATAGATTGGCATGTCCAAGGAAGAAATGATGGTTTAAAGATGAAATGAGATCCCAAACCATTGGGGTCAGTTTAGAGTTGATGTTGACCAATGTTACACCCATTCAGATGCAAGTTCTCTTTCTGGTTATTTGCATAAAAATGGCAGCATCGGGGATGTCTTGTTAAACTGTTGATGTTGCAGCAGATAAAAACACCTCTCAATCATGTAGCCTCAGGAATTGTTAAATCACACCAACTTTAAAGAATAAGTTATTTGCTCATATTTTGTATAGATTGGGAACTACTTTAGAAGCATTAAGATGGACATTACTAGCTCCTCCTCACCTTCATAACTTAATTTAAATCTACACATGTTAGGTAAATAATCCCTATCCAACTTGCATGCAAACCTATCACCACTGGAGACACCAAAGAGACAGTTATTTTCAATTCAATTTTCAGGTATAATAAAACAAGTCCTACTTAATGAAATGCATCAAGTGTTCACTTCTATGAGCTTAAGGAAACAGTGTTTTACTTTTCTTGTGAGTATATGTTAGAATTATAATCCAGTATTACATATTTCACCTGGCAAAGCAAAAATGACATAATATTGCTTCGTATTCCAAGTAGAGAAATAAAGTCACAGGCCTTGAGGCTTAGGAAAAGAATGGTAAATGACACTTGAGGTTGGAAGCCTGTGAAGTTGGATCCTTAGTTTTTACAAATCCAGTTGTTATGCTCTGGTCAGGAGATGAATGATGAGGTCAAAATGATTTGCCAATAAAGCCTTAGGAGTGTTGCTTAGGAGGAACCTACCAAAACCCTCCCAACATTTTAAATTCAATATAAAAGTGTTCTCCTCCTTGCTTATTCACTGCTCCAGTGATTATCAACAGGGGAGATGGGGAATAATTTTGCCCTATAGGAGACATCTGGCAATACCTGGAGACATATTTTGTTGTCACAATTGGAGAAGGAATGTGACTGGCATCTTGTAGGTAGAGGTTAGGAATGAACAGGCTGCAGCACACAACACAGCACCCACCTTCCCAACAAATAATTAACTGTCCATCCCAAAATATCCATGGTGCTAAAGTTGGAAAGCTTACACTTCCACACTAATGGTGGTACACATGCCAAGCAATGGTGGCTTCGTTCCTTGAAAAATTCAAGGCCTTTCCACTTGCTGTTCCCTATCCAGGAAAAGCTCATCACTTGGCTCTCGATGTCACCCCCCTTCTCTGCTCAAATGTCACTGAATCCTGACCCAGATTCCACACCCCAAACCCCCACTCCAGTCACTCTCTACATCACTGTTTTTTGCTTCATGGCATATACTTTTTATTACTTGTCTATCTCTATAGTGAACAGAACCTTGCTGCATAATAAGCTTTTAAGAAGCTTTTTCAGTCAGAGTGAATATATACATGTTTATATCCATTCACATTCATGTTTGAAATTAGTTTGCTAAGTCTTTATCCAGGAGCAATACTTGTAGCTAATATTTACTGTGCGCTTGCTATGAGATACACATTCTTCTAAAAGCTTTGCACAGATTATCTCATTTAATCCTTACAATCACTGAATAAGGTAACACTATAACAATTTCCATTTTATCAATGAGAAAACTGAAAGTGAGATAACTTACCCAGGTCACATACTTAGCATGTACATAGGCAGATTCCACCCAGAGTTTGTGCTCTTAACCAGGAAGACTGATCAAGGTCCTTCTGAAATATCAACAAAACTTTGTTTAAGGGACACATCTAGCTTTCCATAGGGGTGACCAATGCCATATTCCTGTGAATTTTATTCAGTTCATTTCAGTTCAAGAGAAATTTATTGACTGTCTTCCAGGTGCCAGTGCTATCCTTGGTGCTACTGAGCACTCGATGATAAATGATCCCTCCTTGTAATAAACAGACAAACCCTCATCATTCTCTCTGGCGAATGATACTCTGTAACACTGGGTGGTCTCAGAGAGCTCTTGCATTATAAAAAGTTGACCAAACAGAACTCTCCTGCTCTCTCATTTTACCCTAAATGCCATTAACATACACACAATGTACATACTGTGTACGGGTTGCTGAAACAGTTTATATATAATGAAACAACCTAAAGTGCTGAAAGAGCAGAGCTTGCAGTAAAAATTGCTCCCCATGTCTTGGGTCCCTCACATACTTTGTAAATTAAGAAACTTTTCTCTCTCAGCCTCGTATAAATACAGTTCACAATCACACTGAATAAAGCCACAGACTGTTATTTAGAAACATAAAACAGGCACACGAACAAATTCACAGCAGGGTAACAATTTTCTTTTTCTTTTAACCTCTTGCAAATGCCAACTCACCAGTCCCCAAATTGCTCTTTGGAGAAAATAAAGGCAAGACAGTTAAAAGACACTGCCTCCGAATTCCTAAGCGTGCTGTCAGGAGCAAAATACTGAAATGCACGCAGCCATCTCTGTCGTTTTCTTTTCCCACTGAACTGTGTTGAGGGCCTTAGTCTTCACCCAGAGAACTCAGTTATGTGTTAAAGATCAAACTCTTTCCTGACTACGTAAAACATTTTCTCCCAAAAACACAAGTGACCACTACATCCTACACAAGGACTCCTGGCAATTGTGAAGTAGATACTTGAAACAAATATTACCAAGTTTCTTTCTTTCCATTTCAAACAAAAGAAATAGATAAATCGTAGTTTTTATATGTTACACATACAGTTTGTTACTATTGGATCTTCCTTATCAGAGATCATCTATTCCTTCTTCCTGCTTTAAGGAGCAAACTATACTACATATGTTTGTCTTCTTAAAATTCTTTGGATAAAATATTGCTTTAAAATACCTTTATTGGCCGGGCGCAGTGGAGCATGCCTGTAATCCCAGCACGTTGGGAGGCTGAGGTGAGGCAGGAGAATTTCTTGAGGCCGGAAGTTCAAGATCAGACTGGTCAACAAAGCAAGACCCTGTCTCTACAAAATATTTAAAAATATGAATTAAAAAGGTAAAATACCTTTATTACCCACCTGCTTACAATACCTAACAAGTTTTACTATCAGAAAGTTGATTCTTTTTTAAAGATGAAATTATTCTCTTACTATTTAATTTCTCTGTCCTAGAAAAAGATGGAAAAACATAAGAATTTCTTTTAGCAAAGCACCTTCAGTTAACAGCAATAAACATTTTTGTAGTGCTTCAGTTGTTAATAGAGGACTTTCACATACATTGTCTTATTGGACAGTCAAAACATCTCATCTCATTTTAGACATGAGGAAGTTAGTATTCACAGAGGGCAAGGCCATGCAGCTATATGAGAACTGGAATTCAACCTCAGTTATTCTGGCTCTTTCTCTTCAGAGAAAAAAAAAAGAAAGAAAGAAGAAAGAGATTGTCTTTCATTTGTTGTAATAGGTAGTAATAGGCATCATTTTCTCATTTCCAGGGGTCTTTTTGAAATTTTGCCAAATACTCCACATTTCTTAAATTATGCAGAGATGATACTGAACATTGCTGAGGGTGATCAATGATAAATGCCCACATTTTACACTCCTCAATGTGTGTGTGGTGTTGTTTGTAGCTAACAGTGTATTAGTGGTATAAAATGGCAGTTGTGATAATGCCTGTTTTCTGTTACCAATTAGTCATGTAAGCTTGGCAAAGCACCTCACTCTTGGATTATCCCCTGAGAACTGAAGAGGGAAGTTTGGAGTCATTGGTTGTGAGATGTGACAGCAGAGTTGGAGACCCTGTAAGCCCCTTTCTGGGCCTGTTTGCCAATCAATAAAGACCTGTTGAATTTCACTGAATTTGAATAATGCATCTTAGGAAACAGTGGACTGGAGAAATTGAAAAATTTGACCAAAGCCACAGAGCAAAAAGAAAATGGAATTTTGGTTCCCGGTTCCTGGTTCATACCCTACAGTCATACCATCTGATCTCTAAGAACATTCTTTCCATTTCAAAGGAAATTTTCCTTTTTAAAAATATTCCTTTTTAAAGGAAAGAGTGTTCTTAGAGATCAAATGATATGTTTATTAAATATTATCTATGATTATTTAATGTTATCTGTTTAGCTAGCCATTCTCTAAATTGTATTCTGCTTGTTATCCTACTCTTTAAATGTCTTGCCCAATACTTGTCTGTAATGAGCTCTCTAATGCTTACTCAGACTATAGCTTTATGCTGATACTTTCTTTTTTAAATGTTTACGGTACAAGTCATTTAGTCTACTCTAGAACTAATAGCAAATCCCAGACTGATTTCCACTTTTCCAGAGATAAGACAAACCTCTGTTAAAGTCTCAGCTAAACTACTTTAATAGTGTATTACAAGAGAACACCTAAAAAAACACTAAACAAAGTAGGTTTATCCCAATTTCTAGTATCACAAGAAATTTGATGAATAGCAACAAGCTGTCCTTTCCATTTTTTTGGTTTCATCCATTCAACAATATACTGTAGTGATTAGGAGACTGGTTCAAATCTACTGTTTTCCTTCAGTTTACGCTTGTGCAAATCATTTACTAAACATAAGCCTCAATTTCCTAATCTGTAAAACTGGGATTATTAGTAGTGCCTAATTATGGGGTAAGTTATGAAGAAAAACAGAAATAATGCATATTATATAGTTTGGGTATTTGTCCCCTTCAAATCTCATGTTGAATTGTGATCCACAATGTTGGAGATGGGGCCTGGTGGGAGGTGTCTGGGTCATAGGGCTGGATCCCTCATGAATGACTTGATGTCCCACCGGTGGTATTGAGTAAGTTATCACTCCATGAATTACCACGAAATCTAATTGTTAAAAAGAGTCAACTGGGAGCAGTAGTACATGCTTGTAATCCCAGCACTTTGGGAGGCCATGGTGGGAGGATTAGTTAAGTCAAGTATTTAAACACTAGCCTGGATAACACAGTAAGATTCTATCTCTCTGAAAATTAAAAAAGTAGCCATGCATTATGCCATACATCTATGATCCTAGATAATCAGGAGACTGAAATGGGAGGATCACTTGAGCCCAGGAGGCCAAGGCTACAGTACATTGAAAACCATGATTGCATGACCGCACTTCACCCTAAGCAACAGGTGTAATCCTGTCTCAAAAAAAAAATAAAATAAAATAAAAAATAAAAAGTGTTTTGAGTCTGAAACCTTCCTCCTCTCTATTTCACTCCCTCTCTCACTATGTGACATACATGCTCTCCCTCTGCCTTCAGTCATTAGTAAAAACTTCCTGAGGTCTCACCAGAATCTGAGCAGGTGCTGGTGCCATGCTTATACAGCCTGCAGAACCATAAGCCAAATAACCTTTTTTTTCTTTATAAATTACCCATTCTCAGGTATTCCTTTATAGCAATGAAAAATGGACAAGCAAAGCATACAAAACACTCATCATATAGAAACTTTCATAGGAATTGCGCAGTAAATATTGACTATTTTATGAATAAATAAAAATATTTATAAGGTACCTTCTATAAGCCTTGTGCCATGCTAGGCACTTAGGGTACAATTATGTTCAATATGAAAAATATTTATTCTCTTCCCTGGAAGAATACACAGTCTGCCAGCAAAGAAGATATGGAGTCATGTGGTTGAAACAAAGAGATATAAGTCCTATGATAAAAATGTTACCAGGCCCCAAGGTGAAAAAGAAAGATGTGAACATTATGACTCTAGGAGAGTCAAAGAAGGAGTCTTGAAGGGAGAGTAGCATTGGTCAGGCAGAGAGGAAAGAAGCTAGGATCAAGGAGCAATGAAGGGTCAGAGCATGGGAATGTAGAAGGAAGTATTGGGACATCAAACTGGAACTGGTGTGTTGGGGCAAGGTTTTAAAGGGTCTTGAGGACACGTTCATAAGGAATTTAGGAGAAACTTATTTTTGGATAACCGTAAGCCCATTAAACAGAGAAGTAACATAATCAAATGTGTTTTTAGAAAGAAGACTCTGGCTGGGTGGGAAGTGCACTGGAAAGGGATAAGGCAGATGACAGGGAAATGAGTTCAGAGGCTTTTGTCATGGTTCAGGGAGGAGATTCAGTGCCCTGGACTGCAGAATTGACTGTGAGTGTGAAGGGAAGAGTGTGTGGACTGTAGATTGCAACAAGAAGCATAAATGTAGCAGTAACTGCAGTGTATATTCCAGGTTAGAGACCTCTAAGTATATCCACAATATCAGAGGTCCCCAAAAGATGCACTAGTATGCTTTAAAGCTACTATGATGGTGGAAAGAGTAAAAAGCTTAGATTATGTGCAATTTTGTTTTCAGTGAAAAGCCTAAATTAGGTACTTTAACTTCCTCAACCACTCCCAGGACTATTCTAAAAGGTAACATTAAATGGATCTCCTCATTTCTTAATAACTTAATTCCCATCACTTTCCCAAGCTAGGTTAAATTATTATTCCTTACAATATTTACAGAGTACTGAGCATATCTCATTGTATTAGAACTGCCCTTTCATTCACACCCAAGCCACATTTGGGTGAGGGCAGGAATTCCTTGTTGCTCATCATTTGAGTCCCAGTGCCTGGCACGTAGAGGTACTCTAAAAGTTCATGGAAAAATAGAATTGAAAGATAAAAACACAAAACATAAACCTTATTTCTCAACATAACCTCCATCAAGTTCAAGACACTTTTGTAATGGTACCATCCATTTAGTCCATCCCTAAAGAATTTAGGGTCCTGGGAATTTACAATGTGAATGCAGTCTTTTTAACATTATTAACTGAAGAAAAATGGCTGCTCTTTGCAGACTTCTTAAAGATTAGGAAATACAAGGAAGTCCGAAACGGCCAAATTGGGACTGTACAGTGGATACCTAATAATTTCCCATAGAAACTCTCATAAAATTGTCCTTGTTTGATGAGAGGACTGAGCAGGAACATTGCCGTGGTGAAGGACTCTCTGGTGAAGCTTTCCGGAGCATTTTTCTGCTAAAGCTTTGGTTGTCTCAAAATTCTCTCATAATAAACAGAAGTTATTGTTCTTTGGTGCTCCATAACACCCACAAGTGAAATTCCTTAAGCATCCAAAAAAATCTGTTGCCATTACCTCTGCTCCTAACTGGTCTACATTTGCTTTGACTAGACCATTTCTTCCTCTTGGTAGCCATTACTTTGCTTGTACTTTGCCTTCAGGATTGTACTGGTAAAGCCATGTTTCTTCTCCTTTTACAATTTCTTGAAGAAATACTTCAGGATCTTGATCCCACTTGTTGAAAATTTCCATTGAAAGCTTTGTTCTTGTCTGCAGCTGATCTGGGCACAACTGTTTTGGTAGCCACTGACTGGAAAGTTTTCTCAACCATAATTTTTCTGTCGGAATTGTTTAAGCTGAACCAACTGAGATGTCTATAGTGTTGACTATTGTTGGTGCTGCTAATTGTAGTGCTCTTGATTGAGGTACAGACAATGCAAATTTTTTCCTTGCAAATTGGTGTGGATAGTCTGCTGCTGTGGGCTTCATCTTCAATATCATATCATCCCTTCTTAAATTACTTCTTTGTAAACTGCTTATTTCTTTGAAGCATTGTCTCCATACATTTTTTGCAAACTATCAATGATTTCATCATTCTTCCACTCAAACTTCACCATAAATTTGGTGTTTGCTCTTGCCTCAATTTTAGCAGAATTCATGTTGTTCTGACAGGGGCCCTTTTCAAACTGATGTCTTATCCTTCCTAGTGCTTCTAACTAGATCCTGTTCAGACATGTTTTAACAAGTTAGTACAAGTTTATCTTGGTACAAAAAAAATTTGAAATCCATGCATAGTTTTCTTCATAATATGCATTTTCCTTAAACTTTCAGAAAACCCATGGTATAAATGAACATAGAAAACAAACGGAGGAAACAAAGTATTATTTAGAAAGATATCAGGAAGGGCCATGCCTGATATAGCCTCTTGATACATTTTATCATCCTTTGCATAAATGTACACATCATTATATGAACAACAGAGATATACTGAATTTAGATTGCAGGCTCAAGTTAATCTCAAATTATCCTTTCGATACAGTGGAAAAAAAAACATGGTTTCTGGAATCAGTTATATCTGAGTTAAGATTTGCCTTGCCAGATATTATTAGTTCATTAGCTCTGAGACTCAGTTTTCTCATCCACAATGTATAAATAAATAGTGACTATATCACAGGGCTGATAAAAGATTGGCTTATATAATGTATGAGATAATATAGTATGTACTAGGTGATCTATACATGGTATTTGATTTTTTTAGGGACTCTTAATGGTTTCTAATGAGATGACAAGTTTAAAAAACTTAAAAACAACTAAGAGGTCACAATTTATGATGGCATTTTTCTGAGTAATGAGGAAATCTCACCAGTGAGAACAAAGATTTTCACAAAAGAGTACAATTTTTTTAAATCAAAATTGCCTCATGCAGTCACCTAATGAACCAAATAACTAAACAAAGAAACTATTTCTCAGCAAGGCACTAACCACCTGAAACTTACAAGTTGGAAATATCCTGAATATAACCTTATATTTGAGGAGGCAAAGCTTTGACAAAATTATACAAGAATGCCAAATACCCTAGAATTTGTAAAACTATTTCCATTGATTAAAAAAAACCTAACAAACAAACAAAAACAAAAACAAGGTGAAGAACTACTATGGGTTCAACAACACCCCTTAATGGGTTAGCAATTCATTAATTATATCAGCATATCTGAAATTTGAAAAAGAATAAGGTATTTATTCAGCCTGTTGGCAATATTAGGTAGGCATATGAAATTGCAGTTCTATCTCAGCCTCTTCTGCTGACAAGTTGAGATCACTGACGTGGATTAAATAAGTAATAAAGGAATTCAGGGCATATTTAAAGTATAAATACTAATGTTTGTATATGCTTTTGCATATGCTTTTGTACATTTTAATCAACGGAATTTTTGTTGGATAATCCAGAATCGGACAAAATAGTAATAAGACACTTGGATCATCTTTCTTTTCTTGAACTGTTCTTATTCTTAGTCTGCTCTCTACATTATACAATGTTTAATCTTCTATGACCTGCCTCACATAATTTCATATATATATATTCATACATATATTTCATACTTTTTACATAATAATATATTTATTGCAGGCTTGTCTAAACAACATGGTTGGAAAACATTTGTTGGCAGAAAAAAATACACAGACTACTTTGTGGGTAGTATCCTTTATTTCTTTCATATCTTGAAACTTTTGGGAAAGTGTGGGAATAACAACTAATTGTTAGTAAACAGTCTAGTTGGCTTTTTAATGTTATCAACTATTTTAGGAGCGTTTTAGATCAGAACACAGTTCTACCTTGTTATAATGACTGAGTAATCATTTAGGAGAAACCTCATTCATGAGCTGTAACTGAGCTTTGGAATGTGGGACAAAGAAAGCATAGCTGATGGGTGTGGGATGCTGGGTCCACATGACCTGCAGTCAGCATGGTATCTCTATCCTTTATGCTGATGGCTGCCAAATTAGTCTCCTTCCAGTAATGATTCTCAAGTTAGCTTTAGTTAATGAACTGAGAGGAGCTGCAGGTACCTCTGGCCATTAACTCCTTTCTTTGTAGCTCTGGTTGCTCACAAGCTTTCTCTCATCCCAGAATCCGATGGCAGCCACCTAAGGGGCCTGCTGTGAGGCAGATTGCAGTGAGACAAATCTGTGTGAGGCAGCTTCTCACCGGAGAGTCCTTGCCAGAGCCAAGAAGCTCATGCTTTAAGTTTTAATTAAAAAGAAAAATGAAACCATTTTGGGAAAAAGTTTGGGTACTTCTGGCCAGGAAGACAGTCATACACTCTGTGCAGCTCAGTTATCGTGGGCTTGTTTCCATCTGTGTAGTGGGATGCTAAGGGCAATACAGCTATTAGGAGTTAGGAACTAAGATGTCGCTCAGTCTCCAAAGAACTTTAAAACAGTGGCTTAAAATGGACAAAGACAAAGGAAAGAAATTGCTGGTATGTTTCCCATACAGACATAGACAAATACAAACATAAAATCCTTCAGAGAGGGGGAGAAAGATACCCTAAAAATACCAGGAGAATTTTCTTTTTCAAATAAGACTCATTGTATTGCCTCAGAATACAAGTTTGAATTCATGAACTGCCTAAGTCAGCAATTTTCATAGTGTAACTAGGGTCTCACCTTCAAGGATGATCCTTATAGCTTCACACTTCTATGGTCAATACTTAGTGCCTGGTATAAAGTAAGCCTTCTATATACATATATTAATTAAATAAATGAATGAATTAATGAATGAGTAAAAATGATATGGGTCTATGGGTCATGGTAGAGGACTTCTACTAGTTCATCCCAAAGCAATACAGAATAGAGAGGGCCAACCTCAGGTTAAAGGCAATGACATTTTCTAAACGGCTCCATGTGCTCTTGGCTGATGATGGGTTAAACAGCACAGCTGAATTCATCCAAATTATAGAAAATCAGTTACTTCAAATTTTGACACTTATATCCAATCAAAACCAGCCTAGACATAGAGTTTTCTACTGTATTTAAAATATTTTCAAGGAAGAAGCTTCAATGAGCTCCCTCAATAACAGACTCTAATATCTGACCAACTTATCTGATTACCTGCTTTCCTTTGAAGCTATTTCTCCTTGTTCTGTCCTTTGTGGTAACAGGAAATAGCTAATAACCACCATCTACACATCCAAAGATGTTTCAAGGTAAGTTATGTAAGACACAATTCCCACTTCCAAAGAGCATACAATTTGCCAAAGGAGAAGAACAAATGTATTAGCTATGCTTGAGTGAGAGAGAGCTATTTGAGGTAGGGCAGATTAAACGATTCTTTATATAGGACAGAAGACTATGGTGCACTGTGAGGAGCTCATTGTTTATGAGTAAACTGACACTACTTATCAGGCTCTTACAGAAGAGAAGACCACCTAGGCATCCTTGTTAATAACTGGGAAGGAGAGGAAATGTGTATAATCTTGAAACTTAGTTTTTGAAAGAGGAAAACTGCTGTCTTATTTAAGTCACTGTTATTTGTTCTCTGCTACAACAGTTAAAGAAATATTCAAATGAATTCACATATATCACGTAGACTTGAATATACACATATATATTTACACAGTCATCTCTCAGTATCTGATATGGTTTGGATGTTTGTCCTTTCCAAATCTCATGTTAATATGTAATCCTCAGTGTTGGAGGTGGGGCCTAGAAGGAGGTGTTGGATCATGGGGGCAGATCCCTCATGAATGGTTTAGCAGCATCCTTTTGGTGATGAGTGAGTTGTTTCTCAGTTCATGTGAGATCTGGTAAAGAGTCTGGGACCTTTCCCTTCTCTCTCTTTCTCCCTCTGTCTTGCTTCCTCTCTTGCCACATGATACACCAATCCCCTTGCCCCCAACCTGGCCCTGGCTCTGCCTTTTACCATAACTGTAAGCTTCCTGAGGCCTTACCAGTAGCAGATGCCAGTGCTATGCTTTCTGTACAGCCTGTAGAAACATAAGCCAAAATAAACCTGTTATCCTTATAAATTACTCAGTCTCAGGTATTTCTTTATAGCAATGTCAAAATGGACTAATACAGTACCCATGGGGCATTGGTTCCTGAGCTGCCCACAGAATACCAGAATCTATGGATGCCGAAGTCCCTAATATAAAATAGCTACTATTTGCATGTAACCTACGAATATTCTTCTGTATACTTTAAATCATCTCTAGGTCATTTATCATAACTAATACAAAGTAAATGAAATGTAAAGAGTTGGCCGGGCGTGGTGGCTCAAGCCTGTAATCCCAGCACTTTGGGAGGCCGAGATGGGCGGATCACGAGGTCAGGAGATCGAGACCATCCTGGCTAACATGGTGAAACCCCGTCTCTACTAACAAATACAAAAAACTAGCCAGACGATGTGGTGGGCGCCTGTAGTCCCAGCTACTCGGGAGGCTAAGGCAGGAGAATGGCGTGAACCCAGGAGGCGGAGCCTGCAGTGAGCTGAGATTGCGCCACTGCACTCCAGCCTGGGCGGCAGAGCGAGACTCCGTCTCAAAAAAAAAAAAAAAAAAAAAAAAAGAAAGAAATGTGAAGAGTTGTTATCCTGTATTGTTTAGGGAATAATTATGAGAAAGTCTTCACGTGTTCAGTAGAGATGTAATTTTTAAAAATATTTCAATCCACATCGGTCGAATCCATGGATGTGAAACCCATATACAGAGATCCCATTGTATATTTATTCATATATATCTATTTAACCATATGAATTTAACTGAGAAGGAATGACTTGAATCAAGAAATATGTACGTGTGAAAGTGTCTAGCAGAATGTTTTGCCCACAGCTGATATCCAACATTCTTAAGCTTATCCCTTTTCAGTTTGTGTCTTCATAAAAACAAAGCAATGGTAGTTTCTAGAGCCTACTCACACTTGAGCCATTTTCAATTCACAAAATCTATGTTGGGTAGGTTGAGCCACTGGTTTTATTTCTAAGCCTAGTCTGCAAGTTAGGGCCTAAGTGGTCTTAATCTGGTAGCAGACTCAGGAACTCTGCTAAAATGAAGCATCACCAAGTTCCTCACTAGGATCAAAGCAGGGGCAGTGGGTCCTCACGCGCTAGGGATAGGGAGCCTTGCCCACACCCAGAGGCCATTCCCTCAAGAAAACAGCAGTGCAAATCCCAGAGAGCTAATCCCAGAAGCTGATGATGGAGAGACCGAATTGTGATAGGAGGGCATAAAATCAGTCTCCGAACAGAACCTTAGTAGAAAGGCCAAAAATCAGAAGGGACAGCTAGATAGAAGGGAGGTTAAGACCATCAAAATTTCCAACCAAGAAGAGACAAAACCCCAGTGAGTCAGGTGCCAGCTACA
This sequence comes from Papio anubis, assembly GCF_008728515.1. Lineage (NCBI taxonomy): Eukaryota > Metazoa > Chordata > Mammalia > Primates > Cercopithecidae > Papio > Papio anubis. The sequence continues at coordinate 37,061,828 of NC_044988.1, read as the reverse complement.
AAGCCTCAGTGTAAGTAAGACTGAATTTAATACTGAACTTAGTCTTTGCTTTGGGCAGGAAACTTTCCTAAGTTTCATGTTTTGTCAGGAAGCAAACACTGGATGTGTGGAAACCCTTGGCTGTGGAGGGAAGTATTGAAACAGAACAGGAACAGGGCTGACAGCACTCCAGGCCCAGCTAGAACTGACATCCAATCTTGCCATGTTCATTAGTTTCAATCTTTCTTCCTCTAGATAAGATCTAATAAGGGATTTGAGTTTTCCATCTTCTTTTCCCTTTACTAGACCTCTGATGGAGCTATTAATGAGTATGAAATAGCCATAGGGCAGGCAGCCTTAGAGAAGAATAAATGAAACAGATGGCAAGACTAATCCACAAACTGGATAAGGCCATTAAGAATCCACTCATCATCACTATTAAACATTCAAGAGGTAGTTTTACTGCACATTAACTTGACAGTATAATATGAGTCACAGCCTTTCTGGGGCTCAGTTTCAATATCTGTAGAATGTGGAGCTTGGACTAGCTCAGCAGTTATTAAAACTGCTCTGAGGAGCCCTAAAATTCCAAGGCAGTCCTTTAGGTCACCTCAAGAAACAAGGAGAAGTTTCAGTCCTTTACTTTAACTAGGCGCTGCTGCATTTATATGTTTGATGCAGTGACGCTCCAGTTAGATTTCTTCTGGGAGAAAAAAAAAAAAAAAATCCTGCCACTAAAATAAGGCTTGTGAATCATGGCATAAGGCAAATACTGAGGACATTCCTGACTCCAGCAATCTGGGACTTGGCACTAAATGAGCATTGCACCTCGTGTCTGCAGCTTCTTTTCTTTCCAAGTGACACCGGTAAAGTTAAAGAGGGAGAAACTAATGTTCAGCTCACTGAAATGCAATACTATATTATATAGCCAGTGTTTATCATAACACAGAAATCTGCTGTTTAAATTTTGATTTTTTGGTAGGAAGCATATAAATAATAACTTAACATTTTAAAGAGATGTCAAATAGATCTTGAAACAATGCTCAAATTAACCATGCTTATATTTTTCACTTGCACCTGACTGTCAGAGCTGTAATTTAAAACTGGCTAGAGTAAAATAGTGGTGAGCAGTCCGCTTGGATACAGGGCAGTGGATATTTTAGGAAGTTAGCGCAAACTTAAAGTTTTTGAAAAATGTGGAAAGACAACTGAGAATGTCCACAGCCTGCTCCATCTCCAACTCTCATCCCCTTCTTTACCTGCTTCCCTGATTCCAGTATCTGAAAGGGTTGTTGCTTTGAACATAAGCTTAAAAAAAAGAAGATTTTCACGATACTGTGGCACATGTGTGTGCTCATAATGCATTTAATTCCAAAGAAATTGTTATTTAAAACTTATACCTTTTTCTTCCATTCATTCATTTTATATATATTTACCTATCACTTACAATGTTTCAAGTCCTGTGTGTGTGTGTGTGTATGTATATGTGTGTGTGTGTGTGTGTGTGTATATGACTAGAACATAATCCTTTTCTGTCTAGCAATACCCAATATGAGAAATATTCTGCATTCTAAAAATAACACAAGCTCATTGTAAAAAAAATCACACACAGTGTTGACAGCAATGAAGAAGAAAGGTCAGCCAGTGATAATTCTGTCTTTCAGAGATAAGTACTTTGACATTTGGCATATCCTTCCAGACTCTTGTATCTATCTATTAAGATATCTACATAGACATATTATTAAAAATGAGATTCTACTGCACATTGCTCTTTTGCAATCCGATTTTTCCACATAAGGGGTAAATCAAAGGTACTACACCAAGATATGTAACTGATTTCAACGGAGCCAATTTTGTCAGTGACCTCAAAGTCAAAAAGGCATTCAAAAGCAGATGCCTGGGCTTGAAACCTTAGTCAGACTGACTTGAGGAGATGGAACAGAGGTAACAGAGGGCAACGACACAGTCCTAAGGTAAGATCCAAGGGACAGAGCTTCAGCATTGACTCATGCTATGGAGAGTTTAGGCTTGGACTTCTTCTATATCCCTGCTTGTCCCTTTTAAAGCTGACACATTTTTGCACTGCACCTTGACACTTCGATACATAGGAATATTCATATCTTCTGGACAATCTATAGATTTATACTGTTAAGTCAGAAACAACTAGCTCATAGTCTAGACCTGGCCTAGAGGCAGTTTCGTTAAAATGTAAAACAAAAGAAGATGACTCAATATTTGTGAATTAAGAGATTTCAAAAACAAAACAAAACAAAAACAAACTCTGGATTGCTGACTATTCCTGAAAAGGTCAGAAGAATGGAGGTTGTAATCTTGCAATTCTGTACAATAATCATTAGTTGATGCTTTAGGGCAGAGGTTCCCAGATTCTATTGCACATTACAGTTACCTCGGCAGATTTTGAAATTCCTGATACTCAGCTTGCATCCCAAGCTAATTAAGTCAGAATGTCTGGGAGTGGGAGTCAGGCATTGGTAATTTTTAAAGATGCCTAGGTGAGGCCAGGCGCAGTGGCTCATGCCTGTAATCCCAGCACTTTGGGAGGCCGAGGTGGGTGGATTACCTGAGGTCAGGAGTTTGAGACCTCTGGCCAACATGGTGAAACCCCAACTCTACTAAAAATACAAAAATTGGCCAGGCGTGGTGGCACATGCCTATAATTCCAGCTACTTGGGAGACTGAGGCAGGAGAATCACTTGAACTCGGGAGTCGGAGGTTGCAGTGAGCTGAGATTGCGCCATTGCACTCCAGCCTGGGCAACAGAGTGAGACTTCATCTCAAAAAAAAAAAAAAGATAAAATAAAATAAAATAAATTTTAAAAAAGATGCCCAGGTGATTCTAATGTTCCTCAAAATCTGGGAACCACTGCCTTAGGGTCTTTGAACTCACTATTTTCTCTGCCTGAGAGATCTCCTCTTTCATCCACATGGCTTAAGGTTCATGTTCTACAGGTAACTCACCTTATGTCAGGTATTATTTGTTGCAAAACTGTTGAGGGATGCAGAAAAGCAGTTGCTTTCATTAGATGGGGCTTGTGTTCTCCTGTTTGCCACTGACCATTTAACTCTGCTGAGTTTTATGTTTGACACCTTTAGGAATCTGACCCCAGGTATGACTATTATCCGTAATTGCATCAATAAAAGTCATGGGAAATATTCAGCTACACTTACTGTTGGTTTAAGATGAGATACTCGAATGTTAGGGGAAAAGTAAACGGGTAAAGAACTTCCACAGTCATAATGTATTTGAGTATTTCTTTTGTATTTCTTAGTTACAAAGATGAATTATGACATTATCAGTCTCTCTAATATCAGCTCAGTTTGGTACTCCACATACAACAAATGTAGTGTAATCCATTTAATAAGTTTTTTTTTTCTTTTCTCAGCAAGGGTCTGAACAAGTTCGATAGCACAGCACTGATCAAAAGTGGCAAACGTCATTATCCTTGGCAGGTTACCAGGAGTTCTGCAATTAACGGCAACATGAATAAAACTATTTTATGGACTCCAGAGTAAATGTGGCTTGATGAAGGGAAAACATATTCATCTTGCCACAATTTAACCTAATGTTAGAACTCTTCACATTGAATACATTTTAAGGTTACTGAGAACCGCTGTGGAAAGAAAAGCAAATGAAAACAAGAAATAAAATAAATTGTCACCTAGCAAGCTCCATTTCTATGAGTTCATTATCAAACAGTATTTATTTAGTACCCCTTTGCATAGAGCTTTGAGAAGGGTTCTTAAGGGTGTAAATAAAGAGAAAGAATACTCATCTTTTAGCACTTACATAATGCAGGAAATGAGTCCATGTGACAATTTTGACTATAAACACTATATGGATAAAAACCAGATTAAATTATGAAAAAACAAGGTAATTAATTACTGACAGCCCAAATACAGGTTATGAAACTTACAAGAATCATTGTATAAAGTATTTTTTCCTTTTGAAATGCCGATTGCCTTCAGAATTTGTGTAGTAGGTAAATACAAGTAATTTCAATAAAATATACTTATATTGCAAGATCTGACAATATCTGGAAGAGAGGACTACGACTGTAGGGGGAAGAGGGGGTAATCCCTTTTCTCCCCATCGTAGAGTCATAGTCAACAACCTTCTAACAAAAAACAGGTTAACATAGGAAAAGCCTACAGATTTATTACTATTACATGCTCATGTGTACATGTGTACATGGGAGTCATACAAAATACAAGTGCAAAGAGGGGCCAGAGGGTTGAGGCTTAAATGCCTTCTTCTTAGGAGAAATGGACATGGAGGAATGAATAGGCCCAATGTTCAGCTAATGGCTAGTAAATGATTCTCTTGGCTTATTATGTAGATAAATTCCCTCAGGTAATCTCTCAGAGGTGCCCTTAGAAGAGTTAATGAAAAGTTCTTCATGGTAAGGAATCCCAGTCTCTCGCTTTCTCTGGTGGTTGATATTTCTTGGTTATTTGATGAGATTCCTAGGAAGGTAGTCTTAGGCTATTGCATTTTGTTGTTGTTGTTGTTGGAAAGAAGCCTTCTTAGGTAAGAAGATTCCAATTGATATAGACAGACAGGGAGGTGGGAAAAGGTCAGATAAATACCTTGGTTCTGAAGCTTATTTCTGAAGTCTTTCCATTTTAAAGGCAATCTGTATACAGAAGTACCATATCTGGGGGAATCATTTTCTGTACCCTAACAATATTCTATATCTGAGATCATATAATTCTACAATTCCGCTTTTTTTGTGAGCAATGTATTACTTTACCTAAGGGAAATAAACACATATGTGTATGTGTACCAGTCATCTATTTGTTACCAGATGTACTGCTTGGCCCCTCCTTCTCAGTTCTGTATTGCAGAGGGCTGATCTCTGCAAACATTTATCAGGTTCACCCTGCCAACCAACTTTCAAGTAGTTTCAGAAGGAGGCCTGGCAGGAAATGAGAGTTGGGAAAAAGGGAGTATCTGAGATGTTTCTTCCTCTCTTTCTTTGCTTGGGCTCCATCAGCAGTGGTTTCCCATCCTCCCTTGTGCCAGCTCCATAGGCAGTAGTTGTCCTCAGAAGGCATACATTCATCATAGTCTAACTCTGAGCAGGCAGACTAGAGCTGTCCCCCTTGTCCCTTCAGCCTGATGGGTAGCAGTGACCACTATTGTTAATGTTTGGTTTGCTTATCCAAAACTTGTATAAATACTGACCTAAGGAATTTTCTGACTGTTTTCCTCAGTAACTCTAACTGATAAATATATACAGAGTTTGTGTATATTTATTATAAAGTTAGCCTGGGTGGCATCACCAAAATGGGCATAGTGTTGTCATGAAGAATTAGCCAGTTCTACCTCTTTATGACAAAGCAAAGAAACACTAAACTAAAAGGTAGGATTCAAGATGAGATAGAGTAGTGAAGTACCAAAACAACACATCAGCTCTTTTGTAAAAATGCAGGTTCAAAGATACATATAGAGAGAGGTGATTCTTCAATGTTTTTTAAGTTAAAAAAAGAGTTTTTCTAAATCTCTTTTTAAAGTTTGATGTATTTTTAAATGTCTACATTTATATAAAATGAATGTATGTATGTATATATGTATGCATTTCTCACTTTTATGTTCTGGATACATGTTCAGATTTGTCATATAGGTAAATTGCACCATGGGGATTTGGTGTATGGATTATTTCATCACCCAGGTAATCAATGTAGTATCTGATAGGTAGCTTTCGGATCCTCACCCTCTTTCCACCCTCTGCCCTCAAGTAGGCCCCGGTGTCTGTTGTCCCCTTGTTTGTGTCCATATATACTCAATGCCAAACTTCTTTTATTCTTCCACATTCCCTCACCATCTGATTAATCTGTGAGTTCTATCTATTAAACCTCTCAATTTTTTCCCTTTATCTATCCCTCTGACACTCCATTCATTCAGTGGACTCACTGATACTGATCTCCCTAAAGTGGCATCTTCAACCCATGTTCCACAAGGCTACTAGTGAGTGTTTTCTAAAAGTTAGTTCTGATCGGGAACAAGATAAGGATGCCCATTCTTGCCTCTTCTATTCAAAATAGTACTGGAAGTCCCAGCCAGAGCAATTAGGCAAGATAAAGAAATAATAGGCATCCATTTAAGAAAGGAAGAAGTTAAATAGTCTTTGTTTGCAGACCCCATGATTATTTATATAGAAAACTCTAAAGACTCTAGCAAAAAAACTGTTAAAACTAATACGCAAATTCAGTAAAGTTGCAGGATATAAAATCACCATGTAACAATCAGTAATATTTTCATGCACTAACAATGACCTACACAATAATTTTTTTTTATTTACACTGAAAATTGTAAAACATTGACAAAAGAAAGTGTAGAAGACACAAATAAATGGAAAAATGTCCCATGTTTATAGATTGGAATAATTAATATTGTTAAAATGTTCATACTACCACAAAGCAGTTTATAGATTCAATGCAATTCCGATCCAAATTCCAATGACATTTTTCACAGAATTATAAAAAAATCCTAAAATTCAAATGGAATCACAAAAAAACCCAAATATCCAAAGCAATCTTGAGCCAAATTAACACAGCTGGAGACATCACACTACCTGGCTTCAAAATACACTGCAAAGCTATAATAATCAAAACATTGTGGTACTGGCATAAAACCAGACACATAGACTAATATAAAAGAATAGAGAGCCCAGAATAAATACATGTATTTACAGTCAACTAATTTTACAAAGATGCCAAGAACATGCAATGGGAAAACAGTAGTCTCTTCAATAAGTGGTGCTGTGAAAATATCCACATGCAGAAGATTGAATTTGGTCCCTTATCTCACATCATATAAAAAAAATCAGCTCAATATGGATTAACAACTTAAATGCAAAACCTAAAGCCTAAAACTGTAAAATTACTAGAAGAAAACATAGAGAAAAATACTCATGACATTGGTCTGGGCAATAATATTTTGGATACAACCCCAAAAGCATAAACAATAAAAGCAAAAATAGACAAATGGAATTACATCAAACTAAAAGGTTTCTGCACAGCAAAGAAAATAGTCAACAGAGTGATGAGACAACCTATGGAATAGGAGAAAATATTTGCAAATCACACATCTGATAATGGGTTTATATCTAAATTATAGAAAGTACCCAAACAACTCAAAAGCAAGAAAACAAATAACCTGATTTAAAAATGAGCAAAGGACCTAAACAGACATTTTTGAAAGAAGACATAAAAATGGCCAACAGATAAACAAAAGTTTCTCAACATCACTAATCATTACAGAAATGCAAATCAAGACCATAATGAACCTCTGGTCTGCAGTTCCCAGTGAGATTGATGCAGAAGACAAGTGATTTCTTCATTTCTAGCTGAGGTACCTGGTTCATCTCACTGGGACTGGTTGGACGGTGGGTGTAGCCCACAGAGGGAGAGCCAAAGCAGGGCAGGGCCTCGCCTCACCTGGGAAGTGCAAGGGGTCGGAGTATTTCCCTTTCCTACCCAAGGGAAGCTGTGACACACTATACCTGGAAAAATGTATACTCCCACCCAAATGCTGTGCTTTGCCCATGCTCTCACCAACCGGCAGATCAGGAGATTCCCTCCCATGCCTGGCTCAGCGGGTCCCATGCCCACAGAGCCTTGCTCACTGCTAGTACAGCAGTCTGAGATCGACCTGTGAGGCTGCAGCCCGATGGAGGGAGGGGCATCTGCCAATGCTGAGGTTTGAGTAGGTAAATAACGTGGCCTGGAAGCTCAAACTGGGTGGAGTCCACCATTGCTCAGCAAGGCCTACAGCCTCTATAGGCTCCACCTCTGTGGACAGGGCATAGTTGAACAAAAGGCAGCAGACAACTTCTGCAGACTTAAACGTCCCTGTCTGACAGCTCTGAAGATCGCAGTAGTTCTCCCAACATGGTGTTTGAGCTCTGAGCACAAACAGGCTGCCTCCTCAAGTGGGTCCCTGACCCCATGTAGCCTGACTGGGAGACACCTCCCAGTAGGGGCCGAACAGACACCTCATACAGACAGGTGCTCCTCTGGGGCAAAGCTTCCAGAGGAAGGATCAGGCAGCAATATTTGCTGTTCTGCAGCCTCCACTGGTGATATCCAGGCAAACAGCATCTGGAGTGGACCTTCAGCAAACTCCAACAGACCTGAGACTGAGGGAGCCTGACTGTTAGAAGGAAAACTAACAAACAGAAAGGAATAGCATCGACATCAACAAAAAGGACACCCACACCAAAACTCCATCTGTAGGTCACCAACATCAAAGACCAAAGGTAGATAAAACCACAAAGATGGGTAGAAACCAGAGCAGAAAAGCTGAAAATTCCAAAAACCAGAATGATTCTTCTCCTCCAAAGGATTGCAGCTCCTTGCCACCAACAGAACAAAACTGGACAGAGAATGACTTTGACAAGTTGACAGAAGTAGGCTTCAGAAGGTCAGTAATAACAAACTTCTCCGAGCTAAATGAGCATGTTCTAACTCATTGCAAGGAAGTTAAAAATCTTGAGAAAAGATTAGATGAATGGCTAACTAGAATAAACAGTGTAGAGAAGACCTTAAAGGACCTGATGGAGCTGAAAACCAATGGCATGAGACTTCGAGACGCGTGTACAAGCTTCAATAGCTGATTAGATCAAGCGGAAGAAAGGATATCAGTGATTGAAGATCAAATTAATGAAATAAAGTGAGAAGACAAGATTAGAGAAAAAAGAGTAAAAAGAAATGAACAAAACCTCTAAGAAATATGGGACTATGTAAAAAGACCAAAACTAAGTTTGATTGGTGTACCTGAAAATGATGGAGAGAATGAAAACAAGGTAGAAAACACTCTTCCAGATATTATCCAGGAGAACTTCCCCAACCTAGCAAGGCAGGTCAACATTCGAATTCAGGAAATACAGAGACCACAAACATACTCCTTGAGAAAAGCAAACCCCAGACACATAATTGGCAGATTCACCAAGGCTGAAATGAAGGAAAAAATGTTAAGGGCAGTCAGAGACAAAGGTCAGTTTACCCACAAAGGGAACCCATCAGACTAACAGTGGATCTCCTGGCAGAAACCCTACAAGCCAGATGAGAGTTGGGGCCAATATTCAACATTCTTAAAGAAAAGAATTTTCAACCCAGAATTTCATATCCAGTCAAACTAAGCTTTATAAGTGAAGGAGAAATAAAATCCATTACAGACAAGCAAATGCTGAGAGATTTTGTCACCACCAGGCTGCCTCACAAGAGCTCCTGAAGGAAGCAGTAAACATGGAAAGGAACAACCGGTACCAGCTACTGCAAAAACATACCAAATTGTAGAAACCATCAATGCTATGAAGAAACTGCATCAATTAATGGGCAAAATAACCAGCTATCATCATAATGACAGGATCAAATTCACACATAACAATGTTAACCTTAAATGGAAATAATCTGAATTCCCAATTAAAAGACACAGACTGGCAAATTGGATAAAGAGTCAAGACCCATCAGTGTGCTGTATTCAGGAGACCCATCTCATGTACAGAGACATGCACAGGCTCAAAATAAAGGGATGGAGGAAGATCTACTAAGCAAATGGAAAGCGAAAAAAAAAAAAAAAAAAAAAAAAGCAGGGGTTGCAATCCTAGTCTCTGATAAAACAGACTTTAAACCAACAAGCTCAAAAGAGACAAAGAAGGCCATTACATAATGGTAAAGGGATCAATTGAACAAGAAGAGCTAACTATCCTAAGTATATATGCACCCAATACAGGAGGAACCAAATTCATAAAGCAAGTTCTTAGAGACCTACAAAGAGACTTAGACTCCCACACAATAATAAGGGGAGATTTTAACACTCCACTGTCAATATTAGACAGATTAATGAGATAGAAGGTTAAAAGGATATCCAGGACTTGAACTCAGCTCTGCAGCAAGCAGATCTAGTAGACATCTACAGGACTTTCCACCCCAAATCAAGAGAATATATATTCTTCTCAGCACCACATCACACTTATTCTAAAACTGATCACATAATTGGAAGTAAAATACTCCTCAGCAAATGTAAAAGAACAGAAATCACAACAAACTGTCTCTCAGACCACAGTGCAATCAAATTATAATGCAGGATTAAGAAACTCACTCAAAATACGGAAACTGAACAACCTGCTCCTTAATGACTACTGGGTAAATAATGAAATGAAGGCAGAAATAAAGATATTCTTTAAAGCCAATGAGAACAAAGATACAATGTACCAGAATCTCTGAAAGTGGTATGTAGAGGGAAATTTATAGCACTAAATGCCCACAAGAGAAAGCAGGAGAGATCTAAAATTGACACCCTAACATCACAATTAAAAGAACTAGAGAAGCAAGAGCAAACAAATTCTAAAGCTAGCAGAAGGCAAGAAATAGCTAAGATCAGAGCAGAACTGAGAGATAGAGACACAAAAAGCCCCTCAAAAAATCAATGAACCCGGGAGGTGTTTTTTCAAAAAGATTGACAAAATCGATACACCACTAGCAAGACTAATAAAGAAGAAAAGAGACAAGAATTAAATAGATGCAATAAAAAATGATAAAGGGGTATCAGCACCAATCCCACAGAAATACAAACTACCATCAGAAAATACTGTAAACACTTCTACACAAATAAACTAGAAAATCTAGGAGAAATGGATAAATTACTGGACATATACACCATCCCAAGACTAAACCAGGAAGAAGTGGAAACTCTGAATAGACCAATAACAGGTTCTGAAATTGAGGCAATAATTAATAGCCTACCAAACAAAAAAAGAGCAGGACCAGATGGAATCACAGCTGAATCCTACCAGAGGTATGAAGACGAGCTGGTACCATTCCTTCTGAAATTATTCCAATCAAAAAAAAAAAAAAAAAAGAAGGAACCCTCCCTCCCTCCCTAACTCATTTTATGAGGCCAGCATCATCTTGATACCAAAGCCTGGCAGAGACACAACAAAAAAAGAGAATTTTAGGCCAATATCCCTGATGAACATCGATGCAAAAATCCTCAATACAATACTGGTAAATTGAATTCAGCAGCACATCAAAAAGCTTATCCACCACAATCAAGTTAGCTTCATCTCTGGGATGCAAGGCTGGTTCAACATACACAAATCAATAAATGTAATCCATCACATAAACAGAACCAATGACAAAAACCACATGATTATCTCAGTAGATGCAGAAAAGGCCTATGACAAAATTCAACAGCCCTTCACGTTAAAAACTCTCAATAAACTGGGTATTGATGGAATGTATCTCAAAATAATAAGAGCTATTTATAAACCCACAGCCAATATCATACTAAATGAGCAAAAACTGGAAGCAATCCCTTTGAAAACTGGCACAAGACAAACATTCCCTCTCTCACCACTCCTATTCAACATAGTGTTGGAAGTTCTGGCTAGGGCTATCAGGCAAGACAAAGAAATAAAGGGTATTCAGTTAGGAAAAGAGGAAGTCAAATTGTCCCTGTTTGCAGATGACATAATTGTATATTTAGAAAACCCCATCATCTCAGCCCAAAATCTCCTTAAGCTGATAAGCAACCGCAGCAAAGTCTCAGGATACAAAATCAATGTGCAAAAATCACAAGCACTCCTATACACCAATAACAAACAGATCCAAATAATGAGTGAACTCCCATTCACAATTGCTTCAAAGAGAATAAAATACCTAGGAATTCAACTTATAAGGGATGTGAAGGACCTCTTCAAGGAGAACTACAAAACACTGCTCAATGAATTAAAAGAGGACAGAAACAAATGGAAGAACATTTCATGCTCATGGATAGGAAGAATCAATATTGTGAAAATGGCCATACTGCCCAAGGTAATTTATAGATTCAATGCCATCCCCATCAAGCTACCAATGATTTATTCACAGAATTGGAAAAAACTACTTTAAAGTTCATATGGAGCCAAAAGAGAGCCTGCAGAGCCAAGACAATCCTAAGCCAAAGGAACAAAGCTGCAGGAGTCACGCTACCTGACTTCAAACTATACTACAAGGCTATGGCAACCAAAACAGCATGGTACTAGTACCAAAGCAGATATATAGACAAACAGAACAGAACAGAGGCCTTGGAAATAACACCATACATCTACAAGCATCTGATCTTTGACAAACCTCACAAAAACAAGCAATAGGGAAAGGATTCCCTACTTAATAAATGGTGCTGGGAAAACTGGCTAGCCATATGTAGAAAGCTGAAAATGGGTCCCTTCCTTACACCTTATACAAAAATTAACTCAAAGTGGATTAAAAACTTAAATGTAATACCTAAAACTGCAAAAACCCTAGAAGAAAACCTAGGCAATACCATTCAGGACATAGGCATGGGCAAAGACTTCCTGAGTAAAACATCAAAAGCAATGGCAACAAAAGTCAAAACAGACAAATGGGATCTAATTAAACTAAAGAACTTCTGTGCAGCAAAAGAAACTATCATCAGAGTGAACAGGCAACCTACAGAATGGGAGAAAATTTTTGCAATCTGCCCATCTGACAAAGGGCTAATATCCAGAATCTACAAAGAACTTAAACAAATTTACAAGAAAAAATAAACAACCTCATCAAAAATTGGGCAAAGGATATGAACAGATATTTTTCAAAAGCAGACATTTATGCAGCCAACAGACACATGAAAAAATGTTCATCATCACTGGTCATCAGAGAAATGCAAATCAAAACCACACTGAGATATCATCTCACGCCAGTTAGAAATGCGATCATTAAAAAGTCAGGAAACAAGAGATGCTAGAGAGGATGTGGAGAAATAGAAATGCTTTTACACTGTTGGTAGGAGCGTAAATTAGTTCAACCATTGTGGAAGACAGTATGGCGATTCCTCAAGGATCTAGACCTAGAAACACCATTTGACCCAGCAATCCCATTTCTGAGTATATACCCAAAGGATTATCATGCTACTATAAAGACACATGCACACGTATGTTTATTGTGGCACTATTCACAATAGCAAAAACTTGGAACCAACCCAATGTCCATCAGTGATAGACTGGATTAAGAAAATGTGGCACATATACACCATGGAATACTATGCAGCCATAAAAAAGGATGAGTTCATGTCCTTTGCAGGGATATGGATGAAGCTGGAAACCATCATTCTCACCAAACTATCACAAGGACAGAAAACCAAACACTGCATGTTCTCATTCATAGGTGGGAATGGAATAATGAGAACACATGGACACAAGGTGGGGAACATCACACACTGGGGCCTGTTGGGGCTTGGGGGTTGGGAGAGGGATAGCATTAAGAGAAATACCTGATGTAAATGACGAGTTGATGGGTGCAGCAAACCAAAATGGCACATGTATACCTATGTAACAAATCTGCACATTGTGCACATGTACCCTAGAACTTAAAGTATATATATGTATAAAAACCCAACAAGCTAAACCAACCAACCAAACAAAAAAATCCATATAAACAGTCCTACAAACTTGTACTTTTCACTGGCGTTAAAATAGAAACATCAGATACATGTCAATCGAAAGAAAAATATCAAGTAAAGAGTATTAAGAAATTAAATAATTGATGAAATTAAAAAACATAATGAGCTATCACCTCACACCTGTCAAGGTGGCTATTATCCATAAGTCAAATGATAATAAGTATTGTCAAGGATGTGGAGAAAAGGGAATCCTTACACACATTTGGTAAGAATGTAAATTAGTACAGCCATTATGGAAAACAGTATGGAGGTGCCACAAAACTTTAAAAATAGAACTACCACATGATCCAGCATCACACTACTGGGTATATGTCCAAAGGAAATGAAATCAGTATGTCAAAGAGATACCCATAATCCCATGTCCATTGCAACATTATTCAGTGACGCCAAGATATGGAACAAATCTGAATGTCCATCAGTGGATAAATGGACAAAGAAAATGTGATATACACACACTATAGAATATTATTCAACCTTAATAAAGAAGCAAATCTTGTCATTTTCAGCAACATGAATGAAACTGGAGGACATTTTGTTAAGTGAAATAAACCAGAACAAAAAGACAAATATTGCATGATTTCATTTATATGTGGAATTTTAATTTTAAACTAGAAAGTAGAATTGTGATTACCAGGGGCTGGGGATGGGAGGTTGGATTGGAGATGTAGTGGTTAAAAAACACAGCATTTCTATTAGATAGGAGAAATAAATTCAAGAGATCTACATACAATATAGTGACTATAGTTACTAACAATGTATTATATACTTGAAAATTGCTAAAAGGGTAGATTTTAAGTGTTTTTACCACAAAAATGGTAAGTATGTGAGGTCATACATATGTTAACTAGTGTTGAGTTAGCCATTTCACAATGTATACATATTTTGAAACATCTTGTTGTATATAATATATAAAATTCTTGTCAATTAAAAATATTAAAAAACAATTAATATTATTTTTTACAATTCCGCTCACATGAATACATAACCCCTTTCAATGAAATCCATTTTTTATACAATAAAATTTAAATTACTTTGCATATCACATAAGGTCCTTTAAGATCTGTCTCTTACTCGTCTCTTAGCCTTATTTCTCTTTTCTTACCACTCTATCTTCTTTTCCAGCGCAGTTCTCCTGAACTATTTGCAATTCTTCAAATAAGTTCTGCAATTTCTGCCTTTGCAGGTGTGGACTGTCTCCCCATTCTTTTTGATCATGAGAAAGCCTTACTCATCTTTCAAAATTCAATTTGCTTCTCGACTCTCTAGGAAGTCTTTCCTGGCCTTCATAAGTAGAAGGAAACACTCTTTGGGCTTCTAGCGTATCTTCCATTGCAACTATTGCCCTTACGCAACTACTGTTGTTATTGGTTTGCATATGTTTCTCTCATGACACTAGTCTCTACCTACCATTCTTTCCCCAGCTTGAGCTCATTGTCTAGTACATAGTAGGCCTTTGCTATATTTTTACTAATGCAGTGAATAAGAGTTTTCAGACTTACAGTAACATTTACTTTGATGTGCATTTCCACCGAGCATCTATAAGGTCCCCCTCAGTGAGGGAAGAAAAGTTTTCCAGGCTGTTGATTCAGTTATTTCTCATGTGCTTCTCTGGAGCACACTGATGCCCCAGATGTGATTTCACTCTAGGGCACCCTTTGCCACCTACCCATTTGTTTATCCTCTCTACTTCTAGAAGTTCAAAAGATGAAGAGAAATACCTGCTGTGGCATACAAAGTTTTAAGAAAAGAAGACAGTTCTGTGTATGTGTGTGTACATGCACGTGTTGCTCTGTAACTTATCCTTTACATACAGTGTCATTTCACAGTCAAATGCCTTGGACATAGAAAACTCCCAACAGTTCGTGATTGAATGACTGATCTCTCCCACTGCATCTTTCTGTATACCCAGACCTGAAGCCACACCAGAAAGCAGAGCATTCTCACAAGAGCCATAGACTTTTAATCCTCCAATCCTGTACCTCCATATTGTTGCCTCAGCCTGAAACATCCTTTCTTGTATTCTCTACTCACTTCTCAATCAGAGCTAAAATCAAATGCCATCACTTCTGTGTGTTTTTGATCCATCAAACAGAATAAACAGCTTATTATTTCTCCTCCTCCTAACTTGCTGGGCACCTGCTTTCCTTATTCCAGAACTTGGTGTGCTGTTTGGCACATGACTATACCTAACAAATATTTGTAGAAATAAATTAAATTGAAATAAGTGAATAATAAAAGAATTCACCTATGAAATATTTTTGAGCGAGTAAATATTTCAGATTGCGTGAAGATACTGAGAAGCTGGATAGGCTCTCAGCAAATCTGTGAAGTATCAAAACCTGAAGATGGCACCTTCAAGCTTCAGTTCCCACCACTTCTTTGCTGCTCACTCCTAGCCTCATATGGCAGTGTTAGGTCTCAACCTCCCAGAGCCTTGCTAAAGTGCTTGGTAATAAATGCTTAATGTATAATCCTTCCAAGAATAGTTCATTTTAACTGGAAACTTTTGAAGGACATTTAAACAGAAAAGAACCCAAGGAATAAGTAATGGTGGAACTACAAACACCTTGCTGATTGGTAGGGGAGGGACAGTGAATCAGTGGTGAGCTTTCAGAATATCCCTCAAGCATAAAACTCCAGCAGCTTTTTGTCTGAGATGACTTTCTCTGGACTTGAATGCAAACAAAACAAATCTTTCTTAAAACAAAATGTTAAGGGAACTATGCAACAGTTAAATTGTAATCCCTGTCAAAAATCACTAGCGTTTTCTTCAGAATAGAAAGCAATGCTTAGAATAACTTAAGCATTGAAAGTAGATTCCTATTATTTTAATCAACCATTATTGATGGGGAAATGAATAGAAGCCAGGAGGTACCCCCAACATGAAGAAAGCTATCAGGTGGACATTATTAGTTTCTCTCTGACTTTGTTCCATTACACAGCTGCTTTGCTGATCTCCCAAAGGAGTACTAAAACTGAAGGCATGAGTAGAGAATTGCTGATATTTATCAGGTAGGAGCAAGTTAAAATGGAAAGAAGGCAAAGTCAAAGTAGTAAAACATGAAGAGCTTTCCCCAGACATAATTTCTTCCAGGAAATGTAACATATAACACACTTGAAAACCTTATCTCATTAACCTCTACTGGATTTTTTGGTGGTTTTGTAAATGCCTGCAGTTTTAAACTGATAAGTGTGTCAGAATACATTAGTGGCCTTATGGAACAATTAGCGCTGTAGACTCGATTCTTTAGTATTCACCTTAGAAAATAGCCATTGGCCAAGTCAAGGCTAAGACAAGACTGTGGAAAACAGATAGGGAAAGTGGTTGAACTAAGCAAGAGGCAGGTTTAATTATTCTGCTTCTATGGGTTGTCAGGAAAGATTAAATCCTCTGATCTTTTATGTCCAATAGCAGTTTCTTCTTAGACACTTGCTTTGTGGTTGCCTCATCAAGTTTTTTTTTTTATCTTCTATGTATACAAATCAGAGAAATGAGACAGAACATTGACAAGTGTATTACTCCCATCATCATCTGATTTAGGAAAAACAATGAAGAACTCAAAACTCACTTTGGTGGGATCCAATCTTCCCATTAAGCATCGCCTCCCACATCTAAGATCTCCTTTAAAGATTTGAGTAGTGTGCTTTCTTAGTATCATAGATGTCCTGAAGAAAAAACTGGAAACACAAGAGTATCACCACCTCTCAGAGTAATAAGGCTAAAAGTCCATGGGGGAAGAAATGAATGGATTAGAATAAGATTTCAGACTGCAGAAAAATGGTGGGCAGAGATTACAGGAGCCACATAACAAGTATCCTGGAATTCAGTGAGTTACACAGTCACTCTGCTAAGAATGAATTAACCAAAATACAAATTTGGAAAGCCATTATGACTTATAAACCACAATGTATGTGTAACACCAAAAACTCTTGCTTTGTCACTGGTTTTGTTGTCAGCAAACTTCACGACTCTTGTCCTTTTCATGTGTTTGCAGCTAAAGCTTGGGTAGAAACGCACATTCCTGCAAAGTCTGTTAATTAATATAAGTGGAGGCCAGGTGCGGTGGCTCACACCTGTAATTCCAACACTTTGGGAGGCCGAGGTGGGTGAATCACCTGAGGTCAGGAGTTTGAGACCAGACTGGCCAACACGGTGAAACCCCATTTCTACTAAAAATACAAAAAATTAGCCGGCATGATAGCAGGCTCCTGTAACCCCAGCTACTTGGGAGGCTGAGGTAGGAGAATCACTTGAACCCAGGAGGCAGAGATTACAGTCAGCCAAGATCGTGCCACTGCACTCCAGCCTGGGCGACCAGCGAAACTCCATCTAAAAAGCAAAAGCAAAAACAAAAACAAAAAAATAAATAAAATAAATAATAATATAAGTGGAATCTCTCAAAAAATAATTTTTAAAAAAGACCTCAGCAAAAACAAAGATTAGCAAGCATTTATCCTGCTAAAAGGAAAAATAAAATAATAAAAATTACTATCCCATTGTGACTAACATATCAAATCAAACATCTTTCTTGAACATGAGACAAACATTTACTCATCATTGTCATCTAAGCAGATAGCTGAATGGCCTGAATAAGATTTAGATTTTATGATCAGTACTTGTTTTACATAACAGAAGAAATAAAAGCTTTTCTAAATTCACTAGCAGTTCCTGCTACTTTCCTTAGATTTCCTATTGAAGAAAATTAAACATATTTAAATAGATGACTAGAATTTCTGAATGTCATTGTTACTCTTTTTGAATACTCAATAAATTATAATCTCCTGGTGGGGAGTAAACATTGCTCCAATATTTTGCCTAGACAGCCCTTTATAAGCGGTTTGACAATAGTAAAGGTTGGAAAACAGTGCTTTCCAGTTTATTGGAATGGCTCAAACACTCAGCTTCAATCTGAACTGAATCAACCAATATTTCTTTTTTCTAATGAAAAGAAAAAGGTTTTCTGATTTTTGCTGTTGTCTGAATTCTTCTGCTTGCTGTCTGACTAGTTTATGAGTGAAAGGATTGGCCAGTACAAGTGAGAGAAACAAAAGTGGGCACGAAATTGTTGCCCAGCAAACCTCAGCAAGGCTGAAAAAGGAATGCTTTTACCCTTATCCTACAGCTGCCACAGGAGCAATATGTGTTTGTGGTATGTTGGGGGTGGGGGCCACAAAGAAAATAAACCAACTTAAAAAAAAAATCGAGAAAGTACTTAAGGTTAAGAGTCCTCCAGGCTGTGTGGATCCTGGAGGACTCTGAAATATGTTCTTTGGATGCCTGAAGACAAGCTCTATAAACACCGTTGGTACTGAGGCTACAGCGGGCTCACTATAGAAGACTTCTCACAGCAGGCATTAGCAGAGCATGTTTGCAATGGTGCAGCATTTTGCAGGTTCATGATATAGCTGGCAGGAGCAGAGCAATAGATACACAGATGATCAATCATCATACTCTCTATATGAAGCATGAACTCTGTATGTGTTCAAAACTGAACTTCAAGAAACCGAAGACAAATAGGATGAGAATTTTAATATTTAAATTCTCATTGCTGATGTGAGAAAAATGACTTGCAATATGGAGTAGTGTTAGAGGTGGAAGCAGAGAAGTATCCAGGGTCCACTGACATAAAAAATATATGTTATGCTGTGAATGCTTAGGATAGTATTAAGTGCTGTCGGAATTGGAGACCAATGTGCACAACTGAAAACAAAAACCACTAAATTGTGAACATTACAAATTAGTTTGGAGACGTTCTCTTTCATAGAGCTATTCCTGCTGTCCTCCCATGACTGCCCCTAGGGTGATGCCATATCAGCAGAACTGCCGATGTTACCATCCCTCACTCCTGCCTTCATTTGACTCTGGTAGATATAAGAGGGTAGAAAGAAGGGTGCAGCAGTCCCCTTTGGGTAGGGAGAGGAGAGTGCATTGTTAATGAACAAAAGATATTCCTTTTCCTAAGTTCCCTAGGCAAGGGGGTAAAGTGAGGGGGTCAGGGAAGGGGTAAGGGAGGCTCCAAGATAATCACTCCCACAGATGTGGAAAGACTGATGTTTATCCAGCAGTCTGCATGTCTGCTTAATCCCTGGAACTTGCTTGTAGTCAGGTTTCCATCAGCACTCAAGAGATGGTATGGGATGGGTGGCCACATATGAAGACGGCCAGAGTTGGCTCTCTAAAGTTCCTGGTGCTCCAGAGGTACAGAAGATGAGATTCACCAATGCTTGGAGGTTCTAAGGCTGGAAAGTTGCTGAAGGTGCATGTGATGGGGAAGTGCCATAGAGAATGGCAAAGAGACATGGAGAATAGAGGAAGCAGGCAAGATGCTGCCAGCTGGGGATTAGTTAGCAGATGCAGACTAACTTTTCAAGGGGCTACGAATCCCCAGGAACACTGTTAGGAGTAAGGCAGTTAATTGCAGTGCTGATTAATTGGCCAAATGCTGTTAGGAGTAAGGCAATTAATTGCAGGGCAATTAATTGGCCAAAGCCACTCTTCCTATACAAAGCCCGTGGATGACAAGTGGATCAGGCTATGGCCAATCAAGGAGACAAGTAATACATATCCAGGCGCAGTATATCAGTTAGAAATGCTATTGGGGCTGGGTGAGGTAGGTCACGCCTGTAATCCCAGCACTTTGGGAGACTTAGGAGGGCTGATCACGAGGTCCGGAGACTGAGACCATCCTGGCCAAATAGTGAAACCCTGTCTCTACTAAAAATACAGAAAATCAGCTGGGCGTGGTGACACTTACCTGTAGTCCCAGCTACTCAAGAGGCTGAGGCAAGAGAATCGCTTGAACCCGGGAGGTGGAGGTTGCAGTGAGCCAAGATTGCACCACTGCACTCCAGAGCGGGGGTAACAGAGAGACACGGGGTCTCAAAAAAAAAAAAAAAAAAAAAGGAAAAAAAAAAAAAAAAAGAAATGCTTTATTTAGCTGCAAGTAATGCAAAGCCTACTTTTCAGTGGCCTTAACAAATAGAGATTTATTTTTCTCATATAACAAGATGTCTGGTGTGAAGTTGCTATTGCCCTTGGTTCCATATCTCAATGGTTCTGAAATTCTCTCAGCCTTTCCCTCCAGTGACTGTCTTAACCCCAGGTATCAGGTGCATACTGAAGGAAGGAAGAAGTCTGGGGATAGGAGAGAACAGCAAAGTGTATTATTTATATCAGGAAAATAAAAGTGTTCTCAGAATCCATATAACAAGCTTTTGCTTATTTCTCATTAGCCAATTAGGTCACCTAGGTACCATAGCTACAAGAGAACCAGGGTAGTTTTGGGATTCTTTAACCTTTATAGCAAAGGAATAGCTTTCCAATAGCATCTGAGATTCATAGTCATGTTAAAGAAGGCTAACTCTCAATTCTCTTGTTCTGTGGCTCTGCCCTAAGCAGTGGAGACAGAGGTGAGGGTAAGTGGAGAGGTGAGAGGAGAGGGTAAGCCCAACACCTCACTCACCCACCAAGACTCTAGATGCATGTATTTGGCCTGTGCTGACTGCAGACAGGAGACGGTGATGGGGAGAGGAGGAAAAATGTCTTTAAACTGCATATTAAAATGAATAAGACAGAGTCTCAATGAGCTAAAATGAGACTGTTCTACTAATTGAAAGAGATGAAAAAGGAAATAGAATTGGATGAGGATTGTTAAGGGAATCTTCCATCAGCTGGAAAGAAGGCTTTGACTGGGTACACTTCGTATCAGTTATTAGTAGAATAATATCCTTTTATTCCCATGCAACTAACAAATTCAGACTTCTGCCTAAGTAAGTTATACTGAAGTTAACTGTTTTTTATTAATAAATAGAGGATCCCAGTGGGTAGATTCAGGGCTTCTTAGCTACATTTCTTTTGTTTTATAAAGTTCTGAGCTGAATGGTTCACTTAATAAGACATGCCACATAAAAATACACATAATTGATTTTTGTAAGATCCTCAGATGGGTTGCTAAATAATCAAATGCATGCTTTATAAAGTCGTGTATTAACACAGCCTGGTTCTCTTTGGGAATATTGTGTATTTTATATGCGATAGACTAAACATTATTGCCAATTCATCAGTTTTCTCAAACTAACTTCAGAGGAGTTGTTCCCACTTACATCCTCTCCCCCATCCAACAAGTCCAACATATTATTTAACTGTATAGTATTCAGTCATTGCCAACTGTGATATTAACATATCTTTGCATATCCTTCTTATAAGAGGTAGATACACTCTTTCAAGTGTAAATTCCTACTCTATAAGAAGTTGCTTTCCATTTTTCAGATCTGCTCCAGTTAATTGGAGGCAGAGAGCACTGGGCTTGTCATGTAGCCCACAGAAACTTTAGACACTTCTCATATTCTAAAGGTGAAATAAGCTGATTTGATCGTGAATAGTTGAGATTCCTGATACTCAACTCCACAAATATTTATAGAGTTTTATCTACCTGCAGACACTGTGTTATGTGCCATAGAAACACAAAAGAAGATATGCCCTGTCCTTGAGAAACTCAAAATTTAGCTCTGAATGTACTATTAGCAGCATAAGCTAACATCCACTATGAGTTGTGATAAGTACTATGAGAAAAATAATTACAAAGGTCTAAGGAAACACAATTGAAGGAGTCACTATATCTGTGTAAACTGCATTGTTCATTTACGAAAGAAAAAATCAATGAAAGGAATTCATCAAGATCTCAAAGTCAGTGCAATTCTACTCTGTATTAGAGAGAGCAGTGTGTCCTTCTAAGTATGAAA
Source organism: Papio anubis (assembly GCF_008728515.1). Lineage (NCBI taxonomy): Eukaryota > Metazoa > Chordata > Mammalia > Primates > Cercopithecidae > Papio > Papio anubis. The sequence goes on along the minus strand of NC_044988.1, from coordinate 37,039,621 downwards.
GGAAAAAAAAAATCACTTCTCACCCAACTCAAGGAAAGATTCACAACCTAAGTGCTGGCTGCCTCTGCAGAAACCTGCAGAGATATTTTCTTATACTGCATCAGGTATAGCAGAAGGAAACAGCTGGAAGCTGAGGGACAAATATCAGGAGCCCTGGCGTGATTGAAAAGAATTGCCAAGTGCAGGACGTACATTCCTCCTCCACCCAGCAGTGTCTCTTTTCACTGTTATGTGCTAAGTCTTAAAATAAAAAATAATAACAGTTATCATTTAGGGAGTGTCCCTATGTCACTTGTATGTGTCTGGCACTGTAAAATGGAATTGATGTATATTATTTCCAAATTTCATAACAATTCCACTATAAATAGACATTATTACCTCTATTTTACAGATGAGGAAACCATAGAATAGAGAGAAAATTATCCACAAGTGGAGAATTCAAGAGGTGAATTCAGTTTTACCTAACATAAGTGCCTATACTCTTCCCACTGTGCCAGGCAGACAGGAGCGTCATTGATGCTTCAATTTAAGAGCGAGGAAAGGCATTCTTCCCCGGGCCTCTTGATAGCTATCCATAGAAATTTACATGAAGTGGCCCCTCCTCTCTTGTTGTTTGGATCTGGATGTCTTAGGCCAAGGGTAAAACCAGTGTTAGAGTTCAAAAACTGTTCCAGAATGGCAAATATTCTTCTTTCCATTGCTGCCGATTGATTTTTTCCCTCTAAAGTCTGATTTTGATTTTGCTAGTAAATATTGTTTCTATCTTCACCCTCACCAGCAAACACAGCTGGTTTGGGCTGTCAGAGATTCAAAGAACCTTCTGCAATAATTTAAACTATATGAAAACAATTAGAATGAAAAGGGGAAAGAATGTTTAAATAGATAACATCTTAAAATACAGGTTTGACATTGCTTACATTTGTCAGAAGCCAACGAGCATTTAAAAAGACTTGGTATTTTTAGTGTGGTTCTTATGCAGTTCTTCTAAATAGAAATGTCCAAAGTGAATGATGAAGTCAACAAAGTGAATATTCAATTTCTGCATTTTCCAGTAGTTTACAACAAAAAGCAGGTCTTCAAGTCTACTTTGCTGCCAATTGACCTCAACCAGGACCTTTCTCTGAGTTTCGAGTATAATATGAAAGTCTAGACTAGATGATTGAATTCTAGTTCTAACATTCTTTGTTTGTATTTATAAAGCATGGAGTCACTATTTTTAAGTACAGTTATTCTGTTTCCTCTAAACACATGCTTCTTATAGCTTTTTATGTACCCTGGGAGAGTAAAGCTTTGTACCAAAGGGGAAATAAAGCCACAGGCTACACATGAGACAGATTTCTGGGAGAATCAATTTAACCCAACAATTTTCAAGGCAAAGAATTCTAAACATATCTTTATTAAGGTATAATTGAAATATAATACGTTGCACTTATTTCAAGTGTATAATTTTTAAAGATTTGACAAATGTGTACATCTGTGAAACAATCCCTACAAGGTAGTGAATGTATTCATTACTCCCCCAAAGTTTTCTCATGCCCTTGGAGTTCCTCCCTCATCCTTCACTACCCATCCCCACTGAACCGCTGTCACTCTAGATTAGTTTGCATTTCCTAGAATTTCATGTAAATGAACTCATACAGTATGCATACTTTTTTGTCTAGCTTTTTTCACTTAGAGAAATTATTCTGAAGGCTATTCATGTTGCTACATGTGGCAATAAGTCATTCTTTTTTATTGCTGAATAGTAGTCCATTATATGGACATACTGCCATGTGTTGATCTATTCATCTGTCGATAGGTCCTTGGTTGTTTTGGGATCCTGGATTTTTTTCCATGCTCACCTCTAAGTGAAGTTAGCCTCCTTTGGCAGGGAAGTTGCTGGTTTTTATGGATTTCCCAGTGATGGTGGAACTGCCATGGCTACGGAGTTGGAGGTGGTATAATTGAGGGATGGAGTAACCCAGGTTATAACATCACAGAGTCACACAGTTTTTACCTGGGGTTCAGTAACTTTTCTTGAATAAATTCATCTCAATTTGTTGTATGCCTGTAGTTCTAAAATGGTTGTTTTTTTTTTTAACAGTCTTTTCCGGTTTTATTCTCTCTCATTGAGGAGGAGATTTGCCAAGCTATTTACTTTGCCATTCCAGAAACCCCCTGATTTTTATTTTAGTGCAATTTTTCTGAAGAGCAATATAGTCTCTACTTTTCAGAAAAGTTATATCAAATAAGGAAATAGAATGTGTATCCACATAACTCAAATTCAAGACAAAGACAAAGGCAGTGCCGCCATAAGCAGCCATTGAGTTCTGCAGGTGTTTAAAAGAGAGAAGTATCACTCCTCCTGGAAAGGTTTAGGAAAAACATCAAGGGAGTGGACAGCATTTGAGTGAGCCTTAAAGGGTTGACAGGATTTCAACAGGTGTTGAAAGCCTGAGCATAGTAGTTGCAGGAGTAATTATGTTGATCCAGGATTTTTCTTTTTTCTTCCTATTTTAAATATTAAAAGTAGTAAATGAATACATTTTCATTGCAAAAATATTTAAACAATACAGGTGGTAATGTTAAAGCATCACTATTTCCCTGTCTCCTGACCTCTTCCCCTCAGCTTCATCCCTTTCCTTTCCCCACCCGATTTCTAGGCCTTTTCCCATGTACTGAAATACATATGTATGTAACAGTGAATCTCTGAAAACATAGACTGAAGTGAGTTCGTCTGTATTTAGATCAATAAACATAATATTTATAGGCCTGGGTCTATGTTAAAACACAGATGAGCATTTGTAAAAATGATTTGACTGGGGGCACCTGCCTAGTATCACCAGATGAAAAATAGTTTATTCCTTGAGTAAATCTAAGCAAGCTACTCAGTAGCTATGAACTTCAGTTTATTTATCTATTGAGATAGGCTATTCTAAGCTGTGGTGACAAATAATCCCCCAGAATTTCCAAGGTTTAATACAACAATACCTGGCTTCTCAAGCCAGGCAAGATAGTGTATGTCTGTAGTCCCAGCAAGTTGGGAGGCTGAGGTGGGAGGATCCCTTTAGCCTGGGAGTTTGAGGCTGCCGGGAGTCACAATTATGCCACTGTACCCCAGCATGGGCAAAGGAGCAAGACTCTGTCTCCTATCTCTAAATAACCAAATATATAATTAAAAATAATTTCTCACTCCCATAAAGTCCAATGCTCTTCTAGGCAACTTTTTTTCTGGCAAAAGAGTCCTTCCCTTTTAGCTTAGCAGACTTCTGGGAGAGACAGACAGAGACAGAGACAGAGAGAGAAAGAGAGAAGATTGTATAATACATTCTAAGGTCAGGCCTGGAAGTGAGGTACCCCATTTCTGCCTACTCCATTGAATATAACTCAGAAGCAAATAGGCTCAAGGAGGGCTAGCAAATCAGTCTTTTTGCATTTCCAAGGAAAGTACAAAATAAGTTAGTGAATTTGTAGTATTGTCTCTGCCACAGGTTTCCTCATCTCTGAGATGTACAGTCAACTAGATGATGATCACAGCCTTCCCAATGCTGCTCTTTTATGAATATTAGGTTCAGTGAGAGAATCTGACTTCACTTTGGCATTCAGGAGGATTGAGTCTATTTTAGCCCTGTAATCCAGTTGTCTTTACGTTGTGTGTCATACCAAGGTAAGAGACCAAGTCACATTTTTTCTTTCAAAATTCTTTCCAAAATTTCAGAAAGTCATGGAAAACATAGAAACAAAAAAAATCATTATTTAACTTCCAGGCAATGAGATATCATTAAAAGTCAAAATTTCTGAATTTAAATCCTGACTGTGCTATTAATAATGAATGATGTTGGGAAAACCACTTTAGCCTCCCTAGACTATTTTTCCACTATTTTTCCACTTACTAAATAAAAGTAATAATTATGACCAATTCACTGGGAATGAAGATTAAATGTCAGAGTACATGCAAAGTTGCTTTGTAAATTATAAAAACCTAGACAATTTTAAAAACAGACAAGAAGAGAGAAAGACAGAGAGAACACAAGAAGGCAAGCAAATAAGAGAGAAGAGAGGGTTAGAATTATAGGATTTGTGGGAAAAGTTCTAAGAAATTCATGATGCAGAAGGGAATCAGAGTTGGGGTTGGAGACCACTGAAGCAGTTCCATAGGGAAAACAGATAGAATCAGAAGTTTAAAGAGGGGAAGGAAAACTGTAGAGTGAGGTATGGAGGGGAGAAGAAAGAATAAGAAGATGCCAGGTGTAGGGGCTCATGCCTGTAATCCCAGCCCTTTGGGAGGCCAAGATGGGAAGACTGCTTAACTGCTGGAGTTGAAGACCAGCCTGGACAACAGAGTGACATTCTGTCTCTTAAAAAATTAAAAATTAAAAAGTAGCCAAGTGGCCAGGCACAGTGACTCATGCCTGTAATCCCAGAACTTTGGGAGACCAAGGCGGGCTGATCACCTGAAGTCAGGAGTTCAAGACCAGCCTGGGCAACGTGGCAAAATCCTGTCTCTACTAAAAATACAAAAATTAGCCAGGCATGGTGGTTTGCACCTGTCGTACCAGCTACTTGAAAGGCTAAGGCAAGAGAATCACTTGAACCCAGGAGGCAGAGGTTGCAGTGAACCAAGATCACACCACTACTCCAGCCTGGATGACGCAGTGATACTTCATCAAAAAAAACAAAACAAAACAAAAACAAAAACAAAAAACAAAACAGGTAGGCAAGCTTGGTGTCGTGTGCCTGTAGCCCCAGCTACTCTGGAGGCTGAGGTGAGAGGATCTCTTGAGCCCTGGAGGTCAAGGCTGCAATGAGCAATGATCATACCACTGAACTCCAGCCTGGGCAACAGAGCAAACACTGTGTCTCAAAGGAAAATAAAGAACGAGAAAAGAATGAGTTGGGACAGTGTGAGTAACTGTAGAAAGCAATGTTTTATATAACCAAAGTGCTATTGTCCATGTATGTTTGTACATTGTCTGATATTAGTATATTTTTATTAAGTAAATTCCCAGCTTTATTGTAAACCCTAATGTTTTGGTAATTGTCAATTCAGTTTACTGAGCTAGGCAGGTAATAGAAGCTTAAACTCTGATCCCTGTCTCTATGTGTCCCCATAATATGGTTTGGCTCTGTCCCCACTCAAACCTTGTGTTGAAATGTAATCCCCAGGGTTGGGGGAGGGACATGGTGGGAGGTGACTGGATCACGGGTGCAGACTTCCCTCTTGCTGTTCCCATGATAGTGGATGAGTTCTCACGAGATCTGGTTGTTTGAAAGTGTGTAGCCCTCCCCGCTTCACACACTCTCTCTCCTGCTGCCTTGTGAAGACATGCTGTTTCCCCCTTCACCTTCTGCCATGACTGTAAGTTTCCTGAGGTTTCCCCAGCCATGCCTCCTGTATAGCCTACAGAACTGTGAGACAATTAAGCCTCTTTTCTTCATAAATTACCTGGTCTCAGTTTTTTATAACAGTATAAGAAAAGACTAATACACCTCACTTCTTCAGTTACTTTCTGTTTTGCTGACTCAGTTTCCAAAAATACCTTGTAAAGTAGAGTCATCACAGAAGCTTCTCTTGGTCCACAGGACAACACATACCTGGGTCCTGATGAACAGATGTTCTGGAAATAACTCTTTTATCTGACTCTTCCTAGAAAGGTCCTTTGGAGATAGGAAAGTGAGGTAATTCATCTGGCAGCCAGTAAAGAGAGTGCTATTATTTAATTTTTCTTTAACTTAGTCACAAACCAGCACACAAAGAACAATTATTTTTAACAATATAAGTCATGTTGCTGAAGGCTCTAGGAAGAGGAGGCATTTTTAATTTCTCACATTCTACATAATTAGTAGAGAAAGCATAAGAGAAAGCTTAGTATAGCTCCCCTCCCCCAGAATACCCCATGATAACCTCAATATCATTGTTGAAGCTTGATCTATTTGCAGTGATCTTCAAATAGACGTCCATAGAAAAAGTTGGGAAATGGGATGTGTTGGGTAGTTACAATGAGTACTGGCATTTAGGGATTCAAAGGAAGAGGAGGGAGGGGTGAGGGATGAGAAGCATCCTAAAATGCTCAGGACAATACAATACAATAAAGAATTATCCTTTTTAGTTATCAATCAAACATTGATGAATAATATCAAAAAAGCTACCCATTTGGGATATCCATAAGGCAGATGCTAAGAATTTATTAACAGCTTTCCTAGGAATCAGATATCCAATTTAGGACTAGCTTTTCAGTGGAATATCAATTGTCAGAAATGCAATGCCATTTGTGTATACTTCCTTCTTGAGTCTGGAGGAAGAATGGAAGCAAATTTCTGGAAACTGTAAAGCACAATAATATAAATAAAAATAGCCATAAATACATATACAGAGTCCGTGAATGGGCTCCTTTCTTGTGTGTGTGTCAGTACTATAGCAGAAATAATTATACTTTGGTGCTTGCCAAGATTTTTAATGTAGTAACAGTTGCAAGTCATTCTCTTAAATTAATAGAATTCTGAGGAACAAACAAATACCGCTAAACATCATGAAAATGGTTCTCATTATTTTACATATTTTCTCTCTGTATCTGTGTGTCTCAAAAGGATTCTGAAAGTTTCACCAGGGGCAGGAGTTCAGCACTTCAATACGAGTGTTTTTAAAAATGTTGGAAAATTCATAAATTAATTTGCCAACTAAACTATGTAATCAGATCCTGATTTATTCTTCTAGAGCACAGCTAATAGGCTGCTTTTTACTTTTCTTTTTAGAAACAGGCAAAAAGACCTGTCACAAATCTAAGAAGAGTTTTGCCAATATTTAGATCTTGATTGAGGTTGAAATCTCAATCCTCGCTCATGTTATGTAGGATTATAAAGATAGGCAGAAATGGTCATTAAAAAGTGTAATTTAAAAATATATGTATTTCCTTTTCTAGTAAAGGCTTTGCAAATGCAATCCTGCTTCCAACTCCCAGAAATCTAGCTATTTATTCTAGCCAGTGTATCATTCAAAAGATTAGACTAGACTTGTTTTCTTATAACAAACACCAACTGGTTATCTCAGTCCCTCCGCCACTCAAACCTTAGTGGACTTCATTGGCTTTGATATTTGTTAGCTTTGTAGGAGATGGACAGTCCTGGTATCCTTTCTGTCCCCATGAACACAGCTAACTATGCTGCAGAAGGTAGAGACAATTCAGAACCTTCACAACATTTCAACAAAAAGATGAATTCATGCAGTGAAACAGAAATTAGGCTCTACTGAAATCTTTGCACATTCTCAACATAATTTTATATTTAGTTAATATTTGATAAATATTTCAAATACAGAGTAATCTGAGTTTTAATTCAGGATAAGCGCCATTGCAACAAGAGCATCTTTTGGTTTAGTTTAGGTGCAGAATCAGTTCATAGACTACTAACTTCACCAACAAATAGATTTCATACCTACTTCTGACAAATAATGTACATCTCTACCAAGGTCCATTCTGCTTACCAAGTATAGATACTCCTCTTCGAATATATCTTTACAAAACTCCACTTCTGTCATGTAAAGTAGCAATTAGTAGCTCTCTGTGTTACACAGAATGTCATGTGTTCACTGACAGACAATGGACAAGTCACAAGGAGATAAAACATTAGTATTATTTCAATACCTTAGCCATGCTTGTCATTTACTTTGTACTATGATACTGTACTGGCAATTGGGAATATGTTGGAATCAAATTCTTAGTGCTAGAAGGAATGTCAGAGATCAACTGGACCATTTGCTTTGCTGTATAGATATGGAAATTGAGGTCCAATGAGGTAAAGTGACTTGATCAAGACCATCCAAAGTGATAGAAGTCCATCATAAAATTGCAACTTTAAAAAATACCTTTCTTTTTTTTCTGGGGGAAAAAACCCTCAACAACTAACAGTTTTAACATTTATTACCACTAAAATGTTATTTGTTGGTGGATTTTGGTATAGAGACTTAAGATAACATAGAGGATGCATTTCAAACACTTAGCTTATTCCTATTATATCTGTTGCAACTGAGCTGATTTTGCTAGTTGGTCTCATATGAGAAACTGTAAACATTTTCATATGGTGATCAGATTCTAAGATTCTTTCTCTTATTAAAACTTGATCTTTTCCAAAGCCTCATACCTAAGATTCAAGCTATGAGAACTCTTCCTGACCATTATATAAGTCAAATTAAAATCTCCCTGATCTGATATTCCTTCGTATTTTCCCCTATCTGCCACATATTGTAAAGAAATGATGACACATTAATGTTGAAGAGGAGAGATATTGTTTGTTCAGATCAGGCATCTCACCTATGCATCTGTAATATATTTCTTAGGTCACGGGCTTAAACTATTCAAAGTTTAAGGAATTGAAGCATATGTGCCTTCTCAGGTGGTTAATGCTGCTTACAAATTAAAGGAGATCATATTTCTGTGGACCACGATAGTGACTGGTGGGAGAAGCAAGTCTATTGCAGGAGGGTGCTTATTTTAGGGGCATCGTTACCATAACTCTTTTAATGAAAATAAAGTTATTATGTTGAGATGAGTTCAAAGATAAACCCTTCCCACTGGCAGCCCAATGGAATTTCACGACTTTTTTGACCTGAGCCACCAATATTATGGCTTCTAGCCATACCCTCTGTTTTGGTCTGAGTGTACAGGTGGCAATATGACAAATAAAACAGTTGGGGCACAGGTTAAAATGCCAGTGGCAGAATTTGAGCCACTGTAACCTAGGGAGTTGAGTAATCATAACGGGACCGCAGCATCTGTGAATTCAGACCCACGGCATTATTCCAGGAAATGGGAATCCACATTACCTCCCTAGAATGATAATTCTATCTTTTCCTCGTAGATTTCTCACTTGTGGGTGGATTTTCCACTTGTAAGGTTGATCCAGCAAATTCTATGGCAATGACAGACAGAATGTGGAGGTCATTCATTCTGAGGTCAGTTGACCTGGGAAAGTAACATAATGAATACCACTCTTAATTATAGCCATTTTCTCAATTTACATTAAAGCAATGGATCCATTATCTCAACAATTTATGTCTTATCTCATTAGCCTACTATTAGATAAATAATATCTCTCATGCTCATGTTCAATAGCTGCAATGTCATTCAATAAACTAGTTGGACATAAATTCTAGCAGTACTCAATTTCCTGTAGGGATTTATTATTGAAATGGATCTCAACGTTGAATATCTTGTAAACATCACTAATTGTCCTCTTATTAATAAAATGATTTTGTTAATCTTCAGAGTTTTGCTTTACTAGTTCATGAAAGGACACTTGACTTAGTGCCACAGTTTAAAAAGGAAGTAATTGTTGATGTAGTCTCAAAAAACAGGAGTACGTAGGTTTCGTTTGCTTTGTGTTGTGTCTTAGCGCACTGCCATGGAGCTTGGGGGAAATGCTCCTAGAGAATGATTGGGATGCTGTTCCTTGGGGTTGCTTCACACAGAAATGTTTTGAAATCTGAAATTCTACTTTGCCATTTTCACGAGTTATTTAAAGCATTCCTTCTGCACACTTGAGAACGATGAAGATTTGAGGGTGCCAAGAACTAGCTTTAGACTGACTGGGAGTGAATTCTTGTTTTGGAGTCCATGTATCTTCCTACCAACATCACATTCTCTTGAGGAATGCTAAGAAACAATGTGGATTTTAGAGATTTTTCACGTTGCCTTTTTATTTTCTTAAAGATCATGTTTGATTTCATTTTTCTTTCATTTTGCAAAATGCTTTTCCTTTTTTAATTTTCTGCTTTTGAATTCTCTGGAATTAATAAAAACTTCACCCCCCTACCACCCCCCCACGGCACCCCCGCACACACACACTCTGTATTGTTGGGTTTGCTATGACAATAGAGAAGAAGGTAAGATCTCCTCCAGTCAGTAAGCTGACAGGCTGGCAATTGTTACCAAAATCAGAAAATATTTCTAGCCAGGTATATGTCTCCATGAAAATCTCTCTGTTTATATTGCCCCTCTGATGTTAGCTCCTAACATGATCCCTTTATCTGTGTACATAAGAATTATTTTTAGATGGATCTCATTCTGTTTACACAGTATCCTTTGCTGTCTGCCTTCTTTATCTAGCTAATGGCAGATGTTTACCTACTTGCAAGGAATATTTCTCTAAGGAAACATTAGGAATGGGAAAAGAATCCCTGTCTCTTTAGCCCTGAATACTCAGGACTTTCTCTTTTTTTGATATGTACCACGGCATATACATTTTAATGAATCCCAAACTGCATTCAAAGAGGGGTTTACATGTCACCAATTATTTTGAATGAGGGTTTTTCTCTCCCATTTGAATGTTAAATCATCATCTGTGTTTCCACATCTGTGGAAAATGCAGCTATAATTATTGTAAATAATATATTTTCCTAAGTATGAATTTGCAATGTGGTCAGTTTTGTTGACTGTTTTCTTTGTTTTCCTTTTTTCTCCAGCAGCTCAAAAACATCAATTGTCTTACTGTGGGTGTTTTCTGAAGTACAGTCACAAAGAAAGATTGTGAATATGACAATGTTGTGCTTTATATTTTTTATCTTGTGTTGACTTCCATATCAAAACTGCTAAGTTGGGAAGACAAAGGATGCCTCCCCAACTGCAGGCAACACAAAGCTCTTTTGTATTCTGACTCTTCTCTTTCTCTTACATCAACATCAATAAGTATTTTGTGGGAGAGACTGAAACGTCAGTCTTTCCGGGGAGCAATCAAGTCCAGTTTATTCTTTGTTCTGTAATTAAAGCTTGTTTCTGTGAGAAAAGTAAACCAATACCCCAGCAGTGGAGGATAAACTACGATGCTATTTTTAATCTACAGCGAACCTTTCAACAGTGTGAACCCTTTGAGACTTGCTACAGTTTTGCATTCTTGAGCCAATAGAAAAAGATTCAGGGAAGACAATAGTAGGTAGTCTAAAGGTATCAAAATTGTGTGTCTTATTTTAAACACTTGTGTTGAAACAAACAGCACTACAAAGGAGCTAGAAGAAAGTGGAGGATTTAATGAATGTGCTGCAGTCCTTTAAAATGCAGATGCAGTTCTTTCATTCCCCAAGGAAATACCAATCCCAATCCCAATGCCTGACTTTACTACAGATTTGAAAATACTAAAAAAATGAATTATTAGGCAGAAAGGGAGAAGAGCTTAACATTGCTAATTAATCGGTACTTCTCTTCAAGTCCCATGGTAAGGGGTCCCCTAGAGTCAGCTCCCTCCTCAGCTCCCAGCTGACTGCCATGCTGTGTTGTTGGGCCACCCTTGTCCTCAGAACCTCTTCCCTGGGTCTCAGCCTCCTCTTCCTGTTTTTGTCCCCTAGCTCCTTTCTCAAGAAAAGAAAACAATCTTAACATCACAATAATCTCATCAATTCAGAAAAGCAAACTTTCAGTTTCTAATACCAGCTAGGGTAAGAGATTCCTCCATTCAACTCCTCTCTTCTATTATTTGATTATTTGTATAACACAAGGTACACTAAAAAGATTTCCTAAACCAAAGTACGGGCTTTTCCCAAAAATAATGTTGAGTCAAACCTATGAAGTTTTAAATAAAAATATTTTGAACAGGTAATTCCTTTATCCTCAGGTTTTGGGTCCCCAAAAGTACTTTCTCATTATAAGTTGCTCTGCTCTTACACAGAAAATGTATTTATACGACGTGAAGATTTGTGAAGGATTTCCCAGGAAAAACACCACCCTCAACCCTTGTTTAATATATCAATCCTCTATTCCAGCACCAGCCAATCAGCACTATCCACTCAGCACTATCCAATCAGCACTAGCCAATTAACACTAGCCAATCAGCACTATGCACTCAGCACTAGCCAATCAGCACTAGCCAATCAGTACTAGCCAATCAGTATAGAATGCAAGCTAGAAATGTGACCCACGAATAAAATTTAAAATTTTCTCCTGGCCACATTAACAAAAGTAAAAGGAAAGAAGTGAAATTGATTTTATTAAAATATTTTTATCTAATCTAATATAGCCCCCAAATTATCATTTTAACATGTACTAAATATTAAAACACTATTTCCTTTTTTAATAAAAGCTGTGAAATTCATGCATATTGTGCATTGTGCATGTACAGCACATCTCATTTCTTTTTTTTGTGACGGAATCTTGCTCTGTCACCCAGGCTGGAGTGCAGTGGTGTGATCTCAGCTCACTGTAAACTCCGCCTCCCAGGTTCACACCATTCTCCTGCCTCAGCCTCCCGAGTAGCTGGGATTACAGGCGCCCACCACCACGCCTGGTTTTTTTTTTTTTTTTTTTTTTTTGTATTTTTTAGTAGAGATGGGGTTTCACTGTGTTAGCCAGGATGGTCTCAATCTCCTGACCTCATGATCCACCTGCCTCGGCCTCCCAAAGTGCTGGAATTACAGGCTTGAGCCACCAGGTCCAGCCACAGCACATCTCATTTCTGATCAGCTACATTTCAATTGCTCAATAGCCACGCAACGTTTGTGGCTGCTGCACTGAACAGCACAGCTCTACACTTAATGACATGTCAGTATTTCCTTTATACCAGTGGAGAGACTGAATACTCAGATGGACAATGCCTGGCCATATATGACAATAAACTCCGATCCACATAAGAAGCCCAGCAAGCTAAACCCACACCCTCTGCAGCAACTGGTCCAGAAAGGTCAAGACTTGGTCAATAACTGACAGTTTCTATCTCTCTGTCTCCAACTCCCTCCTTCCAACTCAGGCTCAATCAGAGAAAGTCCAGTACGCTCCCTAATCAAACACAGGAGATGTCCTTTTTCTAGCTAGTACCTTGGCTTCCCATGTTAACAAACTCCAATCAGAGTGCACCTGGGGCCTTCCCTTTACTATACAGCTTTCCCACTCCCCTGCCTGCCTGTCAGTCTTTGTCAAACACAAATGCTGGCAACTGACTGCATGCTGTAGCAAGCTCTAAATAAATAGCCTTTGCTTGCTATCATGTGGGTGGTATTGGGCTATTTCCACAGGATTAAAACATCACTTAAATTTGAGAATCCATGTCTTTGCTATTGTGAGTAATGCTGCGATGAACACATACATGCTCGTATCTTTATGTGAGGAGAGTTTAAATTCCTTTGAGTAGATACCCAGTAATGGGGTTGCTGAGTCAAATGGTAGCTCTGTTTTAAGTTCTTTGTGAAATCACCAAACTGCTTTCCCCAATGGCTGAACTAATTTACATTTCCACCAGCAGCATCTAAACATTCCCTTTTTTCCCCACAACCTCACCAGCATCTGTTATTTTCTGACTTTTTAATAACAGCCATTGTGGCTGGTGTGAGATAATATCTCATTGTGGTTTTGATTTGCATTTCTCTAATAATTAATAATGCGAGCTCCATGCGGAGGGTGCTCTTGACTAAGGCAGTGTTGGAGTTGAGCAACTGCATTTTCCTGGAGGCACACACACCAAGGCTTTTTCAACAAATCACTTTCAGGTAGGGGCAGACAGATGTTCATCAAGATGAAGGCAGAATGTGGCATGCTGCTAGTAGGGACCTGAGAAAACGGCCCTTCCTCACCCCTGCTCAGAGGACAAACGCCTTCCAATATGGAGAGAAAAACGGGTTTGATATTCCTGGATTTTTCACAATCCACTTCCCACTCTGTTGCCTGGGCCTGAAGAGACATTTTAAAGCCCTCTGATCACACTGGCTGGTGGCTGAGGTTTCTAGGAGGAGCAGGCAAGATGTCTGCCTAACATGTGGGATTAGCACTTCATTTTTGGCTAAAACTAAAGTGGAGAGAAAACCCAAAGAAAGGCCATTTCTGTGGCTGCACAAACAATAGAGTAATATGTATAAATGTTACCAAGAAAATCTGCAGAATGTTTGCAAGCCTAACAGTGTAAATGTTATTTTTAAGACTCAAAAGAAATTTAATCAAGGCAAATGGAAAAAGATGTTTTTCAGAGTTAAGTAAAAATATGTCCGTTTCTTGCTAAAAATTTTCAAGAAAACGTTTCCCAAATAATGACTTTCGGCTTAGAATTCTGACCCATTAAAACTGATTTAAAATGAAAATGAAGAGGCCTTTGAGTTCCAAAATTGCCATTCAGTGGAAAGACTTTAGTTTAGAAAAATGTAAAATGAAATCCATTTTCACTGCTAAGCTAAGAAAATCATGAGGCTTTCTAGAAAAAACACATCTGATTATTTGCAAGGCATTTAGGATCTGAGTGTTCAAGGTTCCCTGTTGCTGTATTTTCCACATTGTAGACACACCTTAACATAGAGAACCTTGGGGATTTGAAAGAGCCTAAATCCCTCTCCACAGTTCATCAACCCCTACTCCTGCAATAACTAGTTATCTGGCATTCTCCCACCCAATCTCTTTCAAAATTGTATATGAAATGCACAATTTCTCAGATTCTATTTAAAAAAATTCCCTCTGAATATAGCCCTGCTTTGAGATATTATTGCACAGTGAGACTGTGCCATTCCTGCCCTCTAACAGATTTACAATGCGAATATTATCCAAAGAGGAAAATTACATCACCTTACTATGAAGATGAGCTTTAGTTCATCAATCACTAATTGAGAAACTTAGCCAAATATTAATATAAATGTCCTATCTCTGTTGGACAGGACACAGAGCAGCGGTTTTGATTTGGTCATAACTTCCATCGCCCGTGAGCCTTGATGTCTGCTATCTTGCCCATGCAGCAAGGGTCTTATCTAGGATGTGAATTTCACTGGAAAGCAGGCTGTCTTGAAAAGAAGTGAAGGGATGAGAAAGAAAAACTAGACTCAGAGGACTAACGGCATTTTCATTCATGAACAGTTCAGATTAACTCATAAACAACAGAAACATTTTCACAGCCAGACAATGGCGCTCTGTCTGCTGTCAACATTCCTCATGCTTTGGAAGAAGCCTGCCCAGCCAGGGTGACCTCTTGCCATAGCAGTGTGGCTATTCAGGCTGGTTCCAGGATGCAGTGCTTGTCCCTGTGTAACTACATATGCTGCTTGACATTAGGGTGCCATTGGAGACCTTTTTTTTTTTTTTTTTTTGAGACAGTCTCGCTCTGTCGCCCCAGGCTGGAGTGCAGTGGCGCAATCTCTGCTCACTGCAGGCTGCGCCTCCCGGGTTGACATCATTCTCCTGCCTCAGCCTCCTGAGTAGCTGGGACTACAGGCGCCCGC
The DNA here is from genome assembly GCF_008728515.1 of Papio anubis. Lineage (NCBI taxonomy): Eukaryota > Metazoa > Chordata > Mammalia > Primates > Cercopithecidae > Papio > Papio anubis. The sequence continues at coordinate 37,024,473 of NC_044988.1, read as the reverse complement.
CACTACGCCCGGCTAATTTTTTGTATTTTTCAGTAGAGACGGGGTTTCACTGTGTTAGCCAGGATGGTCTCGATCTTCTGACCTCGTGATCCACCCGCCTCAGCCTCCCACAGTGCTGGGATTGCAGGCGTGAGCCACCGCACCCGGCCTGGAGACATTTATTAAAAGTAATTTCCAGCAGAGCACAGTGGCTCATGCCTGTAACCTCAGCACTTTGGGAGGCCGAGGCAGGAGGATCATGAGGTCAGGAGTTTGAGACCAGCCTAGCCAACATGGTGAAACCCCGTCTCTACTAAAAAAATACAAAAATATTAGCTGGGTATGGTGGCAGGCACCTATAATCCCAGCTACTTGGGAGGCTGAGGCAGGAGAATAGTTTGAACCCAGGGGGCGGAGGTTGCAGTGAGCCGAGATCGCACCATTGCACTCCAGCCTGGGTGACAGTGTGAAACTCCATCTCAAAACAAACAAACAAACAAACAAACAAAAAAGTAATTTCCTCTTTTTTCTGTTTTAGACTTCCGGTGTTTGTTGTTGATATTTATTGAGATAGAAACACTATTTGCCTGGCGCGGTGGCTTATGCGTGTGATCCCAGCACTTTGGGAGGCGGAGGCAGGAGGATCACCTGAGGTCAGGAGTTCGAGAATAGCCTGGCCAACATGGTGACACCCCAACTCTACTAAAAATACAGAAATTATCTGGGTGTGGTGGCCTGTGCCTGTAATCCCAGCTACTCAGGAGGCTAAGGCAAGAGAATTGCTTGATCCAGGGAGGCAGAGGTTGCAGTGAGCTGATATCATGGCCCTGCACTCCAGCCTGGGCGACAAAGGGGGACTCAGTCTCACAAAAAAAAAAAAAAAAAAAAGAAAGAAGGAAAGAAAGAAAAAGAAAAGCACTGTCACAAAGTAACAAAGAGATAACCGATTAAGGGAAGTCCCTCCCTACTTCCTTCTATACACATAATGGAAGAGGTCCTAGCTGTGCCTTCTCCCATGTGGCCCTGCAGTGAGGAGCCATAGACAAACTTCTCTATCCCTCCCCTCACTCCTCGCCGTTGCCCATTGCCTCCTCTCTGACCAGAATCATCCTTGGAAGGTGGACAGTCTAAGGGCCTCCAGAACCATATAGTGTGATTTGAAAGCTTCCAGAGGTTAAGGCTATTATGATGTCCCTTTGGTGTCATATATAGGTGCTCCATAACCATTGCTGATGACCTCAGTGGCATTGAATCGGCCATTGGTGATGTGTCACTCAAGACCTCAGGGATTTGGCTTCAAACCTCTTGCACTGGAAGTCCTCTGATAACATACCCATCTTTCCTACTAGATTATAAGTAGCTAAGAATGTGTGTATATATTCTTAGCTGGTCTTTTATTCCGAGCCATTTTTATGTATTAACTTAAATTAATTCTCACTATTACCTATTTGTAATAAGTACTATGGCTATTTCATTTTACAGATGAAGAAACTGAGGCAGAGTGGTTAAGAAAGTTGCCCAAGATTTCACACCTACTGGTGGCCAAGCCAAATTTCAAACCCAGCAGTTTGGCCCCAGATTTGAAGGTCTTCACCACTCATATACAATATTGCTTCCTGAGACAAGCATTTTCCTACATTTTCCTTATCTCTGTGTTTCTAGCATCTGGTACAAGGCCTGGAATGTAAGAACGGTAAATAAATGCTTGTCACATGGGGACATGGGGGATGACTTGAAGGCAGAGTCCATATGCAATATTCATCACGCGGGGTATAGATGCTCAGCTGACATTATCCTTGAGGTGTACTAAGTGAGACATCCTCTCACAGGCTGACCCTGGTGTCGTCTCTTTTATTCCAATCTGGGCTCCTCCTTCTTACCAGTCTAGTCCTTCCTGGGATTATCAATAAAGCAAAGGTGATAACAACATTGTGATCCTATCTCTACCTTCTAATCTTTTCCTCATTCATACTAACTTATCTCTTCCAGTCCCTCTTTCTGTTTCAAAATGAAATTTGAAAACTCTATGTATTAAACAATGAAAAAAAAAAAAAAAACACAATCAGCTCTGCATACTAAATTCTACAGCAAAGGGGCTGATACAGGAAAGTCTTCCTTGAGGAGGTTAGTTTAACTTTACTCTGATCCAATCTTCAGGAATGTCATTGGTTAACGAAGTCATTGTAGTAATGGTGCAATCTTATTCCAGACCTAATCCCCACCCAGTGGGACAAGTCAGTTCCTTTTGCCTCATAACATTCTTACTTCATCGAACTAAAATGTTTTCTATCCACTCTGGTATACCTATTTTGGAAAGCAATTGAAGCAGAAGAAATAGGCACATACCTTCTATATGTTCCTGAAACATGATTGAGTGCTAACAGTTTCAACATTGGGAAAGCAATGTTCCACTTCCTGAAGTGGATACTCAGATTGTCTGGCGGTCAAGCACTGTTTCCTAATCAGAAGACTATTATGGAAGGAAGCTGGGGGGCATTAACTGAGCCTTGGGCTTCCTCACAGATCAACAAGTGAATCCTGAGCATCTCGTAGAGTCTAGAGGTGAGGATACAGCAATGACTAAGACAAGCCTCTTGCTTCAAGGAGCTCATAGACTATCAGAGGAGACAGACACTCTTTCTCAATGTGTTACTGACTGTAATAGAGTCTATGCAACATGAATAAACACACACAAGACTAGCTACATAATTTGCAGGGTCCAGGGCAGAATGAACAGGTGGGTTCCCTTGTTCATAAATTGTTAAGAATTTTAAAATGTGTTAAATCAAATGCAGGGCCCTTGGGTTACACAAGCATGAAGCAAGCCCTGCATACATAAAAGAAGTAATGGGATCAGGGTGTGGGACACTGAAAAGGCTTCAAAAGAAAGTTAAGTGAATGTGGTTCTTGTAGGATGACTAGGAGTTGGCACATGAAGAAGTGGGGAAGGACATTGTGAGCAAGAAGAGAGAGCCTACAAAGTAAGAAAGCAGGGTTTGTGAGAGCAGGTTGTCAGTCTATGTGAGGATGACAAACTGTGTGGCCAGTGTGTAGTGTCTTAGACTGAAGGATGCCAGGTGACATATCTACAGAGGGAAGCTGAGGTCAAGGTGTCAGAGGCTTGGTGAAATGAAACTGTAAAAGAACAAGGCCAACTGTAGTTCAATTATAGTTTCACCTCTTTCTGCCTGTGAGCTCCTGGGTAAATGACAACATCCCTGAGCTTCAGCTTTTTTCATCTGACAATTGGGGCATTCTAGTCTTGGCTCAGCCATTAGCCCACAGCTAATGAATCTGTGAGACTTTAAATACGTCACTTTCCCTCTCTGAGCCTCACTTTCTTCAAATGTAAAATGAGAGACATGGGCTAGATGAGTGGTTTTCAAACTGGGCTCTGAGAAAGTGCCTTAAAGGATATGGAAGAGATGATGAGGACAAGATGAAAGGCCAGCAGATTTCAGTCCTTCTTGCCATCAGACTTACACTAGAGCAACTTCATTTTTATCAGTGTTATATGGGTATGTGTGTGAATATATGTTTATATCAATACATGAACATATGCACATGTATATATGTATATATGATATGTATTATATATAATATATGCTTTGTGTATACTATGTATTTATGTGCATATACATGTTGTTATATGACAAATATATGCTAAATTGTAATGTGTATAATATATTACAACACATAAGTACTATGTACATATTATTTATGCAGAAAAGTATCCGAGTTTTCACATCTGTAAAAATGAGGATATTAATAATCCCTAATTTGTATGATACTATAAAGATTAAACATCTAAAATATATGTAATGTACTTTAAAAGTGCCAGGCACAGAGTAAGCATTTTTAATTCTTAGCTGTTACTTTTTTTTGAGCCAGAAGTTAACCAAGAAGACAGTCCCTACCTTCCCTAGGTACTGGGAAGACAGCAGTGAACAAAAGACGCACACACTGCGGGTGTGTGGGTGCTCAGTGTATTTGCTGAATATATGAATGGACAGGGTCTTCAACCCCTTTGCACTAGTTTCTAGGCTAAGGTTTGCGATACAAAGATAAACAAAACAAACATGGGTATGGCCCTTGTGGGTATTATGCATATAAACTCACAACTGAGGATCAATTGGAATTATTGCTAAGTGCTTTATTAGAATTGCAGATTACATTTAGTTTGAAGAAATAGTTTCCATCCTGCTAACAGTTTAAAACCTCCAGGAGTGAATAGTCCTATTTGTCAAAGTTGTAAATTGCCACATTTTTCTAATAGGCGGGGAGTTAGGCAGAGACTGTGGGAATGAGAGAGGTCTCATCAGGTAGCAGGATCAACTTTGCTAAGTCTTTGGGCAACTGGAAATAGAAAGTAAGAATGCTTCTGTTCTGCGTAATGACTTTTCCCTAACAGGCTATGTTGCCTTTATTTCTTCTATGGCCACTGTGGTAAGTGAAGGGGGAAAAAGAGATGGGCCCTGTCCTCAAGGAACTTACCATTAATTGGAAAAGACAGGATCAAGACACATTGATAAAATAACGGCAAGGACCTCTCTCTACCCACTGCTGTCATTAGCAAAGATATTCCCAAGGGAACAATGTGACTTGATTGGACTGGACTTGCTCTGGAAAGGTTTAAGAAACTTGAGTTTACAGCAGAGATGGGAGAAGAGATTCTGAGGTGTCTGAAAATGGGCTTGGGGCAATTAGTCAAATGGCAAGGCTTCTTTTGGGGGCAAGGGCATAAACAGATGCTAGAGTGAGGCAGGTGCTAGGGGGGAGAAACGAGCAGAGATCACATCAGAAAACCAGTAATTTCAGAGCAACTGAACAAATTCGCAAATGCAGCCATGGACACTTCCTGTTCCTCAGACTGCTGAGTATTTTCACAGCAACCAGCATTTGTGTGAACCCACGAGGCCTCACTGTGTAACTATATCCATTTGTCAATATCTATGCTGCAGTAATCATTTAAGCCTACAAGGGTAAGGAGAAGTAACACCAAGGCTCCCAGGGCAGCTGTAATTCACCCACATTGCTCATATGTGTTCATTTGGCTTCTAAATAGATTGCTTATTTTATGGCATGTGCAGGATGTAAGAGTTTTCTTAGAATTAGTTTAAATTGTCCTTAATCGGAAATATGTCATGCAACAGTCTTTTTCTCCAGATGAGTATTTTACTCAGTAGCACACAGCCTGTGTCATTAAACTCAAAATTAAAGAACATGAAACAATTAACATTTTTCATTCCTACTGGTTCTATTTTGCCCTGCCTACATTTGGGGGAAGGGGAATACTTTAGGTTCTCAGGGAATCATTTGAGTAATGATATCATTCTAACAATTTGAAATTCTTATCTTCTTTAAACCATGTAATTGTGTACTTAACAAGGTGGGAGAAAATGTCTTTTCACTCACTATTTTTTCCCAATGCAGTGACTGTGATGAAAATGAGATAGTAGAGATTTATGTCTGCTGGCTTGGCAGTCATTTTATATTTACTTGGACTAAGAGATTGAAATCAAATCGGAGGCTCCCTATCCAGGAATGTAAAATTTGTTATCTAAATAACTATATGTGAGCAAATCAGATATGGATAAGATGTTTCCATTATCATCATGTGTGTGAGCTCTGATTCATGAGGTCCTAGTTTTATCTACACTGGTTGTATCAAAGCTTCTCTTTTTGATTTTCTGTATTTGCTACAGTTGGGCAGGAAATTCTGCTGTTGTTAGCTTCTCCACTAGTAACAACAAAGGAAAAATTTAATAAAAGGAACTATGGGAATACATTTTATGTGTAGTCTTGGTTAAGAGACAAAGCCATTGCTTGATAAGGAATTACAAAGAAGAAGTGCAAAGAATTCATAGAAGCAGCAGGAGTTTATTTTGTTCATACTATATAAGCCTCAAACTCCAAAATGCCAAACTGGGGGGACCATTTATATTTCCATTTTTTCTGAGCCTGTTGTTGACTTATTACTAACAATCTTAGCTTTCGGTTTACAAGTAGAAAAAAAAAACCTATAGAATGCAAATCTATTTTTGTCCTACAACTTTATAAACTCTATTTGACTATATTTAACTTTGCAAACAGAAAAATGTGTATCTACCAATAGTCGCAGTATCTGTCAGGGTCTTGTTCACAAGCCTACATCTGATTTTGGTTTCTTAAACAAAGAAAAGAATTTTTATTTCAGAAGGAACATAGCAAACATAAAGATCTTTTAAAGGGAACAGCCTGGCAGAGACACCCTTGCCACTGTTGCAGAGCCCACCTGCCACTGGTTACTCTCACACAGCTACCATGAACAAACCCTCCTCCTCCTTTTGTTAAGAAACTCAAAGTCCCAGGTAGGACGATGCAGCTGGTAGACACCAAGTTTTATGACTGCTTGTGCCCTGCTTTGAAGCCATGGAAAGGAGGAAAAGTTTTTCTTTTTAGAGTCCATAATCAAAGCAAAGACACTATATTCTTACAGTACTGTATCAGTAGGAACTATCTCTCAGATGAGAAAAGGAATTGCATACTAGAGTCTTCCTAAATGACACAGGTCCTCTATTACCTCTTTATTATTGACTTTATTTTAAAATAACAGATTATTAACATATTGATATATTTTAAAAACATAACATTCAACAATTCTGTGTTCCTGGTATTATGCCTGACAGTAAACCTCTCAAGGCTCATTTTCTATTTAATGGGAAGATAAAATTTGAGGTAGAAGATGGGCATGGTGGTATGTGCTTGTAGTCCCAGCTACTCTGGAGGCTGAGGCAGGAGGATAACTTGAACCCAGGAGTTTGAGAGCAGCCTGGGCATTAAATTCTATCTCAAAAAAAGGGAGGGAGTTTTCATATTTAACTTTCAGATCTATTAGCACTTTAAAATGTGTAATTCCCCCTTTTAAATCCTAACTCCATGAACAGCATATTCATTTCAAAATAGAGTACTATATCCAGAATGCTGAAGAAACCTTGTAGGGATGGCTTCCCAAAAGCCATTATCAGCTCCTTTTCCCCTGAATATTTCAATATGGAGACTGGACATACATATACTCTCTAAGCCCTTTTTGCAGAGAGAAATTTGTTTGTAACCAACTGCCAGCTCATCATATGTAGACAGAATCAGGGAACCTTCTAAGTAAGTTTTGGTTTTCTGAAATTAAAGTATAGGTGCAACCAAAGCAACACTCCTTACTTTCCTCTACTTTCTACCCTTGAGTACATTACGATACCTAGAACTGAAGTGAAAGGCCAGCCTTAAGGAAAAAGCAAAAAAAAAAAAAAAAAAAAAAAAAAAAAAAAAAAAAACAGGATAGAAGTTGGTCCTGACATCTCATGTCTGACATTGTTGGGTCCATAACAATCAACATCCAGACTCAGACTTCTTGCTCCTTTTCTTTGGGTCCTTAAGTCAAGTTTGCTGTGACTTGCAGTTGAAAGTTTTCTTCAGTAATATGATGGTTTTAACAATTCACATCCATTCATAACTGAACACTTCAAATAACAATACTTCTACTATTTACTGAGTGTCAACTTTGGAATAGCACCATGGGAAGTGAAGTGTAATCCACACTGTCAAGGAGAAAAATAGTATACATAAAGAGATATGTAACTAATATAATTTGGTAAAAACTAAAATAAAGTTATGTTCACTGAGATATGAGAACAACACAGATTAGGATGTATTTAATTTTTATCTTTATTCGGCAAAATGAAATAATCTGATAAAAGAGCAAGTGGTAGCCTCCTGAATAAGATGCTAGGAATATTAAGTGTTTCACAATGAATATTTTTAGAATAAATTATTATTTATCTTGAATAATGAGGATAATGCTTATTATATGGGACTTTTCACATAGTAATCTTATTTTATCTCACAAGAACTGTAGTGAGGTGAGTACACATACACACATGCAGGAAACTGAACCTCACAGAGTCTAAATCCAGCTTTCTCAATCTCAGCACTGTAGACATTTTGGGCTGGATAATTCTTCATTGTAGGGGCTGTCCTGTGCCCTATAAGATGTTTTGCAATGTCTCTGGCCTCAACTCACTTATAGCCCAGCCAGTGCCAATTATAATCCCAAAGACACAATACTGAATATCATAATGCCAAATGTGAAATTCTGAAAGATCAAAACCCCTAAAGTATAAACCCCTAAAGTCTAAAATCCCTAACATCTGATTGAATCCCTAAACTATAATGACAGACTTGAAATTAAGTGTGATCAAGACTTCTAAAAGAACATTTCAAGTTGTTAACCAATAAAGTTTGCTTTTTCAGTCAGCCCAACGCATTTAACAGAAAATTCAGATGAATGGATTGGCCACATGATATGACAATAAGGAAAACTTCAGTTTAAAAATGAGTCATTTGCCAGCATTGGCAATCCTTCCAGCTGATGACATTCCAGGAGCTTTTAATGAATTAAAGCTGCATTTTCCTGAAGAAGCCAGAGAAGTTACTGGCTGGTTAGAAAATAATTATGTGCATGGTAGGATAAGAAGTCACTTATGCAACAGTGTTGCTGTTCCATCACCAGTATTGTTTCTGCCAAATTTGTGGTCTATACATGAGCACATGTAAAATGAATTTCCTTGAGCCCAAAACAACCTAGAAGTGTGGCACACAATATAGGAAAATTTAATAGAAAATGCTCATATCGGTTCATGTTGAATTATAAAATATTTCAGAAACAGCAGTGCCATGTAGAAAATGAATATGATGTATTCTCTGAGGAGAGCGGTGCCCTAAGAGGAAGAAAGCAGTCACTTATGATGGTGAAAGGTGGCCAGCTCTTAGGCACGACGTCTATGCAATTTGCCTATAATCCATCCCTATAATATACAATTTTTATATGCTGATTTCTCTTTTTAGTATTTTGGTGTTTTTTTTTTTTTTAGTGTTTTCCCCCACTATTTTAAATTGTCAGCATTAATTTTTGCAATTCGATATGCTATGTATTTTACCTTCGCATCATTTTCAATATTGGAGGCATAAATTGTGTAAAGACTTTTAAAGAGTCCTAATTTGTTGTACGCATCTTTTGCAAATTTGATTACACAAATATCACAACATTGATATTGTGTGTTTGTGTTGGGTGTGTAAGTAAAAACTTTAAAATTTCCTCAATCAATGAAAGGATGTTCTTTTTGAACATCTGCATTTGTGAAAGATAAAATGCCTCAAGATCTTGGCTCTTTGAGCATCTGCCTATGTGGTCCTGACTCATCTCAGTTTTTGATTAGTCTCGTCAAAAGGCTTAGGTTGTCAGTCATGGTTTTTCAGATAACTGTAGTTATATAGGCTATTCTTTAGATTCACCTGCTCATAACTGTTATACTTATGCAACTGTTGTTAGCATGCTGGAGTGTTTATACTTGCAAAAAGACATATGTTATTATCGTCCCTTTTATTGTATAAAGCAGCCTATGAAGCGTTCTGTCATGTTTTATGTTTCTCAAATCAACCACCTTTTATAAATGTAGGTAAAACTAGCACTTTAAAATGTAAATTTTATAAAAAATTTATAAAGTTTTTTTTCTAGAATTACATTTTCAGTATTTTGATATTTCAGAATTGTGATTTTCAGGATTTTAGATTTTAGGAATTTTGGTCTTTCAGGATTTCAGCGTTCAGGATCATAGTGTTCAGGATTATGATCCAAACCCTAGCACCACCTGCCTAGATCCTGCTTATAGTACCACTACCCGAGTTGTGAAAACCAAAAATGTCTCTGGACATGGTCAAATGTCCATTGGGGTTAAGAGACAAAATATTCCCACCCCTGTCGCCCACTGAGAAGGGCTGGTCAAGGTGACTTATGAAAGGTCATTCAGAAAGTGTGACAAAATCAAAACTAAGACCTGTACTGCCTATGCTCTTTTCCTTGGAGAACTTGGACTCAGAGGATAAGATACCTAATTACATATTTTTTGTTTTTGTTTTTAGACAGGCTTTCACTCTTGTCACCCAGGCTGGAGTGCAATGGCATGATCTCAGCTCACTGCAACCTCTGCCGCCAGGGTTCAAGCGAGTCTCCTTCCTCAGTCTCCCGAATAGCTGGGATTACAAGTGTGTGCCACCATGCCCAGCTAATTTTTATATTTTTAGTAGAGATGGGGTTTCCACACTTTGGCCAGGTTGGTCTCGAGCTCCTGATCTCAGGTGATCCGCCAGCCTCGGCCTCCAAAAGTGTTGGAATTACAGGCGTGAACCACCGCTCCTGGCCAAGATACCTAATTACTAAAACTGCTCTATTTACATTCACAGATAGGACTGTAATTCACAGATGGGGCTGCCCACAGATCACTCGAAGCATGCACTTTCCCGATATAAAATCAAATCATCAAGTATTAAATAGACATCTAACACATGAAAGGATTATGTGAAAAGCACTGAGAGGATCTATAATAATGTCATGCCTATTTTATGTTCCTATTTTTCATATTTCTCTTAATTTCTGCCACTGGCCTACCTACCCCAGATTCTAGGGCCAATCTCAAAAGGAGAAATTTAAACAACTATATGTCAGTAGAGCACAATCACAAAAATAATTTAGCTTTTGCTGATGTTGTACTCCTGTGTACTCTAGGTCAGGGCAAACATTTTTTGTAAAGGGCTAGATAGTAAACATTTTAAGCTTTGCAGGACATATGGTCTCTGTCATGACTACTCAACTTTGCCTTTGTAGCTGGAAAGCAACCATCGATAACATGTAAATGAATAGTTATAGCTCTGTTCCAACAAAACTTTATTTGCAAAAACAGGTTGAACTTGTCCTATGGCCTATAGTTTGCCAACATCTGCTGTGGTGCAATGAATTATGTTCTTTACTTATTTACCAAATCTTTCTTCCATCCATCCTAGTATCCCAATTGCAGTCTACAAGTTCATAGGCACAGGAAATATAACATTATTTACTTTAACTTAAACTAATTTCTGCTTTCTGGTGAGTGGAGAATACAGAACTAAAACTAAAAAACTAAAAACTAAATCTCAGCCAGTTCAGATTGGTCTCAGCTTCTTCATAATCAATTTGGGATTGTCTCATTGGTTTTAGTGTTTTCTTCATCAACTCAGGGCGTTTCCTTTCTTTCCCAGTGTGGCTGAGTTTTGGAAGGCTCTTGTAGTGCAATACATTAGTAGAAAAGAGTAACTGGTTGTCTGCTTTTGTCTACCCACTGCCCTTAATATTCCTTCTGATTTCTGCTTATTGATCTACAATTCACTCCCTTTTTAATATAGGTAATAGAGGTTTTATTATGCCTATATTATTTTTATTATTGAGGTAGGATAAGGCCAACAGATCAGGAGACAATTGACATTGATGAGATAATTTGTTATATTTACATATCACAAGAGGAGGGTCACATCATGCTACGGTAGGAGGGGACACATGGGGAAGCACCAGGGTTGGTCAGAAGGCAGAGGGAGAGAAAGGAATTGTGGTCAAGATATTTTATTGTGGTCTCCATGGGAGGAAACAGGTAAGGCAAGTTAAACAGATTTAGGATTGGCCAGTTTGAATGATTTCAGTGGACTCTGGTGTGTAAGGGCTGTCCCCAGTTATCTAGTACCTGGCCCTGGGGTAATTAGTTCAGGTGAATAGTGTCTCAGAATATGAGATCAATCCAGAGCCCACACTCCTAACCACCTTTAAAAGGAGGTGGTTAGGAATATGGGCTCTGGATTGGTTGGTTTGCATTTTAAAAGCCTGCTAAATGAGCTGGCAAGGTTTTTACTATCTTTAGGAATTGGCCAGCCCTAGTTGGAATAGTTCCTTTAGGGTCAGCAAGGGCCTAGGTGTCAAAGGATCAGAACATAGAAAATAATAGACATGGTTATTACACTTTCCTATTCACACTGCAAAGACTTGTAAGCCCCTGCTCTCTGGGCTACAGCTACACTGCTTCTCAGGTCCATGGTGAAAGTTCTGAGTATCCTTATACCATGTCTAGGGCACAGGAACTTCATAAGGTTACTTTTTGTTGACTAAGAGACTTTCTAATCACCTCAACCCTTCTGTGTGACCCAGAGGAGAAAGCCAAGGCTGCCTGCCTCTTCAAAGTTCAATTAGGAAGCAAGGCACAGATCAGCTCCAGCATTAGACCTCCCAGACTGATCTGGGATTCTGAAGTCCCAGCGCCTGTTCTCAGCTGGAGAGAGGGGCACGAGCATACGAGCCCTTTCATAACATTTCATGGGTTTAAAATCTTGCTTTCCTCTGGCTTAACGCTCTCATCCAGCCTAGCAAAGTCTAACCTTGCTGTAGGGTGGAGGTGAAGTGGGGAAAACCAGCTCTTGCCAACTTTGTTTTCTTTCTGGTCTATTGCTTCGTGCATAAACTTTACGCCCTGTGTCCCTTGGGCTGTAGATTTTGAAACTCAAAACCAAGACTTTTGAAACTCATAACTCTTTTTTTCTTATACCACTACCTCTGTCACAATTTCTAAAAGTTTATTTTGACACTCAAAAGCTGAGCTTTGACTCTTTTTGTCTTTTGGCATTTTGTTTTGTATCTCAGAGGAAGAAATCTGGGAAGGAGAAACACATCTGTTAATATATCAAAATATTATCTTGCCACACCAGGTACACCCACTGGCTACCGGTCTTATTTCTCTTGATTAACTTCCGCCGTGAATGCTTTGCTAGAACCCTGGTCCTTCTCCCGGACTTTCCTGTCCTGCTTATACTTTCCTGTACTTATAGTATAAAGTACAATCTTTATACTCTCCCCTTCTCCAGTAGAACTGTGCTCCCGCTGCTGAAGAATTATCCCAGAGACTCAAACATAAAACAGGAGTTTTCACCCTACAGATTTTGAAACTTTCACCCATACAACTTTTTTTCACTCTCTCTTTCTCTCTCTCTCTTTTTTTTTCTTACAAACCTGGATATCAGAACATCTAGGTGAAGAGGGAAAGTTTAATATGTTAATTCGCTACCTGGTGCACATTGAGGGGCTTCTAAAGTAAAAATTTGAAGGTAGGTGAGAAACTAAAACTAACTAAGCTTAATGTCTTTGTGTGCCGCCAAATGTGGTTTAACTACAGACACTGGTTCTTGCACACAAAAAGGACTGCCTGCTTTTTCATGTATTTGTCCTTCCTTTATTCACTTGTTTGATAAATATTTTTAGAGCACTTGATGTAAGCCCAGAATGGATTAAGTTGCTGGGCATATACTAGTGAACAAAAGAGACAAAATCTACCACCTGCACAGAATATATGTTCCCATGGCCAGAAATAACTGTATAATTACTAACACTTATAGTACTTCTTTTTTTATGTGCTGAGCATTGCTTTAATCCCCATAATCACCTGATGACAGTTACTATTATTCCAATTTTATAGACAATATTTTGTAATTTGCCCAAGATTTGAGAACTAATAAGAGGCAGAACCAGAACTTGACCCCAAGCAGGTTGGCTCTAGAGTCCACCTTTCAATCACTCAGGTCTCCTACCTCCAGCTTATAAGTAAATCATACAGGATATTAAAATTCCATGATTTCATGGGAAAAATTAAGTAGAAAAAGAGAGTAGGGCATGCTAGGGCAGATTGCAATGTAAAATAGGGTAATTAGGGAAGACTTGACTAAGATATGTCATTTGACTAAAGACTTGAAGGAGGTGAGAAAGCCAGAAAGATAAATATCTATGGGAAAGGTGCTCAGGCAGAGGGAATAGCAATTGCAAAGTCCCTGAGTCAGGACTGTGTCTGGCACTCACAGGAGCAATTTTGCATATGCCACTTTACCAAAGTAGATGACGGCTATTTATCACAAAACAACCATTTTTGAGTCTATTACTTTGAGAAAATGCAAAACATTAAAAAATGATCTGTCATGTCTCCTTTCTAATAATTTCAAAGCAGCATTTTTGTAACTTTCCCTTCCACAATTAAAAACAGAAATAGATAGATGAGACTAAGAAGAGTTAAAAAGCAAGAGCGAGGAAAAAAAGAAATTCATTACCGTCATTCCTCATTGCTGACGATGTGCTATAAAGGATGGACAAAAGTGTTAAGCAAGTGAAAACAGAAACAAGCCCAGATTTTAGTATATGTTTCTTTTGAGTTGAAAATTGTCATCCTTGTTAATTTTTCTTCACCACGTCTAAGCATTGTGGGTTGAATGGCACGGATGCTCCTATTGGTAATATAGGCATTAGGCTAGAGGTAAACCTAATGAATCTGACCTGCCCTAGAAAGAATTTGCAGAGCTGGTCTTGGCTAAAGTTAAGTTGGTGTTTGTTGTTGCATTCACTTTGCCCTAGACTTCTCCAAACTCTCCACCAACCAGTTGATATTGTTTCTGATTTACAGGAATTAGAGATTAAACAGCTTGCAACAGAGGCTGCCCAGCCAGATCCTGGCAGAACTGATGTGCAGCTCATGAATGCCTGGCTGTTTTGCTCCTCTGTGTAACAGATGGCTTGTTTCTAAGGACAAAGTTCTTTATTTTCTTTCAAGTATTCCTTGGGTTGTATAAAGAATGGGGGTTCTGGCAGCTTGGTGTTCACCCTCCTCAACTGTAGAAGACATTCATCAAGGTCTAATGAGAAGAGATCTTAGACTCAGAATCAAGAGAGCAGGACATAGATTCCACATTTTTCACTAACTAGTGAAGCAGTTTATAAAAATGAGCTTTTTATCCTCTTCAAACCTCAGTATCCTCACTTTAAAAAGGAAGACAAGAGTTGCTGTTTCTATAGTTTTCACAGGATGTTCAAAAAAAGTGAGATAGTATATCAAAGTGCATTAAAATTAGTCTTTAGCAATAAAAGGATTTGGTATTATTCTGTCTTATTTTTCCATTTTTTACTCATGAATAAATCTTAAGATTTTTCCAACCTGCTTATTCCCAAGTTTAACTTCCTAAATTTCCCTAACCTCCTCTGTCTTCTTTATCTGTATTTACTACTTAAGCTGTTATGTTTCACAACTAACTTATTTTTAAGTTAAATTCTTTTGATTCAACTCACTTACTTAAACATTCCTTAATACTATAGTTTTGTTGATTCTTTTTCTCATATGTCCTCTTGTCTGCAGTTAATTTATATATATTCTTAGGTGACACTGGCGGACATTCACTTTGATATAGTACAAGGAACCCAGCAGTCAACTAGATTTAATCCAAGTCTCTGACTGTACTTGTTTGGCCACACTGCTCCCATCTGCCCGGACCAACAAGATGAAATGCAAGTGCCTGGCTCTCTTGAACAGAAGGGATACATACGCATTTGGGTGGAAGTATGGAATCCATGCTGAGTAAGGTTATGAAAAAATGTGGGGAGCCCAAAAAAGCAGCATAACTGAGGTGACACAAGAAAATGATGCTGTTCTGAGCTAGTTGGAAAGTCAACCACAACTCTTTAAGGAGACTGAAGAGTTCTGTTTTCCCCATTTTTCTCATTTTTCCCTATTTTACCCATTTTTATAGGCAATTGTTTAAAGACTTTTCTTAGAAATATAACTTAGTCTCAAAAACTAATGTTAAGATTAAGTCAAGAGAAAAAAACATTTCTTCTCTGATGAATTATCTGATGTCCTTGAATGGTAAGCTGATGTTGATTCCTCTTTCTCCTCGGCGATTTATTCTCTACTATTTCTCCCTGTCTTTATTCTGTCTACTTTATTCCCTCCAATCCTTTACTCTTTTTACCTTTTAAACTTTTTTTTTTGCTATAATATTTTGTCCGTTTAGTCTCTTACCCCTCTTAGACTGTGATCCTTTTGAAGTCAGGGATTATATCATTCTTACAGTACTTCTATTTCCAGCTTCATATCCTAATACAAGTCCTCGATAAGTTGATGAATGAATTTCTCAGGCTTGATTTAATTCTTTATAGACTCATTCTGTTTTCACAAAATTAACATTCGATATCAAATAGCAAATAGCAAAACAGTGGAGGAATCCATGCAACTTCTACTTCCAAACATCAGTGTAATGATTTCAAGCTAGATACCTTGGAGCCTTGGGGGCTCCTTAAATTCTGGAGGAAAAATTTAAAAGCAGTATTCTAGTGAGAAATTATGTTACACATCAAGATCTCCAGAAAGAGATGGTGAGACTAAAGTTGGGGAGCAAGATGTTTGTTAGGTATCGACACTCATGAAGGTTAGAAGGAAGCACAGTTGGACAGAGTGAGAGAGGCCAAAGTTTGCTATAGGTCCAGAAAGCCTCAGCTACCCTATGTCAGAGTGGAGGTAGAGGACATCTGAAGCAAATATTGGTTGTTAGAGATGTCCCAAGTTTTGGACTAGTAGGCTTTTTGCAGCTGCAGTCTACCCTGAGGGAGCTGACCGTTTCCAGCTGTCAGCTGACTATGCTCTCCACAGCTGGGCAACAAGTCTCTTCTTGAAGAGAAATCTGTATGGCATGTCTCCCCGTCAACCCCTTGACTTCTCAACACTATAATTGTATATAGAGATTAAAAAGTGCACCTGCTGCCAAGTTGGCATTGAGGAGTTTAATTCCACACTGAGCAATATTGAGTCAACTGTGAAAGTGACCTATGAAACATCTCTGTGGTTACGTCTTTTAGAGCTCACATTTCCTTCTTTGTTCATAGCTCAGCTATCCCTTCCTTGGTGCAGGTTGTAAATGAGTCCTAAAACTCAAACTCCATGCTTTTGCCAACTGGGCACAGCAACCGGTTGATCTGTTGCAACTTCAGTTACAGAAAAGGTTAACATTATTTTTGGGTGGTAAAATTACTAGAAATGCCTATGCCTAGTGTCACTGTCCTCAAATATAAAATACTAACAAAGGAGCAGTGGTCATATGCCAGCCTGAAATGAGTGGGAACTATAAACATTAATCAGAGAGACTTTGCAATTACTGAAACATTTATGAGAAAGCAGTTATAAACCATTGCATTCCTCTTCTGTCTCTCCCCTGATTGTCACCTCTTCATTCTATGGTGCCTTCCCTTGCTTGTTTAGACACTTTTGATTTTTACAAGCTTATTCCCCCTTGGGGAATAAATGAGGACAGTGAGAATTGACTGGAATTCATTATGTGAACTACAGAGAAGGTCACCCTTTTGAAGCGATCACATCTGTGAAAATCTGAGGCTGTTCCCAGTGGTCCATAAAGACTGCATGGTTTCCTGGGAAGGCCCAACTAAAGCTTTAGTGTTGTCTGAAGGTTCTTTCCTCCTGGGGCTTCACATATGTAGGAACATAATTCTTTATAGCATGAGCAGAAGTGATGCCAACACTGATTAAAACCTAACTTAAATGGCTTGCCAAGCACCGAGCAAAAAGAAGTCATCAAGACTGTACGATTTTTTTCTTCCTTTTTCAGATGTGGATAATTACTATACAGTTGCACCTTCAAGAATCACAATGAGGCAGTTCAACGGCAACATATAAACTGGACAGAAGTTGAGAGAACTATTTGACTTCTTCAAGTACAAAAACTGGATAGGGGAGGTCATTTAAGACACTATCTCGTACTCTGGGTTAGAATTATGGGATGGTTTTGATTTAACCTAGGTTCAGTAACTGGAATCACTACCACAATGTATTACTTACAGGCATAATCCATGTATCTGGTATGCATCTTTGTTATAAAGGGTCAATTTCTGGAGTAAGTATTTGTGCATATGTATGTGTGTGTGTGTGCTTTGTGATATGAAAGGCATAGCAACCACCAAGTGTCACTCAGAATACTATACTAGATGGCAAACTTTTCTCCCCAGGCTTGCAATCACAGTTGAGCTTTAAAGTAGTTCATAGCTGAGCAGAGAATGAGCTTTTAGATGTCCATGTTTACTGATCATTTACTGTATATCAGCCTTAGTCCTGAAAGTGCTATAAACACGCATTCATTATTTAATTAAGTTCTTACTGCAAATATTATTAGGTATCATTGTTACCTCTATTTTACAGATGAAGAAAGAAATTGATACTTCATAAATTTAAGCAATTTGTCTAGGGTCCCTCACTGAAATCAATCATTTGTGGTTCCAGAATTGACGCTCATCTAGCTAATAAATGGCAGAGTTGAAATGTGAACTCAGGTCTTTTGACTTCAAGGTTCAGGCTTTTAACCAGCTTAACAGCTTTGCTCTTTAGAAAACAACCTGTTATGTAGATGATATATCTATCAGAAGCTGAACCCAGGACCAAATACACACATATACCCACATCATGAAACAAAATAAACAAAAAAGCAGTTAGTTAAAACCTCTGCCTAATTTACGGTTGCTCAAAAGGGAAAGAAATGACTTTTCCCAAAGGGTTTCTCTCCTTTTCCCTGCATTAGCTCAGTGGGACCCACACTCCAGGTACCCAGGCTTTTCTGGAAAACCCAGATGTGTGCTTTGTTTCCAGGATACCTGAGATACAAGAATGTTCTCCTGCCTACTTCACAATCTCTGCTCTGACCTCCCAAACACTCCAAAGTCAGCAGGAGGAAGGAGAAATGAGAGGGAGGCCTCTGTCTCCTAATCTTTTCCATAGGCTGCTGTTTTCTTTCTTTCCTCATGAGGAATATCGATAAAAACAAAATAAACAAATTAGCTACCACTTCTGAAAATCCCCAGGAAATTCCTTTTCCAGAGTTCTCACTTACTAATTTGGCTAACATTACCTCTGGTAACAGACCCCATGTATCTGCCACAATTGCTGTGAGTTGCACAGGAAAAAGACTGGGAGGAAATCTTCACTTTTCTTCTGCAACAGCAACCAACAGAAATGAAAGAGCCAGGGGATTTTGCAAAATATCAACTCCTGAAAACTAAGAACGAGAGCCTTTCTTGCCAAGACTATTCTGTGCCAGTCATCATAAAATACTGTAAGTTGCCATCCTGTAGCAATGTTATCATCAAACAGCATATTATAATTTTTACTATCCTATATTTTGCTGTGTGTGTGTGTGTGTGTGTGTGTGTGTATAAGGAGTGAGAGGTTGTTGGTCAGCCAGAGATGAGAACTAAATAGTTGTTGTTATTGTTATTTTTTCTCAAGATGACCCTTCCCTCCAGAAGAACAATGTGCTGTGATCTTTGGCTACTCAGGCTTTACATCATCCATATTACCCTGCAGCAGGAACAGATTGATGGGTATTTTCGCTGCCCCCAGAGAGTTACCCTCTAATCCTTCATTTGCCACTCCAGCACAATTGCACAGAAGCAATAGCAGGGATAGTTAGAGTGCATACAATTGATTCCAATCTATCCATCACTTAAACTACTGTCTAGGACATGAGGAGGCCACAAAAAAAAAAAAAAAAAAAGAGAAAGAAAAAAGCAAAACTTTTGAATCAAGAAATGCTTTGTCCATTCTAGGTCAAGGAAAATCATGATGCAATTTGGTTTGATATTTTGACTTTAAAAAAGTTTCTCATTTCTCAGTAGAGAAAGTTTAATGCAGTAATGAGGTAATAGTGGCAGTAATAAGCATTTTTCAACTGCATTTGTGGAAGAGCAGCTTCTACCTACCACTATCTTTGGATTCCAGCATTAATTTTACTGATTGGGGCATTATGAAATTTTAAGTGGGAAAGATACTTAGTAACTTAAATAATTTTAATGCAAAATAATACCACCTATTGTCTAAAAGACTAGTCCGGTTCCTTAAGGGGATCAGAGACACAGACACCACCTACAAGCTGTGTATTATCTGGGAGCAGGGGGAAGCATACACATATACTGATAATAAATACAAAGGACTCTAAAATGGTTTCCAGTATTTACTGACTCTTCTATGATACTGTATTTAAGGCCATGGAATCTAACCTTAAATTTTCCAGCCACCTAGCTCCACACCCATGGTTGCAAGAATCAAAAGAGTTCATGCTAAAAATGGAAAGACCATTAAAACTTGGAATTGTAGGAAGAGGAAGGAGACAGGAAGGACACTCCAGGCAGAGAGAATATACTGGAGTCAAAGAGATTAATAAAATGTTCCATAGGAGGCATTAAGAGGGTGCACCTGGTTCTCAGGTTTGCATCTTCTTCGACAACTGTCTGTGGTTAAATACAACCTTAAAGGAGCAATGAAAAAAGAGAAAAGCTATCTCCACCAAGAATAGTGCACTGTAAAAGTGTTAGGTATTTCTTTCTCCTCATAATTCTAAGGGACAAGTCTTTGCAGTTAGAATTTGAGTTTAATTTTTTGAATGTGAAAATAAATTGCACATGTGGACACGCTTTTTGCAACTCGTGTGATTTAGAAAAACACAGGCAAATCTATTGCTTTCATACTTACATTATAAATGCCAGATACATAACCACAATTTAGGTTTGATTTTTTTTCAACTCAAACAATAGTGTTCCCCTAAGGAAAATTGGCTTGACTGAGGTAAATACTAAAAGCTAATGTTGTGAACCCTTGCAGAATAATTTGTTGGCAACTCAAGACCTTGTTTTGCCCAACTTTTACTCCAAAATAATTTTCTTACTCACAGTTGATACAGGCAGTGGCAATTCTCACTTTAATGTATGGCAGTCACATGACTAAGTCAACTTGCACGCTGAAAGAGCAGGGACAGACATCTCAGACCAGTGGAAAGGACCTAATTATTTCAGTGATAAGGACTCTGAAGCCCAAAGAAGTAGGTGATTAGTTCAAACTCATGCTGCTAATTAGTGGATAGGGCAGAACTACTACTAAGTTTAAGTTAATAAGCTTTCAAAAATATTGCCCTAAAGGAACATAGAGGGAAGAAACTTTGGCAGGACAATGGCTTTTGGTGTCCCACATTCTTCCACATGGGGCGATGACTCCAACTCACCCCCATCTTGTGGGGCCAATCAGCAGGGGTGGGCCCACATCAGTTTTAATATTTTCTCTTCTTTGAGTCAGAACTTTAGGGCTTAGTACAAAAGCTTAAGGCAAATATCCAAAAACTGCCCTTCCTGGAGAGAAAGTCAATTTCTGCTCTCTTGAACTTCAGTTCTTCCGAACTGAACTTCAGGGTCTCCCTGACTCTAAGGAATTAAAGAGAAATTAAACCATTGAGTTTATTCATCTCTATCTCCGAGATTTAGAGAACACAAGAGATCACCGAACAAAGAAGCTCTGCTTTTGTTCACTGAAAGAGGAGAGATGGACAGCCGGCTGAAGGTATTGATACAATGATCCACAGGGCAGACAGTGTTGCTCCTTCCACCACGCTCAGGAGGGCTCCCATGTAAGGTACCAGAAACAGTACACACAGAGAAATGACATCCTATTAACAGGGCCCATCCGCCAGGGAGTAGACAGAACAGAAAAATCTGAAGAGACCACTAAAGAAATAGAGCTGTTTCTTTTAAAGCTAGATTTGAAAGAAATAGGAGAATATGTAAAGAAGTCCAATATATAGCAGTTGGCACAGTACCTGGAACTAAAACCACATGATTTTTTAAATTTAAAGATTTAATAGATAAAGTAAAAGAGAGAGCTACATTATAGATGCTCCAATTGGTGGCTTGAAAGATCAGGTGGAAGTATATGTTAAATCATAGAGGAATACAAAGAAAAACTATACGAAAATATGAGGGAAAAATGTACATTTTGAAAGATAGATTCATGAGGAAATACAGAAGTTCTAGAATGAGAAAAACAGACAGATGAAGGAGAGACAATCATCAAGCAAATAACTGAAGGCAATTTTCCTGAAGAATACCTGGGTCAGCAGATCTAAATAGTTCCTCAAGTTCCAGATAAGATGCTAAGATAACAAATACACCTTGGTAAAAGAAGCAAAAAAGAAAAAAGAGTTAGATTGGAGGCCGGGCATGGTGGCTTACACCGGTACTCCCAGGACTTTGGGAGGTCACTTGAGGTCAGAAGTTCAAGAACAGCTTGGGCAACATAGTGAGACACCTGCTCCAACAAAAAAATAAAATAAAAAGTTTACAAGTTAGCTGGGCATGGTGGCATGTACCTGTGGTCCTATCTAATCAGGAGGCCAATGCTGGGGGAACTTTTAAGCCCAGGGGTTCGAGGTTGCAGTGAGCACTGATAGCATCACTGCACTCTAACCTGGGTGACAGAACAAGACCCTGTTTCTAAAACAAAACAAAAAAGTATGAGATTGATAATTAAGTTTTGCAATCTCAAAATTATGAGATGGTAGAACAATATCTACAGATGCTTTAGAGTAAGAGACTGAATCTGAGATATTATTCACTAACAGCTTAAAAGAATGTTATTTGCAGAGATTACTTCACCTACATATCCTGTCTTAGGAAATGCTTAAGAAAGAACTCAAGCCAGAGAACAAAAACATCTAAATCTCATGATAGATGAAACAGATGAAGAGGTAAAACTGGTGAACAAAGAACTTGGTAATAGGTTTAAAATGAAATACAATTGAATACAATCTGAGAATTTGTAAACTAAGTGATAAACAAGAATTTTTTAAACAGAAGAGGCCTACTTCAAGGAAAATTCTAATCATTGCCAGAAACTAGAAGTACTAAATTATTGGAGATGGCATTTGAATGGGAGAAAGAAGAGCACAATAAAAGTATCCCAGAGGTCTCCTATGGAGGGCAGATGGGGTTGAGGGGAAGCTAGAGGAACAAGTGGAAATGTGCTAAGGGTCTGGCCTTATAGAAAGAAGGCAGATAAGCAGTAAAACATTAAAGAACTTTAGTAGAAAAAGAGTTATGATCTCACTTTCACATAATATTAAATAAATATGTATACAATTATGAACACAAAGAAAAGGAAGACAACCATTAATGAAAGATGAAATAATACTAGGATTTCCAAGATAACAAAAAGGAAAAAGAAAATTAATAAACTAATAACAACTGAATCATACAAGTAAATCAGGAAAAAAGAAAAAGAAATAAAGTAAGGAGTAAGGTATAAAGTTAAGCATACCATGATACAAAACATAAAATACTGAATTCTCCCAACTAAGAGAGAGAATATTGACTGAAATAAAAATCAAAGTTGGACTATATACCATTTATTAGAAACACAGTTTAAAATGAAATAATAAAGTTTGAAAAAGAAGAGACAAAGACGAGGCAAATAGAATTTTAAAAATCAAGAGGCCTTGAAATATTTTATTTTTATTTTTACTTTTTTAAGAGACAATCTTACTATGTTACCCAGGCTGACCCTGAACTTCTCGGCCCAAGGGATCTTCCTGCCTCATCCTCCCCTCTAGCACACCCGGGACAACAGGTGTACTCCACTGCCTGGCTTAAAATAAATGCAGAAAGAAACATATTGTAATAACATGTTCTCAATTCTTGTTTCCAAAATTCTTTCTTTGTGAAATATTTCCATTTGTGGAAGGAAAAGAGCACATATTACATCTTTAAAGAGCATGCTTAGTTTTACTTTTTAAACCTGTATATGTAAACTTGTCATAATAAAGACTAGTGCAGAAAGAAAACAAAACATCAGGAGGGACAACATTACTATCAGACTAAGTACAATTTAAAGTTAAAAGTTTTAATTTAAAAAATAAATTACATAATATTAAGTATAATTTTTGAAGCAGGAAATACTCTCATAACCCTGTAGATACCAAACAACACGAAAGTTAAGTAAATAAAGCAAAAACTACTAGTAACTTAAAGATAACTAAGTAAAAAATAAATGATGGTGGCATATTTCAATTTTTCAGAAGCAGGAAGATCTAGTAGACAAAATATTAATAAAGACAGAAAAGTTTAATGATATTGTCAATCAATTTAATAGGTGTGTTGAATCTTAAAACTGGGAAATAGAGAATATTTTGTTACATGAAATGGGAATTCATAAAAATAAGTCACATATTTTGTTGGATACAAATAATACTTTAATAATTTCTTTCTATCACAAAGACCACACTCTGAAAATATTCTAATAAAACAAGAAAAAATCTTAAATGGTAAAATCTTACCCTCTTTGAAATTATGAACCACTTTTCTATATAATTTTTAGCCTAAAGGGGAAGTAAAACTACAATTACATTCTATCTGGAAAGAATAAAAATAAAAAGCACTTTATACTAACACTTATAAAAAATAGCAAAAGCAACATTCATGGCAAAAGCTATAAATGTAATTGCCTTTATATTTAAAAAAGAAGAATAAAACTAAGGAAAGTTTATACCCATCTTAAAAAATGCAAAAAAACAGAATCTACCAAAGCAAAGTAGGAAAAGAGAATTTCAATCTTAAAGTGATGAACTAGAAAACAAAGCAAAATTCAAATAGTAAAGAAGATAAATTCAAAAGCCAGGTCTTTCACTAGCCCACAAGAAGAGATAAACATCTTATAATCCAAATTAAAGGGGGAAAAAAGAAGCGCACAAAAACCCACAAGGTTATGGATGAGAAAGGAGACATAATCACATTTAGAAACATAAAAAATTCAAGGAATACAAGAGAATATTATATGTAACTCTATGGCAACAAATTTAAAATTCTAGAGGAACTGGATAATATAAGTAACTTAAGTTAAATAAAATACTGGAAAACTTGAGTAGACCAGGTAATACAGAAATTAAATATTAACTATCAGCAATAGCAACTGAATAACGTTATGTCTGATTTTCACCGCACTTTAAAGAAATAGACCCTCCTGTTCTTTGTTCCTTCATTCCTTGCTTCCTCCTTTTCTACCTTGGACAAAAATGTATCAACCATGTAAGTTGCTGTTTTGAACAAACATTTGTAAGTTGCTGTTTTAGGCTCTAGGGTGCAACATTAAATAAAACAAATCCTTGTCCTTAAAGCACTAACCTTCTATTTTGCAGCTCTTAAAAAAAGATGATAGGTTGCTTAATTCATTTTATGATGTAATCATTTTAAGACCAAAACCTGTTTGAAATACTATGATATAAGAAATCCACAGACCAACCTCACTAACAAATACAGACATGAGATAATCAAATGGAATGTAGACAGTATCAAAAGATACACTGACTAAAATATTTGTTTCAGGATTGTAATCATGGTACCAAATCAAGAAATCAATATAATTCACTGTATTGACAAATTAAAGAAAGAAATAGTATAAACATATGAATGGTATCTGAGAAAGTATCTGATAAAATTTAACAATTCCAAAGATAAAACTCAAACAAAATAGGAATAGATGGAAAAGTATTATCTACATAAAGTGTTAATATATTGGTTTCATAACTATTTAACTGTTTTCCAAAACACAGAGCCTTTTCTCTTCATTTGTAGCAGCTCTATAGAATTAAAAAAATTTTAATGTTAATTTTTACATATTGTCAGAATAACTATGGCCATACCAGTCACAAAGTAATTCAAGGACTTAGAGATAGTCAACACCTAACCACTCTGCAAAATGAAAGGCCTTAAGCCCAATGAGCTTTCTGCAGAATTTCCACCCTCCAGTCTCTTGAGCCTTGCATGGGGAAAGGGCTTAACAAACTTTTTTTTCAAGATGAGCAAGTTATTTAAACTCCATGAGACCTAGTTTTTTCATAGCAGAATAGGAAGGCATGCTTCGCCTGTCTCACCAAGTTGCTAAAACAATCTAATCATTGATACATGTAAAGTTGTTTTGTGAATTGAAATCCAAACAATTGTGAATTTTTTCTGCTAATTTAAAAGAGAATATGCTTAAATTTCAAATGAATAAGGAAGAGAAATGCTAAGCATTTTCAAAGAGATCTCCGAATGAAGTCATTCTAGACATGGATTCTCAAGAAAGACTTCTGGAAAGACATTATACTGTGCAGTCATCGCTATCTATCTCCTATGACAGTCACTCATGGTATGATTGCCCTTGATTATTCTGAGGTTTATCTGGAAATTTACCCATTCAGTTGACAAATATTTCCTGAGCATTTTCTATGTGCTAGGCTGCTGTAACAAAATACCATAAACTGAGTGGCTTATAAACAACAAAAATGTATTTATTATGGTTCTAGACTTTACAAAGTCCAAGATCATCAACAGATTCAGTGTCTGATGAGGGCTTCTTCTTTTTAGTTCATAGATGGTACCTCCCGTCTACATCTTCACAAGGTAGAAGGGGCTAGCTAGCTCTCTGGGGTCTCTTTTCTGACCCCATTAATGAGGATGAGCCCTCATGACCTAATCACCTTCCAAAGGCCCTATCTTTAACATCATTACCTTAGTGATTAGAATTCAATGTGTAAATTTTGGAGAGACAAAAGCATTCAAACCATAGCAACATCCTGTGTTAGCTTTGGCTTAAGCAATAATGTTCCTGAAATCACTGATTTGATATGCTAGTTTTACGGTTTTCAAATACCATGTTAAAGAATACACACACACACACACACACACACACACACACACATACACACACGCACACACATTTTTAAGTTCATCTATGTACCAGCAAAACAATCTCCTAAACCACAAGTAGTACATGCATCTTGTTTTGCGAAACAGATGAGGAATAAAAACTAGTAGATAGTAAATTAAGATGCACCTCCTACGCTCTAGGATTAGTTTAATGTTGAGGCAGGTCTCATGCCAGGACCAGATTTTTGTGGATACGAGAAGATTGTGCCATTTCTTAAATCTCCTTATTAGGAATGTCATTTGCTCTCCATGAATGAAGGAAGAGGCCCCCACTACAATATCTGAAATCAGAAGCTGAATGTGTTGCTTGCTAAGAACAGTAGGACCCTGTTTATAGGACATAGTTTTTCAAAGCAAACTTCTGATCAAATATAGGGTAATGAGAAGCATGGAATTCAAGATTAGTGGACTTTCAGGAGAGTCTCCATAGACACTTATCTGTTGGCCTTTAGCCAGGAAGCCTGGTCTCTGGAGGGCAGCTGTTGCTGATTGGCTCAGAAGCTGGGGCTCTCTCAGTCATTGGCGGACTCCAAGAAGCCGGGTTATGATGCATAAGAGTAATTTGCCATTTCGGAAGAGGTCTAACACCAGTGCTGACAGAGTGAAAAGCAGTCAGTACTTTCCTGGGTTGATAGGCAAGTTTTACTCACACAACCAAAAAGAAGAGATAAAATAAGTAGCAAAATGATTCCAAAGTGGATGATGAGTTGATTTAACCTCCGGATTCTAAGTAGTACCTATTGAATAATTCTTTTTAATCTTTTTTAAGTAAAACCTGTTAGAGCAGCAGTAATAATTTATTCAAAACTGCTTGGACTACTAACCAAAGCTTAGGAGAAAACATAGCTCTAAATAAATAAATAATAAATCTCTTCTGCTACTTGCTCTCCTACTTGGAACTCACGGTACAGAGCTTCCCATGTGAGAATCAGCTTCCACTAAAACGTTTGCTCTTGTGATTTTGCATGACGTCTTACTACTTATGGGCCATCTCAGTGTCAACCATCTATAGAAGATGACGACTGTTTAGAGGTGACCCTCATGATTTTCAAAATTTTTTTTCATAGGTCACATAGTCTTTATTTTAACTCTTATCACCCCAAATACCCCTCTAAATTTTGACGAACCCTGGCTACTCATTTGTCTCATGACACTTTAATTAACAGACAGATATATACATGTATAGTGCACATGTAGACTCAGAGAAATCCTCAGGGCTGCAGATGGCTTATTTACTCATTCAAAGCACACTTTTGTAATACTTTAAATATGAAAGTTATGCCGTTCTGCCTCCTTACCGCCCATTGAACTCCCTAGATTGGATCCAGCAAGAGCTTAATGATTTTTAAAAATATTCAATATGATTTATTTCATATATAAAATATATATATTATACACACACTCATGCACACACACACACACACACATTTGCACTCACATACAAGCCACTAACTTTCACGTGTGTCCGTGTACGTGTGTACTTCTACTAACTTCCCTAAGCTTTGGGTAATTATTTTCCTTAAAATAAACTTGAAGTTTGGTTTATAAGTAATTTCTAGAATTTAATGTCATGGCATAAATTTCAGAACTAACAACAGGCATAAAAACAAATATGTATGCCTCTCATACCACTAATTCCTATTGTCAACTATAAAATGTAGAAAGATGTTATATTGCAAAATTATCATTTATGCCATTTGGGTACAGGGTTCATTGTTTTAATTAATCTTGACTGACCAAATTTTAAAACATTAAGATATATGAGAACTGCTCTGTTGCATATTCAGTAACATCTTTTTGGAGTGTGATGCTGCTATTATCTTTCCCTGTAGACTTTCACTATGCTTTTTGTCTTCGTTTTGGGGAAAATAATGTGACATAATTAATCAATATTCTCTAGGTCCATATATCACAATATATAATTCATCACAGCTGCTAGGAAATCTGGCTTCTCCTATTGTTAGCAATCAGATAATGATAATGATGACAATAACTTTTTAATCTATTCTTCCATTCATGTTTATGAATTATAAAATAAAACTTGCTCAGTTCCTATTAAGTGCCAATATTTTTCAAGATACTTCAGGAGCTACAAAGATGACTAGTTTGCAATCTGGTGAGAGGCTTATGTTGTTACTCGCAGGATCCCAATAATTTATAATGTGATCAGAAGCTATAAATGTAGATAAAGTGACCCTAACTCAACCACTTATAACGAGGGCAATTTGTGGCAAGTTAACTAAATAAGCTTCAACTTTCTCATCTGCAAAACAGATACAGTAATAATAATACCCTCATAGAGACCTTATGAAGATTTGTTGAATAATTATGTGAGCAATATATTCAGTGCAGTGCTCAGCATACTGTAAATGCCTACTCAATTAACAAAATTTATGTCTAAAACTAAAAAAATTAAATTGAAATTATATAATATAAACTGTTTGTATTATTATTTATGAGGAGAAAAATGATTATTTCCTATTATATGGAGAGGTATGGAAAAAGTAATTGACTTATCCAGGGTTACATAGCAAGTCATTGACAAGTCAATATCAGAAGTACTCTCAAGAGAAACCATGTGCAAAGATGGCCTGCTTCAATCATCCTGAATTTTTCCTTAGCTCAGAATAAAGCCTTTCGGGTGAATTCCTCAAGGCAGGGATGACTCACGACCACTCTAGTGGAGCAAAGGACATTTTACAGTTTTAATCCACGTGCTTGCTTCCAGCCCACCAACGGACGGCATCTAGTTTGTAAAGTTCTGACTACACATTAGAATCAAACACTGAAGGATGTGAGCACAGAAGGATTGGCTTGTGTTTTACCACCTCCTGCCTTAGCTCTGACCATGCTACCACTCTCAAACATTCTTCACCTCTGAGACTGGCCAAAGGGAAATAGCCTTGCTTGAAAATGCCCTCCTGAGTATGTCTGCGTATTATGTTCTTTGAGACCCTTGCTAGTTCATTCCCTGTGCTGCAGATTGCATTTGGCAAATTCCAAAGGGCAGGATTACATTTAAAAACAAACAGTTAAAGGTTAAGAGTAGAAAAGAGATTTATATTGTATAATATTTCCAACTCACCACTTCTGCTAGTTTGTCAGGTCATCCCTCCAGAGAGGGAAGGGAGGAAAGGCACACACTGTACATTTACAACTGACCTGCTGACATGCTATGAAGAAAGAAACTAAATTAACAAGGAAGAAAACTGACCAAATTCTGTTTCCCTTCTGCCAAAAAAAGCACCTTGTCTTGGTCTTGCCTGAGATGTTTTCCTGTTGACTAATCTCCACCAGCTCTGCCCCCAACCTCAGATTCTCTTATATGCTCTTTTTTTGGGCTTTCCTCCACAGCACTTACACCATTCAACCCTAACAGAGGTTTCCGCGGTCTACCTTCCCCATCAGCTTACATGTGCTTCAAGGGAGTGTTCATCTTTGTGACTCATCTCACATAGTGCCTGCTGCAAAGAAAGGCACTAGGTAGGGTAGAAAAAATGTTATACCTGGAGTCATTCAGATTGCAGTTCAAATCTAGTCTCAGCTTCTTTACATTAAATTATTTCAGCCTCGGTTTCTTAATCTATAAAATAGAAATAATATATTCTTTATAGAGTTGTTCTGAGGATTAGAAGTAGCAAATGCAAAGCGTCTGTAGCATAGTAGAGACAATACATAATTTATTATTATTATTACAGCAGGTGCCTAACTAACGTTTGCTGAATGAGAGAGATTATGAATAACTATGGTATACTTATTGTGAGCCTCAGGTCTCTGTATCAACTTAAAAACATACATCATTTTTCTTCCTCTTTCTTCAACTCAAAGTTACTTTTTCCCTCACAGAATTATAGAATGGAGGAAGAAAGATGGGTGTTACACTTATCTGAGGTACAAGTAGAACCTCCTTTATTTATAAAACTCTTTGTGCGTGAGTCAACATCCCTTATAGTATTATCCCTATATAATCAATAATATAATATATATTTATATAATATAATCAAAACTATATATACAGTAACATAATACAGGAGATAGTATAGCCAAAACTCTTACTAGATGGGAAGAGAAGCATAAAAGTAAGCAAAAAACCTCTATGCTGTCCCTTTGCAAAAGCCTTGCTTTAATGGCCATGTGCAGAGGACAGACAGCAGCAGGCTAGTGAAACAGCTGCCATATGGTCAGACAGAAGAGAGAAACATCCAGGTAAGAGGGCAGAGCTGTTCCAAGGACGTAGTAAAGTGGAGTTTCCAAGCTCATAGCAGAAGATGGGCCGGGATGCCTAGGAAAGTAGGTTATGACAGTCAGTCCTGTATTAAAGCAGCCAATATATCATCGGAAAGACTTATTTATTCATTTTTTGTTACTGTGGCATTTTTTAAGCAAAGTTGTTGATGTTATTATTACTTTTAAACAGGATCTTGTTCTTCAATGGGTTGGGGAAAGGGCTTTTAAAGTTAATGAAATATTAGAGCCCACACTGGCTGGGGTTTAAAATGGGATCATGTTATTATCTGTAACATATATTTGGATAGTTCTAACTCTCACCTGCAAGTGCAAATCCAAGAGACAGACATCATCATCATACAGGTGTTAGAATGCAAGTGTCTCTTTGGAATCATATACACCTGAATTGGTTCAAATCTATTTCCTAACTGAGTAACCTTGGAGAAATATGTGTGTGTTTGTGTGTGTGTCCAATTTTATATATCTGCATAGATATAGGAACATATATGCATAATTGTGATAATTAAATACAGTATTAGGTACTTGGTAAATGATAATTATGATAATTTTTTAGTCACAATGTCACCCCCACCCCCAACAGACACACACCCCTACATGTGGCCCTCACAAATGGAAGCTGTTATTTGGATTAGCATGACTCCCGTCCTTGAGTTGAATTTTTTCTCAGAGAGCTCTTAGTTCTGCCATATAAATAAAGCACAAAGAGCTTCCCAACACACTACCAGTCTTTTCCACTTTTCTTACTTGTGTCCTATCTCCCACATAAGACTCAAACACAAGTCAAGGACTGAAGGGACCAAAAAAAAAATCATCCTTGTTATTGACCCACATATGCAAGCAGACTCTTCTCAAGTTTCACGAAAATAAACAACGTCCATCCACAAAATATTAGCAGAGTGCTGAGTATACCATTGGCATGGGGATTTACATCCAGAACTTTAACCATTTAAAATTAAATGTTACATATGCATGTTTCAAAAAGGCTTTTAGTCATTTTAGCCAAGTTAGCTTTCAGCCTCCTCAATTCTCAATCACTGCCTCCTTCCCACCCTATTCTGGTCTTCTCTGATCTGCTTTCTACCTGTCTCGCATCAAATTCCCTTTTATTTCACGTGAACAACAAATGAACTCTTTTCTTGTTTACGTGTTTCCCACAAACCCCTGCTTTCAGGGTATCTGCCATTCACTATCTCCACGTGGCTGGCCTAGGCATTGGCCTAAACAAAGGGAGTTTCTTCCCTAAGAGGAATGGCTGGGTGCCCGAGGTTAAGAATTGGGTAATTGGGTGCCTAGTCTCCTCTCTCTCCAGTCAGCTTCTCCTACTGTGTTCAAGTATCCACTTTATAACCAGCTGTAGGGTAGGATTTAAATAACCTTGTGTTGAGTATGAGTATGTAACCAAATTTGGTTCACTCAGAACTGAGGGTAAGAGTTATATGTCAAAGCTGGAGAGTAAGTTATATGTTTGTCTCTCTCCTACTGAACATGAATCAGAAAGCATCTATTAGTTGCCACTGGCAGTGGTCTTATGACCACAGTGAGGAAAAGGTTTTGGAGAGTGAATCAGAGATGAAAAAGTTTATTTTATGGTGACACTAGCCATGAAATTATCATTGTTCTGGCTTGATTTCTCTCTAGACTTACACCATAAGATGATACATTTCCTTACTGTTTGAAGCAGTTTGAATCATCTATTTGCTACTTGCAACCAACAGAATCTTAATACCGCTGAAGCACTGTTTTAATGCAAAAGGCACATCTGCACATAACTGAGGATAAACCACACAGTGCTATTTCTCCTCCTATTTTTGTCTTTCCCCATATAGCATCTACTTTAGTTTGTAGATGAATAATAGGTTTTTTATTGAGATAAAATTCATATTCCATGAAACTCACCGTTTGACCATTTAAAAGTACACAATTGGCCAGGTGTGGTGGCTCACACCTGTAATCCCAGCACTTTGGGAGGCCGAGGTGGGTGGATTGCTTAAGCTCAGGACCTCTAGATCAGCCTGGGCAACATGTGAGACGCCATCTCTGCAGAAAATACTAAAATTAGCTGGACGTGGTGTAACACACCTGTAGTCCAAGCTACTGGTGAGGCTGAAGTGAGAGGATTACTTGAGCTTGGGAGGTGGAGGTGGAGGTGGCAGTAAGCCAAGATGGCACCATTGCACTCCAGCCTGGGTGACAGAGAAACTTTGTCTGAAAAAGTAAATAAAGTGTACAATTCAGTGGTTAATATATTCACAATGTTATGTAATTATCAGCACTAATTCCAGAAAATTTGTATCACACCAAAGAGAAACCCTGTATCTATTCAGGAGTCATTCCATATTATCCCCCTCCAACTAGCCCCTGACAATTACTAATCTACTTTTTGTCTTTATGTATTTGCCTATTCTGGACATCTTGCATAAATACAATCATATAATATATTACCTTTTCTCTCGCTTCTCTCACTTTGTAGCATGCATCAGTACTTCATTCCTTTTCAGGGCTGAATAATATTTCATTTTATGAATATACCACATTTTGTTTATCCATCAGTTGATGTATAATTGGGCTGTTTCTCCCTTCCAGCTATGAAGAATAATGTGCTATGAATATTCACATCCAAATTTTGGTGTGAATATATATTTTCATTTCTCTTGGACATACACCTAGGTATGGAATTGCTGGTTCATATGATACTTCTATGTTTAACTTTTTGAGAAACTGCCAAACTGTTTTTCACAGCTGCTGCACCATTTTACATTCCAACCAGCAAAATGTGAGGATTAAAATTTCTCCACATACTCGCCAACACATGTTATTTTTCATGTTTTTTTTTTAATTATAACCATCAACTAAATTTGAAGAGGTATTTCATTGTGGTTTTGATTTGCATTTTTATAATAACTAATGATGCTGTGCAGCTTTTCTATGGGATCCAACTATATGGGTTATTTCTGGACTTTTTGTTCTATTCCAATAATCCATATGTCTATATTGTTGTTCCAGTATCACACAGCTTTAATTATTTATAGATTTGTAGTAAGTGCTGAAATCAGAAAGTGTATTCATACTTTCACTTTGTTCTTTTCTTTCAAGATTCTTTTAGCTATATGGGGTTCCATGCAATTCAATATGAATTTCAGGATCAGCTTGTCTGTTTCTGAAAAAAAAAGAAAGGCTCTCCGAATTTTGATAAAGATTTTACTGAATCTATATATTGCTTTGGCAATATTCCCATCTGAACAGTATTAAGTCTAATAACCCATGATCACAGATGTCTTACATTTATTAAATTTTTTTAATTTCAACATTGTGTTGTAATTTTTCAGTATAAAAATCTTGTACTTTCTTGGTTAAATTTAATCCTAAGTGTTTTATTGTTTTTAATACTATTGTAAATGGACTGTACATGCAAATACTCATTGCATACATATGGAAATACAACTGATTTTTGTATGTTAGTCTGTGATAAGTAGGTTTTAATCATCATTAACAGCAGCTTGAAATAAGGAAATAAGAGACTGAGATGGACATGTGAAAAGAATAGAAATTCCACCTTTAGCCAAGGAAAATATTTCAAGAGTTTATATGGCCTGTGCCTGTCCTCAAGTTATTATCTCTCAGCTTCAAGCCCAACTTTCTATACTAGATTTTTTAGTCCTGGGGCTGGGACTTTGCAAACATCATTTCAGCTGTACTACCTGTTCCCTGGTTAGGCTCTGCCATTAGAGGGTATAGGAGAAGGCCTGCAAAGCTGGAATAGACTGTCCCCTTTCCATTTATTCACTGTGGTCTTATCTCGTCCCAGCTTCCTGTGAGCAAAACCCTAGCAATGCTTCTTCACAATGGCTGCAGCAGTTCCTCCCCATTGCAGCAGCTGAATTTGACTTGCAGTTTCTCTAATGCTTGCAGGAGATACCAGTCTCAACAGAAGAGAACCTCTTCCTCAGAGGTCTGAGTTTCAGCTACGCATGGACCTTCCTCTGAGTTTCTAAGATTAATGATTCCAATCTCTATCATTGTTCGTCCAATCCTAAGAATAGAAACTACTTCCCGTAGTTGCTATTTTCATGATACCTTAGTTATTTGACTGAACAACTGTATGGCTTGTTAACAGTTATTTATATTAAATTATATGTGTCCTTATAATTGGTGTGGATTCTGTCACCTTCCTGGGCCCTGCTAGATACAGGTGCTAACCTTGTTCAGAGCCTACTATGTGCCAAGTATTGTGCCAGTTTTTTGTTTTTGTTTTTGTTTTTTTTTTTACATTTCTTTTCTCAGGTAAGTAAGAGTGTCAGATATATTTAGCACAAAGAACAATAGTATTTTCCCTACTGTCACCCACATTTTTTGCTTGGCCATAAGCAATGGGGAAGCAATTGGGAAGGAAGAAAGCCCCAAAGTTTACAAAGATAGTTTTCACCCTAATCCACCCATCTTCAAGGAGAACTATGCATGTGAGGGACTTTTAATCACGTGGAAAATAATGTCACAAGCTATTGCATCCTGAACCCGCACTGCCCAATAGACTTTTCTGCAATCATAGAAATGTTCTGTATCTGTTGAGAATTGTCCAGTGTGGTAGCTTCTAGTCATGTATGACTACTGAGCACTTGAAATGTCACTTGTGTGCTTGAGAAACTGGATTTTTAATCTTAATTAATTTTAACTTAAATACACACATGTAGCCAGCCAGCAATATTAAATGTGATGGCCAAGTTAGACTTTTCAGGGCAGCAACAGATGGGCGTGGCTGACGAAGACGACCTCCTGGTCTTCTGGATGTACAATTTCACAGCACACACAAATGCTCGTTGGGATTGTTAAATTGTGTGCCTAGGTGACTTGTCCATGAGCTTTCATGTATGAAAAGACTGTCAAAAACAGATCATTCATGCTGGGGCTCACCTCCACAGGTGCCAGGGAACGTCTTGCCTTAGGGAAGAAAGCAAATCTATACTCCATGATTAGTGTGTGATTATATTTGACAGACAGGCATCAATGCCTGGTGATTTTGATGCACTGGCTTTTATCTTGTGAGATTTATTTAAAGAAGCACATGCGTGGCTTAGAGCCTTGGGGAATGATAACATAAAAATAGGCAAGCATAAAAGGAAGCAAAGGAAAACCTGCTTCATTTGTAGAAAGGCTCACTCCTCTTTCAGGTACCTAACTCCAAATCCTACCACCTGCATCTCTTCTCTTTTCAAATCCATTCTTCAACTCAACTCTTATAAAATGTCTTTCATTATTAACCCACCAGAGAAAGCTTTCCCATACACACTCCATCCTGTGTCCCTCAGCGTTTAATAGAAGCAGCCAGTAAAAAGAGCGAGAGAAAAGCAATGCTGACTGGGAGGTAGGAGTTGAGAAGAAAGTAGTAAATGTATTTTCATTGCATTTATAGTGCTTTCTTTAAAAAGACTAGAAGTACATAGAAGTAAGATTTTAACTTATTTCTAGATGATAATGTTATTCTTACTCTTCTTACATTCTTATAATTCAATTTTTTAAATTTAAAAATGAAAAGAAAAGCAATGGTTAGTTCAACCATTGTGGAAGACAATGTGGCAATTTCTCAAGGATCTAGAACTAGGAATACCATCTAACCCAGCAATCCCATTACTAGGTATATACCCAAAGGATTATAAATCATTCTACTATAAAGAAACATGCACACGTATGTTTATTGTGCACTATTCACAATAACAAAGACTTGGAACCAACCCAAATGCCTATCAATGATAGACTAGATAAAGAAAACGTGTTACATATACAGCATGGAATACTACGCAGCCATAAAAAAGGATAAGTTCATGTCCTTTGCAGGGACATGGATGAAGCTGGAAACCATCATTCTCAGCAAACTAACACAGGAACAGAAAACCAAATACCGCCTATTCTCACTCACAAGTGGAAGTTGGAAAAATGAGAACACATGGATCCAGGGAGGGGAACATCACACAATGGGGCCTGTCAGGGGGTGGGGGGTTAGGGGAGGGATTGCATTAGGAGAAATACCTAATGTAGATGACGGGTTGATGGGTTCAGCAAACCACCAAGGCACGTGTATACCTATGTAACAAACCTGGACGTTCTACACATGTATCCCAGAACTTAAAGTATAATTAAGAAAAATAAAATACATTACTAAATAAAAGAAACAATGACCCCATACAGTATCCTACTGTACTTTTTTATGTTGGTGTTTTCAATTATTATCACTCTGGAACAGATGGATCTTCATTGTGTCCATGTTGTTAAGTTAACATTGTCCAATAACTATTTATGATTTCTCTCAAGTCTGTCTGGTATTTATTTGGCAATAGCCCCCAAGAAGACTGTTTTCATTAATTAGCCACAGAGTGGAGGAGGGGGCACTTAGGACATACTGCAAAATGGCCCTCAGTTTAACCTCCCACAGGACATGAAGGTATAATTTTTTCCTTATGTAAGTTTGCGAAGTACTTTATAGGCTGTTAAAAGAAAGACACTTCACTAAAGGGCTCACCAATTAAATCAAGGATAGTGAATCAGTTAAAAGTTCAGAACTAAGCAAATAAAGGAAATAGAACTCAATAAAGCTATACTTTAGCCAGAGTATTTAAAGATACTTGCTTCTTCATGTTGGTTTCAGCTTCAAATATTTTAATGTAGGGCCCTGAGTTCATTTATATTTATCAGATTGTGCAGGCCAGTTTTGGTTTGGTAATAATGGTCTTTGATATCTAAACACCAAATAGAACGTGTCTACTCTTTTCTGAGTGGTTTTATTTCTATGACTGTAGGCTTCTGGCAGTTGGACTAGTTCCAAAGGTGACAAGAGTAAAGGCTCTTTTCCAAGAACATCTCAACACCTTTGCTGAAACATGTTACTTGTGGTAATAACTTTTTCTGCTCATTTCCCATTTTGCTGCTATTCGTTATATCACCTATATTATGATGGTCTCTCTGGAAGTGCCAGAGCTGTGTTTCAAATAGAATAATAATTTTAATCTTCTTTCAAACTTTTTGTATAGAAACAAGCCATTTCTAACATGGATGTTGATGGGTAACGATATTCTTATTTGATATAAAAATCTTGGAAATAAAAGCAGGCCTGGTGGAGTCTTAAGCAGGAACAAAGAAAGATATAAGACCAAACATTACTTCCACACAGGTTTTCTACAGAAACAGAGGAAGCTATTGCATTTTACATAAAGTACTCTCATTTTCTTGCTGATTATGTAGACTATTTTATTGGATATCTTTCTATACTATGTCTCTAAATAGGTGGTCTATTAGTCTTTTAGCAAGTTATTTATTGTTTGGCATCCTTGTGCAGATTTCATCAGAAACGTGGATTTTTAAAATGTTAATTTAATACATACAATGATGTACATAAAATGGTATATTTCGACTCAATATTAGGAGTCTTTTTTATTATTATTGTACATTCTATTTTGCATATTATCTCCTCCATTATCCTTGTTTCATTAATATCTGTGATTGTAATCAATATTTTTTGGTCTCAACACATCTATGATATGATGCCTTATTAATAGAAATGATGACACTCTAGTAATGATGCAGGGGTGATAAGTGATAAGACAAATATAATTCAGGGACTACCCTTCCCCACTCCAGTATTAAGAATCTCTCCTTATAAATAATAAGTGGAGTTAATTTTGTCATTTCTAGGTCATGTTAAATTATAAAGTTTCTTCTCATCTAAATTATTATAATCCAGTACTTTTAAAGGGCTGAATTTTGACAATGATTTTTTCTTAATATTTTATAAAGAGTAAGAAAATACCAGTTAATTATCTGTTTCTCCAATTCTGAATGTTGCATTGATTCACTCATTTATGTGAGCCCAGTGCATTAGTGAAGGAGAGATACAGTATGATGGCCTTAATCAAAGGATTTGACTTCTTGGAGTCTACATGAGTTTACTCATTTATAAAATGATTTAGACAAAACAAGATTTTCCCAGTGTTTCTATGGAATGCTAGCCACATAAAATGGTCTTTAAAGTAACATTTTCCATCATGAAATATGTATGGGTTATTAGTCTGTACTCATGCAGCTAATAAAGACATACCTGAGACTGGTAATTTATAAAGGAAAGAGGTTTAATTGACTCACATTTCAGCATGGCTGGGGAGGCCTCAGGAAACTTACAATCATGGAGGAAGAGGAAGCAAACATGTCTTTCTTCACTTGGTGGCAGCGAGTAGAAGTGCCAGAAGGGGAAATGCCAGATGCTTATAAAACCATTAGATCTCATGAGAACTCACTCACTGTCATGAGAACAGCATGCAGGTAACCATCCCCATAATTAAATTACCTCCCACTAGGTCCCTACCATGACATGTGGGAATTATGGGAGTTACAATTTAAGATAAGGTTTGGGTAGGGACACAGCCAAACCATATCAATGGGAAATATTACCCACAAAACTCTCCTTTTGATAATTAATATTAAACACCGAAATATTTGACCCCATAATTCCTTTTGAAAAATGTATTACCTAGTAACCACCTGTAGTATTCATGGTAAAACAGCAAACTGATTCAATGTGAGAGGTGGCATTGAAACATTTCCGACGCAACAGAGATAATCTTCGGCAATAGTGATCAAGAACTAAAGAAAAGTCACAAACAAATAATCTTTGACTTGAATGAAAAACAAATACCTATAGTTACAATAGGAGACTACTATAACCATTTTATTCTAAAAATCTTGAAGGCCAAGATGTACTTCCTAAAATTTTCTGAAGTTACTTTCTAGAAATATAGTTTTAAAATGACTCAAGAAAAATTCTACAAATTAATAACCATTATTAAAATTGAAATCAGTAATAAAAAAATCCTACTTCAAACCATTCCAGGACCAGTTGATTATTTATTATTTTCCCAAAAGGTTTTAGTAATGCCTTAATAAATATTCTTTCAAGAAAATCTTAATCCTATAAAACTGTATTCAATTTGGAAAAAAAATGCTACCCAATTTGTTTTATATTGTGAATATAACTTATATAACAAACTAGACATATACAGTATAAGAAAAATAAAATTTTAAAAATTAAACTAACAAGCAAAATTAGAGACCTCAATTATAAACAAAAACTTAATTAAAATATTAGCAAATATAATTCAGCAGTTTATTAAACAAGCACTACAACATTATAAACCATGAATTTTTATTAATCATGAAAATACAATACAGCTTCATAAAACTTACGAATAGAAATTAAAGGGAAAATTTCATATCATTATAATAAATCAAAAAATGACATTCAATACAATTCAATATCTGTGCTTGATTTTTTAAAAAATTCTAAGAAAACACTGTAGAAGAGGATTTAATTAACCTGATGAATACTGTTCATTAAAAACTTATAACAAATTCCATACTCAATGTCGAAACTCTAGAAGCAGTCCCAACATGAGGATGTTTACTACTGACAAGTTTATTCAATATTATACCGGAGATCCTGGGAAATTCAGTAAGACAAAGAAGTACGTGGTATGAGAATTGGAAAAAAGAAAATGTAGGCAAACTTTGTGTTCATCTGAGCCTAAACTAATATGGAAGAAAAAAAGGACCAAAAAAGTAAATAAAAACTAAGACAATTTTGAGAAACAACTTTGGGAGACTTTGTACCACAGCTTATTATAAAACTTTAGTGATGCAGACAGGGTGTATTGGAGCACAAATAGATAGTGGACCAGTAGAACAGATTAGAGAGCCTTCATACAGATCTATTCCTAAAGAAAACCTACTATTTGACAAAGGTGGCATCACATATCAGACAGCAGTAGA
Organism: Papio anubis; assembly: GCF_008728515.1. NCBI lineage: Eukaryota > Metazoa > Chordata > Mammalia > Primates > Cercopithecidae > Papio > Papio anubis. Next base: position 36,984,179 of record NC_044988.1, on the reverse strand, counting down.
TGGGTGAAATTGACAATCTACATGAAAAACTCAAACAAGATCAGATGGCTATTTCATACTATATGCAAAACAAAGTTTCAAGTGGATTAAAAATCTAAATGTAAAAAACAAACACTTCAAACTCTTACAAATTCTTTTAAACATTCTTTTCTTATGTCAGGGTAGAGAAAAAAATCTTAAACTAGTCATTAAAACACAATAATAATTTTTAAAAAAAAGATTGCTAAAGTCAAAAACACCAGAATTTCTGTTCAAAGTCTCTGTATATAAGATTAAAAGACAAAGAACAGACCAAAAAGAGATACTGGCAACTCTTATAATTGATAAGTATTAATATTCAGATTTAAGAACTCCTATTAGTAATTATGAAAACATTGAACAACCTGATGGAAAAGAAGGAAAAGGACATAAACAGAGACCCCACAGAAGAATAATCCGAATTGACAATAAATGTATAAAAATATGCTTAACCTGACTACTAAACAAGGAAGTGTTAATAAACCAAAATGATATACCACTTCACATCAATCATATCGGCAAAGATGTAAAAATTTGCCAATGCCAAACATTAATGAGAATGTGGTGAAATGAACACTTTGGAGGGCAATTTGATATCACCAAGTAACTGCTTCAACCCATCAGTATTGACATATACAAGGAAACATACCCAAGAATGTTAACTATACCATTTTAAACATAGCAAAACCTAAAAACAGCATAACTGTCTATCTAAAGGAAAATAGTCTGCTATGTTCATACAACAAAATAATGTGCAACAGTTAAAATAAGTGAACTATAGATAAGTAAGTTGCAGAAGGACACAAATAGTGTATTATTTGTATATAGCATGAAATCTGTAAAATGATATTATTTAGATACACACATGCTATGTTCTAAAAGCATGCATGGGAAAGATAGCAACTTCAGAATAGCAGTTACTTCTACACAAGAGGAATGAAAATTTGGTTGGAGAAGAGCAACACAGGTGGATTAACCTCTCTCTCCAATGTTTTAGAGCTTACAAATATCTGAGGCAAATATGGCAACATTTTAACATATGATCAGGCTGTGTGGCAAAAATTAAAAATTTTTTAATTTTTAAAAAACAAGAAACAAAGGTACAGTGAGCTTTGTGGAACCCAAATATAAATAAAGCAATAAAATATGACTGTCCTAGTTAGTAATGATTTGCCTGGACCTCAAGGCTAAGAAATCACTGCACTTACTTCCTCTCTCCCAGCTCTAACTGGAACCCTCCTCTCAAAACACAGCCTCCTTTCCCCAGCATCCATCTTTGGTTTCCAACCTGGCTTGCTTACTGGGCACTTCCTTTGTTTCTCTCCTGACCTCTACGGCAATATTCTTCTATAAGGCTTTCAGGCTTCACGAGCTGATCTTTAATCCAGATTTTGAGTACAGAATCATTTCCTTGGGCAGACCCAGGTCTAACCATCTGCTCAGATTCTTCCCTGGATATGGGTGAACTGTGGTATATTCATACTGTGAAATACTTCCCTGCAGTTAAAGGGAATGAACTATAGCCACATTTCTCAACATGGATATATCAAAATATAATAGAGAGCAAAAGAAGCAAACGCTCCTCTCAGGAGCCACTTTTATTTGCCCTCCTGGGCCAGAAAGCTGCCCACAGCCTGGCCTCAGCTGGAAGTGGGCACTGCCCTTCCACAGTTGTAGCACTTGAAGAGTCCAAAAACACGTGGGAAAAGCTTCTGCTCTAATATTTATTGAAAGAACATAAATAGAATACAAAATAATACCTCTGGTAGGTTCGAACACTGTAAAAATTACACATATGGAGCAGGACTAGAAGGGAATAAAGAGAAATGAAAATAGATTTTTTAAAAATGTGTCAGGATCGTAGGTAATTTTCTCCCCTTTCTTTTGCATCCCATCGATATTGTTATGTGTTTGTGTAACAAGTTATTTTAAAACGTTAAAAAATGTAGGTTGTAGGACAGATAGAATCAATCTGTAATCTTTCTGGTAATGAACAGTGAATTTTCTCCAAGTTGATAATGGGCTTCAATTCTGCTGTCAGAACCACAGTTTATCTGCAATTCCAGGACACCCATTTCCTACTGATCACATGCCCTGGGATAAGAATAACATAGAGCACCACTGTATTATATAGCTGTCCGAAATTTTAATCACAACTTGCTTTTCAAAGCAACAGACTAATTACTTAACATTGTAGGATTAATAAAGAAAGATTACAAATATTTCAAAGGCAATTGGTCGAGTTGATATAAACAAACTGCTTGCCCCAAACTGTTTAGGTGTTAAGATTCCACTTGATAGAATGACCATAAGCCAGTAAATGCTGCAACTGGATGGTAACAAAGCCCTTCTGGGGGGCAGGAGTATAATGTCAGGTCTAGATGATAGGTCTTGACAAAGTCCTGGGTTCCAGTCCTAGCTCTGCCACTGAGTAGTCGTGAGAAAATGCTTGGCATTTCTGAGTTTCAATTTTCTCTTTGGTGAAACAGAGACGACAGTGTTCACCTGACGGAAGGGATGTGAGCACGAATTGAGATAATGAATGTAAAATAGTTAGCTAGAGACCTGGCCCCTGGCAGATGCTCAGTAGATAACAGCTTTTAGTTTTCAATCAGCTCATTTTCCCTGAGCTCTGTTATGTGTGGCCCTTAGCTAAGTAATGTAGGTGGGCCATTTTTGAGCAGGCCTACAGGTAGAGCAGCAATTGACACAAAATGTAAATGTAACTGCCGAAGATGTAGCAGGTCTGGTGAATGCTATTATTTGAAGAATACTATGACTATGGATTAACAATATAGCTCAACACACCCCTCCTCCCCACCGATTTTTCCACTCAGAACAAATCTATAGGATATAGCCATATAACATAGAGCTGAACTGAGAACATCACAGCACACAGTTCTCTTCAATATACCAACACAATTAACACCCCACATGCTCAGGTTGGTAAATTATTTCTAAACTGGAAGTTTGTCACATATTCTTATTGACAGAAAGAGAATAAAAGCAAAGAGAGGCAAAACAAACAAAATGTCATAGGAGAAGAACCTATTGCAAAAAGAATAAAAGTCAGCCCATTGTTGTGGAGCAGAATCCGTAGGGCTATGACATAAGATCACTACAGTGTGGTACTGGCACCTAGAATAAACCTCCTGTTGCCCCTGCCGCAAGCATCAGAGAACCACTGGTTTACCTCTCTGGTTTTCCTGTTCCGGAATCTATGTGTGTTTATCCAGAAGAAAAAGTTGCTGATCAAGGAAGCAGCTCCCTAATCAGCCTAAATGGGAGGAGTGAGGAAGGACAAACCAGTGAGGCTGATCTGAGCTTAGAGAAAACTCTGAAGGACAAGGCAGGTGTTTTCACGAATGCATGATCTGTAAAATCTCAGAGAGGCTGCACCTTGCCCTTGGGAATATTCCAAACCAGATCCTACTGGCATATTCTTCTGGATCACCTAAAGACTTCATATAAGAAACCTTCCCTCTTCACATCAGGTGCTCAATTTTCCTGTTTCTGTCTGAACTTTGCTCATTAAAAAAAAAATACAATAGATTTCACACTAAAGTTTTTATCTTCCTCCAGGGTATTTTTCTTCCATTTACTTAAGGAACTGTGCCCAGAAAATATTTTGAGAATGAAACTGTAGCAAGAGTGAAATAACTTACAGAGCCTCAACCTTTTGGGGCATGATTCCATATTACTCATTTTAAATAACTGCTGGTGTCTGGGATTGCTATAGATGTTTGTCCTGTTGCGTCATTGTGGGACATCTGAAAGATATTTTACTGGCAGCTTGCAAAGGAAAGACGAGTGATGGAGACAAGGCCATGGAAAGCATACAGCAGGGTCTGCACGGTGATCCCAGTGCCTCTGAGCTCTCAGATTCACTTTAGGCAAGTCATTTGACACACGCCCCATCACCCCCTCAGGTTTCTTGCCTGCCAAACAGGGATAATAATATTTTTCCAATTTACCTCTCATGGTTGTCATGAATTTTTTATAAAACAACATTCATAGAAAGGTGTTCTGAGGAAAAATATAAAGGTATACATAGGTCATTACTATTTTCAGCCCTCAAGTTCCATTTGGGAACTTACTCCATTAGAATTAAGTTCTAGTTTGCACAGCTATCATCTCCCACTTGCCTTTGCAAAACCAAAATAATGTAAAGAGAGTTATGGGCTGAATTGTGTCCTCCCAAATGCATAGATTGAAACTATAACCCTGCAATGTGACTATATTTGGAGATTAAGAACACCTTTTTGCAACAGCTGGAAATCAAAATATAAACTTCAAAGATACCTTTGTGTCTGTATCTATTGACTCCATTAAGTTAGGTTCTCAGCCTGAGAAAGGTCCTGAAGGGCCTTACTGAGAATGTCCTGACCTGCCACATGTAGCCCAAGCCTCTGGGATTTGGATTCTTAGGAGTTGAGCCAAGGTATAAGGTGACTAGTCTTGGACCTTGAATGGCCCTTACACCATGGAAAAATTTCCCCAGCTGCATTGGAATGTTTGGGCTTTTTACTTTGGTTGAGATTTGAGGTCACACAAATGTCCAATGATAGATGCTAATGTTGAAGTTTTAAAATCTTTATTTTTATATGTTTATTCATGTGTTGTACTCTGTCCAGCTGGATCCAGCTAGATTTTAGGTTCCATGAAACTAACATGTGATTTGCTGTTACTGCCTGTCAGGTGGTCATTCTTCCAGACTCTATGGGCATGTTTTTGGTCAGAAATAATAATATTTTAAAATAACCCTCTGAACTCTATTTTTTTATTATTATTATTATTATTATTATTATTATTATTATTTTGAGGAGGAGGAGGACGAATGGGACACATTGACATGAATCGCTCAGCAGGTGATTTTGTAACACTCAGCGTAGCCTGTGCTGTTATCCAGACTGAAGAAAACGTCCATTTCACCTTCGTCTCTCTGGCTGTGCAACCACCCTCAAATCAACATTACTGAAAGAGTTCTTCAAATTAGCACCATAGAAAGGATATTGTTCTGTGTCTGTCAGAGCTGTTTTCTGTCTCCCTTTTCAGCTGTGCTTTTCCACCTGCAGAAAACTCCACCTACTTCCTAAACCAAAGCAGGCAGTATGCAAGCAGGCATGCCTTTACTAGCAGGAGGGGTCTGAAAATAGCTGTTTAGCTATAAATTCAGAACCTGGTACACCTGGTGTGAGTGCTGGGCGCCTGGGGCCTGACCAAATGGTAGTCCTCTTCTTCCCTCCGCATTCTGGGCCTGGTCCACATGGCCTGGCCTTCTGCCTCAGCTTCCTACCGGGACTTGAGCCCTTTGCCGAGTCACAACTCTCTGGACTAAGGCCCTACACGTTGCCTGGCTTCTCAAAGACCTGGGGAGAAAAAACATGCTCCCATAGCCTCTTTTCACTCTTCCTCCTTCCTCACTGCGGGCAACCATTGCCTTCCCAACAACTGGCTAGGCTCCTGTGTGAACACAGATATCCAGAGGAATGTCACTGTATTATAAAGATTGAATATTCAGTGCCAGGTTTGAATACATCCTGGTGGGGGGATGATGGCTTAGCCAATCAACTGACATGTGGGATAGGAGCTGACAAGAACATTCTTATCCCCAAGAATTGTATATAGCCCTGATCTGCTCCAAACCACATATAGAAGAGAGACCTAAGGCTCAGAGAAAAAGCTGAGGCAACACACTATGAATCATTCATTATTTATTAGTTTATTCAATAAATACTGAATACTTAGTAGGTACAAGAAATGCACTGCTGTGGTTTCTCTTTCATTTGAGAGATTTGCTTGGTTTAATAGAAGTCCCACCCTTCCTATATAACAAATCTTAGCATAGCAAAAAATGAGGTCATGACACTGAGTTCTCCCTCTATTAAACCACAGGCTCCACGAGTAAAGACTGTGAAGGAGGAGCAGTGAGATTAATCTTTTCTTTTGGAATCTGCAGAAGCCACTTCTGCTGCATGATTAGACAAGTGAGTTTTTTCTCTAACCTTTCTCCAAATAGTTTCTACACTCCACAGTTTGTGGATTTTCAATAGGCAAGGGATGGGGGTGCAAACTCATAACTGTAAAGTCTGACAGGAAACATGTATGAAAGAAAATATGAAACATCATGAAAACCTGAGGAAAAAGAAATCCTTTGATCTAGTGAAGTCTTTAGTAACCATATTTCAAGAACTCTAATACTGTGCAGACTTCTAATGAACGGCCTTCTGGCAATTCTTAAATCTAGAGCTTTGGTTTTGTTGTTGTTGTTGTTGTTAATCCACATACCCCAGTCTCCACAAGATTCCATGCAGGCTTAAAACAATAATCCTTAAACAATGCTATGAAAGATTATGCAGTCATGAGAAAATGAGGTCTGGCAGCGTGTAGCTTACTCCAACAGGGCTTTCCCTTTATTATAATTAAATAGCCTCTGTCCTATCTGTCTGTCCATTCTCACACTGAAGGTTCCTTTTACTTGTGAAATGACTGCTGCAAAATAGAGGCCGAGTCCAGAGGCCTCATCACTCAGTCTCCTCTGAGATGACAAGAACTGTTTTTTCATCTACCTCTGGTGTCTGTGCAGATAAGTAAGTTACTTTCTCTGTATTTTAATTTCACTGAAACCATTGCTTAGCAGCAGCAACAATAAAAAGACTTCCTTTGAAAAATATATACATACATGTGTATGTCTGCGTACGTAGATACAGATATATATACATACATGCATGTGTATCTTCAAAGGTAAAAAAATCCATTTGTTATTGCATTAGTTAATATTTAGACTATGAAAAATAGTTTAATAAGAATAATAACAAAGATTTTTGAACATATCTATGCCAGGTGCCTTGTGGTTTTGCTTGATCATAATAACACTACGGCAGCCATTATTAATATTCTCATTTTACATAGTAGGACATAAAGGTATAAAAAGGGATGCAAACCATCATCCTTCATGAAATTTAAAATTTTCCCCTAGATGTTTTTTTAAATCATATTTCAAAAAGATAAGAAAAATGGAACATCTGCTCAGTGAAACTGCAGGCAGAAAACGATGAACTCTTAGATTAAGCCAATTGTCCATAGGCAGTTTCTCTTGGCTTTCTTTAATAATTTAGAAGTAATGTTTCCTTCTTCTCATGAAGTGCTTTTGGCATCTTTGATTTGTATTACTTTGGAAAGAGCAAAGTCAGTTAATTAAAATCATAAACCTAGATGAACTAGGTTAGGATTCTACTCTGCTAATAACGTTAATGTTTCATGGTGTGTTAGCCTATCTAATAATGAGAAAGTGACTACTTTATCTTTCAGATATTTTCATTTACTTTCTTATGAGCAGCACAGCTAAAAGTTTTGTTTTGTTTTAAATGAGAAAAGAAGTATTTGTGACAACAAAAAAGTAATCATGTTTCTGGATATGTAAACACGAAATCTATAAAACAAATGCTTTCCTAAAATGTCTTCTTTTATCACCGATTTATCTGACAGCAAACATTGTTTTCCTGGGGAACAAAAGATTTTGTGGAGGAAAGTTTGTATCCTAAAGCAGATTGATTATACAAACTGAATATATTGTAGAGTCAAGAATGAGAATCCATTTCTCTATCCAAATCAGAGATGCTTAGGTTTAAATGTTTCACTGAAATTGTCTTTGTGTTGATAGTTTAGCCACCATGCCTATCCCCTTGCCAATAATACACATTCATAAATCAGTCAGGTTTCTGTTGGATTGAAATATTGACACTGTGGTCAGAAGAAGAAAACCATGGTCAAACCAATATGATGTCTTTGAGTCAGATTTCAGTGAATTTGATCGATCTGGCCCAAAAATATTTGTAAGATTTAATAAGCTACATTTAATTTTCCCCACCTCTAAACTGAGCCAGAGAGAAAATCTTCATATATAATAATAACAACCAAAATTCCTATGAAAGCTTTTTTCTGTTCATTCAACCTGGAAGAACAGGAAACTTTAATGAATGCCAACATGGACATAAAAGAGAGGGAACATTTTTAAATTTATTAAGACAAACAGTGTAGTATAGTGGAAATAATATTTCAAGTCCTGGACTTGCACACTAACTCTGTCATTTAATTGTGTGATGAGCCTCCTGAGCCTCAGAATCTTCTTCTAAAAACTAGATCTATAATGCTTCTTCTATTTACCCCATAAGATTGCTGTATCTCAAGAGTAAGTCTGCTTAAAAGTATTTTGTAAATATGTAAGTACTCCAAATCATTTTAATATTAATTCTTGTTTAAACAAAAATTTTGGGGGGGAGTGATAGTAGTTGATGTTATTGCTGCTGTTTAGAATGACAGCCTCCCAGGAGAACCATTTCCATTTTCATTGCAACTCCAGAGACAACAATCAATGCTATTCAAGTAATCTTTGTGTCATACAAGCAGGTCTGCATAGAACACTAAGTAATCAATAGTCTCTATTCTTTGATCCTGACAAAATGAATGATCAAAGCATTCCAAGCAGTCAATAAGCCTGACTCTTTTAAAATAAATCAAGTATTTTATTACTTTTCCCTGAAGTGACTGCCCAAATCAGGGAGGGGCAGAGGCAGGCATGCCCACAAAACTAACCAAGGAAGTATCCTCTGGTTAAATCATTGTGAAGCAGAACTGTTACAATGCTTGGGGTTTGTAAGCACACTGAAAAGAATTATATATCTATACAAACCTGTTACTAAAATTCTTCATAACAGTAATAATTTAGGAAGGTAAAAGAGGGTAGATGGATAGATGGATGGACAGAGAGACAAACAAGGGACCAATGGATAGATAGATATAGTAGATGAATAAAATTAAAAGTGTATGCTTCCAGTACCAATTTTAACAATTCAGTCAAATAGGAGAAAGAAAAAAATTACTCTTAATGACATACCTAGGGATAATGACCATAAATGTTTTAATACTTACTAATGTTCCTTATAGTATTTTTCTATGTATAGTTTCCTGTTAGTTTATTTTACACAATTGATGCTATACTATGGGTTGATGTTTGTGTACCCCCAAATATATATGTTGAAACGCTAATCCCCAAGGTGATGATATTAGGAGGTGGGACCTTTTGGGAGGTAATGAAGTCATGAGTGGGGAGCCCTTATGGATGGAATTAGTGCCCTTATAAAATAGGCCCAATCTCTTGTTGCTCCTTCTCACATGAGGACACAGCCAGAAGATACCATCTATGGATCAGAAACTAGACCCTCACCAGACACCAGATCTGCTGGAGTATGGACTTCCTAGCTTCTAGAACTGTAAAAAATAAATTTCTGTTGTTTATAAACTACCCAATTTATGGTATTTTTTTCATAGCAGCCTGGATGGACTAAGACAACATATTTAATTTTAAAATCAACTTTGTTGGGGGTATAATAAAATTTGTAAATTTTAAATATAAAACTTGATAATATTTTGATTTTTAAAAAGTCTCATGTACCCACTATCCCTATCAAGACACAAAACATTTATATCACCAAAATGGTCCCTTGTACCCTTTACAGTAAAGTGCCTCTCAAACCATGCCCCTGGCTGTCACTGATAAGTTTTTTGTTGCCATAGATTTGTCTTGTCTACTCTAGAAATTCATATATGGAAACACAGAGTTTGTAATTATTTGTGCCTGGCTTTTATTCACTTGGCATAATGTTTCTGAGATTTAGTCATGCATCCATCATTTGTTCTTTTCATCATTGAGCACTATTCCATTGTATGAATTTAATACAATTTGCTTATTCATTTACCTTCTGAGGAACATTTGGATTGTTTCTAGTTTTTTTGGTATTAAGAATAAAGCTATTCTGAACATTTATATGTTAAATATAAAAGTTTTAATGATGCTTTTTATACTCATATAAAACAGAAGTATTTATCAATTATTTATAAAATTTTCAGGAATATTATTTCAAATGCCTAATTTTCCTTCAGTGGATACACCATAATTTACTTAAACATCCTCTATATCTGTATATCTAAGTTGTTTCTCATTTTTTAATAAATAATAATGTAAGAAACATCTTTGCTTTTGCTCTGCTTTGAGTGCCAGCAAAGTTTTTAAGAGTAGTTTAAAATTAAGTTGAAATAAAAAATTGGAAAAAAAATGCTTAATAATGTTCTTTTCATTCTTTGGTCTTAAATATACATTAAAACATTGGACATTCTACCAGGATAATTAACAAATGCATTCTACATTCTAGATGCTTTCTAAAGAGTTTCCTCTCTTCCTGGCTTTTATTCGTTTTTTTCTTTCTTTTTTCTTTGCTAAGAGTTTCTGAAGAGCGTTAGCTTCGTTTGCTATCTTTTCCCTTTTCAATTGACAATCACCTTGATGAATAGAGGAAGCAATGCATCTTAACTCTCTTTGAATTAATTGGAAGGAAAGAAACTGTTCAATGAAGCCTGATATGTAGGTGGTGAGAATTGTTTGTTTTTTTTTTCTTAAGCTTGGAAAATGTGCTTCTGCAACATGGCAGTCGAGCCCCACATCAAAGAAGCAAAATATAGAATAACAGAACAAAAAAGAAAATTCTTTTTGGAGCCAAAAAAATGATCAAAACAAAGCTTTAAAGGTAAAGCTTATAGTGACAGAACTGCTGGGGACTGAAGCGTTTAAAATACACCTGTGTGTATACTAATTGGAAAACTCATATTCACAATCTCAACAGTCCTTACACAAGCAACATCCTTACTGTGTGTTTCTGTTCTAAATGGCCCCAGTATCATTTTTCTGGGGAAGAGGACACTGGGTCCATTTCTGTACTTGGACTTAAAGAACAAGACCATGCTCAAGGTATTTAAAAATGTAACTCATACAGGTAAGTAATGTTCTCTAATTTATCCCTCTGTTTTCCATACCAAGAAACGGACCCTTAAAATACCTCATTGCCTTCAACTGTTCTTTGCAATTACTGCGGTCATATCTGCATATTTTTAATGATTATATATTTGCATACCCTTTCTCTTGGGGACCTAAGGTCTCACTTCTACAGATAACATTGAATATTCAGGTTTTAGAATCAGAGAGAATTGAGTTCAAATCCTACCTCTGGCTCTCACAATCTCACGTGGGTATGTTCCTCAAGCCTATCTTCAGGATGGTTTGGTTGTGTGTTAATATTTGATAGAGAGATATAATCTTTACCTAAAAGAGAATTTCCTCTCCCCTTACCTTGAAGTGCTTTCGAGAATTCACAGAATGTTTTGTTATATATTTTTTAATTCCAAAAGTCTTGGCAATAATTTCTAGACTACACCATATCTGCTGATAAGCACCTTGTGTCTGTGTGGCATTTTTTACTTTTCAAACTTTTTCCAATTTCTACTTCACTAGATCAGATTCTTGAAATGCAGCCTATATCTGAGATAGCATTCATCTCAAAGAGAGAAATAGTTTGGTGACTTCTTACTAAAATTTGAAAGGATCTGTTCATTTGTTAACAGCAACATCTTTTGTTGATAAAGTGCCTTATGAAGTTTTAATTATGAACTCACCGGTACATATGTGATTATACACCCCAAAAAGGTGGCAAGTTTTGAGCCCAACTTACCATACAGCTATAGATAGATAGATAGATAGATAGATAGATAGATAGATAGATAGATAGATAGATAGAGGCATACATACATACATGTGTGCATACAATGACATATATACACATAATGGCCCAGACGTAGAACAAAATTTTTGCTTTGAAAAATGCTGTGGTCTAGTTCATTTGGAAATTCTAGTACCTTAGATATACACCAGGAGATGTCGATGATTAGTTTTAGTAGTTAACTTGACTGGATTAAGGAATACTCAGATAGCTGTCAGGGCATAATTTTGGTGTATGTCTGTGTGGCTGTTTATGTAAGAGATTGGCATTTGAATCAGTGGGCTGAGTAAGGAAGATCCACCCTCATCCAAGGTGGGTGGGCATCTTCCAATCAGCCGAGAGCCCAGATAGAACAAAAAGTCAGAGGAAAGGTGAGCTCACTTTCTCTTTTCTCTCTTCTCTCTCTCTCCTGCAGTTGGGGTACCCTCCTTCTCCTGCCTTTGGACATCAGAACTCCAGGTTCTCCAGTCTTTGGACTCCAGGACTTGCACAAACACCCACAGGTTCTCAGGCCTTCTGCCTTGGAATGGGAGCTACACCACTGGCTTCCCTGGCTCTCCAGCTTGCAGAGGGCATATTGTGTAACTCCTCAGCTTACATAATTGCATGAACCCCTAATAACTTTCCTATCTATCTATCATCATGTGCTTTGACTTAAAGAACAAGACCATGCTCAAGGTATTTAAAAATGTAACTCATACAGGTAAGTAATGTTCTCTGTCTGTCTACCTATCTACCTGCCTACCTACCCACTATCTATCTATCTAGTGCCCTATTGGTTATGTCTTTCTGGAGAACCCTAATACAAAGATCATACTTAATTTTCACTGTTCATTTCAAAAAATATTTATTGAGCACATTTCTGTGTTAGAGACAGAGACATCTGTACTTGAATCCCTCAAGCAGATCTCCACCTTTAAAGAATGTAACCTGAATTTTTTGATCATTCAAATCAAAGTATTCTCATAAGTTACATTTAATATAACTTATTAATTTTCCAGTAACTCTTACTCTCAGAAATTTGTTGGTTGCTTCATGAAATTATTACAGTGAAATATTTCTTCTAAAAATTTTCCTCAGCTATTTGACTTAGTGGGCTAGGGCTGATATACCAAAATACCGTAGACTGGGTGGCTTAAACAATAGATATTTATTTCTCATAGTTCTGGAGGCGACATGCCCAAGATCAGGGTGCCAGTACAGCCAGGTTCTTATTGAGGGCTCTCTTCCTCACTTACTGATGGCCACCTTTCTGCTGTATCCTCACATCCTGGAGAGTGAAAGTTCTGGTGTTTCTCTCTCTTCTTATAAGGACACTGATGCTATCATAGAGTCTTTATCCTCATGACCACATCTAAACCTAATTCCTTTTCAAGACCCCCACCTCCTAAAGCCATCACACTGGGGATTAGGGCTTCAGCATACGGACTTTGGTGGACCACCAATTACAGTCCCTAACACCACTGCTATAAGAATGAATGTTTGTGTCTCCTCAAGTTCATATTTTGCGATCTAATCCTTAATGGTATAATATGAGAAGGTGGGGCCATTGGGAGGTGATTAAGTCATGAAAGCTCTGCCCACATGAATGGCATTAGTGCCCTTATAAAAGAAACCCTAGAGAGCTAGCTGGCCTCGTCTGCCATGTAAGCATGCAGCAAAAAGGTGCCATGAGCAAGACAGCAAGCCCTCACCAGACACCAAATCTGCCGGCACCTTAATTGTGGACTTACCAGCCTCCAGGACTGTGAGCAATAAAGTTTCTGTTGTTTATAGATTATACAGTTCATGGTACTTTGTTATAGCCACCCAAAAGGACTAAGGCAGCTACCCACTGGCAGACTTCCAGGTATGATCATTACAACCTTCCTGACCTGGACCTCGTCTGTGTTGCCGATCTGTGAGTCAGTAATGGGAACAACAACAAAGACTGTCAAAGGCAGGAAAGGAAAATAGCACATATTCAAGGACTCTAACAGGAAAAAAGGGCAGGGTTTAACTTCAAAATGCCATTATTGTCTTAACACCAAACTGAAAGAAGTGGCCTCACTAGAGCTGTGGCAAAGGGTCAACAGTTGGGGAGGTGCGAGAGACTGAAGGAAGGTTCCAAAGTGCTCCAGGAAGTTTCTTACCAGCATTATCTCCTGACCATGTGAGGGTTTTCTGTGCTTTCTTCATCAGGCCTTTTTCAATTATGAGTGAATCACAAATCAAACTGACTTAAGAAACACAAAAGTAAGCATGAAATCTATTGGCTCTTGAATACCTGGGAAGTTCAAGGATCCAAGGCATGACTGGAGGTAGGGGTTGAAATATTGTCCCTAGACCTAAGGGTATTTCCGTTTCTTGGCTCTCAGAATCTCTGCTTCACCCCAGATAGTCTCTGCCCACATGGTGGCCTCAAGCAGTACTCCACATAACCATGATGTCCAGGGGCACAGAATGTTCTGATTGGCCAAGTTTGTATCATGTGCCTACCCTGGGGACTGCGGGGTGGGGTTAGTCCCACCCGAACCACATGACTTGGGGGGTAGGATCTGGTCCCTGAGATAAGAACCTTTTGATTAAAAGATGGGGAGAATAGATGTTAGGATTTCAGTTCTCCATGACTGGTCTCTGGCTGCAACCCCAGGCAAGCAGTGTCCATTAAAACTTCAGACTTTAAAGTCAAACAGATCTGTATTCACATCCTAGGTCTACCACTTCCTAGCAGTGGGGCCTCAGGCAAGTTGCATAATCTCTCTGTACCTGTATCTATAAAATGGAAATATTAATTATACCTTGCTCATAGATTTCCTATGAGGATTATATGAGACCATATGTATAGAAAGCACAATATAGTACCCACCAAACAGTAACCAAGCACTTAAATATGTAAAGAAGGAGGTGTGACTGAGAAGCATAGACAATTTGGAGACAAAATGAATTTTATCTCTGAACAGTCATGGGCACCTTTTAAAATCATTGATAAAAAGATGGAAACAAAACTCAAACTTAATTCGTCTACTGGTATTAAATGTTTCATAGGTATACTAAGATGTTTCTCAAACATTTCATAAGGATTTCCATCACTGCATTGAAGATTTTCTCAATAGTTTCACAACTTCAGAGTGGTAACCACTATTTAGCTTCTGCACCTTTGTTAAAAATATATGCATGATTTAGGAGAAATATTTTGAAATATTAGGATTTTTCACAGCCCTCAATTACTCTTCTGTGGTCATCTGCAAATGCAGGCTACCTGGTTACGTACTTTGATGGGGAAGAAGAGGGGAAATTCAGGACCTACACAAAAGATTGAAGTAAAATCTAATACAAAATTGAGATTGCTAACACAGCACAGAAGTGCCAAAACTGCATGGATAAGTGATTTTGAAAACCATCAAACAGACATTCCACAAGGTCAACCAAAATGCAGTGTGCCTGAGAGTAATGAGTGACTTTAGTCCAATAGTTATTAAACTGCCTGAGAGAAAGTTTTTCTCTTCTACTAGCTTCTTTCCCTTATAGGAGAATATTATGTAATATATACATTTCATCTTGCCTTTAATTGCTTGGTTTAATAATAAATATTTAACAATATTTTTTTAATGTTTGCTATACCAGAGGAGAAATCTGTCTTGGTGTTGGAGTGTCTTGGAATTCGTGACAAGGACAAAAGTACACCAAGTAAACTAGTAAAAGAAAAGGTAAGAAGGTCCAATCCAAAATCCAAAGAAGTCCATTTACTTTTCTTCTGTCCTTCATTTTTCCCTCCTTCCCTCCCTTCCTTCTTTCCTTTCTTCCTTCTTTCTTTTAAGCACAAGCAATATGTGACTATTTTGTCATATTCAAATGATATTTTTACAAACAAAAGAGCCAAATTTGATAATATGCTGAGGTTATGTGCCATACAAAAACATAATCTTTGACGGTCAGGATTGAATTTGCATTGTTAATTGCAATGATTTTCTACATCAACTACACCAAAACACCTAAGTGAAAAATCCACTTGACTCTCTTGGTAATATCACAACCAACAGCCAAACAGTTTCATAATTAAATGCACCTTAAAAATTATTTCATGGGCATATTATAGACATTACCCTTGTGAACTTCAATTGGAGTTGTTTGTCAGTATAAAATTTAGTACTTCTCCTTTGGTGAATAATAATAAAGTAGTTAAAGTAGTGTCATGGTTTGAATGTGCCAAAGGTCATTTGTTGGAAAATTAATCCCTAATTTAGCAGTGTTAAGAGGTGGGAACTTTCAGAAGTGTTTAGGTCATGAAGGCTGTGTACTCATGAATGGATTAATGTTGTTATCATGGAAGTGGGTTTCTGATAAAAAGGGTAAGTTTGGCTCCCTTCCCTCCTCTCTCTTTTGCATACATGCTCTCTTCCCTTAATGTTTAAGGTACTCTCTCTTAAATTTCAAAAATGGCCATAAGGTTTTTAAGCCCATGGGCTTTGGTATCAAACAGATGTAGGTTCAGTCTCAGATTTGTCATTTATTAATCATGATTTTGGAAAATTACTTAATAGATGTACATTCCAGTTTCTTCATCTATACAAAGAAGATAATTTTAAAAACTACGTCAAGAATTGGTAATGAGGGTTAAATTCAGATTTCATATAAAGAGCTCAACATAACATCTGACGTATAATGAGCACACAATGCATTTAACTATAGATACTTAGATTCTGTACTTGTTTAAATATAGTTTGCTTGTTTGTTTTACTTTGTTTTTAAAAGTCTTGGATCCATGAATGACGGATTGAAAAACAGATCAAATATTTTTCTGTTTAAGTCCCATAGATCATGTGCTTATTGAGCATAGGGACTGGCTTGTTACCATTTTAACCCCAGACCCTCCCAGGAGGCCTAAGACAGAGTAAGTACTAAATAAGCAAGTGTTGAGCTTGTCATATTCTCCTCACTTTTCTTTTACTTTTTGCATAACAGATGCTACCTTATGGGTGGGTGTGATTCTCCCTAGTCAACCTTGGGCAGAATTCAGCAATTCTCTTCATTCCCAAAGGAAAATCTACCTCACTGGACCTTGGTTTAAAAAAAATGAGGGGGGGGGATTTTTCTGGAGGTTTAGCAATGGGGCAAGAAAAAAGGATTTACGTTACACAGCATGGGTTTTCTTTTCAGATCTCCCAGATCCCTTTTGTCTTCAATCTTACAGACTTTCCAACAAAGTCCTTCCATCTCCACTCTCTCTATTTCAGTATCTTCCCTGGGAACTGCTTTCTTTACCCATTTTATATACAAAATAATTTAGCTCCTGTAATCTGGCATCCACATTGCTTTATGC
Organism: Papio anubis; assembly: GCF_008728515.1. Classification (NCBI taxonomy): domain Eukaryota; kingdom Metazoa; phylum Chordata; class Mammalia; order Primates; family Cercopithecidae; genus Papio; species Papio anubis. Next base: position 36,967,250 of record NC_044988.1, on the reverse strand, counting down.
AGTCACGTGTTGCTCAATCATGCAATATGTCCTGAGAAATGCAACATGAGGTGACTTTGTCATTGTGAAAACACCATAGTGTACTTACGCAAACCTAGGTGGTATAACGTACTACATCCATAGGCTATGTGGCATAGCCTACTGATCCTAAACTACAAACCTGTATAGCATGTTACTGTATTGGATACTGTAGGCAATCGTATTTGCCTTAAATGTTTACACAATTTTAAGTATTTTTGTATCTAAGTAGATACAAATATGGAAAACGTACAGTAAAAATAAAGCATTATAATCTTATGGACCACCATAAGATGTGTGGTCCATCTTTGACTGAAACATCATTATGAAGTGCATGCATGCACTCTCTTTAAGGTAAGTAAACAAAAATTCTTCCATGTTTAGGTTCTATTTTCTCTGAATGGGATGCTATAGATAGCAAATGTCATTGTCTCTCAATTCTATTTTTTTCCTTTTCCTATAAAGATTATATTTAATTATTTATTTATTGTCACACTAGACTGCAAACTGTGAGCACAAAGACTGTCAGTCAAGTTCACCACCTCAGCATTAACCTACAATATAACGGGCACTCAGTAACTATTCATTTGTAATGCATGTCACTGTAGAATAAATCTGATTTCTAACTTGTGGGCAGTACATACTTAATTATTTATATACTCTGTATCTAGTGAGCTTGCATGTGTGTGGATATGCACAGGCATGCATGCATGTGTTTGTGAGCACGTGTGTGTGTTGGGGAAAGTATTATTATCTTTCTCACACTTACTTTAAAGATTCCTTTAAGATATTCGTTTATCAAAAACTTGATCAAATCCTCTGATGCTTTAGCTAATGAGTGAGGATATTACACTCAATTCCAGATGTCAAATCAAAAAGATTATAAAATAGAGTTTCATCAAAGGAAAACGATGTTTTTGATAATAATGACAAAGGCACATTACTTCTTCTGAGAGAAAAGTAAATTTTAACATACTAATTCTCATTAGATTCAGACATAGAAGCCTTAGAGATATTCAGTTTGATATTTTTATTATATTTCCTTTATCCACATTATCAGTTCTTTTGTTTTCTTGCATTTTTATTTTTAATTGTCCTTGTACTCCTCTCATCCTGTGGCCAATTCCCCTGATCCCATTTCTTATTTTCCTGCTGTGTTCACTTCTTTCACTTGCTAACTTGATTTATCTGCCTTGCTTGGTATCAGTTTCTAACCTTTTCCCTTATTTTCCTCTGACTTCTTCTTATCCCCCAGCTAATCCTTTGACCTTTTTGTAATCTCTTTTCTTTCCACATTATCTTGTTTTCAGAGTTGTCCTTATCTGCTTAGCCCTCAGTCAAGTTCAGGGGAACATTCAATCCGAAAAGTCTTTAGCCTATAAATGGATTACCAGTTGTCTCAGGAGGGTTGGCTCACCAAGATACCTGAAAAAGAGCCTTTCTGTTTCCAAGGCCTTTCCAGAAGAGATGAAGCCTCCACATTCTCTTCCCTGCTCTTCCTCACTGTCCCACCTGCTCAGTGTTTTGAATTCTTCAGGCACAATTTCTAAGTAAAAGAGGCACATTGGTTAGCTCAAGTTTTACCCAATTATTTATTGTTTTCTCACCCTTTTCCTCTACCTTCTGTCTTAAGGATTTTAAAGACTGAGGGGCAACTTGGCACAGGCCTGCCTGCATCTTTCAGATTTAAATTGATACTCTAAAAAGCCTGGCCACCTCCAAGGCAAATGTTCCCCGAGTTTCGATTTAGTTTTCATTAGGAACCGGGCAGCCCTGTGCCAGCCTGCCTGCCCATTTAAACAAGGCCTCTCTCAGGGGATTATGCAGTTGCAAGCTGAAATATCTATATGCAAATGAACCTTTCTGTATTTGCTATCAGCTACCACAGAAATTTTCCATTCCTTCAAAGCTATTTTAAAAAACACCAGAAAAACAGAGACAGAAAAGAAGCAAGAAAATCTGTTTAGCATAGATGGAAACCCTGAAGAAAGAGTGGTTAGCTCCCACCCTCCCCACTCCCACTCCACCCCACTCACCCCTTCAAACAGCTGCAAGAGGTAGAGAATCCACCCCCCAATCCCATGGAACATCAATGTATCCTAAGGCAAGGTTATTTCACACTTCTAATATATCCAAAATAAATAGCTGGGGCACAACAGAAGTAAGGATGCTTCTCTTGAGGTGAAAAACATAAGGAAGTTCAGAGCTGGTCTGAAGTTTGTGAACAAAATAAATGTTATATTTTAAAAAGTATAGAATTAAATCTATGTTATTTGCATAAATATAGGGGAATAGCATTGTGGATGTGATGCTGCATGTATTATATAAACTTAAAAGTATTTTTGTGTTTTGAGTTGCAAGGTATATTTGCACAAATGTTGAATATTGTGAGACCCAGTCACATAGTGACTGAGCACTTGAGTACTTGAGCAGGTCTTTTGGGCTTCAGTTTCCTCATCTATAAATTAGCAACTAAACTAGATCAGTGATTCCTAAATCATTAGAAGACCCCTCATACTTTGTTTAACCTCATATTTGGAAACAATTTCAAAATTAAAGAAAAATCACAAGACAAATACAAGGAATGCTCATTATCCTTCACCCAGATTCTCGTACAGTTAACATTTTGTCCCCACTGCTTTACCATTGCTTGAATTAATCAATCCATCAATCTATCTATCTATTTATCTTATCTATCAATCTATAATTTTTTCTGTTTTTGAGACAGAGTCTCGCACTGTTGCCCGGGCTGGAGTGCAATGGCATGATCTCGAGTCACTGCAACCTCTGCCTCCTGGGGTTCATGCAATTCTCCTGTCCCAGCTTCCTGAGTACCTGGGATTACAGGCACACACCACCACACCCAGCTATTTTTTTGCATTTTTAGTAGAAATGGGGTTTCACTATGTTGTCCGGACTGGTCTCGAACTCCTGACCTTGTGATCCACCCACCTCGGTCCCCCAAAGTGCTGGGATTACGGGTGTAAGCTACCGCACCCGACCCAATCTATAATTTTTTACTGAATGGTTTGAAAGTTACATACATAATGCCCCTTTATTTCTAAATTTCAGTACAGTTTCACCTTCTTTTCAAGTGCATGTGCAAATAATCCATTGCAGAAAAGTCCACCATTGTTGATTAAGACTCTAAGGCAGCAAATACTTTCACTGACATCTGTAAAGAGTCGTTGTGGCAAACACTGTCATTTTCTGGTGACCACGAACTTAAAGAAACCTGATATTTACCTCCTGATCTTTTGTTTCTCATTTGAATATGGGCATAATAGTGAATACCATTTATAATTTGCTTACTTTGTGCTGGGCAATTATAAATGTTACTTCACTTAGCCCTACAATAAATGTTCAAAGTAGACATTATGAAGTAAGTATATGAACAAAGGATGGAGAGAAATGAAGTAAGTGGTGCTTAGTGTCATTTTAGATAAGACAATCAGAAAAGACCTTCCTGAAAACATGACATCTAAAGGAAGAATTCTAATTCTGTTGGGGAAAAAAAAATTCCTGGTTCCCACAGTGACTTTATCAATTAGAAACTACACGCAACTATCAGCAATAGAAACTCAATTTCAGAAATTCAAAGAAATTAGAAGTTCTTTTTCTCGTATGTAGAGAAAACTCAGAGGTAGGCAGTTCTGGTCTATGTTATTAACTCTACAATCATCAGGAACTTAGTCTCACTTAGTCTCCTGTATTTTCATTATACATTCTTAGTGCATGCTTTCAATCCTAAAATTAGCCTTATGTCTAAGATGGCTGCTGGACCTCCAGTTATTATATTTACATTCTACACAGGCAGTAAAAGGAAAGATAAAAGGTCATATATCCCTAAGCAGCTCCCTAAGTCAGCTGGCTTGTTTTAAGTGTTACCTAAAGACTTCGGCTTACATGTCATTAACTGAGGTAAGATTGAAAATGTGGGCGTTAGCTAGTAGCAAAGCCATCCAGAATAAAATTAGGAGTCGATTGGTGGAAAGGGGAGGATGATACTGTGTGAGGAGCTATCGGTCTTTGATCCAGAGAAGTGAAAAAAAAATTGGATTCTGTCTTAGTTTGAATTCACCCGAAAACAGGACCTGAGACTAGTTTATTTGAGAGGTGATCTTGGGAAGTAAGGGAGTTGGAAAATGAGAACACAGTTGCCAGATCCAGCAAATAACAATATAGAAAGCCCAGTAAATTTAAAATTCTGATAAAAAACCAGTAACTTTTTAGTACAAATATGTCCCAAACCTTGCATGAGAAATACTTATACTAAATAAATTTTCCACTGCTTATCTGAAATTCAGACTGAGCTGGGTTTCCTGGCAGCCCTAGCAGGGAGAAAAGCCAATGAAGGGTACAATAATAAATAGGTTATCAGTGTGGACAAATGAGGTTCCGACTTGGCTGGGCACCTTCTGAGAAACCATATAAAATGTATCCTAGAATTGAGCTTCAGCAGGACAGAGAGCCTGGGGCATTTTTCCATGGACTCCCATCACAAGGGCAGCAGTAACAAGTCTTTGGCTCTTCAGAATTGTTCTGACTTGCGGCTAAGCAAGCCCATTCTGCTAGGGAAGGAAGTACTCCAGCAAGGAAACAGAGAGAAGCAGGCATTTAAAGTGGGAAGCATTCCACGGGGTACCTGAAACTGCCCACCACAGGGGCAAAGAATTCAGAAGTCAGCCCCGGGGACATGCCGCAGGTTACCAACAGAGTCAGCTAGTGTTTCTTTTCATTCGCTCTCCTGCTTTACTTCTGGCTCACAAAGCAACTCTGTGATTGTCATATGGCTTCCTAAATGTTACAGGGAGAGAGTGGCTCAGGACTAAGGCCTTCAGCCTTGTCATCCATCTGTGACTTTCAATATGTAGGAATCAATGAGCATTCTGCTCTTTTATATTGGCCATGGGAGCTCAGTCAATGTAACTGCTCCTAAGAAATGTACTTACTTTTAGGGTGCTGACAATGTATGTGTCTGGACCAGTAAGACTGTGGAACAGGCCTCCAGACAGTGCCAAGATGCTGTTACAAAGAATGGTATCCTCTGGAGTCTCCTGAGATAGCAGGCTTTCTCCTCACAGTCCTGAAACCTTGGAATGATATTTCAATGGTTGAGTCACATTTCCTCTATTTTGGATTTTTACAATCTTTATTTTCCAGATGGGCAAGTTGAATTTCTGGTGTGGACACTGCCCCACAAAAAGCTCATTTTGTGTGAATTATTAGGTAAAGGCTTTGACTTTAAACTTTAAATCATTCTTGGCTTAATGAAAAGCACCTGGTAATTATATATTCCTTTATATTTACAGAGTGGGGTCTTGGATTGATTCAAAGGGAGCTCACATTTCTTAGCAGAGTTTAATTAGCAACAGAAAAAGCATGAGGCTTCTTTCTTTCAGACCCGTGTCTAGCTCTAGTAGCTACTACAGAGCGCTCTGGGGTATGGTGTGAAATCAAAATGTTTTGTCTTCTTCTTGGAATGGATAATTCAGGAGCTAGAGAAAGCTATGCTTTAATACATAAATACGCTTGAGTTATAGTTTTAAAATTTGATTAGAATATGTGTTAGCCTAGGTTCTTCAAGAAGCAGATCTACGTTTCCTGTTTGACTTGCCTTGCCTGCTTCACTCTGTTGCAGGTTTTACCCTCCCTCCGTAAATTACCTGGCAAGAATCCTAAGGCAAGCTCTGAAACAGGTGAGCCTGGGAGGCTCTGAGGTAGTGCCTAAGAGGGAAATGATGTAGACTGAAAGAACAAATGAATTATTTTCACTAGGGGACCTGGTCTAACAGAAATAATTTCACATAGACATATTGGTGACAGTTTCCTGTCACTTTAAACTATAAATGTTATATACACCAGTTCGCTAAACTTTCAGTTCTTAGTGTTAAGAACCCTAAACTTTATTCATAGAATAAAATGATTAATATGCTACTAGCTACTGCACAACTTCTCTTAGGTGGCAAGTTTCAAGCAAGAGTCTGTAATAGCATGTCCATCTTTTTGCTGTGATTGACTGGCATGCAAACTTCACTGGCTAATTTTAATTAGAATCATAGAATTTTATAGCTGGAACAAATTTTAGGGATCATGTAGTCCAACTCTCTTAGGTCATGAACAAACAGAAGCCAACAAAATCCAGTTATTGCCCAGGGTCATTCAGCTACCAAATGGCAGAATAGGGATAATAATCCATTCTCGCAGGCACAAAATCCAACAGTGTTCCCACTGAACCACATTATCTGTCCTTTACCAAACTTTATATGTTTCAGACGGAGGACAAAGAAAGAGTATCCAACTGTTTCATTCATTACTCATTGAGTCATAACATTGGGTTTATAAATGAGTTACATTAGTATTTGCTTTCATCTAGTAATGAGTTTGTAATGTTAAATTATAAACTCATCCTCTGTTCTTTTTCTTTTTTTTTTTTTGTCTGTATAAGCTTCAGCCAATTACTACAAATAACAATAAACATATAACTATCCATGGGAGGGAAGAGCTTACAGGCAGAACCACCGATATTGCGTTATTTCAGTTAAGATATGGCTGGAATTTGCCTGAACTAGACTAAATGAACTCACTTCCAATAAGGCTTAGGTTGTCTCTAAATTGAACCAATGTTATCAATAGAAATATTGTCTCACACATATGTCCACATATACCTTGTTGTCCTTTGCCTTCAAAGATTGAATTATATAGAATAAAAAAGAAATCCTGCAGAGCCCAGCCATTTCCCTGTGATCTAACCAGATCACTGTTTCCTTTCTCTTAATTATAGCTATTTGAGCACAGTGACCTTTATACCCATTAGGCTTATCTTCAAACACAAGCAGACCTGCCAGTCTTGAAAGATTACAAACCCCAAGGCCACTGGACATTTGTTTCTTATTGAATTTTTTGTCTCGGTTTGCAACAAAAGTGAGACTTCCTAAAGGAAAGGTTCCTGTCTTAAGTGATATAATTTGGCTACTGGGAATTTACATTAGATTCCCTTCTGTAATGAACAGTTTTATACCAAAAGGGAGAACATTCCCCCTCAGGTGTCCAGGGCTAATGATGTAATCTTTTCCCTAATGAAATAAGGGCAGTGACTGCCATTTCCCAGTTCATAGTAAGTCTTAAAAAAACCAGTACTTTTGTTTACTTCCACTGAACATCTGGGAAGGAGGGATAAAGTAACAGGTGAGAAAGTTCCCTTTATCCTTTCAAGCTCTAGAAAAGAGAGCCTTTGACGGCTTCGATTTTCAGCCTTGTTATTTCAGCAGTTCCTCTGTTGAAAAATCTCCACCCCGTATTAAATTGAAGATGGTTTATCATTATTTTTAAACCTCCCAAATGATCCATTAGTAACATCTAACATCCAATTCAATCTAAGAGTGATAGTTATGTTAATAAGTTACATGTGCCTGAAGGACACATAGAATTTGGTGTGGTTCTACTGAGAGCCCTCTTCTAAGCTGCAGACCGCCAACTTCTCATTGCATCCTCACATGGAGGAGAGAAGAGAAAAGCAGGTTTCTTATGTCTTCCTTTTTTTTTTTTTTCTTTTTTTTGAAACAGAGTCTCGTTCTTTCCTTCAGGTGAGAAAGCATTGGCACAATCATAGCTCACTACAGCCTTGAACTCCTGGGCTCAAGTGATCCTCTGGCCTCAGCCTCCAGAGTAGCTGGGACTACAGGCTCACATCACCACACCCAGCTAATTTTTTAAAATTTTTTGTAGAGACAGGGGTCTCACTATGCTTCCCAGGCTGGACTCAAACTCCTAGCCTCTAGTGGTCCTCTCGTGTCAGCCTCCCCAAGTGTTTGGATTCCAGGTGTGAGCCACCATGCCTGGCCTCTCACATTTTTTCATAAGAGCAGTGATCCCATTCATGAATGCTCCACACTCATGAGCGAATTGCTTCCCAAAGGCTTCACCTCCAAAAATTACCACATTGGGAGTAGTATTTCAACATATAAATTTTGAGGGTACACAAACATTCAGTCCGTTACACCCTCTGTAGACATCATGCTAATTTATATCTCCCTCAACAATGGATGGAAGTATCATTTTCTCCACATTCTTTCCAATAGATTATTATAGTATTTTTTAACAATCTGATAAGTGAACACTGTACCTGCTATTCTTAATTTGTATTTATTATTAGACATGTTTAAATGATATTCGTGTTTGTACTCCTTAATTGTTAATTCATCAGTTTTTCACCATTTTTCTATTTATTGGGACTCTTTACATATTCATTAAAGAGACCCAGTGTCATATGTACCCAAAGACTATTTTTGTATAGAGTGTCTCCACTTCTGCAACACCAAAAGTTGATAAAGTAGTTTTGTTTCCCACAAAGTACTAGCTTATAATGGAATTCTACTGTGTCCATAGTTACATAACAGCAGTTAGCCAAAGCATGGATTATTTCCATTTACTCTTCTATTGTCAAATCAGCATTTCCCAAAATTTATTCAATGGAATGTTAGGTATATATAATTCATAAGAAGGGGGCAGATGGAGTAAAATAAGAAATACTCTAGAGGCAATCTTGATTTAAACATAGTTAAATGAAATTATTTCTTTAAGGATCAATAAAAGTCTTAATGTGCTAAATGTTTATGAAATGAGCATAGTATAAATGTTTCAAAATTATTTGCCTGCATACCTACCTCTTGAGACTAGTATCCTGCTGAACACAGTTTTGGAGTTAGTCCTTTAAAGTAAAGACTTTTACTTTGATTATGACTATTAGTAAATTTTTTGCTTTGCAACAAGCCTTGAATTGTACGAGTTACGGTAAATACTTTTCATGCTATTATTCCTCATAATTAAATTGTAAGTTCTGACAATAAATCATTACCTGGTAACATCATTCATTTGTGCTATGGTTTTCATGTATGTGTCCCTCCAGAATTCATAATTTAGAACTTAAACCTCAAGGGGATGGTATTAAGACATGGGGCCGTTGGAAGGTGGGGCCTTTGGGCAGGCCATAAAGGCTTGATCCTCATGGATGGGATTTGTGTCCTTAAAAAAGGGCTAGAGGGAATGAGTTCATTCTTTTTGCTTTTCTGTATTTCTCCATATGAGGACCAGCAACAAGGCACCATCTTTGAAGCAAGAAACAGTCCCTTGCCAGACACCGAATCTGCTAGCACCTTACTCTTGGACTTCCTCAACTGTGAACAATACATTTCTGTTGTTAACAAATTACCCATTGTAAGATATTTTGCCATAGCAGCCAAAACAAACTAAAACAGTTTGATTTTCTAGTTATTCTTTCACAATGCAGATTCTAAATGGTGACCCGCCTCTATACACATACGTTTGCATGTTGGAGTGTGTTATGACCTCTGCGTAGATCTGAATACATCTACTTTTTTTTTCAGTAGTTCATGCTTATGGAATTCTTATGGGACCTGTGGAGGCAAATACAAATCAGACAGGAATGTGGGTGCTCACTGTTTTGAAATTAAGCACCAAAAATGTCAGGTGCCTTGTGTAAAATATTTGTATGTCTTATCAATGTCACCTTCAGTGTTACAGTCAGAGTATTTCTTAAATTAATTATCTTATCTGATTTTTACTGTAGCCCTCGGAGGTGGGTTATTGCTCCTATTTGGCAGATAATGACACAGATACAGGAAAGGTGACATGCCCAAAGCATCAGTGCTAGTTAGTGACTGAGCTAGAGCTGACCTTCAGGCACCTGAATCTATTACCAGAACATGCACCCTGTAGACACAGTTATACCCTCTTTGAAGCTAAGCTGAAGTGAACAAGACCACGTGTTAGATTAGTCACAGTCACCCACTGCTTCTAATCAGATACATGTATGTTTCCTTTCTGGATTCTAAATCACTAGGGAATACTAAAAGTATAGAAATTCCAATATGTACTTACAAAACCCTCCGTTGGGGGAATCTGAATCCACCTGAGCAGGAATGGGAGACACCTGTGAAACTATCACACGAGAGCGCTGAGAAGAGTGGATTGGTAGAACTATTCCAGGCTTTGGAATTCACAAACCTGGGGCTGGACTTTGGGCTTGCTCATTCCTGACTCTGTGGCCTCTGGTAAGTTACCATACCTCTCTGTTCTGAGTTTATTTTTCTGTGGAGGTAAAAACAGTTTTCTCACAGGATTGTAATGAATATCCAATGAGGTGAGTTTTTGCAGTGAGTCAATTTCCACCGTGGGGAACTTTTCATAATGCATGGCTCCCAGAAAGCACAGAGTCACAAGACACGAAAAGTCAACTTCAACAGGTAGTCTAGAGCAGGGGTTTCCAATACCTGGGCCACGGACTGACAGGGGCCCGTGGTCTGTTAGGAACCAGGCCACAGAGCAGGAGGTGAGTGGCAGGCGAAGGAGCATTACTGACTGAGCTCTGCCTCCTGTGAGATCAGCAGTGGCAGTAGACTGTCATAGGAGTATGAACCCTATTGTGAACTGCACATGACAGGGATCTAAGCTTGTATGCTCCTTATGAGAATCTAATGCCTGATGATCTGAGGTGGAACAGTTTTATCCCTAAACAAACCCCCTCCCACCACCCACACCCCAATGTCCGTGGAAGAATTGTCTTCCATGAAACTGGTCCCTGGTGCCAAAAAGGTTGGGGACTCCTGGTCTAGAGATTCCTGGTTTCATTTTCACTGCTACATTGAGCCACAGAACTAATTTATCCCTCTTGGGCCCAGTGTTAATAAATGCAGACCAGAGAGGAGAGATAATGGATCCCTTCCATCCAAGTGGTTCTTCAATTCTTTGTGGTAATAAGTTTATAAATATTCTCATTAAAAAATGCACAAAACTTTGCCCACAGTGTCTGGGGAGACGTGGACTCCTACAAACCCTCCATGTATCTTCAAAGGAAGTATAGGGACTCCTGCATGGCAGAAACATTAGTGGTAAAATAGGTTATTCAGCTCTTTCTTTTATGGAAATGTATGCTATCTTTTCTTTTCCTTTTTTCTTTTTTTAATGTTTTAAAGTTTTCCTTTTAGGAAAAACACTTTAACAAGAGCAGGGTGACTTGGACCACTTTGATCTGTCATACCCTTTGGGGCACCTGCCTTTCCCATCCTGACACAGGGACATAGCTCACTTATCTAGTGACTGGGAGAGTATCAGGGCTGTCATCCTCTGCCAAAACTCCCACAATCTGTTCAGAAGCATGGCACGCTTTGATAACTTTTAACCTCTGTTATTTCATGTGTCCCACATAACAGGTCATTAACTCTGATCACCAGAATGTCAGGAAAAGGGTGGAGCTTGCAGCACCTTCCTTGTAATATTGTGGGATGAAACAACTGCTGTATAGGAGATCTATTCCACTGGGGAACAATGAGTCAATTTATTTGAAAATTTCTCACAAACAGAATCTGGTATAACTAAATAGCCGTCTGTGGAACAATACTAGACAAATGTTCATTTACTTCTGCCTTTGAGGCCAATATTAAAACTAAGAATTTTGTTTCATAACAACAAAGGATATTTCACAGTTCTTGATTGTTCTCAGCTTCCCATTTGCCAAGATCGGTCAGAAGAGTCTTTTTTAAAACATTTCTCCCTCTGAATTAGACTGTAGAAAAGCCCCAGGGACTTACATGTCCCAAGACATTGGAGAGAGTCCTAGGCCCAAGGCTACCAAGGCCACCGTGGAAATCCATGACTCCATTCAAAAGCAGGTTGGACACAAGATCTACACTAAAGGCGTCTGAGGTCTGGCTGTTTTGTGCTTAATCACTTTACAGTATCTTTAGAAACACAATGCTGATCTTTTTTTTCTTGCAGTGGACAAGCAGTCTAGGGGGAAGAAGATACTTTTTGGGTCACCAAGTGGGACTACAACAGCAAAGAAACAAAACAAAACAACAAGACTTGATGTTACATATGTAGCAGCTTTTCATGTCACCTTATCAGGATGACTATTGACCACCTGGCAAGAGACTATTCTCTTTCTCTTGGGACTCTATAGACATGTCCTGACCCATTTGAACCACTGCTCAAACTGCAGGGATAAGACACTGACAGAGTCTGTGATTGTCAAGGACCCAAGAAGATACTGTTTTTTGAAGAAATTATAGAAATATCTGCAATCACTTGGTATTTGGTAGACTCCATTATTGGAGTTCTATTAATACATGTGTTTGGACTGCAGGAAAAGGTTATTCTTTCCATTCTCACCATGCCCCCATAGCATATTATTTATAATAATATTTTAAAGAGTCTTATACTTCAGTTTGTTTTATTTTTATTTTTTCATGTGGGCCACTGATGCATAGAAAATAACTTTACTGCTAAATAAATGCTCTTTGGAAATGATAAATCACTAATGTACTCAAAAGTATGTTGTATTGTGGCAGGGATTGCAACTGCTGTGATTATTGCAGTATCATATGTTATACCTAATACTTCTGTTAAGTTTCCATTTGACAGCTGAGCAAAAGAGAAAAGAACGAGTGATAGATGTTGCATCTCTAGCAGAAACCGTACAATTTTGAGAATTGAAGATTAGAAGCCAAGAGACTTTGGTCCTAATGAAAGTGTCCTTGACAATGTCCCCATATCTCAGTTTCTCCACTCTGAGAAGATTTATGACATAGCAGCACTGACACATTATGAGGGCAAGTGTGAAATATCTGTGGTTCTCCTTTCCTTAATACTTCTCCTCTCATTTCCATCCAGTTTGCATTGAGTGACAACCAAGGAAGGACCCTAAGAGACAGGGATGACAGGGGTTGGGGTGGAGGTGACATTGCTTTTCCTTCTTTCATACTCTGAGTTCTGCTTTACTCTTTCATTATCTTCTTTTCTCTGGTATTACTGTCTTCTTTGTGCACCCCCTATGTCTCACAAGTACTTTTTCATTTACCAGTATCATGCACAAACATTCTTATGTGGCCTCTTCCTCTATTCTCCTGGAATCCTTCTAGCCATCATATTATTTTATTTTCATACAAGAGGGCTTGGAATGTTGTGGTTTAAATAAGGATGAGAGGCTAGAACTGGAATTTACTGAGTGACTAGTTAAGTGTGTGTATTTATTTCCTAGGGAATGCCGCAAACCAGTGGCTTAAAACAACAGATATTTATTCTCTCACAGATCTGGAAGCCAGAGTCTGAAATCAAAGTGTTGGCGGCACGGCACTTCCTCTGGAGGCTCTGGAGGAAAAGCCTTCCTTGTTTCTTCCAGCTTCGTGTGGTTGCCAGCATCTCCTGCAGCTGCATCAACTCAGTCTCCCTAATCTCTCAGATCTCTGTCTCCGTCTTCACGTGACCTTCTCCTCTACTCTCTGTGTCCATGTGTCAACAAGAACTCTTGTCACTGGATGTGTGGCCCACCCAGATAGATCAGGATAATTTCATTTTGAGATTCTTATATATGCAATACCTTATTTTTCAGATAAGGTCACATCTCCAGGTTCTGACATGTGGACAAATGTTTGTGTGGGGCCACTACTCCCAACCCAAAGCAATGTGTATTTACAATTCACAAAACCTGTTAGGTAGGCAATAGAAACTCCAGTTTACAGATAAGAAAACTAAGGTCCAGGATCATTAAGTAACTTGGTAGGAAGTAGTGAACCCAGAATTCAAGTTTAGGTCAATGTGACATCAAAGTTTACTAAACTATATTTACAAAATATACCAGATCTTTCGCCATTAATCTTTGTGGAATCCAAAGGTAGACACAAAACCACCCCAACAAAAGGGAGATGTTAATATCTCTAGTAAATACAAAGTATTCTCTAACCTAATACATTTTCTTTCGCTTTCTGCTACAATGGACTTTCCAGACACAACTTCATATACTAAAAAGAAAAAGGCAAAATTTTAATTTACCAAAAAGTCTCTATTAAAAGTAAAAATGGCATGAGAGTAGATATTAAATTTCTGACATAGGATGGGGAGAAAAAAATGGTAACTGTGCCTCTTCGCTATTGTACATTAAAAACACTGGGGTCCATGACCTCAAATGTATTCTCTGCTGAATGGAATTTGGAAATCAAAGGACTTCAGCCAACCGGCTCAATTTTTCTGTATTAAAGGAGCACACACTGGCCATTTTTCAGCAAACAATCCAATATTTCCACTGACCTTCTGAACATTTCCACATGGATATCCTGACATCACTTCAAATTCAACTGCAGCATCATTTTTCTTCCAGCATTGCTATTTCTACCTCTTTCTGTTCCTGTCATCATGCTCCCATTTACCAAGTTAAAAATTCTTTGACTCATGGAATTTTGTTGCACTTTTCTACATGCATTCCTTTATTCCCCAAATGTTTTGAATATTTCCTCTGGGCCAAACACCATGCTGGGCACTGGAGATAAAAATCTCTGAAAACACAGACATAATCCTGCCCTTCTGGGAGTTGATAACCTAGAAAGGAAAACTGACACTGAGCACACAATGACAAATTTGAATCTTAATATAAAAGGGAAAGCGAAGTTTGCAAATAGGAGAATGTTGTTGGAGAATCAAATTTATTTCTTTCTCCTCTGCCCTGCTCTGGTTATAGCCCTTATCATACCCGACTTTTTTTTTTTTTTAAACTAAGGATCATCCCAAAACCTTTATCCTATTAATGTGTGAATTTATTTCGCTATGGATTCTATTCTTTTAAAAAATTATTTCCATAGGTTTATGGGGAACAGGTGGTGTTTGGTTACATGAGTAAGTTCTTTAGTGGTGATTTGTGAGATTTTGGTGCACCCATCATTCAAGCAGTAGACACTGAAGCCAATTTGTAGTCTTTTATTCTTCACCCACTTCCCATCCTTTTCCCAAGAGTCCACAAAGTCCATTGTATCATTATTATGCCTTTGCATCCTCATAGTTTAGCTTCTACTTATGAGTGAGAACATACAATGTTTGGTTTTCCATTCCTGAGTTACTTCACTTAGAATAATACTGACTTCTTCAGGTAAGCTGTCTGCCTTTAGTCCAACCTCCTGTGATCCATCCTGCAGGCTACTCTGTACTGAAACTTCCCATTCTTCCCCTAATCATATGTTGCTCTCCTCTCACAAGCTTTCAATGACACCCTTTTGCTTACAGACTCTAATCTTTTATGTGGCCTTTAAGACTTTTCTGTATGTGAACCCAACCCCTTTTAATCCTGAATAGAGATTTTAAGGAAGTTGGGGAAGAGGCTTAGGATTCTCTCTTATATTGGGAGCTTGGTATTGCTCTATAATAAATCCTATTAGCCCCATGAAACTTTTGCAACAGTCAACCTGCCCACTCATTAATCTATCCTAAGATACCTGACTAATCCCAAATCCTGAACATTTATTCAAACTATTTTCCCAAATATGCCCCTTTTCCCTCTTCCCTATCTCTCAAAATGCTAGCCCTGCTTCAAAGAGCATTACTCTAAAACCTCCCTGACCCCAAGGTCTTTATCTCTTTTCCCTGAAATCAACACATTCACTGTCACACCTTTAGGTAAAGGAGTTCAGCTGGTTTCTAGGATGTTATTATTTTGTGTATGCAACTATGCCGTATCTCCCCAGTGAGAACATGGGTTTCTGAAGAAGGACTAGTACTGTAGTCAGTGTTTCTTTGCCACCTGCACCTTCCAATGAGTAAGCAGACAATATTTTATATAATCATAGAGCTTTAGAGCTTTAGACCTGGGGCCACGTAATGAAGCCAGCGAAGTAAAGGATATGCAGCTGGTTAGTGGTATGAGTCAGACCAGAATCTCTTGCTAATGGATAATGCCCTTTCTGTCTAATGAATGAATGTAACAAATAAATGAACATAATGGGAAAAAAAGTTTTATTCTTACTGAGTTCAGCCAGTGTTAAACCCTTCCTAAACCATTGTATTGCTCTACAGATGTTGTGGTTTCTACAGGCACGTGGCTATAACCATAGGTATTTGAGTTCTGTTACCCATCTTGACATCACTGCTGCAGCTGTTGACTCCTCCCACCCACCGCCTACCTCCCATCCACACTGTGATTATTCTTGGCTGTAAGTAGGGAACTTGAATTCAAAGCTGTCAGTTCAATTTTCCGTGCCTGAGATTTGTGGTGCAGAAACATGGGGAGACACAAACCCACACTCTATCTATGTGTGAAGTAGGATATTGTGTGAGATAATAAAGGCAGTAGGAAGATGATCGCCTGATATCTCTTGCCTTTGAGACAGCTGGGGTTGGTTCCAATATTTTACTAGGCTTATGAGCTGTCAATCAGGAACCCAGAGGTGGGACAGGGGCACCCCAGGAAATCAAAGCAAATTCAATTATTATCTATCTGCTGACAATGGCAAAACTATTTTATTCCTCAGATCTTCACAGAATGGGTTGGGGGAATGAAGGCTGTGAAGAAATTAAAAGCGTGAACATTTTTAATGAGTGCAATTATTGAATCATCAGTCACACAGTCCATCTGCTTCAGAGCATTCCAGTGACTGGTGAAATTCTAAAATACTGCATTGCATTTTCACATTCATGTAATGACATAAATGTTCTTTAAGGAACAGCTAATGATATTCATATATCCTGCTTATCCCTTCTATAACTCAGCATTCTCCTTTTGTCTGTTTCATTTTATTAGTCACTAATTTCACATTCTGACATCAACTTGGTGGGAATTTGCTGGCAACTGCATGAGTAAGAGGCTGCCCAGTGACATTAAATACTGTGTTATGGAATATTCATTTGTAGAAATAAACTAATGCAAAATTTATCTCAAAGGTCCTGTTTAGCCTGGAGTTTTGAGAGCAAAACGAACTTGGTGTCAGAGCAAAGAGAGAGAACTTATTTTTAAAGTCTTTTTCCAGAGATGACTAATCTACTGAAGAGAGAGGTGAAGCAATGACAGTGTGTCAGTGAGAAAACTGGGTTTGCTGGGGATGGCTCAGATGCCTTTGCAAATTAGTGCTTTGGGAGAGGAAGGACAAAGATGGAATTTGGGGGAAAACAACTGTAACCAATGAATGGTATGTGGGAAAACAGTAAGACTGCAGTGGTTCAGGTTTGTTAAGAGTTGAATTGTGTTCCTCAGAAAGCAATGTGGAAGTCCTAATCCCCAGTACCCATGAATGCGACCTTATTTAGAAATAGGCCTGTGTGACTGGGTGCAGTGACTCACACCTGTAATCCCAGCACTTTGGGAGGCCGAGGCGGGCAGATCACAAGTTTAGGAGATCGAGAACATCTTGGCCAACATGGTGAAACCCCATCTCTAATAAAAATACAAAAATTAGCTGGGCATGGTCGCGGTGCCTGTAGTCTCAGCTACTCTGGAGGCTGAGCAGGAGAATTGCTTGAACCTGGGAGACAGAGGTTGCGGTGAGCTGAGATCATGCCACTGCACTCCAGCCTGGGCAACAAGAGTAAAACTACATCTAGAAAAGAAAAGAAAAGAAAAGAATAGAATAGAATAGAATAGAATAGAATAGAATAGAATAGAATAGAATAGAATAGAAAAAAGAAAGAGACCTTTTCAGATATAATCAAGTTAAGGTAAGTTTATTGAGGTAAGCTTTTAATCTAAAGTGTCTCTTGTCCTCATAAAATGGAAAGACACAGATGCACAGAGACAGCACCATGTGACAGCAGAAGCAGAGACTGAAATGATGCAGCTGCAAACCAAGCGACTCCTGGGCTACCAGAAACTTGAAGAGGCAAGGAAGAATATCCCATTGTGTACATGGAACACATTTTCTGTATCCATTCATTAGCTGATGGACACTTAGGCTGCTTCCATATACAATGGAATATGATACAGCCTTTTACAAAGAAGAAAATTCTGTTATTTGCCGCAAATGGATGCCTGCTAAGTGAAATAAGCCAGGTATGGAAAAACCAATACCACATGATCTCACTTACATGTGGAGTCTAAAACGATTGAACTCATAGAATTAGAGAGTAGAACGGTGGTGACCAGAGGCTAGGGGGGTGAGGTGGAGATGGAGAAAGGGGAGATGTTGATCAAAGGGTAAAATTTTCATTTAGACAGAGGGAATAAATGTTAGCCATCTATTACATAGAATGGTGAGTATAATTAATAATAATGTATGGCATATTTCAAAGTTGGTAAGGAATAGATTTTAAATTGTTCTCATCAAAAAAAAATAAGTATCTAAGGTGATGGCTATGTTCATTAGGTCAATTTAATCATTCTATAGTGGAAACCTATATCAAAATATCACGTTGTTCCCCAAAAATCTACACAATTATTGCCAATTGAAAATAAAATTTGTATAAAATACAGTGAAGGATCCTCCCTTAGAGACTTAGGTTATTCTCCTGCCTGATACCTTAATTGCAGACTTCTTTCCTCCAGAACAGTGAAACAATAGCTTACTACTGTTTTGAGTCACCCGGTTTGCAGCACAGTACTTTGTTACAACCACCCTAGGAAGCTCATACAAGGCATAAAGACAGTTGCTGTGATTTAGATCTCTGCATATCACACATTGATCAAACACTTGACCATCTGTGCCTCACACTGGGCTCAGCACTGAAAGCTGGTTAAGGAGTCATGGTTCCTTTGCTTTACTCAGAAGGTTAAACTAACACTGGTGTGATGTCTATCAGCCTGTCCAGTCACACGAATGCCTTCTATTTTGTTGTTGATCACTGCATTGCCTTTCAGGAAAATTTACTGGTCTCTTATATGATAGTATCACCTGAGAACACTGATTCCATTGAGACAATAGGTTTTAAAAGTTTTTGAAAAAAAAAAGAAAAAATCACCAGAAAGGACACAATAGTAAGAGTATCCAGCTGCAAGCTAAAGTTCCCAGAGGGCACTTAGAGCTACAAGCGAATACACTGTTTGCTTACTTAGAGATAGTTGTCTGCACACATGGTGGGTGAGTGGCAAGCCAGGCTGCCTGGGCTCATATTGCAGCTCCCCACCTACCGCCTTAGGTGAGTTACTTAATCTCTTTGTGGCTCAGTTTCTCCTTAATCTCTTTGTGATTCAGTTTCTCATCTGCATTTACCTTAAAACTTTGTTGGAACAATTAAGTAATCAACACAAATTACTTCAACTAGTACTTGGCCCATAGTAAATGCTCCATATATGTTAACTATTATTTTATATATAAGCATCTCTGAGTGCTTATAAATAGATTTCTATATCAAAGTTATAAGTAAAATAATTTCTAGGAAAATATGCTTTTTGGGGGACTAGAATTTTTTGCATGCTGATGCGTCTTTCTATCCACTAGAGATTCTTACAGGATAGAAAGAACACAAAATAACTTTGAAAATAAGTATTGGTGTTATTCAATGAGTTTTATAACATCTAGCAACCTAGTAGAGTCCGGAAAGAACAAAAACGGAGAAAAGGGAGGGGATAAGAAAGCAAATAAGCTTAATGAAGAAGTGTGTGTATGGATGTGTACATTTTGTGTGTGTCTGTGTGTATGTGTTTAGGGAGTTGGAAGTAGGGAGACAGACTTCATCATAGAGATACAGACGTTTTCACTGTTTCCCCCTGTATCTCTCTGGAACTTAACTGATTCCATTAATTTTCTATACAATGACCAGAAAACCAGTAAGTTGAGCCTACTTTTTAAAATCATGGTATTAATTATATAGAGTGAATTGCACAAATATTAAGTGTAGAGCTCAAGAACATTTTGAAACATCTTAATAAGCAATTGCCAGATCAAGATATATAACATTTCTATCATTCCAGAAAAGTTCTCTTGTACTTCTTTTAGGTCAATAGCACTTTAGAGCGAGATGCCTAAATATATAATTAGCATTATATAAACAAAATTGTGTAGTGTATACTATTTTGTATGTCTTTTTTAGCTCAACATAATGTTTTGAATCTATATTGTGGCATGTATGAGTACTTCATTCCTTTTCAGTGCTCAGTAGTATTCTATGATTATACTATACATTGCATATGCTTTCTTTTTTTATGGACACTTGGGTTGTTTCTTATTTTCATGGTTTCAAACCCAAATAAGAAACATTAATTCAGTGGTCTTCAATATTTTTTAATCAGTAGAACTATTTCTTTAGCTGAAATCTATGTGAAAGTGCAGCATATATAAAATATATGAAACAAATTTGCTATAGATAAAAATTGGGGATTTGGAGATGCTGACTCCTAGTATAGCTACTCCCCATTCCTCCCATAGCCTTAATTTTCAAATCTTGTCTCAAAAGAATAGAGTTCCATGGGAATATCTTTAAATAAACACTTATTTAACCATCAACACATCCATTATATTTGTTTAGGACCAAAAACAAAACATAACAAATTATGATACACATAATTTCAAAACCTCAACAAGTCTTTAAGCAGTTGTTGCTTGAAAGAAGTGACACCCATTTACAGATGAGGACGCTGGCATAGCTAAAGGTCTCATCTCAGGTAACACAGCTAGGTTACTTTAGCACATTACCAAAGGTAATGCGCTTCCCATTCAAGTCCAACTGCCAGGCTTCCCGGTCAAGTCTGATTCTCTCCTCTCTGCTACGTGAGAATTGATACCTGTTCATATTACAGCCTATTTGCACATCCAAATTGTTCCCAGTGTGCTTGGAAATGTGTGGATTTTTGTCAGTCTTTGTTTTGTTGTTTGACTTTAATTCAATCATCATTGCAAAAACCTATATTCAGTGCCTACAATGCAAGATACTCTATGGGGATGTCAAGGCATCTATGGCTATAAATTGGACTCTTGGAGTTTCCTTAATGTATTAGTTTCCACACTCTAATCATGTCAGCCACTTTAAAAAAACATTCCAGCTATAGCATTACATTCCTATTCAATCGAGTGTTGAGAAATCTCATTCTTCCACTCGATGATAGAAACAATGATGCTCCCACTGTCCCCATTCTACCTTCCATAATGCGGAATACTTTAGCATATTGTGATTTCCGACCAAAATAACTCTGCTTTTTTTAATTTAAAAAATACTTTAAAGTATAAAAATATTTACAAATACATTCCTATATAAAATCTCTTTATTGCTTCTGGGTCACGTATTAGAGTAACTGTCCCAGACAAGCCTCTGTGCAAGCATGGATCCGGTGTCTGAAGGTTCAGGATAAATCTCCAAATCTTTTGTCTTAGTTCATAATGAGACCTGGTACTGAATTGACATCTTGGGTTCACTGAAGAAATAATTATTTGTGACATACCCTAATCTGGTGAAAAGAACACAAACCAGAGGCTTCCCAAGATTATCATTACCTTATGTAGAGATACCTGGCTCCCAGCTGGTGGTCAATAAACACTTGAGCTGTTGCCTTATTTTTTTTTTTTTCATTACTTTTGATGTTCGTCTTGACCTGTGAGGTGGTTTCCATAAGGGTAACAATGTCCAAATGCCTCCAGGTGTTCATATGAACACATGCCCCAAGGTCAGCTTTCAAAACAGATGAGAATCACTTTGGTGCTTTTCTCTTTCCCCTGGCTTTGCAATGAGGGACTCAAGAAGTGGTGGCTCCTCATTGGAAAGATGTGAGAATAAGTTCGTTTAAAAGTTTTATGCCTTTAAAAACAACAGGAAAAAAGACTAATATATGTGAAGAAGAGTATGCAAAAGTCCCTTGGGTTACCAATGGCTATAGAACCAGTGCTGCAAATGAGCCCTGAAATCTAAATTGGTTTAGAAATAGAAGAAACGGCAGTATTCAGTCCCATTTTACAATAAGTGCCACCACTTAGTGCTCTAGTTTGGCTTTTTATGTATTTATGTGAGTACATTGGGTGTCCATCTGGATCTTTTAATCTATCCAGTTACATGCTTGGGTGTGTTCTCTGCATAATATCCTTCCTCCCAGGCCTCTGGAAATGCATGAACAAATACTGACTTGGGGGAAAAAGAATTTTTGCTGATTAGAGAACAAAGCAAGAATGTTAAACTCAGCAGGGGATTTTGATTTGCCTGCCATGGAAGGGCTGAGTGTACGCTTTTGGATTGTATGGGCCCTCTTTGGTTTTGGAAGTTTGACCTACTGCACTTCCATAAAGGAATCACAAAGCCTTAGGTGGCCAAGCACCACTCACTAAATTCGGAACCCTTGCAATGGTGTAAAGAGCAACTTCTTTTATCTTCAGATGCGGATGCCGCATTCTCGCACAAATCTATGGAGGCCCCTGGAATGCATCCAAAAGTAAATGTTACCACTTAGGAGAGTTTCAAGAGAAATGTTAGGCAAAGAGAGCCCAAAGTACTAACATCGTCTCAATTTTTAGCTCATCCAGGGAACTTCTAGGCATATTAGAAGTAGCCTAGGCTAGTTGAGAACATGGACTCTGGAGCTGCTCCACCTCAGTTTGTCTCAGTTCTATTGCTAAATAGATATAAAATCACTCATCTTGGGTGAGTCACCTAATCCCTCAATGCCTTAATTTCTTTATCTGTAAAATGGGCATGATAACAGTGGTAGCTATTGTGTGTTGTTGCAAGTATATACACAAAGCATGTAATATATTCTATATTGAGTAGTAGATACTTTTATTGTTTTCCTTATATTTTTATTGTTCTCATAAAAGAAAGGCTTTATCCCAGCAATTATTGAGGACTTTTTAATGTCTCTTTTGTATTAGAAAAAAAAGATGGGAGTAGGTAGTGAAAAATATCATCTGTTTCTTTCCAGGAACACTAAACAAACTACAGGCCCGTCTGTAGCAGTGAAATCTATCTGCAAGAGATCCATTTACTTTGAACAGTCAACCATAAATACAGCCTCTTCATATAGTGAAGTAAATAAAGAATGCTTATTTTATTCCAAGAGTCTGCTCATGCTTCTTCTGGCACTGATATCTTCTATCACTTTTTTCCTTTAATGCACTGTATCCATGGGCAACTTTTATGACCTGCTGTGAGGTAAAGATCCCATCTATATTATTCATCTGTCTTCACCCAAAATGAACATAGCATACAGGAGCTACTTCATAAATATTTTGTTATTGAATAAATAAATTAACATATCTCCCATGTTTTTCCACTTAAAGAGCCCCACCCTATTCATTCATTCATACGCACATGTCCTACTCACACAACACACTTTCATACTTGGCTCTCCCTCTATCTTATCACCTCAAATGTAACTCTTATTTATTCCTCAAAGCTTATATCAAAACAGCTCTTCCAAAATGCCTTTCCTCATTTTGCCAACTCAATGTGCTATATCCTTAAACTCCCATATGCTTTTCCTGTAACACTCTTAGTATACTTATGATTTCTTGCCTTCCTTGCAATGATGCACGGAAGTGGCACATATCTACAATGCACCCATGAGATCAGGCACTGATTTGTATCTTACACTTTGAAGAGTAGTGACCACTATTCAAAACACATTTATTAAAAGCTAAACAAAAAGTTTTTAATACATGTATTTTATTATAAAATATAAAATTATATATAAAATATATATAGTTCAGATGCATATGTTTACATAACCATTTCAAACCACTCAGGCTACAATCTGAACTAAAAAGGCTTATGGTTATACTATGGGAATCAAACTTGTTTTCTAAACCCCAATTCCTTAATTTGGCCAACAGAAGGACCTAGTCCCTTTGAATTCATTCTGAGGAGTAGCTTGTTAACCTATTGACTTACTTAGTTTTTCAGGTCTTGTGAATGTTTAGTTATTATTAAACTTAAGAGAATGTAGGAGTGGCCCACAAGATGTTTGTCCAAACACATATCTTTCTTGATGTGGGTAGCCAGTTTTGCTATCTACTGATAATTAGTATCCTTCTAATTGTGACCCTACTGATGTCCCACTTTGGAACTTATCTTGAATTGCGAGAAGAGATAGCTCTCCTTAGGAGATTTCTGCTAGCATAGTCTCCAGAATATGTTCCATGAGCAAATACCGTAAATGTTGGATAGTGAAGTCAAAAAATCTGTGAATTTGCCTCTGGGTTATGTGGCCACCTTAACCAGCAGCAGCCTGTTGGATCTAGAATATTCTATCAGATAACAGTCCTACTCTGCTCTTTCCCAGGACAGTGTGCCTACTGGGAGCACTGCTAAAGAGACTAACAAAGGTATGTTCTTTGGGCATTAAATTTGATCAAGTCATTTCCAATTCTTGTTGGAAACAGGAAGAGTGTAAATAATAAATAAATTGATTAATGCAATCATATTAATTTAGCAAGCTACTGAATATAACAATGCATTTTCAAAAGTCATCTAAGGAAAACAACAAGATATAATGGAAGCAACTTTGTAATAGGATTTCAAAAACATAACTTGAGTCCTGACTCTGCCACCAACTAATTAACTAATTCTCTCAAGTTGTTTTCTTCTTTGGCCTTAGCTTCCCCATCTGTAAGATGTAAACAGAAAAAAATAACTGTCACAGAGTACCTGACTGAGTGGCAGGGACCCTCAGAGTGGCATCCCCTTTAATCCTCACCAAGGGGCAGCAGCATTATTATGTTACTGACAAAGAAACTGCAGCTCAGAGAGATTCTATCACATGCCCAACACCAGCGACCATGAGTGAAGACAAAACTTGAACCTGGGTCTATTAACCTCCAAATCCTGCACATCTCTTACTCATCCACAGTGTACCAGATACTACCTACACTGATGACCTAGTACCACAAGGATGAAATGTGGTAGTGAAAGAGAAAATTATTTACAGATGGCAATGTGTGCTACTAAAACTGAGGTCCGATGATCAGTTTTATTCAGAAACAACTAATTGCCTATTAGGCTACAAAATACAACATTTAAAAAAAAAAAAAACCTACACACTAAAATACACCTCTTAGATTTGTTTGCTAAACTCTATTATATTTCCATCCTCCCTACCATGAGGTGGGAGGGGTTGGTCTTCAATATGCAGTAGAGTCCTTGTCCTGTTTCCTCGCTAACCATGCTGTAAGCTCCTCTATTAGTTTCCCATTGTTGCCATAACAAATTACTACAAATGTAGTAGCATAAAACAACAGCTTTTTTATCTTATGGTTCTGGAGGTCAGAAGTCTCAATGGGTCTCAACGGGCTAAAATTAAGATATTGGCAGGGCTGGGTTCCTTTCTGCGGGCTCTAGAAGAGAGTCTATTTTCTTTCCTTTCTCAGCTTCTAAAGGTTGCCAGCTTCTGGAGCACTGGCTGGTGGCCCCTTCCTTTATCTTCAAGGCCAATAATAACTGGTTGAGGCTTGGTCACATCATATCTTTCTGATATTGACAGTTCTGCCTTGCTTTTTCACATTTTAGGACCATTCTGATTACATTGGGCACCCCAGGGCAATTCAAGATAATATCCTTATTATAAAGTCAGCGGATCAACAACCTTAATTCTACTCACAACCTTAATTCCCCCTTATCATGTAATATGCCATATTCACAGGTTCCAGGGATTAGGAGTCATGTATCCTTGGAGGGCTATTATTGTGCCTATCACAGCTGTCCCAGGGAGGAGACTGAATCTTAGTCTTCTGAAAGTCTAACCACATTCCTGTGTACTGCTATAGCATGGGATCTTGTAGAGAATTCTGGTTCGGAATGTGGTTCCTGGAGCTGTATGCCTGGGTTCAAGCGCTAGCTCTGGTACTTACTAGCAGTGTGGCCTTGAGCCAATTACTTCTCTATGCTTCTATTTCTTCATCTGTAAAGGGGGATAAGGAAATAAATAAGAGCAAATACTTATATAGTGCTTAGTTTGTGTCAGAAACTATTCTAAGCCCTTTTACATATATTTCCTCATTTATTGCTCGAAGCAACCCTCTGAGGTTGTTTCTATTATTATTCCCAGTTTACAGATATGGAAATCAAGGAACTGAGTTGGTTAGTAACTTTTCCAAGGTTACATAGTTCATAAGAGGCAGAGTCAGGGCTTATACCCAGGCAATACTGCTTCAGAGTCCTGCTCCTAACCACCACAGCAAAAAAAATTATACAATTGTTGAGAGGATTAAAGAAGTTAATATTTACTTTGTGTTTAGAATTATACCTGGAATGTTTTAAGACCTATAGCTATTACTATAATAGGCAGTGTTCTATTTTAAAAACTGTTGAATTAATACAATTGGCAAAAGAAATTTAGTGTTAGGTCATCCTGTGTTTATCCCTTTTACATACACACATCATTACACTTTTGTCTGACTTTCCACTTCAATCCTCAACCTCCTAGGCTAAGTCTCCAAGCCATTTCCCCAGATTCTTCACTTCATCAACTTAACTAATTTTGAAATTTCTGCTGTGAGTCTAAAGCTTTTTTGGAAAACAATTAATGCTAACAAACTACTTTTCCTGTCTCAGTCTTGACTTGTCTTCAGCATTGAACTTACACTTCTAAGACTTTTGTTGAAGGTCTGGCAGAACTATTGGCTGGCTACAGACCCTGGATTGAGTATTAGCATCCTCGTTTGTAAAATAGGGATAAAATTCTCGAGAAGATTGTTTAAGGATCAAATGAGAAATACATACAAAATTGATGTATAAAAGTAAAATGCTTTTCGAATTCGGGCAAAGTTAGTATTAACTTGCACATACACTGTCAAGAAATACTGGCTATGGTTGAGCCTAAATATGATGACCTATAGTTGTGAACTATAGTTTTCGGTGTAATATAAAAAAAAAAATACTATATAAAATGGCAATTCTGCCTCTGTGAACATCTTCTCTTTTCTCTCATGCTCCAATGCAGAGAGACAGAAATAGAGCATGAATCAGGAAGAAGAATTTTTTTTCAGCCTCATTTCCTGACCCTTAACAATGATATCTTATAGTCATAAACACTAAGATAACATATATAAAAATGGCCAGCTGCCAAGTCTAGCACTTAGTTAACAAAAATATCAATTGTCATCATGGTTATTATTATCATTATTATCATTTGTATCACGAAAACACAAGGATCAAACAAAAAATATTCCCCTGGACTACAGCCTAAACTCCATTGTATTTACTTTTTTTTTTTTTTTTTCCATGGGCCACCTTCACCTTCGGGCCATCCTAGAACTTCCTTTTTTCTTTTCAGGTGGATGTCTAAGGCTATAGAAGCATTCTGATTCCATTGGGCACAACAGGGCAATGGTGAAATTTCCATTGATCAGAAAATAAGGTCTGTCAAGTACTTCAAAACTGTACCAATCAGAGTAGCTTTTCAATAACTTCTCCCTAGTTTTCCAGCTTATTCAAGTCTCAGATAGGTTCTCCTTACCTTGAAGCCAATTTGTTGAGGAACAACTCTGAGATAAGAATAATAAGGGAGAACACAAGGAAATATAAACATTTACTAGATTCATGTTGAAAAGACTTCAGAAATCTCTAGTGCTAAGATATAAAAGAAAATTTAGATTTGGGTCCATCTTTATGGAGATTACAGTATAGCATTTTTATTTATTCATTCATTTAATCATTTGTGGTTTTCTTGCATTTTTCTCATATGCATTTAGCCAGCTTTTGGCAACTAGTGAGGTCCCTGGAGAAAATCAAAGATATTTAGGACAGTGCTTTTCACCAAAATCTGATAGCCTAGTTGCCACATGAATTGATGTAACGATGCAGTCATCCTGAATAGGTAACATTTGTATATTTATAGAATAGGATGATACATCAAGAAGATGCAGCACTATCAAATCTCTTCACAGATTTCTCTGCAACAGAATTCATTAATTTGTCTACTTCTTCATTCAATGATGAAACAAATATTTATTGGACACCTACTATATACTGGCATTGTGCTGCTGGTCTCTGGGGATACAAGCTGGACCCAGATGGACCCGATCTCTTCCTGCTCTCAGGGAGCAAGCATTCTGATGGGAGGAGAGGAAAATTAATGAAATTTCTGCAAAGTTACAACTCATATCTGAAGGATGAGTTAGAAAAGGGGAGTGCATTCAAGACAGAGGAAATTCAAGAAGAGGGCACATAGTGAGTGAAATGGGAGTATGTTAGGATGTGAGTCTGGAGGAATGTAGTAGGAGACTCTGCAGGAACTTGTTGGCCACACAAAGTTTTGTTTAGTTTTAAGAGCAAGAGGATGCACTAAGGGGTATAAAGCAATTGGAGAGCCCTGACTGGATTTGAGTTTTTGAAAACATCATGTCGACTACAGCACCTAGAAGAAATTGGAGTAGGGCCAGGTTGGAATCCAAGGGATAGTTAGGAGGTGTTGGAATAGTCTAGACAATAGATGATGATAATGTGGACTAGTGAGGGGGTAGTGGCTATGGAAACCAGTGGGTGGGGTAAGAAATATCTGAGAGATCAAGTCAATAGGACTTGGTAATGGATTAGGTGTAGGGGATGAGAGGAGAAATAAGTAGCAATCAATTTTTACTAGACAGAACTGAGAAAATTCTGGACAGAGAATTCCATTTTCCATGTCCTCAGCTGCCCCTATATGTTCCTTATTCCTGCTCAGGGACATGTTTTCCTTCAGTTTCCTTTAGTTTCTAACTTCAAAATTCTCAAATTTCTCCACACTCTCTCTCACACAAACACACTTTTCCAGGATTTGTTAGTCTTTTACACTTACTTGTAAAGTACTGTGATAAGGATGAATGCTTTTCTCCTCTTATACTATTTACTGTTCATAAGGAATGAGTCCATTGGTATGGGTGTATATTGCAAGGTTCCCAAAGATTCCCCAGATCCGTGGTTTTAAACCAGAGATGATTTTGTCACCCAGGGGATATTTGACAATTTCTGAGGACACTTTTGATCGTTGCAACTTCAGTGGGGTGGTTACTGGCATCAACCAGATAGAGGCAAAAAATGCTGGTAAACATTCTACAGTGCACAGGACCACTCCCATAACATATAATTATTGGGCCCAAAAATGTCAATAGTGTCAAGAGAGGCAAATTTTGCCCTAGATGTCAACTCCTCCTAAAGTTGGCCAAATATAATTCTCCAGGAGTTGCCTGGAAGAATCCTTACGAAGAACATCTTACAAATCCTTGCCAGTTTTTTAAAAATAAATAAAGCAAAGATAAAAATACATCTAGAACTGGGAATATGGCATACCAAGTTGCTACTCTTAACTTTTTTAAACTAAACAAAATGGGTGAAGGGTGCTGGGAGGAGTCAGTAATTACAGCATTTCTGAATTAGAAATAAGAGCAGAGCCAGCCAGAGAAAAGTATAATTTAGTGCCTCATCAATTAGCTGACTGGACTTTCTATGATACTAAATTTGAGGCCGAAATGGATTATAGTAGTGATTTTGGCACAGGCTTGAGCAAAAACCAGTCATATATGAAGCTGGGTCAATTGCGGGATGTCACATACTTAAAAGCTTCCATAGTTAATTTAATGAATTATAACAATAGGGGCAAGGTATAAAACTTCTTAACACAAGGGAACTCCAAGGAAAAACTGGCAGATAATCCCCATCTCCTCCCGTTGTGCTTGTGGATCTCAGCACATATGGTCCTGCACCAGGGGTTGCAGAACAGTGAAAGATTCTAACACCATATGTGTGGAAATCCTGTACCTTGCAGAGAGTGAAGGAGCAGGGAAAGCTTGTCCTTGAATCCTGGACCTTTACGGCTGTCTTTCTCCTGGCTCTGTATCAGATTTTGTCCGCTCCATATGGTATTTTTAACTTACTGTATTTTGTCTTGAATGTAATCTTCTTGGGGATTTTAATTGCTTATTTTCAATACTAATTTCCCTTTCTGTGAATACAGAGGAAGTAGACTTGCTTCTCTTTCAAATACAAAAAGAAAACAATTATGAAAAGACTCAGCATGAATAGTATTTTGTTTTCCAATGAAAGGTCCGTACTGTGTCAAATATATGCACCTGCGTGCATATGCATATCTTTAAAATTCTGTATTCAGATTTCTGGGGGTTTGGTAGAAGGAAATGCACTATTTAAAGCTAAGCTACTATTGTTATTTATCTAGTGGTTTGGGACCTGTGGATTTGGAGGGGGCAATTTTCTACCATTGGGAAAATCCTAATTAGTCTTCCTTTTCACATTAAGCTGATACAGTTAAGGATTGTATAATATTAAGAAGCTCAGGCAGTAGAATTTTAAGGGAATACAACATGGAAATGTTTTTAGAGATTTTTCTGTAACACCCCCTAAGGTTAAAAAAAAAAAGAAAAAAGACTGAAGAATGAAAATGGTTGTTTATTGAAAGACCATCTTCATCAACATTCTTAACTCTATTGGCCTTTCCCTTTGGCCGTATGTGCCAAGCCACGAAAGCATCACACAGTTGTAACCACCCATGCCCTGTTAGTTCTTGGTCTTGAGTTGGGTCCCTTGTCAGTGTCTTCTCTTTCTCTTTACTTGCCACCCCAAACCCACACTAACTTCTAGCCCACTTGTAGTTTGATGATAATCTCAGCTCTTATTTCTTTGAAGAAAATGAGGCTATCAATCAACACAAAGTTTTCAGTTTGGGGCTTCCCCAATTATGCATGCACTTATTTTTGCAGACAACATTCTCTGCTTTTCTCCAGTCATAGATAAGCTAGTCAGGGCTGGGCTCCTAAAGTGATTTGCTTCCATTTCCTCTGGAACCCTACAATGATTTCTTTGCCCTACAACTTCTATTCATCCTTCCATTCAGTTCTTTTCCTGTAGCATATAAATATAATCGAGTACCTCCCATACCAAAAATGTCTCTCTCTCTCGTTCCCTTAGCCAGGGTTTTTGTCAGAGGATTGTTAGAGCTGCCATTCTCTCTCTTCCTTCTCATTCTTCAACCCTTAGCAATCTGGACTTCTTCCCATCACTCCACTGTAGCTGCCTTTGCTAAGGTTGCCAATGGCCTCTTTGTTGCCAAATACCATGGACCTCTGCAGGTAGTTATCTTTCTTAAACTCTTTGTTGCACTGGCACTGCTGGTTTCTTATTCTATTTGGTCCCCCACTCCCTTTTTTTTTTTCTGCCTTGCCTTCTGTGATACTTGTTACTCTGGTTCCTTTTCACTTCTGTGACTATTTCTCTACCATCCTGTTTATGACTTCTGTCTCCTTTCTCCATGACCCACACTGCTCTTTTCCTCTTCAGCCTCTATTTGGCCAATTTCATTGAAAGTTCTAGTGGACAACTACAATCTGTGTGCAGACGAGTTTCACATTTTGGTCTTAAATTCCCTAATGTTCTTTGAACTTAAGACTCAGAAAAACTTTTGCATATCTCTGTTAGAAGGCCCAGTGGCTCTTCAAACTCGTAGTATTCCAATACGAATTCAGATTTCTTCACCCTCTTTCCTCATCGAAGTTGCTCTCCTCTATATATTCTGCTTTCAAATAATAGAGCCTAAATCCACTTGGGCATCCAAGCTAAGCACTTGGAAGTCAATTTAGATTCTCCCTTCCCTCTCTATGCATCTAATCATTAAGTTGTGCTTATTTTATCTTGCAAATATTTCTTAAATGTAACCCCCTCATTATCCCTACAACCAATGCCATAGTTCATGCTTTAATCATGGCCCTAAGGCCGGGCGCGGTGGCTCAAGCCTGTAATCCCAGCACTTTGGGAGGCCGAGACGGGCGGATCACGAGGTCAGGAGATCGAGACCATCCTGGCTAACACGGTGAAACCCCGTCTCTACTAAGAAATACAAAAAAAAACTAGCCGGGCGAGGTGGCGGGCGCCTGTAGTCCCAGCTACTCGGGAGGCTGAGGCCGGAGAATGGCGTGAACCCGGGAGGCGGAGCTTGCAGTGAGCTGAGATCCGGCCACTGCACTCCAGCCTGGGCGACAGAGCAAGACTCCGTCTCAAAAAAAAAAAAAATCATGGCCCTAATAGAAAAAAGACTAACCTTCCTGGAAGAAGGGGAAATTCTGCCAGAAGACTGCCTTTTAATTCAAACAGCAAATATTCCCTGGGTTGCCATCTTGGGTTTCCAGCCTATCAACCTAATCCTACAGATTGTGGACTTGCCAGCATACACAATTGATATGCCTTGTCTGTGTCCCCACCCAAATCTCATCTTGAATTCCCACATGTTGTGGGAGGGACCGGATGGGAGATGATGGAATCATGGGGGTAAGCCTTTTCCATGCTGTTCTTGTCATAGTGAATAAGTCTCATGAGATCCAATGGTTTTATAAGGGGGAGTTTCCCTGCACAAGCTCTCTCTTTTTCCTGCTGCCATCCATATAAGACATGACTTGCTTCTTTTTGCTTTTTGCCATGATTGTGAGGTCTCCCCAGCCACATAGAACTGTAAGTCTCTTAAACCTCTTTCTTTGCAAATTGCCCAGTCTCAGGTATGTCTTTATCAGCAGTGTGCAAACAGACTAATACAGTAAACATGAGACTTGGGACTTTGGACGGTGAACTTTTGAGTTAATGTTGAAATGAGTTAAGACTTTGGGGAACTGTTGGGAAGGCATGATTGGTTTTGAAATGTGAGGACATGAGATTTGGGAGGGGCCAGAGATGGAATGATATGGTTTGTCTGTGTACCTGCCCAAATTTCATCTTTAGTTCCCACATGTTGTGGGAGGGACCTGGTGGGGGGTGGTTGAAATATGGGGACAGGTCTTTCCTGTACTCTTCTGTGATAGTGAATAAGTATCACAAGATCCAACAGTTTTATAATGGGGAGTTTCCCTGCACAAGTTCTCTCTTTGCCTGCCACCATCAATGTAAGATGTGACTTGTTCCTCCTTGCCTTCCTCCATGATTGTGAGGCCTCCCTATCCATGTGGAACTGTAAGTGCATTAAACCTCTTTCTTTTGTAAATTGCCAATCTTGGGTATGTCTTTATCAGCAACATGAAAATTGACTAATACAACAATCAAATAAGGTATTTCCTTAAAATCTCTCTCTCTCTCTCTGTCTCTTTCTCACTCTCTCTTCATCCTTCATGGTTCTGTTTCCCTGGAGAATCCTGATACGGGTCTCATAGTTCCTAGGCAGTCTAGAAGGCAGAAAGTAGGGCTGGAAGGTCTATGCAATGTCTCTGATAACCCGTGTTTTATATTACCATTTTATTTATTTATTTATTTATTTAGATGGAGTCTTGCTCTGTTGCCCAGGCTGGCCTACAGTGGCATGATCTTGGCTCACTGCAAGCTCTGCCTCCTGGGTTCATGCCATTGTCCTGCCTCAGCCTCCTGAGTAGCTGGGACTATAGGTGCCCACCACTACGCCCAGCTAATTCTTTGTATTTTTAGTAGAGACAGGGTTTCACCGTGTTAGCCAGGATGGTCTCGATCTCCTGACCTCATGATCTGCCCACCTTGGCCTCCCAAAGTGCTGGGATTACAGGTGTGAGCCACCACGCCTAGCCTATATTACCATTTCATTTTTTTAAATCAGATGAAGCCAGACATGGTGGCTCATGCCTGTAATCCCAGCACTTTGGAAGTCTAAGGCAGACAGATCACGAGGTCAGGAGATCGAGACCATCCTGGCTAACACGGTGAAACCCCATCTCTACTAAAAATTTAAAAAGTTAGCCAGGCGTGGTGGTGGGCACCTGTAGTCCCAGCTACTCGGGAGGCTGAGGCAGGAGAATGGCATGAACTCAGGAGGGAGAGCTTGCAGTGAGCCAAGATGGCACCACTGCACTCCAGCCTGGGTGAGAGAGCAAGACTCCAACTCAAAAAAAAAAAAAAAAGAAATACTCTCTACTTATAAGTTCCATCATAAGACTGCTTTGATTATCAAATTTAAATCAGTATCTTCTTGCAGATAGAGAGAATTGAAAAAGTGCTCTTCCATTACTCTATGAATATTTTTTTCTTTGCATTCTTGTAGGCTCAATGTATTCCTTTACAGTCCAGATGGCAATTAGGTAAAGTTTTCTTCATACTTGGACTAAATGCATATGGCAGCCTCTCTCCATTGACTACAAATAATGCAAAAGACAAAATAATCAGTATATATTTCCCTTTGCAGGGCTACCTCCTCTCTCACATCATTCAAAGTCCTACTTAAATTTAAGTTCTTCAGAAAAGCTTTCTCTGAATATTGATAACGAAGTTTTACCCACAGCCTCCTTCTTTCTCCTTAATTCAATAGACTAAACTATTTTTATCATGGGACATATCAAGTCATAAATAAGCTAATGTATTTATTCATTTATGTCTTCATTTTTCTCCTATTGAATTATAAGTTCCATGAAGCCAAGACACTTATTTCCTGCTTCATCCCAAGTAAGCATTAAAACCTATTTTGGAGAAATACACTGAGGATTTCTGTGTTCATAGCTTTATAATACTAGTGGCAAATGACTACAAAGGCAAGATTCCTGCTGTTGAATATCTTTCAAGCTGCTGGGGTGTTGAGGTTAACACTGGTGAAATTCTCAAGGAATAAGACAAGGCAATATAGGCAATATGTTGTGTGATGCTGGAAGTTGTAGTGCAAGATCAAATCTATGAGGCAGGAGGCTTCAGGGAGGAAGCAGGACCTTGTATTTCTTTTGTTGAAAGAATGAGATAAGCATAGGAAACACAAAATGAAGACAGGGAGATTAGCAAGAAGAATAAATTAACATGAATCTGAAAAGGTAATAATGCTTACTATAGAGGTTAGTAGCAACCAGAAAGTGGCAGGAAGAGTAGCCTGCCTAGCAAAGAAGAGCCAGGTGATAACAAATCAGATGTAGAGCTTGACGTGGGAGCCAAGTTGGAGACACTGAATGTTTTTGAGGAGACCTGAAAAAAATGAAAGGGTAGTTCAGGAAAAATTAGCCTGATAGTGCTAGGCAGCATGCATCGAATGATACAATATCTGGAGTAAGAAAAAGCTAGTGTATCTTCCTGCAGTCTGTCTGTGCATCAGTTCATGGTTACCTCCTTCCCAATGACCCATGGCATGCTTGGGAACCTCTCCACATGCTGTCTTCACCCAGGCATGAGCTCAAAAGTCTGAGCGAAGTTGTACGGAAATTGCCAAGCGAAACTGGAAACTTGTATTCCTTTTCTGTTTCCTTCTTTTTGTTGCCTCTTTCCCTACTACAGCTACCAGGTGTCTCAGACTGACCCCACATTGAATTGGAGTCTAATCCCCTACCTCTCCCCATTCACTTGTTGTGTATAGTCCTAAGTGTCAGGAATCACTTAGCATCCACTTGCCAACTATGACATTAACTTACTATTAAGGTTATTTGACCTTAGCTCAATGTTTCGTGTTTGTCCGTCTTTCTGGGAATAAGCATTCCCTTATTCAGGAGGTTTGGGAAAATCTTAGTACAATAATCCACCAGTTTAAGCTAAAGTTAGGTTTCTTCCTAGAATAGCTATAACTACCAGGCCCAATTCTTATAACCTGGTTTCTGCCTTCTCTTCCATGGTGTTGTGGGTCTAGCAAGATTTGCCTGTTTTTAAGTAGCTTAAAATATTTAATATTTTAGAATCAGGTTGATATGGTTTGGCTCTGTGTCCCCACCCAAATTTCACTGTGAATTGTAATAATCCCCACATGTCAAGGGTGGAACCAGGTAGAAGTAATTGGATCATGGGGGAGTTTCCCCCATGCTGTTCTCATGATGAGTGAATCTCAGGAGATCTGATGGTTTTATAAGCATCTGGCATTTCCCCTGCTTGCACTCATTCAATCCTGCTACTCCGTGAAGAAGGTGCCTGCTTCTCCTTTGCCTTCTACCATGATTGTAAGTTTCCTGAGGCTTCCCCAGCAATACAGAACTGTGAATCAATTGAACTTCTTTCCTTTATAAATTACCCATTCTTGAGTACTTCTTCACAGCAGCATGAGGATGGACTAACATACAAACCACTCGATTTTGAATTGGTAAGAAGCTATTGGATCTATTATGAGCTATTTTGAAATGGCTGAAATATAAATAGACTAGATTAAACTAAATCATCAACACATGTAAGAGCCAGTTGAAATTGGAACAACTTTTCAAGAGTGCAATTAAGCTGTAAACCAAGGGAATTAAGCAGAAATTTTTGTTCTTGTTAAAACAGGTTCACAATGGCTCGCTTTCTTAAAGCAATTTGATCCAGTTTTCAATTGATCATATTTAAACTAGTTTAATTTGGCTAAATTCAATGTGAACAGGCCAGAACTAGTTTAATCCAGTTAAGCTTACTTGGGATGTAAAATTATACTCCTTATATACATCTTTGAATTGCTAGTATTTAATTCAGGGTCCAATATAGAGTAGGAATTTAATGTATGAGTGAAAAGCATGGGTGACTAAAATGGAATAACTGGGTATTAACCTAGTAGGTAAGGGTACTATGCACCCCGAGAGAAGCTAATAATAACTGAAGGTCCGGCACTGCTCTGTCCCATACCATAGCTTGTGGTCACATTCATCTATTAAGCATGTGAAATGTGGTTAGTCTGAATTAAGTTGTACTAGAAGTATAAATTACGTACTGTATTTCAAAGATTCAGCAAAAAATTTCATTAATTTCTTAAATTTGATTACATATTGAAATAATATTTTAGATATATTAATTGAAATAAAACATATTATTAAATTTGATTCTGTTTCTCATTACTTCTTTTTAATGAGACTGCTAGAAAATTTTAAATTATGTCTATGACTCTCATTATGTTTCTGTTGGGAAGTTTAGTATAGACTCTAAGTCCTAAAATGCTATGTCCTGCCACTGTTCACCCATTAAAAGCGTCCATCAACATCCATTCAACACCTGTGCTCACAACGGGCCCAGGACAGTTTTCCATAAACATCAGGAACTTGCACTTGAATAACCACAATTCTTGGCATTCAAGATGATTGTGAACAGGTAAGATATCTTACCTGTTCTTCTAAAAAACAAACCAACAAAAAATCTTATCACTCCATCTGTCATCAAATTCTGCATTTTCTTTAAAACAGTTTTAAAACGTTTTTCTGTCTCTTCCACTGGATTCATGCACTCTTGCTACACTAAACTCCCCACTTTTAATATTTATTTATCTTCTGTTTCAATGAGTATATCTCTTAAAATGGAAAAATACATTTA
Source organism: Papio anubis (assembly GCF_008728515.1). Classification (NCBI taxonomy): domain Eukaryota; kingdom Metazoa; phylum Chordata; class Mammalia; order Primates; family Cercopithecidae; genus Papio; species Papio anubis. Next base: position 36,930,389 of record NC_044988.1, on the reverse strand, counting down.
TATTAGAGTTAAAATCACAAGCATTTCATGACCTCCATGATACCCAGCCCTTCTCTGAACCACTTTATTTTTTTCCATGTTTTATTTAACCAACATGGTATTACTATGTGTCAGGCACTGCTCTGAACACTTTTCTAATGTCAGCTCATTCAGTCCTCAAGGCTACCTTATGAAGCTCATTCTACTCTTGTCTCTATTTCATTGATGGGAAAATAGCACAGAAATGTTGTCTTTTGCCCAAGACCATGCAGCCAGTGTGTTGCAGACACAGGATTTGAACTGGAAAATCTGGCCCTAGGATTCATACTCCTCATGACTGACTTAGGCTCCTGTGGAGAGGTGATCTTCCTCTCTGAATGGCCTCATTACCCCACAGCTTGCTCTATACCAGGAATACATGAACAACCTGTCTCAATCATTCCCAGGTTTCCCCTTGAGCTTCATTAATGAAGCTTATAAGATTTATCTGCTCTCTTCCCTATTGTGCCAGCGTCCTACCTTTTTATTTCCAAGATACCAATAATCTAATCTACATTAATCAAAATTATGGCACTGATAATACAATTCCTTAAATTTGTAAAGGGCCTTCAGCTTAAAAAGTATTTAAGGGTACAATTATAAATCACCCAATGTGTTGAGGAGAGAAAATGTACTCATTTTGACCATGAGTTTTTGGAGAAAGTAACTCATTTCAAAGAAGTATCTCTAATGCCAGTATGTCTAATTCAGGCATTGTGACAGATCACCACGTAGGAGAGCATTGGCATCAACAGGGCTTATTCTGACAGCATTTTCATCAGCGTCCTCTATTTTTTCATTCATGTGTACATGTCCTGTTTTTCTCACCAAGGAATTTGAGGCTGTTTATAAAAATAAATGCAATCTAACAGGATTAAATAAATAGATAAGGGAATTGTGGTTTTTTGTTTTATTTTACTTTAAGTTCCAGGATACAATTGCAGAACATGTAGGTTTGTTACATAGGTATACATGTGCCATGATGGTTTGCTGCACCTATCAACTTGTCACCTAGGTTTTAAGCCCTGCATGCATTAGCTATTTGTCCTAATGCTCTCCCTCCCCTCAGCCTCCACCCTCTGACTGGCCGTGGTGTGTGTTGCTCCCCTGCCTGTGTCCATGTGTTACCATGTTCAACTCCCACTCATGAGTGAGAACATGCAGTGTTTGGTTTCCTGTTCCTGTGTTAGTTTGCTGAGGATGATGGCTTCCAGCTTCATCCATATCCCTGTAAAGGACATAATTTCATTATTTTTTATAGTTGCATAGTATTCCATGGTGTATATGTACCACATTTTCTTTATCCAGTCTATCATTGATGGACATTTGGGTTGGTTCCAAGTCTTTGCTATTGTGAATAGTGGTGCAATAAACATATGTGTTCATGTCTCTATGGTAGAATGATTTATGTTCTTTTGGGTATATACCGAGCGATGGAATTGCTGTGTCAAATGGCATTTCTGGTTCTAAGATCCTTGAGGAATCGCCATACTCTCTTCCACAATGGTTAAACTAATTTACATTCCCACCAACACTATAAAAGTGTTTCAATTTCTCTATAGCCTTGCCATCTATTGTTTCTTGACTTTTTAGTAATTGCCATTCTAACTGGTGAGAGATGGTATCTCATTGGGGTTGTGATTTGTATTTCTCTAATGATCAGTGATATTTAGCTTTTTTTCATATATTTGTTGGACACGTAAATGTCTTTTGAGAAGTGTCTGTTCATATCCTTTGCCTACTTTTTGATGTAGTTGTTTTTCTCTTGTAAATTTGTTTAAGTTCTTTGTAGATTCTGGGTACTAGACCTTCATCAGATAAGTAGATTGCAAAAATTTTCTCCCATTCTGTAGGTAGCCTGTTCACTCTGATGACAGTATCTTTTGTTGTACAGAGGCTCTTCAGTTTAATTAGATTCCACTTGGCAATTTTGGCTTTTGTTGCAATTGCTTTTGACATTTTAGTCATGATGTCTTTGCCCATGCCTACCTCCTAAACAGTATTGCCTAGGTTTTCCTCTAGGGTTTTTATGGTTTTGAGTTTTATATTTAAGTCTTTAATCTATCTTGAGTTAATTTTTGTATGAGGTGCAAGGAAGGAGTCCAGTTTCAGTTTCCTGCACATGGTTAGCCAGTTTTCCCAGCACCATTTATTAAATAGGGAATCCTTTCCTAATTGCTTATTTTTGTCAGGTTTGTCGAAGATCAGATGGCTCTAGATGTGTGGTGTTATTTCTGAGGTCTCTGTTCTTTTCCATTGGTCTCTATGTCTGTTTTGGTACCAGTACCATGCTGTTTCGGTGAGTGTTCAAGTCAGGTAGTGCAATGCCTCCAGCTTTGTTTTTTGTTTTTTTTTGTTTTGTTTTGTTTTTTTTGTTTTGTTTTGTTTTGTTTTCTTAGGATTGTCTTGGCTACATGGGCTTTTTTTTTGGTTCCATATAAAATTTAATGTAGTTTTTTCTAATTCTGTGAAGACTGTAAATGGTAGTTTGACCAGCATTGAATCTATAAATTACTTTGGGTGGTATGGACATTTTCATGATATTGATTCTTCCTATCCATGAGCATGAAATGTTTTTCCATTTGTTTGTTGTCCTCTTATTTCCCTGAGTAGTGGTTTATAGTTCTCCTTGAAGAGATCCTTCACTTCCCTTGTTAGCTGCATTCCTAGGTATTTTGTTCTCTCTGTAGCAATTGTGGATGGGAATTCATCCCTGATTTTGCTCTCTGCTTGTCTATTTTTGGTGTACAGGAATGCTTGTGATTTTGCACACTGATTTTGTATCCTGAGACTTTACTGAAGTTTCTTATCAGCTTAAGGAGTTTTTGACCTGAGATGATGGGGTTTTCTAAATATACCATCATGTCATCTGTAAACAGAGACAATTTGACTTCCTCTCTTCCTATTTGAATAGCCTTTAATTCTTTCTCTTGCCTGATTGCCCTGACCAGAACTTCCAATACTGAGTTCCAATAGGAGTGGTGAGAGAGGGAATCCTTGACCTGTGCCAGTTTTCAAGGGAATATCCAGTTTCTACCCATTCAGTGTGACACTGACTGTGTGTTTGTCATAAATAGCTCTTATTATTTTGAGATATGCTCCAACAATACCTAGCTTATTGAGAGTTTTTAACATGAAGAGATGTTCAATTTTATTGAAGGTCTTTCCTGTAGCTATTGAGATGATCATGTGGATTTTTAAAATTGGTTCTGTTTGTGTGATGGATTACGTTTATTGATTTACATATGTTGAATCACCTTGCATCCCAGGGATGAAGTCGACTTGATCATGGTGAATAGCTTTTGGATATGCTGCTGGATTTGTTTTGTCAATATTTTATTGATAATTTTCATTTCGATGTTCATCAGGGATATTGGCCTGAAGTTTTCTTTTTTTGTTGTGTCTCTGCCAGGTTTTGGTATCAGGATGATGCTGGCCTCATAAAATGAGTCACGGAGCAGTCCCTCCTTTTCAATTGTTTGGAAAAGTTTCAGAAGGAATGGTACCAGCTCCTCTTTGTATCTCCAGTACAATTTGCCTGTAAATCCATCTGGTCCTGAGTTTTTTTTGTTTTTGTTTTTGTTTTTTTGTTTTTTGTTTTTTGTTTTTTTGGTTTTTTTTTTGGTACGTAGGCTATTAATTGCTGCCTCAATTTCAGAACTTGTTATTGGTCTATTAGGGATTCAACTTCTTTCTGGTTTAGTCATGGAAGGGTATATGTGTCCAGGAATTCATCCATTTATTCTAGATTTTCTAGTTTATTTGTGTAGAGGTGTTTATACTATTCTCTGATGATAGTTTGTATTTCTGTGGGGTTAGTGGTGATATCCCCTTTATCATTTTTTATTATGTCTATTTGATTCTTTTCTATTTTCTTCTTTATTAGTCTAGCTAGCGGTCTTTTGTTAATTTTTAAAAAACAAACAGCTCCTGGATACATTGATTTTTTTTTTGAAGGGTTTTTCATGTCTCTCCTTCAGTTTTCCTCTGATCTTAGTTATTTTTTGTCTTCTGCTAGCTTTTGGATTTATTTGCTCTTGCTTCTCTAGCTCTTTTAATTGTGATATTAGGGTGTTGATGTGATATCTTTCTAGCTTTCTAATATGGGCATTTAGTGCTATAAATTTCCCTCTTAACACTGCATTGGCTGTATCCCAGAGATTCTGGTACATTGTCTCTTGATCTCATTGGTTTCAAAGAACTTCTTGATTTCTGCCCTAATTTCATTATTTACCCAGGAGTCATTCAGGAGCAGGTTGTTCAATTTCCATGTAATTTTGTGGTTTTGAGTGGGTTTTGATTGCCCACTAATTTGTGGGCAATTTGACTGCCCTGTGGTCTGACAAACTGTTTGTTATGATTTCAGTTACTTTGCATTTGCTGAGGCGTGTTTTATTTCCAATTATGTGGTCAATTTTAAAATAAGTGCCATGTGGCACCGAGAAGAATGTAATGTTGATTTGGGGTGGAGAGTTCTGTAGATGTCTATTAGGTCCACTCAATCCAGAGCTGAGTTCAAGTCCTGAGTATCCTTGTTAATATTCTGTTTCATTGATCTGTATAATATTGACAGTGGGGTGTTAAAGTCTCCCACTATTATTGTGTTGGAGTCTCAGTCTCTTTTCAGGTCTCTAATAACTTGTTTTATTAATCTGTGTGCTCCAGTATTGGGTGCATATATATTTAGGATAGTTAGTTCTTCTTGTTGATTTGATCCCTTTACCATTATGTAATGCCCTACTTTGTCTTTTTTGATTTTTGTTGGTTTAAAGTCTGTTTTGTCAGAGACTAGAATTGTGGCCCCTGCTTTTTTTTTCTTTCCATTTGCTTAGTAAATTTTCTTTCCTCCCTTTATTTTGAGCCTATGTGCATCTTTGCACATGAGATGGGTCTCATTAATACAGCACACCAATGGGTCTTGACTATTACCCAAATTGCCTGTCTATGTCTTTTAATTGGGGCATTCAGTCCATTGACATTTAAGGTTAATATTGTCATGTGTGAATTTGATCCTGTCATCATGATGCTATTTGGTTATTTTGCACACTACTTGATGCAGTTTCTTCATAGTATCATTGTTCTTTACATTCTGGTGTGCTTTTGCAATGGCTGGTACTGTTTTTTCCTTTCCATATTTAGTGCTTCCTTCAAGAGCCCTTGCAAGGCAGGCCTGGTGGTGACAATCCCTCATCATTTGCTTGTCTGGAAAAGATTTTAGTTCTCTTTCACTTATGAAGCTTAGTTTGGCTGGATATGAAATTCTGGGTTGAAAATTCTCTTCCTTAAGAATGTTGAATATTGAACCCTACTCTCTTCTGGCTTGTAGGATTTCTGCTGAGAGGTTCACTGTTAGTCTGATGGGCTTCGCTTTGTAGGTGACCTGGCCTTTCTCTCTAGCTGCCCTTAATATTTTTTCCTTAATTTCAACCTTGGAGAATCTGATGATTATGTGTCTTGGGGTTGATCTTCTCGTACAATATCTTAGTCATGTTCTCTGTACTTCTTGAATTTGCATGTTAGCCTACCTTGCTAGGTTGCGGAAGTTCTTCTGGATAATATCCTGAAGTGTGTTTTCCAACTTGGTTTCACTCTTCCCATCACTTTCAGGTACTCCAATCAATCGTAGGCACATACTTCTCAGAGGTTCGTTCCTTCCTTTTCATTCTTTTTCTCTAATCTCATCTGCATGCCTTATTTCAGCAAGATGTTCTTCAAACTCTGATATCCTTTCTTCTCCTTGGTCAATTCAGCTATTGATATATGTGTATGCTTCATGAAGTTCTCGTGCTGTGTTTTTCAGCTCCATCAGGTCATTTATGTCCCTCTCTAAACTGGTTATTCTAGTTAGCAGCCCCTGTAACCTTTTATCAGCGTTCTTAGCTTCTTTGCATTGGGTTTGAACATGCTCCTTTAGCTCAGAAGAGTTTGTTATTACCCACCTTCTGAAGTCTACTTCTGACTATTCATCCATCTCATTCTCTGTCCAGTTCTGCCCCCTTGCTGGACAGCCATTGTGATCATTTAGAGACGTGGCACTCTGGCCTTTTGGGTTTTCTGGGACTTTTTTCTGTTGATGCTGTTGCTGTTGCTTTCTGTTTGTTTGTTTTTCTTGCAATGGTCAGGTCCCTCTTCTATAGGGCTGCTGTGGTTTGCTGGTGGTTCACTTCAGACCCTATTCATCTGGTTCACTCCCATGCCTGGAGATGTCACTTGAGGAGCCTGGAGAACAGCAAAGATGGATGCCTGCTCCTTTCTCTGGGATCTCTCACCTTGAGGGGAACTGACTTGATGCTACTAGGAACACTCCTGTATAGGGTGTCTGACAAACCCTGTTGGAGGGTCTCACCCAGTTGGGTGGCATGGGGAGCAGGAACCATTTAACAAAGCACTTTGACTGTCCCTTGATGGAGGCGGTGTGTTTCACTGGGGGGAAACCCCACTTGTCTGTGCTGCCCAGATTTCTCAGAGGTAGCAGGCAGAAAGACTAAGTCTGCTGGTCTGCGGAGACTGTGGCCAGCCCTCCTCTAGGGGCTCAGGCCCAGGGAGATCAGAGTTCTGTTGAGCCCCTTGCTGGAGTTTTCAGAGTTTCTCCCAGGAGCCCCCACCCAGTGAGGAGGGATGGCTCAAGGTCAGGCCTGAAGAGGCACTCTGCAATCTGCCACAGCAGGTGTGTGGTGTGTTGGGCTGTGGGGGATACCTCTTGGGACTAAGCCATCCAGTCTCCCTGGCTCCAGCAGGGAAAAAGCACAGCCTGAAGCTACAGAGATGGTTGCTGCCCTTCCCCCTCCCTAGGAGCTTAGTGTGTTAGGCTTTGATCAGACCCAGTGTTGGCTGTCGCACCTCCCCCAAGGAGCTCAAAAGGCTTAGACAGGAGGCAGCTGCAGCTCTGGTGCTGGTCACCCCTCCCCCTGGGAGCTCAGCAGGCTTAAGCAGATTCTAGCTTAGTGGCTGTTGAGAATCTGCACAACTCCATGGTTGAGATCGCTAGGCCCAGGTGGTGTGAGCTCATGAGTGGGATCTTCCAATCCGTGGGTTGCACAGTTCTGTGGAAAAAGCACTTTATCCCAGGCTGGCAGCACACTCACTCACTGCCTCCCTTGGTTGGAGCGTGGGGATATCCCTGCCCCATGTGGCTCTCGGGTGGGCGGTCACACCAGGCTGCTCTTCCTTCCTCTCCGTGGGTCACGCCAGCTGCCTAGTCAGTTCTGATAACAGAACCTGGATACCTTGGTTGCTGGTGCAGGATTCACATGCTGTTATGGTTCTTTTTGTTGGGAGCCTCTGATCACAACTGATTCTAGTTGGCCATCTTGGCCCTGCCCATCTGAAATTGTGGCTTTTATACATGTTCCCTGCAGTAGGGATCCAAATACTTGCTCCAGTTGCCTGGCACCACCATGAGGGCCTGAGGATCAGAGGTACAAGTCATGCTTCAGGCTCGCATAGACTCTTCCTTTCTAGTTAGAGCTTTGCCCCAATCAACCTGGTGAGCATAACTGGAGTTATGCTGGGTACCAAGTAACCCTGGCTCCTTTTAAACAGGAGTCCAGAAACTAGCATGAGCAGCTGATCTAACCTTCCTTTTCTCTAAATCCTGTTCAAATTTCTACTTGGCTTTCCAATGCAGGGCACCTCCCAAGCAGAAGTCACTTCCAGCCCTTGATTCACCATACCAATACTTGGGAGACAAGACAGGAAAATAAAAGAAAATGAGGAAATTAAAATGACATGGGAGAAATGTCTCTGATTCTATTCGGGCTCTAATTTGGTTAGTCCTCTCATTAAAAACTCCACCTTTCTACAACCAATATGGTAACCTAATTTAGGTAGCCTAAGAATTCCATTTTCACCTTCAACTATTTTAGAGCTCTCCTTCCCTGTGGATGGAGTAAGGCCTTGAGGGTCTCTTTGGAATTGAAGTTGTTGGGAGCATGACAGGGACCGTCTGAGTCAGTGAGAGAAGAGATTACACATGGAAAATGGGCACAATAAGAGAAATATAAAATAAAGCCACAAGGAAGATGAGCAAACAGGAATGCACATCTTAAGATACTATATACTTGCTATAAGTAGTCTACGAATTTGGTTCTGAGTTTCCTAGGAGCCAGAGGAAGGAAAAAAAAAAAAAAAACAATCATTTTTAAGAGGGGAAATGTCCATATTATAAAGTCAACATAGTTACTCTGAAGAAATACACATTTCTTTGTAACACAAATATTAAACAGATTTTGTTTCAAGATCCTTATTAAGGGACTATGGCTGACAGGAACACATTGTTCTCACTAACATACCTTTATTAAATTTCCCAAAACTTACCACACTCTTTGCTATGATGCATATCAGTAAAAACAAATCCAAAAGAGCTGTTTTCTTCAGGTAAGGTGCTATATTATACAAGTCAGCATACTTCCATAACTAACTGATAAATCACTGGAGTCACTTATAAATGAGATTTGGGTTTTATGTTTTTTAATTTTTTGATCATTTCTATCAGAGAAATTTAATTAATGTAGGTAAATCAGAGACCTCATTTCACTCATTTCAGTCCTTTTTCCCACTCCTGAAGTTTTATCTACCAAGTGTCCATGGTATCCTAATGTTGTAATCTGTCCACAACTGATTAAGGGCAAGCTCTTGACCTAAGGCAAACCCATTGCGAGGCTGAGCAGAGCTAATCGGATTCTCTCCACTGAGAAATTAAACCAGTAAAATCACAAATCCTGCTATAATGACTCATTCTGGAGAAACAAGTTGAAAGAGCAGAGTGCATTTATGGCCAGCCAAAACACACCAAACTTGTGGGGAAAGACAAGCCCTGACCCTTGAGGAGGAAGTTACTGCCTGCAATCCTTGCTGTATTGCTGCCTCTGTCTCTTGTCAGGGGGAAGATGTATTTCACACTGCTATAATGACATACCCAAGTCTGGGTAATTTATAAAGGAAAGAGGTTTAATTGACTCACAGTTCTGTATGGCTGGGGAGGCTTCAGGAAACTTACAATGATGGAGGAAGGGGAAGAGGATCATCCTACAGGGTGTCAGGAGAGAAAAAAAAGTGTGTAGAGTAAAAGGGGAAGAGCCCCTTATAAAAACATCACATCTTGTGAGAACTCACTCGCTATCACAAGAACAGCAAAGGGGAAACCGCCTCCATGATCCATCACCTCTCACTAGGTTCCTCCCTTGACACATGGGGATTAAGGGGATTACAATTCAAGATGAGATTTGCATGGGGACACAACCAAACGATATCATTCCACACCTGGCCCCTCCCAAATCTCATGTCCTGTATTTCAAAACACAATCATGCCTTCCCAGCAGCCCCCCAAAGTCTTAACTCATTCCAGCTTTAACCCCTCAGTCCAAGTTCAAAGTCTCATCTGAGACAAGGCAAGTCCCTTGCACCTATGAGCGTGTAAAATCAAAAGCAAGTTAGTTACTTCCAAGATACAATGAGAGACAGGTATTGGATAATGCTCCCATTCCAAATGGGAGAAATTGGCCAAAACAAAAGGGTGACCAGCCCCATGCAGGCCCAAAACCCAACAAAACAGCCATTAAATTTTAAAGCTCTGAAATGATCTCCTTTGTCTTCATGTCCCACATCCAGATCATGCTGATGCAAGTGGTGAGCTCCCATGGTCCTGGGCAGCTTTGTCCCTGTGGCTTTGCAGGGTACAGCCCTCTTCCCAGCTACTTTCACAGGCTGGCATTGAGTGTCTGCAGCTCTTCCAGGTACACAGTGCAAATTGTCAGTGGATCTACATTCTGGGGTCTGGAGGATGTGGCTGTCTTCTCACAGCTCCACTAGGCAGTGCCCCGGTAGGGTCTCTGTGTGGGGGCTCCAACCCCACATCTCCCTTTCACACTGTCCTAGCAGAGGTTCCCCATGAGGGACCTGCTCCTGCAGCAAACTTCTGCCTAGACATCCAGGCATTTCCATACATCCTCTGACAACTAGTGAGAGGAGCCCAAATCTCAATTCTTGACTTCTGTGTACCTGCAGGCTCAACACCACATGGAAGATACCAAGGGTTAGGGCTTGCACCCTCTGAAGCCATGGCTCAAGCTGTACCTTGGTCCCTTTTAACCACAACTGAAACTGAAACAGCTGGCATGCAGGGTGCCACGTCCTGAGGTTGCACAGAGTAGGGGACCCTGGGCCTGACCTCCAGGCCTCTGATAAAAGGGGCTGCTGCTAAGATCTCTGACATGCCCTGAAGATATTTTCCCCATTGTCTTGGTGATTAAAATTCAACTCCTCGTTACTTTTGCAAATTTCTGCAGCTGACTTGAATTTCTCCCCTAGAAAATGGATTTTTTTTTTATATCACATCATCAGGCTACAAATTTTCCAAACTTTAATGCTCTGCTTCCCTTTCAAACATAAGTTCCAATTTTAAACCATCTCTTTGTGAATGCATAAAATTGAATGCTTTTAAGAGCACCTAGGTCACCTTTTGAATCAAACTCTTTGCTGCTTAGAAATTCTTTTTTTTTTTTTTTTTTTTTGAGACGGAGTCTCGCTCTGTCGCCCAGGCTGGAGTGCAGTGGCCAGATCTCAGCTCACTGCAAGCTCCACCTCCCGGGTTCCCGCTATTCTCCTGCCTCAGCCTCCCGAGTAGCTGGGACCACAGGCGCCGCCACCTCACCCGGCTAATTTTTGTGTTTTTAGTAGAGACGGGGTTTCGCCGTGTTAGCCAGGATGGTCTCGATCTCCTGACCTTGTGATCCGCCCGTCTCGGCTTCCCAGAGTGCTGGGATTACAGGCTTGAGCCACCGCGCCCGGCCAACTGCTTAGAAATTCTTTTCCACCAGTTAACCTAAATCATTTCTCTCAAGTTTAAAGGTCCACAGATCTCTAGGGCAGGGGCAAAATACTGCCAATCTCTTTGCTAAAGCAAAGCGAGAGTGACCTTTGCTCCAATTCCCAATGAGTTCCTAATTTCCATCTGAGACCACTTCAGCCTCAACTTCATTGTCCATATCACTATAGGCATTTTGGTCAAAACCATTCAACAAGTCTCTAGGAAGTTCCAAACTTTCCCACATCTTCCTGTCTTCTTTTGAGCCCTCCAAACTGTTCCAACCTCTTCCTATTACCCAGTTCCAAAGCCACTTCCACATTTTCGAGTATCTTTGTAGTAGTACCCCACTCAACCAGAACCAATTTATTGTATTAGTCCATTGCCACACTGCTATAAAGACATATTCAAGACTATGTAATTTACAAAGGAAAGAGGTTTAATGGACTCACACATCTACATGGCTGGAGAGGCCTAAGGAAACTTACAATTATGGCAGAAGGCAAAGGGGAACCAAGACACCTTCTTCACAAGGCAGCAGGAAGGAGAACGAATACAGAAGGAACTATCAAACACTTATAAAACCATCAAAACTTGTGAGAACTCACTCCGTATCATGAGAACAGCAAGAGGAAAACCGCCCCCATGATCCAATCACCTCCCACAGGGTTCCTCCCTTAACATGTGGGGATGATGGGAATTATAATTCAAGATAAGATTCGGGTGGGGACAGAGCCAAACCATATCAGAAGCAGTAAGACATATCTTTTTTCTCCCAGACTCTCCACCCTGTCATTTTAGCCTCCATATTTTCAGACATGTCTTGCCTTGGATGTCCTTCTTAAGAAATGACTGTGGAGCCTGGAGTCATTGCCTTGACGAGGGCAGGAATAAGGAGGCAAGCTCTGGGGAAAACAAGTAACTGGTTGACTGAGGGACTATCATACTGATAATGACATCTGACACTTACACTGTTAAATGTATTCATTTATGACAAGACAGTTGAGCCCTTTGAAATGAAATCTTTAAAAGTACCTTATGCGCTGTGGGAGACAATACCCCAGGTTCCTGAAGGAGGAAATCGACACTCAACTCTCTAGGAAACAGAATGTAAAGCATTAACTCAAGCTCTTGCAGATTAAGATGGCAGTTTGCTACAGCAGGAGACTGGGACAATCAATACAGCAACAATTACCTCTACAGTATGAAAGCACTGGCCAACCTAAGTACCTTTGAGATCCCATTTCATACTACAGAGAAGTGGCTCCATTTCCTAATGGATGAGCATTTTAGTTCCTACTGTGTAGATCTCCCAAACACTAGTATCCTTTCAAGAGTGCCTACAAGGCCCTTCTTGATATTCCACTAAGTGGCCATGAAACAGCATACTCTGTGAAGCAATCTCTGGCCAGAGTGAGCACTTATTTTTATCAGGAAACAGCGTTTTTCTTCTTGGCCTTTGACAATCAGGTCAGCTAAATATGTCATCCTGTTTCCCAACCACCATCCATTAGAGGGTAATACCTCTTTCCTCCTGAGCACTTTTTCAAATTGGAAAACTTCAAGGACAGCTGCAACGCACTGAAGAGTGCCTTGTGACTAAACTGAAGGACCCTAAGTGCCAGAGACATCCAAACTGACATCTCTGCCAAGTGCCCAAGGCACCCCTTCAGTTGTCTGGCTCAGCAAACACAGACAGTACTAAAGCAAGCTCCCACTAATTCCAAGACTCTTAGAGCTGATGCCTGGAGGATCACTCCCCAACTATTTCTATTTGGCAATATCAGAACTTCAGTAATACTAGTAGTGTATTTTGGTCATTGAAATACTCTTAATGTTTATCTTATGCTTTCCTTAAATTCCTCCTGGTTTTGACATTGGTGAGCTCACCTGGCCAGTTAGAGCTAGAGCAGGTGCTTGGCGACCACAGCTACACATTTACCTTGTTTGAATAGGGACTGCTTTGGTAATGCCCGGAAAGCTGAATAAGTGGAAAAGATGTTCGCAGAGGTTTAGGGGTGGCACATCTGGATCTACTGAAAATTTAACATACCTTTCTTGATGGTAAAATCAAATTTTTTCACTCTGTACTCTGTCATGAAGAAATTAACAGGATTTTAGAAAAATCTGTGCTGACATTTGACACTGACTCTCTCATTTACTAGATATACTATGAGACAGCGAAGAAACACTTTCCCTTAACGAGCTAATGCACTTGTCAGACTTCAACAATTATTTTTAAAAATAATCATAATAAAAAGTTTTCTAAAAAAGAGAGCGAGTGGTCAGGCACAATGGCTCACACCTGTAATCCGAACATTTTGGGAGGCCAAAGAGTGTGGATCACCTGAGATCAGGAGTTCCAGACCAGCCTGGCAAACATGGCAAAATCCCCCCTCTATTAAAAATACAAAACAATTAGCCAGGCATGGTGGTACATGCCTGTAATCCCAGCTACTTCGGAGGCTAAAGCACGAGATCACTTGAACCCGGGAGGCGGAGGTTTCAGTGAGCTGAGATTGCACCACTGCACTTCAGCCTGGATGACAGAGCAAGACTGTCTCCAAAAATAAATGAATAAATAAAGAAAAAAATAAAAAAGATAGAAAAGGAACATACTCATAGAAAGGACGATGGAGGAGATGAACAGATAGAAGCAGAGAGGAGAGAGATTATGTAGCTTGTGAAAAAGACCAACAGATAGAAGCAGAGAGGAGAGAGATTATGTAGCTTGTGAAAAAGACCAAGAGGAAAGCTGTCAGTGAATCTCCCAATTCCATATCCAGGAAGGACAGATGTATCCTTAAAATAGCTCCATTTTTTGTCTGAATGAATTTGAGTTGGGTTTTTTACTGGCATCCAAGCAGCCTCTACTACAGAAAGAGTAGTAAGATGAGTAAATATTAGAAAGGTAGAAGGAAACAATAGTTTAGATAATCTGCTGAGAGAATATTTTGGTCCTCAATAACGGAAGGTGGAATAATTTAAACACATTGTTAGAATGGAGTGAAGCATTCACTGAGCTACACACCACATTACTCTTTTTAGACAAAAGTGTTTGTCTGGTGGAGAAACGTAATTTAATTCAAGTGATAATGGACACTGGCTCTTAAGGTAGTCAGTCTTCAAGCTAAGATTCCCAACGATTTGTTTTGCTTTGTGCAAACTTGTAACAGTAAAATGCCTTGAAGGGTGCTCCTTCTCTCATGAAATCAAAGCTTCAAGGAAAGATTTCAGAAGGAAATTACTAGATAGATATGTACCTTTTGACACTGGAATTCATAGTTTGTGGCTCTGTAAGATAATCTGAAACCAATAGTCCTATGATCACAACCAAACATACAGAAAAAAGGAACATAGAAATAAATAATATCTAAAGAAGGTAAACTACATTCTTTAATTGTGATTACAGAGAGAGCATGATATAGAAAATAAGGTCTGCACTGTGGAACTTGTGCTGCAGTGGCTCTCACCCTTACAGCCTATCAACCAGGTGCCCTTGAGTATATTACTTAGATTCCAGAGCTACTGGTTGCACATTTGTAAATAAGCATAATACATGCTAACCAAGATTATTATAGAGATTAAATTATGTAAACAATATAAACATCTCTCATTTGTAAAAATCTTTCAGTGCATGTTTATTTCCCCATTTGATATTGGTTTGGTGATGTTAAGATGTACGAAACATTACAGATTCTGTAATCAAAAGGAATATCCAAGATTCCAGTAGAGAGGCCAGCTGTTTCCTGTTAATCAGTTCTTCCCCATATTCCGTGTAAAAGAACAAGCTCCTTCGATAAACATTGAGAAGGGTGGTCATTTGTTTTGTGTGGAAGTGTACAGTATGGTGATTAGGCATTGCAAAGACATCTTCCCAAGTTCTCACTTACTGATGTTTCTGAGATAATATTTCCATGTTTGGCTGCTTGAATTCATAACATATTTACTCTGTCAATTCTGAGTGGTCATCTCCCTAAGCCTGGTCTGTCACCCAGTAAGACACTTAACTTGAAGGTGTTCACTGTCAGGTCTGAGAACCCTTAGGATCTGGCAAAATTCTTCTTTCTAAAAGTGACACATAGTCAAAATGCTAAATAGTCAATAAAAAGTATCTTATTTGTTTTAGGAAACACAATTTTTGGATCTCAAGGAATCACACATAAATTTAAAAGAGAATATATTGACTATGACTCACTAAGATGATTTTTGATCTAGTAACAGGTTGCTACCTACAGTTTGAAATACATTTACTTCCTTCAGTCAATGAAGAGACTGCTTTCTGAGCAATTTGGGCAGGAAAAGTCTCTCTTTGAGTCAGATGCTGGCTTTTCCTGCAGATGTTTGCTTGCTTCTCTGTCCTCAAGTGCAAACCCCATTCACACTGCTTCATAGGCTCTGGAGAATAGGAGAGACAGTCATGAAGTCAAGGCTTCCAGGACCTTCAGAATCGGCTCTAGCCACTTAATCTCACAAGATGTGAGCCTAGGCCATGTTACTAGCAATATTTTTCTGAACAGCTAGAGAAACTAAGGGATTCAACAGAAGATGAGGATCTTGCAGGGGCTTGGCAAAGCTATGAAGCAGCCAAGACTCCAAGAAGAGCTCATCCAAGGCATTGAGCTAGCTAAGAAGCAGAATGGGCTCCATCTTGTCCAGGAGGTGGATCAGCCACTGTAGCCAAAGCAGAAAATTGTTGTCCACACCTCACTGGCCAGCTTATACGTGTGCTCACCAAGTATGACCAGAGAAAATTTGATGGCATTAACAAAGTTCCTTATAGTCAAAAAGTTCCCCAGATGTTCTTATTTTACTGGGGTTATCATGTTCACAAACTGGGCATTGGCCGGGACAATTCAAATAATCTCAGAGAAGTTGTCATTATCATCTCAAAAAGTTCCACATTTATGAGGAAATAACTATTGAATACAATCATGATTTGCAGGTGCACAGTAAACTTCTTCAATAATACAATATTGTTGAGAGGATTTTCTTTGGCATTTAGAAATAGGGGTGAGAATTTTCTCTTCTTGATGTCCTCTTTCACCATGGTACACCTTACTAGAAGTCTCAGCTTTGTCCTATGTTGAGTCTATATCTTGAAAGTTCTAGATTTCAGTTTCATTTGCCATTTTTGCAATCATGAGCAAATTTTGGAGGGAAAAGATCACTCTTTTATTCTCCACAGGGCTTCCTCAGTGACTTACTTATCAGTAATAAGAACTCTATACTTTTGAGATTCTCATCTCCCTGACCCTGGTTCTGTCGACCACTAGGATACCTGTCTCATGGTGTTCATAGCCAGTCATGGCTAGAATCTTAGGATCTGGAATATCTTCCTGTAGATCATTAGAGTAAACTTCCTGGGAATGCTTTTTGGTAAAAATTTTAAAAGATAGCCCTTTTCTCTCTAAAACACGAATAGAACTATTCTTTATGATTAAACCACAACTAGGTTCATAGCCTGAGGACAAGGTTTGCTCACATCTTCCCATAGTCTTTCTTTCTCTTTGTTTTCCCCCAGTTTAATTCCCAGTAGATTACACTAACTTCTAGGGTGTCTTACTGTGTTCTCCTGGGACTGGTAACACTATGCCACATAGCTGTCCCCATTTGCACACTGTTTTAGCAAGAATTAACTAGAAATAAATCTCATAAACCTGACAAAAATTGCCTCAATCTTTTATATATGATATATAATTATATATGTAATACATATTTATATATTATATATAATTGTATATATGTTACATATGTATTTACATATTATATAATTATATATTATATAATTGTTATAATTATTATATTAACAATCATAATCATATATAATCATTACATATAATCATATATAATCATGACATATCATATATAATCATGATTATATATCATATGTGATATATATAATATACAAACATTATATAATATCTAATCATATATGACTATGTATGATTGTTATTATCAAATATTTTGTCATATATTATATATATTTAAATAGACATTTTAATTTTTATCTTCCATATACAAAGAAATAGAAATGGGTGATTTTGAAAAACTTTAAAATGATCACCATTAGAGTTTCCAAACAAGAAATGTGTTCTAATCCACATGTTCTTTTAATTATATCACATGGATCCCAGTCAAATTGATCTTTTTTATCTTCTTTAATGGACCGTTCTCTATCTCATCTCTTCACTATTCTATGACCTGTTCTTTTTGCTCAGAATGCCCTCTATTTTTTCCTTCTCTATACTATATATTCTGCAGTAGTTTCTGGCTACTTCTTTAATTTCTCACTAGATTATAAGCTCTCAGTTACTAACTAGAAATCTGACAGATGGTTGGTTCTCACAAATATGTTCTGTATAAATTAATGAAAGAATTAATAAATAAATGAAGAGTTATTAAAATATTACAAAGCATTTCTAAGCTTTGGCCTTCAATTTATTTTTCAGTATCATTGTGGAATTTATGAAAGTACAGTGAATGACTATTTTTCAATCTAAGGATTTATATCTTTCTTCAATTCTGGAAAACTCTCAGTCTATTTTCTCTTGTAATAATTTCTCTCCCATGTTTTCATTACCTTTTCATCTAACACACCAATTATAAATATGTCAGGACTTCTCAGTCTATCCTCTGTAATTTCATCTCTGTTTTTCTATGTATTTATCTTGTTTTACTACATTCTGGGTGATTTCCTGTATACACAGCATAAGATATGCTATGCTATACAACATATAAGCTAATACAGCAAAATAAAGATTTATTATCTCACTGATATCACAGTTTGATGATGTTGGGTGGCTTTTTGAACAGGTGTCCTCCAATCTATAATCAGAAATATAACCTCCTTTGATCATGTGATGCTACAATCATCAATATGTGCTCTTCGTGATCTCTAAAAAAGGAGAAAAGCGTGGAGAATCATCCAGGATGTTTTGTGGCCAGGCTTAACAGTTATATATATTAGTTAACTCACATTCTAAATATATGGCCCCAATTTCACTGCAAACAGATTCAGGAAACACTGTTTTCTTATGTGCTTAGTAAAAGAAAATGCAATTGGTAAGTATCTAGTCAGATTCTACCACATTTATTTAGTTCTCTCATTTAACATACTGATTCTCTTTTAATGTATATAGTTCACTATTTAATACATCTACTAATGCCATTTACTTAATTTTTATCTTCAACAATTTTGTTATATACATATATGTCTTTTCTGATGTCACAATGTGTTTTTAATTTAGAATGCTATTTCTTTGTTTTTATCTTTAGAGATTCTAAACAAACTTGTTTTAAACACTTTTGCCATTTGCTCAATTATTTCTATTTCCTTAAGCGTAACTTATCCTATTTATTGGGTCTACCAACTGGCTCTCATTATTATGGATTTGTTTATGTGCTTTGTATTTTGTATGAAAGCTGATCATGCACTGGAATGTTTTCCCATTTTTTACCCAAATTAATCTAAAGCCCATTACTATCACAGAAATTTATTTCCTTTGACATATTGATTTAAATTTAATATGGAAATACAAAAGATTAAAAGCAATATATTCTTAAAGAAGAACAACTGCGAAGACTGTACAAAAGAGTTCAATATTTAGATTAATTTTAGGAAGGACTGACTTATTTAAAACTAAGTCTTCTAATCTGTTGCTATTGAGTCTTCTAATATCCAATTTGCCTTAATGAAGTTTTTATAGCTTTCTGCAGTTGTTACGTTTATCCTAGATATTTGGCATTTTCATGCTATAGTAAAAGGTGTCTTTTTAAATTTGTATTATCTGTTCATTTCTAGAATATGGAAATTCAATGAACTTTTCTATATTAACCTTGAATCCAAAAACCTTAATAAACTCATCTTTTAAATCCAATAATTCTTTTGAAGTTTTCATGTACACCAGAGGTCCTCAACTTTTTTGGCACCAGAGACTGGTTTCACGGAAGACAATTATTCCACAAATAGGGATGGTTGCGGGGATGGTTTTGGGATGGAACTGTTCCACCTCAGATCAGCAAGCATTAGAGTCTCATAAGGAATGCACAATCTAGGTACCTCACATGCACATTTCATAATAGGGTTTGCGCTCCTATGAGAATCTAATGCCACCACTGATCTGACAGGAGGTGGAGTTCAGGCAGTAATGTGAGCAATGGGGAGTGGCTGTAAATACAGATGAAGTTTTATTTGCTCACCATGCACCTCCTGTGGTGGGGCCCAATTCCTAACAAGCCAAGGACAGGTACCAGTCTGTACACCATTAAATTATTTATAAATAGTGACAGCTGTATTTTTTTTTTATTTCTAGTCCTCATATCTTTTTTCTTCTCCTTGTTGTCTTACTGCCTTCCCTGCAATGTCCACTACATTGTCCAATAGTATCAGTGGCAAAATACATCCCTATCTGTTTTCTGGTCCCAGAGAAAGAGGTTTTTGCATTTCACCATTAAGTAAAATGATTAGTCTAAGCCTTTTGTCACTGTGCTTTATCAAGTTCTATCTTTTATATTTGTAGTTTGCTAATTGCCAAAGAAAATATGAATGGGTATCTTCCTCAGATGATCAATGAAGAATGAAATATTAGTATATAGTACTAAGTGTAGTAAGAGTAGTTGACATTTATTGGTGTTTATTTTGGGTAAGGTATTACTCCAAGCATCTCACTTACATTAAATCACTTACTGGTCATAACAACCATTGAGGTAGATTCTATTAAGATATATCTTTCAGATAAAAAACAACAACAACAAAAACTGAGGCTCATAGGAGTTAAGTAACTTGTCCAATATCATAAAAATTGTAAGTTGAGAAAATGGGATTTGAATCCCAGGATGTCTGTGTTTAGACAACTTCAATGCAGTAGTGTCACTTCCATAAACCTCCTAGCAATAATATGAGAAATAAATTACACCAAGCTCTAGACACAGAGCTAGGTGCAAACTAGGTGCTCTATAAATGCCAGTTTCTTCAGATCATCTACTTTTCCCTGAGTCATCAAAAAAGTCATGTATTCCAAATTTTAAAGTTTAATTTGAGCTGATTCCCCTAACATCCATCACCTCTTGGGCTCTAAAAACAGAAGATATGATAATGAGTTTATTCCATCCAATTAAGCAAGTAATCTGAGTTTCTAAAAATTTCTGACTCAGGGAGATGGAGATCCTGATGACACATTTTCCTTCCTTTATTCTCCACTTCAACCTGAAAGTGGCATGGAGTTACAAGACAGAACATATGACATTCCAGCTGCCTTACTGTAAGACTACCTCATCTTCGAAATTCATGTTCCAGCCAAACGCAGCGTGATAACAATGATAGTTAATGGTAGCATATTAAACAAGATCCCAATATTTCATTAAAACTGGTCAGAAAGTCATACTAATTTCCCCTTATGAAGGCATTCTCAAGAACTTCCCTTGCTCTTTCTTACATACACATACAGTTTCAAGTACTATGTTTCTCTAGTTTTCTTTCTAATGCTCTTGCAACTATTTGCCTGCTTATGGTCTACATTTGCACACAATGTTTTGCAAATATTTATTTCCCCATTTGCCTCCCTCACAGAAATATGCTTACCTTGATGAAAGGCACTGTGTCATGTTTATCTGTGTAATCTCACCACTTAGCACAGAGCAGGACACAAGTAATGGCTAAATGAATGTTAGTTGAATGAATGAATGAATCAATGAATTTGACCAAGAGTGACTCCTTAGAGAGCTCCAATTTGGTCAATCATCAATTCTATTGACATTCTTTACTTCTGTTGCTGAGAGCACTGTGGTCATGAAAATATATCTGTTTGTCCTTCTGCCTCAGAAATATTACCCCTTTTCTTCATATTATTGTGCTGAAATTTCTTCTTTCAAGCATATTATCAACTTATTTTCCTTTACCTTACTTTCTGATTTGCTTTTAGCAAATGAATGAAAGCAAGAAGCTGGTTCAAAAGAGTTCAAACTCTGAATGTGTTGCTCACAGGCTGCTAGAAATCACAGACTGTGTCTCAGTGCAGTCCTCTGCAAATAAGCATCTAACTACTACAAAAGTCCATGCATATGCCATTTTAAGGTTTTAAATCAGAACAAGGAACAGACATTTTTTTTTTTTAATCTATCCAGTTCCCCCCAAAAAGGTCTGAGGTTGAATTGAAGCTTGTTGATGATTTTGGCTCAACATCTGCAGTCCTGACTTTGGGGCCTGTGTAAATAGATAGAGGGCATTCAGAAAGCAATCCTACCTGCTGTACTTTCAACCTAACAATATATTTTTGTGATTAAATGCTTTGTGCATGCAGCCATGGAGTGAGAGGCTATGTGTGTGTGTGTTTAGTTGAAATATGGATGTTTATTTCATTCTGCTTGAACGTAAAAGCAGCTCTCTGAATCGCCTTGGGGTGCTTTTCAAATTCTCTGTGATAGCAACCAGTTGGAATTATGCACACTCATTTTCTAAATTCTGCAAAGAAAATTGTTGAATACTCTGTGACATTTAACATAACTCTGTAAATTTATGCTGGTTTTTTTTTTTTTTTTTTTTTCCCTTCTCCCACCTCTATCCCCTTTTCAAAAGCATACTTCTCCTCTTGGCTCCATCTCTTTGAGTGTTAAATGCTTTTTGAAATCATTCATTTTTATTGTCAGCCATCTTATTCTGTTTTATTTGCCACAGAATTATTCCATAGTCTAGGCTGATTCTTGGCTGTAAAAAGAGAATACTATTATTTGAGCTGGGATTCTGTCTCATATGTGTTAAGTTTAGTTCAACAATATCAGAATCCTACCCAGATGGATAAAATTCACTCTGAAGTCTTAAAGTAAAAGAAATCCAGTGCATGGAATCCAAAAGTCTGGTTTCCTCATGATCACCCACTTAAATACTTTCCTTGGCTCTCTATTACCTTAACAGGGTTTCTCATACAGCAAAGTGCCTTAAAATCCCTCAGAGAGATTGTGAAAACTGTGGATTGCGCATGTGCTACTCTCAGAGATTCTGTTTCAATAAGTCTGGATTAGGGCCCCAGAATCTGCATTTCTAAGTGTGCTCCTGGTGAATTAGATGTAGGAAGCACAGGGAACACATTTTGAAAAGCACAGACTACTGAGTGAAATTCAAACTCTTTAACATTGCACAACACCTTTTATCAGCTATCCCTTCTCTATCACTCTCCTCTCATTGCCTGACATGGCCCTAAATGTCCACTGTCCGTCTTTGCTGATCTTGCCACTCCTCAAGACATTCTGATGCCCTTATCACTTCTTCGCCTTTGAATTTGCCAGAATGCCCTTTCATTCTAACCCAGGGGATACCTACTCATTCTTAAAGATGTATTTTCTATGTCTCCTTCTTTGTAGAGCCCAGGCTAAGTGAGTCACTTTCGATTTTGTGAATGAATGAATACATGAATGAATCAATGACCACCTATCAAATACCTGGTAAATGCTAAACATTTAAATATATGCAATCTCATTTATCTCTCCCAATCCTACAAAGACTATTCATTCTTCTCATTTCACAGATGAAGACACTGAATGGAGATGATAAGTGACCTTTTCAAAGCTTTAGAACTGTTAGGTACTAGAACAGAGAATCAAACCCAGCTTCGAAAACTCTACGCCCAAGACTCTTTTTCCTCCCCTTCATGGCCTTTCATTACACTTGTTCTCCGAGTTTCCTTATCACTTTACTAATGAGTAATTGTGACCCTAATCACACTTGTTTCTTTACAGGGTTCTCCTAGCCACTAGATAGTATCTTCTTCAAGGTCATATGTCAAGCTCTCTACCCAGTAGCTAACAGTAGACGTGCATTACGTTAGTCTATTGACCGAATGAATGATGCACTGGACAAACGCAAGCCTGTATTTCTGAGCACTTACTGTGGTAAATTTTTGACACTTTGGGGCTACTCAATATGCATTCTCCTTTATAACAGCACCCTGATTTGTACTGGGATAATACCTTTACATACATACCTTCATTGTATGTAATTTCGTAGGGTGAAAAATTCTAAACAAATCTCTTACATGCAAGAACCAGGAAAAGTTTTGAGCAAGTGACTCAAGCACATTCATTTGAGCAATGGCGTCAGTGGTGCCCTTCCAGACAATTAAGGTAATAAGACAACAGCAGGGGTTTCTACCTTCTGTTTTGTTGAGTTTTGCTGGTTCCCATCTGTCCTCAATCCTGTCCTCCAGCATCCCAGAGACCCTGTGAACCTTCCATTCTGAGGTAATAGATTCCCTTTTACTAGACAAAGACTATTTCTGTTGCTTGCAGTCAAGAATCATAATTGATATGACTATTATTCAGAAAAGCCATTTTAGCTTTCCTTACTGCACAGTATGATTTTTGCAAGCAACCAAAACCTATGGAATCAAACTAAATAAGTAAAAATTGTGTGTTACTCTCAGGACTTGAGCTGTAATAAGCAACCTTTAACATTAAAATGATTTTAAGGGCTTATTTTGAGTTGATTATTCATGCTGACCCTTCTTAGAGGAAGCAGAGTCTTTACTCACATTTTATGACACAGGCCATTTATGATGTCCAGAGGCAATGTAAATTTGTGATTCATATGTATAAATGGCAACAGTGGCCCCTAAGTTTGACATCATTTACCCAAAGGGAGCAATAAGATTTTATGAGTTTTTGCCAATATTTGCTTACTCACAGATGTGATTAGACAAGGACAAGTGTTTTCTTAGTACAGAGACTCTGTTGAGAAAACAATGTATTGGACTACATGGCATAATCATAATAATAATAACAAAAGCTTATGCAGATTAATATACTTTGAAAGAGAGTATTTAAATCTTTGGATGAAAACCTGAGACTTGAAAGGTGTTTTGCTGGTGCATGAATTAAGAGAATAAACTCTTTTCAATAAACCAAATGGCTAATAAAAGCTCTCAAAGCAGAGGATATTCACTCATTCATTCTCTCAACCAATATTTATTGACCACTTGCTGTGTGCTAGGTGCTGGGAATGAAAAGATGAACAAAACATAGTCCTACAGAGGAGATAATGTCTTATCTGAGTCTAGATAGATGAACAGGATTGTTTCAGCTCACATAGTTTGGTACATGGGAATTATTTTATTTTTTAGTCAATCATCCATCAAAAGTACATAGCTTCTTCCCTGAGCCCATTACTACTTTAAGGTTTTTGACTCAAGTATCACATCAAAGGATCCTAAATCATGGTTCCTGCCCTAGAGAAACTTATGGTCCATTTAGAAAGATAATGCTGAAACTTTATAGAACAAAAGAGAATGGTCTAAGACAATCCATATCTCAGTAACAGATTAAGTAGCATAGGCTGCAAGTGGTGTAAGAGTTCACAGAAGTGAAGTTAGTATGTACTATTACGGTTGGGGAAGGCATCATGAAGGACATGTGATGTAACATAGAACTGAAAGAAAAAAAAAGTCTCAGACTGGAAAGAAACTTAGTGATATCTCAGGCACCTCCACATCCATGACCTGCATCCTGTCTCTCAATTTTACAAATTAAGAATCTGAAACTCAAGAGGGTTAAGTGATTTGTACAAATGTAAACAGCCAATGAGTTACAGAGGCAAGATTGAGCTCTCAATCTTAAAAGATTTTGATAGGAATATAAGAAAAAGAAGTTGTTGAGATTGTGTCGAGGAGTAGTGGGAGATAAGAACTAAAAGGTGACACATCCCAGATGACTATGGAGGTCTTTGAGAGCAGGTACAATGACTAAGACTTAAGGTTTTAGGAAGAGAGATACAACTGGAAAATTCTTAGCATAGAGCAGTCTTACCAATTTGGGGAGGGGAATTGTTTTGGAAAGATAAGCAGAAAGAGGAGATTAATTTTAAGACAAATTGAACTAAAGTCATGGCAATAGATCAGCAAGTAAGTATTTAGCTCTTTTCCTCATATATTATATTTTAACATCAACACTTAACAACATCTAGGAGACCTGATAATATTTGCATATCACTTAACATTTTATTTCAATCCAACCTTTTTATTCCCCACTCTGAGACAGAATCCTCCTCTGTTGCCCAGACTGGAATGCAGTGGCACGATCTTAGCTCACTGCAACCTCCACCTCCCGGGTTCAAGCAATTCACCTGCCTCAGCCCTCTGAGTAACTGGGATTACAGGTGCCTTCTACCACACCTGGCTAATGTTTGTATTTTTAGTAGAGATGGGATTTCACCATGTTGGCCAGGCTGGTCTCAAACTCCTGGCCTCAGGTGATCTGCCTGCCTCACCCTCCCTAAGTGCTGGGATTACAGACGTGAGCCACTGCACCTGGCCTCAATCTAACTTTTTAATGTTCAAAAACTTCTCTTTTAGAAATCCAGCCACAGTAAGTATATAACCATCATTAAATAAGAGAAGAATATGGTAGGATTGAGGCAGAAGTGAGGAAGAGTTATAAGAATAAATGCCTTGAAAAACCAAGTCTTGGTGTGAGCTCTAGTAAAATGCAGTGAACTTAGAAGAAGGGACAAGTAATACATCTTTAATTACAAAAAATTGTGTTATATTCAATAAACATATATGTACATATTTAATTGAATTAAGATGCCATTTATTGGAAGACAAACGATCATTTAATGTATCATTAAAGAAAGGAAAATTACTACTAGTAAAAATATGACACAATATTATGATGCTATTGATTCAGATATACACCAATTTTACAAATATTGAAATATGAAAAAGTGAAAATGTTAGAATCAACGAAATACCATGAGTGCTTAGTGTTAATTAAATCACAACCAATCAGTTTGTGTGTTTCTCTTAGCAACCCCTATAAACTATGTTAGAAAAACAGGCTTCCGTGAGGGAACAAGGCATGGTTTACCTGTGACAGACATAAGAATAAATCCCAGGCATGTTCCTTAATAGACCAGTGACTTTGGAGCAAGTTACTAAATTTTTCTGCATTTCGTTTCTACGTAAGTAAAACAGGAGTTTATTACTGCTACTTCACAATCTATTATAAGGATGAAAATGACACATGTAAAATACTTATCATAACATCACCTTATAAATAGTGCTCAAAATTGTCACTTAATGGATTATTTTTACATTCTATAATGCTCACAAACTATTAAAAAATCTAA
This sequence comes from Papio anubis, assembly GCF_008728515.1. NCBI lineage: Eukaryota > Metazoa > Chordata > Mammalia > Primates > Cercopithecidae > Papio > Papio anubis. The sequence goes on along the minus strand of NC_044988.1, from coordinate 36,904,452 downwards.
GAAAACAAGTTAATTTTTAAAATTAGATATTTGACACAAGATAGCACATATTAAGGCCTTTACAAGTATATCCCACTTTTAGAACATTAGAATGCTAAAATTTGGAGTAAAAAAACATAAATAAGGATAATCATACACATCATCAAAAGATTTTTTGATTTGTAGCAAGTGTAATTTTAGGATTATTTTAAGTAGCATCCCTTCCCTCTATCAAAGTTTATTTAAAATATTATAAGTCCCACTAATGTTTGATTTAAACAAAAGTTTTAAAAGCATATCTCTTTAAATAAAAAGAGGTGAATCTTAAATTTAATGGGCATAGAGTTGCAAAACAGAAGCAGGATCATAGAAAGGAAAAGAGAAAGTTTTTGAGGGAAACAGACCAAAGTTTGAAAGTGGATTCTGATGCTTACTACCCCATCATCATAGACAAGTTAACCACTCCCAACCTCGGTAAACTCATCTGTAAAGTGAAAATAATAATAGTCCCTATGACAGATGGTTGTTGCATGGATTCGAATTTGAGAGAAATAAAACATATGAAATATAGACACAGTGCTGGATACATATTACAGGTTCAATAAAAGATTAAATAACAGTTCATTCTTTGTTTATATTTTGTCCTCTGAATCCCAGAAGAGGCAGCTGCCCTGGTTCTTCATGAGTCCATGCTTAACATTGGACTTATGTCCTCTTGAATACCAGTTGTTTCTCCAAGGTAGGTGTGTAACACTAATAACTAATGGGTTATCATAGGTAATTTGAATCAGACCATGGAATGCATTCAAATTGTTCATTTAAACGATTTTAGTGTTGGCTGATTTAGCATAATAATCTAGAGCTTGATTTTGAAAGGTTTGTTAAATACCAAAGGTTTAAAACATTGTATATCACAGAATAGAATCTTAGGTTACTATAAGTCATTCATTTAGCCAAAATGATAACTTGAAAATTTTTAAAAGGAAAAAACATTATTTTGATAGAGAGGAGACTTAGCTTTCCAAACAAGACCCAATGAGGATAGCATGAGGACAACTGACTCTGTCTCCTTTCTTTCTTTTCTTCCTCTTTTGCTTTTGTAGTTTACTTAAAAGGTAAACAAAAATCTTTCATTATATTTTAATATTACATAAAAATCCTTTTTAAAAGAGAAAAACAAATTTTATGTTTCCATTAGTGTATTTTAACGTTAAAGCTAGTTTTAACATTTCATAAATCTATTCAGTTTTAATTAGTTTGACCATAAGGTAAGGTTTTTATAAACCTTTTATTGCCCTTTACAATTTTTTTCTCAGAGCAAAACTATGTTCTAAGAAAACTCTCCTGTGCTTTTATTCCAGTGTCCAATTTATGGGCGAAAAAAGCTGAACAATGCCATTTTAACTTTTGCCAATATGTTCTCACACAGAATCTCTTACAGTTAATTTTTGTAAACCTCTCATGATTTGTTCAAATCTTTAGCTTTAGTTAATTTAAAACAATCCTTTAATCCTCTAACCTAGGCAAAATTTACTTTCCCTTACTTTCTTATAATCTTGTAATCAAAACGCATTTTATTCTCTTTATATACCTTGTATGTAAACTTATTTTTTCAGTAGTCTCAATTACATATGACAATATTAACTCTTAGCAACTTTTCCTTTTGGTAAAAACCTTGGTAAGTAAGGGATTTTAATTGTGTACTAGGTGTGGAGTCTAGCCTAGGACATACTAGGCGGAAGTGCAGATAAGGGCTGACTCTCCAGCATAGCTAGGGGGTATGGCTAACTCCACCTGTCCCCAGGCCTTACCTAGAATCTAATGTCTCCAACGTAGGTAAACGGAACAATTTTCAAAAGCCTAAGAAGCAGTTTATGACCTTAAAGCATTTAGTAAACTTAATATTTGACCCGCATAATTTAGACCAAATGTCTTTATTTTGCCAATAATTTTTAAAACTATCTTGGTTTCCCAAAGATTACTTAAGTCACATGAACTGAAAGGCATTACACTCTTTATCTTGCTTTCAAAATATTTGATATAAGTGCTTATTTTTGTTTAAGCCAATTAATTAGAGCTCTTTTATATCAACATCACAATACATACATAATTATATAGACAAGACAGAAGAAGATTACTACAGTAGTTGTAAGATTTTTCATTTGTCAGTTTTTAAGTTTCTTAATTGGTTATTTGCTCTATGGTAGAGTCCTTGGAAGAACAGGGCCAAGAAAGGGGTTTCTGATGCCTCCTGTTTTTACCAAGGAGTCCAGGCTGTTAGAGCTTGAATATCTGCTTTTAATTAAGCTGACTCTTAACCATAGCACTCTTTAACGAAGTCCTTTTAAAATTTCTTATTACCTGATTTTTAGCCAGGCCAAATGGCCGATACTTCTGGCTTTTAAACTTTACCAAAGGTAACCTCCCAGGTGCTCACAGAAAGGAAAATTTAAGAGTCCATGGAAGAGAAGAGACTAAAGAATGTCACGTTGATATAAAACCAGAAAGGACTTACTTCCTAAGCAGGGAATCAAATCCAGACCACCATTGTGAAAGGGTAAAACTTAGCTACTGACCCACAGTACATGGCAACCTCCAGTGTACATCTCAGAAGAAGTCTAGAGTAGCTAATTTTGAGCTTGTAAAGGCTTTTAACTACTCAAGATAATTTTTAGCACTAACTATGACATAAACCCTAAAATTCCTGTTCCCCAGAAGGCGGAGACCAAAAGTACTGCCACACAAGGTCAAACTCCCAAGGACATAAAGCAAGATGGAGGCCCTATCCAGTTTTTTTTTTGTTTCAGGGACCTGCAGGAAAATTTGTTATTGACCAGCTTGCAGGGATGCCTTGAGCAGGGAGTTTGTGGGGTCCTAAGCCCATGTTTTACCTTAAGGTACCCCTTGACACAGAAAAACTAATTCATAGCACAAATACATCAGATTAAGACTAGCCTCAGAATTCTTTTTTGCATTAATCAAAACTTTACAGAAGAGATAAACAATGATTTTTACCATTCAACCATTTGCACAGAGAGACAGAAGCCAGAAATCTGACTGGTAAGAAATTCTTGCCATTTTGCAGGCATGCCAGGTTTCTGGGTTCTCTTTCCCTGAGCGGCCCGCATGACTCAGCTTGCCACACCGTCGCGCTGGGGGCCAATCCGCATCATAAAGGAAAATTATCTTTTTTTTCATTCTGGCCAGAGTAAAATACATGTGATAAAACATAGACATTAGCCACTCTGCTTAGCACCCAATATCAAACGGGCAAGGCTTAAATTTGCCCTCAGATGGGCCCCGTCATCTTTATTCCAACCTCCAACTAGAAGTTTCCACATGTGGTCTCTGGGCAAGATGGTTGCCCTGGGTAATAGAGAAGATGAGAAAGGGAAAGGAGAGAGAGAAAGCATTGCCTATGGCCGGGTGGGAAAGGCGAAATGACCAGGGAGGCCACAGAAAGACCCACCCATTGCAGCGACACTGAAAAGTTCAAGTGGCTGCTTCTCAGTAGCAAAGGGATCTTTTCCAGCAGTCTCATCAGCTCTCATTTCCCTTTTAGGGAGGAAAAAGCTCCCCATGTCCCATGATCCTATACATGCCTAATCCTGTCACCCATAGCCGTTAGCAAAGGGTGCAAGGCAGGTTATTCCAAAGAGCATAAGCAGTTGACATCCTGTAGTGCCAAACCTGTTCTTAGCTGAAAGGGACTTTACAGAGAGCCCTCATTTTTAAATGTACTTCAGTGCATTGTTGTTCATTCAGAACATTCCACTGTAAGTTATCTTTAGTAAGATTTTATAAGATTCGATAAGACTTCGCTATCTCCCAAGTCTGTAAGCCAGAAAAAACTCAGTTTCACAGAAATTAGGGATCCCATTTTTTACCTAAAATATTGGCTTTACTCTCAGGTTCTCTTGATTAACTTAGCCAGTGACTTTTTTCCTACTTAAGAGGGCAAGAAAAATGAAACAAAAGAGTAGAACACAAAAATCCCTGTGCATTTTATAACCCCTGCCATAGTGCTGCTTACTACCAGTTCCTTTCTGGCCCATTCAGATGTAAGAGGCCTCTAACTGGATCCAAGCCAGCTAATTCCTGGATCAAATCCCTTCCTGGACCCAGTGCAGTTTCTGTCGTGACTCCAAACCCAGTTTGGGTCAGAAATTTGCTCAAAGAAACTCGGAGAGCTCAAAACACGAATCCATGGAGCTCCAAAACCCGAGGGGGAGCTTACCCATGAGTCCCAGCTGCTCTGAGAGATCAAACGACAAAAGTGAGTCCTGCAGGTACCTTGCAAGTTCCCTCAGCACTCCTGGGGACGCTAGAAGCTCCACTTCGGATCCCGCTTCTGACACCATCTGGTGAAATAAAACCTTCAGCTGAATTAAATTTAAAGGAGTTTAATTGAATAATGAACGATTCGTGATTCAGGCAGTCCCCAGAATCAGAGCAGATTCACAGCGACTCCAGGGGTGCCTCGTGGTCAGAACACATTTATAGACAAAAAGGAGGGAAAGTGACATACAGGAATCAGAAGTGAGGTAGAGAAACAGCGAAATTGGTTACAGCTTGTCATTTGCCTTATTTGAATGTACTTTGAGTGGTTGAAGTATGGCTGCTGGGATTGGCCAACACTCAGCTATTGTTACAGGTGCATACTATTGAGTTAGGTTTTCAATTTTATCTGACTATTAAGCTAGGTTACAATTCATCCACAAGTCCTCAAATATAGAAGCATAGAGTCCTTCTCGGGCCATAGTTAGTTTGCTTTAACAACTTACACCAGTGATTTGTCAGGGGCTCTCGGGTCTTTGGCCACAGACTAAAGGCTGCACTATCGGCTTCTCTACTTTTGAGGTTTTGAGGTTTGGGGACTCGGACTGGCTTCTTTGCTCCTCAGCTTGCAGACAGCCTACTGTGAGACTTTACCTTGTGATCGTGTGAGTCAATACTCCTTAATAAACTCCCCTTCATATATACATCTATCCTGTTAGTCCTGTCCCTCTGGAGAACCCTAATACAATACCAAAAATACGTGAAATTTATCTTCTAAACTTTAACGTTCACAGAAAGAACTGAGAGTAAGCTGATAGTTAAAAAAAAATGCAAAATTTAGGAAAGTTTAAACATTTAATAGCTACTTGGCAAAACAGACATATAATAAGAATAGGTACTGAAAAACCAATGTTGATATCTTATCATAATATTTGACTTCTTCTTCATAAATATTAACTTGTTTAGTCACATTTAATAACCATAAAATGTAATTACACAGTAGTTACTAATGTCATTTTGAGTTTATTTCAAACCACCCAGATTTACTCCTCTACATAGATCCTAAATCACAACAGAGTTCTTAGAATAATCAATATTTAATTACGTTATAATTACTCATAGTAACTGCCTTTTAAATGTAAATTAAATGCCACTGTGTGACATTTTAAGCGGTTATCACTTTTCTTATTAGGTCACTATATAATAGATTTATTGCCATAATTTATTCTTATTTCTGGTGAGAGTATTTGTATTCTCAGAAGATGTATAAATTTGTGGAACATTAGGAAAAACAAGACACTAACAACTGTATTGTATCATCTTCTAAACCCATAATTTAGAAGACAGATAATTTTTTTTAACTTAGCAATTCTGATCTTGCTCACAGGGATATGTGACTGGTTGCTTGCTGCTCAAACTTCCCACAAGCTCAAAGGAATCCCCCCTCCACCCCATTTACAACAAACACCCTGGGATGCTGCAACCAACAGAATAGTCCAAGTGTGAATAGACTACACTGATCTAGTTCAGATGCTGCTTTCCACTTGCAGCTTCTACCCCTTTCAGAGCTATAGAAACTTTTTCAGGCCTCAGGGTGCCATTGGGGAGATAGTTGCTTCAGTGAACTAGATGGTACTCTGCTGATTAGAAAGCATTTATCAAGAGTGCAGAGGTGCAAGACTCACAAGTAAGAGGTAGCTTCAGCTAGTAGATTGGAAATGCCTTCTAATTAGATTGTGAATTTCTGTGAGTGATGGTGATATCGTTTGGATATTTGTCCCCTCCAACTCTCATATTGAAATGTGATCCTCAGTGTTGGAGGTAGGGCCTACTGGGAGGTGTTTGGGTCATAGGGGTAGATCCCTCATGAATGGTTTGGTGACCTCCCTGCAGTAATGAGTGAGTTCTGGCTCTATTACATTATAGGAGATCTGGTTGTTAAAAAGAACCTGGGACCTCCATCCCACCTCTTCTCTCTCTTGCTCGCTGTCTCACCATGTGACATGCTGGCTCCCCCTTCGCTTTCCACTATGATTGAAAACTTCCAGATGATGGCACCATGCCTTTTGTACAGCCTACTGAACTGTGAGCTAAATAAACCTCTTTTTAAAATAAATTATCCAATCTCAGGTACTCCTTTATGGCAGGGCAAACAGGGCTAATACAGATGGTAATTTGTCTCATATCTCTGGTATCCTCCATGGTGCCTAGATCTGCAGCTGGCCTGCTATAAGCACTCATCTATCGCTTAATTTGCTACACAATGGGAAATGCAATACTTTTTTGCAAGAAGGTCCCTTACATCCAACACCAAACCACTTCAACATCAGATTTAAGCCATACTTAAGGAAGCAAAACTCACCGATACATTGAAAATCAAGAGATCCCAAAGAAATGCTATAGCTTTCAGTAGTGAGAACCATCATCCCCAATTCATTAGAAGGTGAATTTTCCAGTAAGGAGAGCAACTGATTATAGGTTCAGGAGAGATTCCATTTGTGGAGATGCCCTCTGGTGACATAAATGTGCAATGGTATATGACTACTGACACTTTGCTCCAGTGTTACAGACACAAGAAGGAGAGCTGGGGACTGTAGTAACCAGGAAAATGCACACTACATCTATAGGGAACAACTGTTACTAACGCCAGCCAACTGTTTGCATGCCATCTTCTAATTTTGCAAAAAATTATGGAAATCCAGATTTTTATGAAAAATCTAATCATATGGCAACAATTTGAATTTTTAAAAACATTGTATGAGCTAACACTGTGCAAGCAATGCAAAACACAACTCTGGATACTATCTGGCTTAGCAACCTCTGTTCTGTCTTGTCTGACACATTCCCTTTACTGCATTTCAAGAGCTTCTCAACAGATCTCCAAGCCCCTTACTGCTCCATATCCATTATTTCTTTCTACCACTTCTGGGTCTAATCACATCATTAATTGGTTTAAATTCCTTCAGTATTTCCCTGCTGTTCAAAATAAAGTCAAATTATTTGGTGAACCCCATTAGTTTCCATCTACAGCCTTAACTCTTACAATCCCAAGGACCCTGACTTCCAAACGATTCACAGCTATTCTGTCAGTGAAATATCCCCAGCTTTTGTTTTCTTCACCTGGCAAAATTCTACTCAGTTTCTTGCTCCCACCATCAATGACTTCTCCTCCATGAAGATTTCCCTACTTCTTCCCATGGTTTATCCTTTTTCTGTGTTCTATAGCTTCTTTATCATTTACTACATCAAATTGTAAATATGTATTGCATTTATATGTCTCTCCCTATGACACTGAATTCTTTGAGATTAAACAATTTTCATCATCTTTGTATTCTCAGTGTCCAACAGAGTATTATTTATTACTACTTTATGAATAAACAGAGAAATCTAACATTGACACCTTGATATTTCATTGGCAAAGCACAAATCTTGTAAAATATGAATTGTTTTTTGGGGTTATGCATTAGAGATGTATGTGTTCATAGGGAAATATTTTACCCATGTTCTCAGCATGGATATGCTGCTCGCATGCCAGTCTCATCAATAAGTCACTGTGTGTGTGTGTATGTGTGTGTGTGTGTCTGCACTCTCCTGAAAATCAAGGTCAATCTTCCCTTCTGTATTAACTTTTGGCAAAAGTACTTTGCCATATTTTGAAAAGAATTATGTAGTGGGTGATTATTTGTGTTACACAACTACAACATGAGTTGAGTATAGCCACGTGTCACTTGAGTTCCATTCTGTCCTAGGTCCATCACCAAGAGTCTAAGACTAACCCAGGCATTCTAGCTTCCATTTCTAGAGCCAATGATAGTCCAATAGATGATAGCACATTTTGCACTAGCAAGGAGGGTCTGAACAATTCTTATTCAGAGTTTTCAAACTGTGCTCTTCACAGCCTTTGAATTTTGTGAAGTTTTACAGAGGGATGAGTGGGCAGGATTTTGGGTATCCCCATCTCCTGTATCAAGTGGAGAAGAACCATGTTTGTTTATTTCACATGTTGAATTTCCCATGAAAGTTTGAATTTTAAGAAAGAGTTAGCTGTTTTTAAAATGTTTGAAAACCAAAAGTCTAGGTTCCACTTAAAATGCCCAAGTGCCTACAAGTGAATAATAGTAATAGCCAACACAATAGATAGTTACTATGTGCTAGGCTCTGTTTTAAGAACTTTACATTCATTACATTCTCATAATAACCCCATGACATAGGTACAACTATTATTCTCACTTTTCTGATGTGAAAATTGGGGCATAAAGAGGTTAGAAAACTTATTTAAATGTACACACAGTTAGTAATGAGCAAAACTGAGATTCAAAGTTGGGCATACTAGTTCCAGAATTCATGCTTTAAACCACTCTACTGCACTACCTAGAGAGCATTGAAGGTAACCCCCTGCCAGCTTCAGAATAGGTTTAGCTTCTGGAAATCTCTCCAGTAATGTTGCATTACTCTTACTCTCCTTGATGGACAAGACTTTCAACTAAAAATAAAAACCATATCTTCCCAGAAATTTTAAAAATGCATCATGAGCCATTTCCCTCAGATCAAATATCTTGGAATTAACAAGTTTGTACAGAACTTGAATTTATCCCCACATCATTTAGACTTAAAGGTTTACCCTAAGATGGGGATAGCATGGCACCTCTGCTATACAACAAACTGGCTCTGGCCCTTTAAAGGAACCCAAATACTCAAGTGCCACACACTAATCAATGAATAGTGACAAGCTGGAGATACCCTAAGTCACTCATGGCAAGCCCCCTAGATCTTCCTTGCTTGTATCTCACCTGCTGCCTCTCAAACACTATCTCTACTCTACTGCGAACTCTTGGCTCTAAAATCTCGATTACATTTTGCAACAGGACCTGTGGTTTGGTATTGCTTATTGGCTTGCCAGAAGCTGATGGGCTCAGATTTGGCTTGCTTCTCTGGCTCTTTTCAGCAAAGGACTGTCTCATGTTGGAATCCAGCTTTAGTCTCTGTTCTTTGGAATACAATTATTAACACCAGCCAGCATGCTGATCTAGGATGTCCAGGCCCCTCTCCTCTAGGGCTGCATTCAGATGTTGCTCTCCTTATCTTAGGCCAAATGGTAGCTTACTCCAGCTCACATGCTGGAGCTCTCAGCATTTGCCATAGTCAGAGCTGGGCCATGCATAACAGGATGGAGCATGTGAGTAAGGACAAAGGGAAACTGAACGAGTCTTTTAGAAACTCTAAGAAAATGAGTAAGAAGGTTACAAAGAAAACCAAGGAAAGGTTATTGGTTTGCCCCACGCCCAACCTAAAACAACCATACAGAGGTTTTGAATAGCGGTTTCAAAACCAAAGAACAGAGAGAATTAAAAACCCAAGATATGTGGTATGTGGTGGGAAAACCCCTTAATGTTGCAGAGTGAAGCACTGGAGAGACTCCTCCCTCAGATATTAATACAGTTAGATCATGCCTCATTGGTATTATGTTATCTCACGAATTACGTGCACTCAACTGAGAAAACATTACTCCTAAGTTGTCAGGCTTTTAACATTTTTAGTATAGTAGTAACTGGTATCCTTGATGAATATATATAAAGAATAATATAATATCAGAGTCTTATTTGTATATCATTTTTCCCAATAGTCAATGAGTTAGAACATGCTGTCTACAAGGCCGGGCGTGGTGGCTTACGCTTGTAATTCCAGCACTTTGGGATGCTGAGACAGGCGGATCACCTGAGGTCGGGAGTTCGAGACCATCCTGACGAACATGGAGAAACCTTGTCTCTACTAAAAATACAAAATTAGCGGGATGTGGTGGTGCATGCCTGTAATCCTAGCCACTCAGGAGGTTGAGGCAGGAGAATAGCTTGAACTCAGGAGGTAGAGGTTGCAGTGAGCCTAGATCACACCATTGAACTCCAGACTGGGCAACAAGAGTAAAATCCGTCTCAAAAAAAAAAAAAAAAAAATGCTGTCTACAATGTTCTTTTCAATAATAGTAATTCAAATTTTTCTTCTTCCTTTAGGACTTTAGGTAACCTCAGAAATTTTATTTGAATTATATTTTTAAAAATTCAAATATCTGTGATTCACCTGGCTGCTACTAATCCTCAACTCTTCGGTCAGAGGAAAGGAAGAATGAGAGAAAATGGCCTGGCTGGATCTTGTTGAGTATGCAGTTCCAAGAATTTGTAACTCTATTTCCTAGCCCTAAAAGTTACTGGACTTGATGAACCACTATTTACTCCAGAGTCATTGAAAGATAAATTGGGGTTAAGGTGTGTAAAAATTACACTCCATTACAATAAGAGAGAGCTGGAGTGGCTTATGCTTTGAGCTAACCTATGCTGATTTTAGTCCAAGTGTAATATTGACAAAATCAGTATGCTTGGCAGTTATGCATTAAAGGCAACACCTGAGTGGCATTTGCAATAAATGATGAGCTGAATAGCTTGGTCCTTGCTGGGCTAGTAGAGTTTATTTTGCTTTATTGGTCTGTAATATTTAGAACATGTGACTGCTGAAAGAGACCCAGGTTGCACTCATAATTAGAACAAAGAATAGTAGGGGTGTACAAGGTTTTTGAGGATGTTTGTTTTGCTTTCAAAAGAATAGGTTAGGTGGAAATGGCATTAGCCTTTATCAAAGCCCTACTAACTCTAGACACTGCCCTAGGCATTTGTCATGGTCATGAAAATGTGTCTGTCAGATCTCTGACTGTGAGGAGCATGACTGATCTAGGCCTCAACTGCTGTGCTCTGAAATCCATCATTGCCTTCTCACAGAGGCCAAACTTCCCACACGCTGCTTCTAACCAATCACTGAGCATGATATTAAGGTGTGTCTATTCTTCGAAGATAGGGGATTTCTCATGCAGATGACTTTGGTTCAGAGTCTCTCTTAGAATTGTGACTCAGTTTAAGGCTCTTCTCCACAACCTCCTTTCCCTCCCTTTCTCCTTCACAAGTATTAATAGTATAGTGCAGGTCTTCACTGCAGTACAGGTCTGACAGCTCTCCCATCTTCCCTTGACTTCATATGCATTTTCCAAAACAGTCATTTTCTTTGGTAAATCTCTTGCACATCTAATTCTATCTTATTGTCTGTTTCTCAAATGGCCCAGATTGATAGTATTTTTGTATACAAAGATTCATCTTACTACTTAGAAAAATCTCGTGAGATAGTTTACTAATAAGGTCTCATGTTAAATAATAGAAAACTGACATTTAAAATAAGAAAACTTGTTCTAGAGGTGGAAGAAGTATAATTTTTTTTCTTATCTATAAAGTCCAGGGGGAGACATTCAGGCATGGCTAGGTCTAAGGATTCAATCAATGTCATTAGGACTTGGTTTCTATCCATCTTTGACTCTAAAGTTTTCTGTCTGACTCCCTTCTGAGAACCTCTGTTCTTATGTTAACTCTAGGTTTATGTACTCCTATTAGTAATTTCAATGGTGAAGAGCTTTCATCTTCTGAACAATGCCAGTGAAATTCCTGGACTTGGCTTTCATTGACCTAAATCTGATCAAAGGTCCATGCTTGAAGTAATTGTTGTGGCCTGATGGATGGGATACACTAATTGGCTTAGCCCTGAAACCCACTCCAAAGCTGGGAGTAAACAGGATAGGCCCCACCCAACAACGTGGACTGAGAATAGGGAAGAGGTGATTTCCATAATAGAAAATTAAGGTGCTCTTTCCCAAAAAAGAGGAGCAGATTCTGAGCATCATATGTTGATCACAGCAATGTATTACATGTTGGAAAAAATGAGAACCCAGAAATATTAAACCATTTACATAAGACTGTTTCTTAAACTTTAGAGGATTAGAATTACTTGGAGGACTTGTTAAAATACAGATTGCTGGGCTCTACCCCAAGAGTTTCTTGATTTAGTAGATCTGAATTGAGTCACCAGAATTTGCACTTCTAACAAGTTCCTAGGTGGTGTTGATGCTGGTCTAGTGACCATACTTTGAGAATCACTGCTCTTAATAAAATGTGTTAACTCTTTTGAGCAATTACTAGATTCCAGGTACTGTTATAAGGTTTATATACATTATCTCATTTAATCTCCACAATAATGCCAGGAAGTAATTATGGTTATTATCTCCATTTTAAAGTTTTAAGAAACTAAGTTTCAAAAAGACTAAGTGACTTTACCAAAGACATATTAGAAAGTGTCAAAGCTGAAATTGAAAGTCAAATGGCTCCTAAAATAAACTTTCCTAAGGAAAACAGCCAGAAAGATGACATCTGCCTAGGAAAAGATAGAAATCAACTAGTTCCTCGCTATTAGGTTATACATGGCCTATATGACTTAAAGTTAAAAAAAAATCAGTTGACTATCCTTTTCCCAAAATCATCCATGTTAATTATATTCTAAGCACATATAGGCATATAAAGTGGTTATAAAAATGATAATGGTTTCACATCAATTTATAGCCCAGACCAGAATCCAGAACATAGAAATATCTAGAAAGGATATGTTTCTCTCAGATATTTCTTCTCCTTGAGCTCCTGCTGCAGTATGAAATTTTAATATCTTATTAAGTATACAGCCATCATAAACTGCTGTCCTTTTTTATCAAGTTTCTAATGCAAGAAGAACATTCTAAATAATGACCTAAATCTATCTCATGAAATAAAGCTCAAGAACAATGAACTCTAAATTATGAGTGATTTTTTTAAATTCATGGGAAATTTTCTGAACATTTTTTCTTATCTGCTTAATTTTTCCAGAAAACCACTGTCATTGTTACCTATAATATAAGCAGTTTATTTAGAGAAGGAATTCCTAATTTGTTTAAAGATTTATTGTATTTTAAAGAAGAAATTTTCATATCAGATCATGGCATATCCTTGCTGCCAAAACAACCTTATGATAACAACACCTGAATCATAAAACATTATTAATTCTAGCCTCTAGACAGCCTGTAGTTGAAGAAGGGAAACTACAAAAGCCAGATATGAAAGGGAAATAAAAGAATGTGTAACAACTGAGACTTCAAACTCCAAATATAATGAACTGTGATTTACTTCTATTAACTATATTTATTCAATAAAGAATTGTTACAAGTTTGCCACAAAGAAAGCATAGTCTGATAAGGAAATTGCATGTACACAATATATATTGGTTTTTTAACATCTATAACTAGCTGGATCTCATACTAAACACTTATTTAGGGTAAAGGTTATAGTCCCTTAACAAGGATATTCAAACACACAATAGCTCAAACAAGGCCTGGCTCAGTGGCTCATGCCTTTAATCCCAGCAATTTGGGAGGCTGAGGTGAATGGATCACTTGAGGTCAGGAGCTTGAGACCAATCTGGCCAAAATGGTGAAACCCCAGCTCAACTAAAAATACAAAAATCAGCTGGACATGGTGGCATATGCCTGTAATCCTAGCTACTTGGGAGGCTGAGGCAGGAGAATGACTTGAACCTGGGAGGTGGAGGTTTCTGTGAGTGGAGACGGCATCACTGCACTCTAGCCTGGGTGACAGAGTGAGTGAGACTGTCTCAAAAAAAAAAAAAAAAAAAAAACCTCAAAGTGAAATTTATATCAAATGTAAATGTTCAAGGTGGGCTCTGCGCCAAGAAATCAACAAGGGACCCAAGGGTAAAGAACCACATTTGCCACCTTCCTGGCCTCTAGAGTCTAAAACATTGCCATCTGCATGTTCAAAACACAAAGGTCCACTAGATCCTGGTTCCACCTGGAAGGAAGAAGACGGAACACGGGAGCAGCAGGGGTACTGCTTTAAGGCTTAGGCCCTGAAGTGGCACCCATTACTTCTGTTCACATACCTTTGGAGAGAATTTATTCACTTGGTCCCACCTAGCCACAAGGGAAGATAGAAAATGAGGTCTGGTATTGTCCAGTGGAACAGAAAAGAGACCTCAGAAATAACACCACATGTCTACAACCATCTGATCTTTGACAAACACAAGCAATGGGGAAAGGATTCCCTATTCAATAAATGGTGCTGGGAAAACTGGCCAGCCATATGCAGAAAACTGGAACTGGATCCCTTCCTTACACCTTATTCAAAAATTAACTGAAGTTGCATTAAAGACTTACATGTAAAACCCCAAACCATAAAAACCCTAGAAGAAAATCTAGGTGATACCATTCAGGACATAGGCATGAGCAAAGACTTCATGACTAAAACACCAAAGCAATAGCAACAAAAGCCAAAATTGCCAAGTGGGATCTAATTAAACTAAAGAGCTTCTGCACAACAAAAGAAACTAGCATGAGAGTGAACAGGCAACCTAGAGAATGGGAGACAATTTTTGCAATCTACCCATCTGACAAAGGTCTAATATCCAGAATTTACAAGGAACTTAAACAAATTTACAAGAAAAAAAAAACCCATCAAAAAGTAGGCAAAGGATATGAACAGACACTTCTCAAAAGAAGACATTTAGGCGGCCAACAAACATATAAAAAAAGCTAAACATCACTGATCATTAGAGAAATGCAAATCACAACCACAATGAGATACCATCTCACACCAGTCAGAATGGCAATTACTAAAAAGTCAAGAAATGATAGATGCTGGCAAGGCTCTGAAGAAATAGGAATGCTTTTACACTGTTGGTGGAAATATAAATTAGTTCAACCATTGTGGAAGACAATATGGCGATTCCTCAGGGATCTAGAACCAGAAATACCATTTGACCCAGCAATCCCATTACTGGATATGTACTCAAAGAAATATAAATCATTCTACTATAAAGACACATGCACATGTATGTTTATTGCAGCACTTATTTACAATAGCAAAGTCATGGAACCAACCGAAATGCCCATCAATAATAGACTGGATAAAGAAAAGGTGGCACATATACACCATAGAATACTATGCAGCCATAAAAAGGCATGAGATTATGTCCTTTACAGGGACATTGATGAAGCTGGAAGCCATCATCCTCAGCAAACTAACACAGGAACAGGAAACCAAACACTGCATGTTCTCACTCACGAGTGGGAGTTGAACAATGAGGACACATGGACATAGGGAGGGGAACAACACACACCAGGGCCTGTTTGGGGCGTGGAACAAGGGGAGAGAACTTACAGGAGAAGTTAATAGGTGCAGCAAACCACCATGGCACACATATACCTATGAAACAAACCTGCATGTTCTGCACATGTATCCTGGAACTTAAAGTAAAATTTTAAAAAAGAAAAATCTTTAAAAAACCACATTGATATGTGTTTTAATATAAATATTAATGGAATCTAAACGTGAAAGAGTCCTTACCTATTGAACATTTTTAGCAGAGTGTACCTACTCCCTATAGGACTCTCACAGTGAAAAAAATCTATAATCTGTAGATTTATATGTTGTTTTTGGAAAATGTAATTAATGCAAATATCAGTGTATAAAATACTAGAAATTTTTTTAATTAAATATTTCCCTTTTCTTCCAGATTTGTTGAGGTATAATTAACAAATAAAAATTATATTTATTAAAAAATTGAGGTCTAGTGTTGAACTAAAGAGAAAGGGGAGAATGGATTTTGGTGGACAACTAGCAGTCTCTTCTCTAGTACTGTACATTATTTATTTCACTTTATCCTCACAACTACCCAGTGATATAGATATATTTATTTCTATTTTGTATATGATGTAACTGAGGCTTAGAGAGCTTAAGCAATGGATCCAAGGTCATATGAAGCCATTGAATAGCAAAGCTGGAATTCAAACCACAACAGACCTAACTTCAGACGTGTGCATGTAGCCACCATGACAGGGAACTGTAAGGACACACTGCTTGCTCAACACTCTAAACACAAGAATGGTTATAATATTAGGTAGAGTATGAAAAGAAGTTGTTTTTTAATCTCAGAGTAGTTAATAGTAATGACGTATATATAAGCCCCTAAAAGTGAATGTTTCAGGAGGCCAAAAAAGCATAGTCCGTGATCATCCCCCAGGGACAGAAAGCCATTTGTTTCACTACAGCTTGTCTCCTGCGTATCTTCTCATTTGCTTTTATATTTTATGGGGGCTAATGTGGGTAATTTTATTATAACTAAGTAGTTTCTAAATAGAAAGTGTTATTTGGCCAGTGCCAAGAGGAATTGCAATCAAGGCAGAACTGGCTGTGAACACTAAGTTGAAAACTATAGCTGAGCTGCATGACATTTAAAAGATTAGGGAGTTGTTTTTATTGTCGTTTTGTTTCACAAGTGCAGTTTGATTTCTACAGCCTTTTTTATTCACCATATTTCAAATGTCTGCCACCATGTACCAAAGCAGACAGATATGTACTGCCTGCAAAGGGAAGCTTGGGCTCCCTGCCACTTGGAATGTGAAGACAAAGTGGCTCTTTATTCCAAAAGGGTATCAGCCACTTCTGAAGGTAACTCATGAACATCTGTAGGATTGGGAATACAAGGAGGAAAAGAAAAGGAAAGGTTGGGAGGGAGGTGTGTGCTAGAGCACAAAAGGTAGAAAAGCCTAGCAAATCGTGTTGTTTTTAAATATGCCAAAGTAGATATTAAAGAACTGAAGACCATATCAGATTTCTCAGGGTTTTTGTTGTTGTTTTTCTTTAAGATGAGAGAGAATTCAGAGTTAGCAATTTTTACTGGGCAGCTCATCGCTTTCTGCTTGGAACTAACATCTGCTAGGCAGCTAGCATTCAGGACTGGAAGGTGCGATTAGCTTGGGCTCACAACAGCATCATGTAACCTGCCCATGGCTGGCAAAACACCTATCAGTGGGACAACAGCAGGAGCAGCAACAGCAGTCCTGTCAACTCACTGAGGAAGAAGGGATGGTGTTGGCCGATAAGTGACAGAAAGCTTGACATCTGGCCACTTACCATTTGAAAAACTCCAACAAACGAAAGGAAGGGCAGCAGATGTGCAACCCTAGGACAACTCAGGTGAAATAAACCATTAAACCTCCCCCTCCATAATTCGTAGGTGCACCCAGAGCAACAGCCAGATACTACACTGCACTATGGGCTCTCCTCATGGCCATGACTCTTTCACTATGTCCTGGCAGGTAAGTGCATAGTCTTGTTTCTTTCCTTTCTCAATATCTTCTCTAAGGCTATGGCTTTATTGAGGAGGCAGGAGAAGTATCATTTAGGCAGTCGCTTTCCTCAGAAAAGTCATATGTTATCAGTGCATGGGATGCAGTCACACACTTGGTAGATGGCATTTATGCCTCCCCAGACTTCTCCATCACCCAGAGTATAAAGGTGTTTCCTTATTACTTACCTTGTGCACAATTATTTCCCAGCTACAGCAGCAACTTTTATTTCTGTATGTTCTATCCAGTTCCCCACCACCCTTCACCTAGGAAGTTCTGTGTGACACAACTGCATACTCTGTAAATTCCAGGATGGAAGACCCTTCCTTCCTTCCTTGCCTGCATCTGTGTATAATTAATTAATTCATTCAGAGTGCTACATATTCTTCTAAGTACCAGGGAAATGGCATTGAAATAAATACACACACATACATGCACACATACTCTCTCATAGAGCTTACATTCTAGTGGAGGAATATGACAATACATAAAACGTGTTAAGTAAAATGTATAGTTAAATGGCAGAAAGTACTATGACAAAAATGAAGCAGGCAAGGGAATGTGGAGTGCTGTGAAGTGGGCAGTTGGTCGTATTTTAAATAAGGTGACTGTCAAAGGCTTTACTGAGAAGATTGACAACTGAACAAAGATGTAAAGGAGATGGAGAAGAGAAAATACAGATGTCTTGGGAGGAACATATCAGAGAGAAGAAACAGTGGTTGAGGTGAACACGTGCCAGACATCTCAGGAACAGCGAGAAGGCCAGTGTGGGCAGGGCAAAATGAATGAAGGGAAGAAAAGTAGGAGATGATGCCAAAGAGGTGAAGGGTGTGGGACAACACTGGCAAGTCTTTGGCTTTGAATGGTCTGAGATGGAAAGCTGTCTCTTCAGCCCTTCACCATCCAAATGAAATCCCAGCAGATGACTGCGTATTGGAAAGAGTAAGTGCCTCACTTGGGCATTCCGCTAGGTTCTTTATATTGGCTAGCCACAACGTTGTCTGTTGAATTGGGCCCAAACAAACAGGCTGCTTTGGAAGCTGTCCAGCAACTTGTGGCAGTATTTCATGTTGAAGACTCTACCACCCTAAGGATCCCTTTGAGCTCAAGTTTCTAATCATTTTGCCATGGAAACCTCTCAGAAAGGGCAGCAGCCTCCACCCAGAGATGCTGCTTGGCCTTGTTGCCTCCCTGGCATGGCTAATTTTAAGAATCAGCTATCGGTTTGCTGCTGGGCTCATGTTTAATCTGAAAGCCAGACCCTGGAAGTCTTCTGACTCTCCTGCTTAATATTCATATAATATTTTGGGATCAGTTGATTCTGACTCAATAACTAATGAAGTAGGAATGGCCTAGTAAGCTTCACTTATAAAAAGGAAAAGATATATGCAATAATACACTCCTTTAATTCAAGAGCTGGCTTCAGTGGCATCTTGACTTCATGTGGAAAAGTATCAGCTATTCCTTTGGAGTTAACTTTAATTCCCACTCTGCCAACTGAAGCAAAGCCATTGGCTTGTGAGGTGTTGATTCACAGGGATTCCTCAGACATGCTTGTGATGGATGTACTGACGGTTTGGTCAAGCTGGAACTAAGTGGTTTCCACCAGTTCCAGCTCAGCGTCAGCTATGCAGAACTGAAAATGGTCATAGTTGCTGTACTCAGTTGGCAGACTCCTGGTTCACTTTATATCTTTGGCCAATATTCCCTTTGATAAACCCTATTATATTTTTGTTGACTTGTGGCTGTTGCCAATGGCTTAAATACGTGATCTGCCACTTGGAAAATTACAGACTGACAGAATAAAGACATCCCTCTTTGGGGGCAATGAAATGTGAGAATGAATCATGGCTGCTGAATAAGCCATCTGGGTATCTCATGTAGATGCCCATGATGAGTGCCTGTTCTTTGATGATACCAATGGGAATTAAGCTGCTAAACAAGCCTGCACTGCCCACATTGCCACCACTGTTACTGGGATAAATCATTCAGTTGAACATAACATTATAGACTGGGCACAATGTAAAGGATTCCATATTTGTGATGAAGAAGCTACTACTGCATGCCAGATTTGTGACTGCTGCCAATAGTTGACATGGTTTTCTCACAGTGAAAGAAGCCACATTGCACTGGGCATTGACCCACCTGCTTCTGGAAAATTGACTACATTGGATCTTTAACCCTCTTTCCAGGCAATCATTGGTACCTCATCACTGTTGATACTTTATCAGGTTACAGAGTTGTTCCAGTCTAATCAGAAACTAATCTGTGTCATGTTTTTAGATTACGTGATCATCTACAGTCTGGCAATGGTGCACCATTTATTGTAGAAGCTACTCAATAATGGGCTGATAGTCACGGACTTTCCACACTCCCGCCATCCACAGGCATCTGATAGTCCAGCATTGGAAGAACCTCAAAAAGGGACTCCAAAGTATTTCTGATATTATTTCTCTTACCTTCTCCTGATGCTACCTTTCCGACTTCCTCCTGGTCTACACACCGTAGTAAGGCAGCTTGGTCACTGAATGTGGCCAGTCTTAGAAAGGGATCATGATTCTTGACCACTTCTTGGGTAATAATTAGGAAGAAATCAATGGTGGTTACATGGGCCTATTTTGAAAATCTTGGATTCTGTATTGACCATTCCTAGGTATAATGTATCTTTCTTTATCCTGGCATCATCAACTCAAGGCCAGATAAGTTGGTATACCTCCTGGTGGCAACACAATGAAAAGGGGGCTGTATTAGTTCGCTATTTTGGCTCTAACAAATTATCACAAAATTAGTGGCTTAGAACAACACAAGTTTATTATCTTACACTTCTAGAGGTAGGAAATTGTGTTATACAGGGCTAAAATTGAGGTGTTACTTGAATTTATTCCTTTTGGAGGCTCTAGGCAAGAATCATTTTCTGAAATTTTCCAGCTTCTAGAGGCCACATGCACTCTTTGGCTAGTGGCCCTTTCCTTCATCTTCAAAGCCAGTAAAGTAATACCTGCTGATATGGTTTGGCTGTGTCCCCACCCAAATCTCATCTTGAATTCCCACATGTTGTGGGAGGGACCTCGTGGGAGGTAATTGAATCACGGGAGCAGGTCCTTCCTGTGCTGTTCTCGTGATAGTGAGTAAGTCTCAAGAGATCTGATGGTTATTATAAGGGGGAGGTTTCTTGCACAAGCTCTTTTTGCTTGCTGTCATCCATGTAAGACGTGACTTGCTCCTCCTTGCCTTCTGTCATGATTGTGAGGCTTCCCCAGCCACATGGAACTGTAAGTCCAATTAAACCTCTTTCTTTTGTAAATTTTCCAGTCTTGATTACGTCTTTATCAGCAGTCTGAAAACCGGCTAATACACCTGCAAATCTCTCTACTTCTGGCATCAGATTGAATATCCTCTGATTTTGACCCTCCTACTTCCTCTTATAAAGATCCTGTGGTCACATTGTGGCTGCCCAGGTAACTGAGTATAATCTTCCTGTCTCAGGATCCTTAACTTAATCTTATCTGCAAAATCTCTTTTGCTATGTAAGTTATCATATTTGCAGGTTCTGGAGATTTCTGAGGATTAGCATTTTTGGGAGGACATCATTCTGTCTACCAAAGGGGCCTAGGGGAATAAAACTTAATTCTTGTTAATTTTTTGAAAATACCCTTATCTTTCCTGTATCTGACCCGTCTGGATGAAAGTTCTGTGTACAGTGGGGAATAACTGAAAAAAAAAAGGTGAACTTATGCCTACTGAAATGGGATACACTGATTTTGTGGCAATGGAAGAAGAGAAACAACTCAGTAGTACCTGGGGAGGAAATGCCTGTACCCCAGAGTGCTTGAGGGACAGATAGGCATTAATGATCTGTCTTTAAGAATTCCCTTTGCATGCTTCCTTATGAAGGCAAATACCATGGTGCTGCTCTCCCAAACTCCAGCAAGTGCCTTGAATTTAAGTGAATGCTGAGCCTTCCTTCTCCTGATAAAGAGTTCTGACAATAATGTGATCCCAGTTCTTCTTTATCCTTCTCTGAAGTCTATAAGAAAGGTAGGGTTGGCCCAGCTCATGCACCTCCCACAAAAAGTGCCTGTCACACCTCCAGATGTCTACCGCACCCCTATTCCCACAGCTGCTCCTCAGTCTTTCCTTGAAACTAGATCACTGTCACTTTCACTGACTTTATAGATGAAACTAATGGCCCTCTGGTAGTCCCTCCTACACAAGGACTAGACACAATTAATCAAACTGAAGTGTGATACCTAAGGCCCATCAGCCATTCCGGAAACCATATTGGAGGCTTTGTCAACCTGTGTCCCTGTCTGAGGTAGGTCCTATTAGGGGAGAAGGGGTAGACCACAATGATAAATAACACTTCTTTTCCAGAGCAGCACGGGTGCCCCTTAGACTGTACTTTTTACATAGAAGTAAGATATTAACTTGCCTCTTTTCTAAAAATACAGTGATTTGCACCTTAGGTGTGGTCATAAGAGACTTTCAAAGGTTTAAGGTAACACCGTTTCAGCCTTGGAAGGCATTCGGGTCAGCCTCAACTTGCTGGCCAAAAATATTACAGATGATAGACTTGCTCTCAACTTCTTCATTTGGGGACAAGATAGAGAGTCTGTGCAATTACTTATATGTCCTGTTGTACCTGGATTAATCCCTTGGGCCAATTAGAAACATCAATACAGAAGTTTGTGGAGAAAGCTATCTGAATTTCTAAGGCAGATACTGATAGTTTATGGGATTTGATTAACTGATTGTTTCTGGCGCATTCTAGATCCAGGTCAAGGACCATATTGAAGGCTATCCTTCAACTACTTGGAGTCTAATAGTTTTAGTTAAGTGCTGTATGTGACAAATTAAAGACATTTTATCTCATCCTCTATAGGTCAAATTAATCAGAGTGGCTATACATGTTGGAAAATACATCAAAAGCTAACATGGTGTAGAAAAAAGGAGTGGATATTGTTGGAAGACAGTTTTCCATGGGTCTCACATTTCTGCACATCTAGCAAACAGAAGCACTGGAAGCTTTTGTTCCAGACTATCTTTTTAAAAATACCTATCTAGTTGAGTCCTTCAGATATCAATTGTCTCTTTGGCATGGTAAACTCTCCATCAGTTTCTTGTTTATGGATGAAGTGGTAGGCTATTTTTGTCCAATCATAGATTTAGCCATCATGACAACCTGTAGCACAACCACTCAACTACACACAGTTTCCTCTGGTGGCTGCAGCACTTCTAAGATGAACTACAGCTGAGAAGCAGAAAAAGACCATTGCAGGGATCCTGATTGTTAGAAACCCACAGCAAAAAGTCCTGCTACAGTTAGGTTTTTCTCCAAATATCTTTGCCTATATTCTAGAGAAAACACAGTCTTGAAATAAACTGTTCTTACCAGGAAGATGGCATCTTTTCCAAGACTGAAATGTCCCTACCATAGAGAAAATGAGTGTCTTGGTTGCCTAGACTAATTAACTATGGGAAGATGAAGAAATGAGATTGTCTCTCCTGATAAAGTTGTGGAGGATCCTTGTTCCTCCATGAGAGACAATTATCTCTCATGGTAAAGTTGTGGACGAAAGTTGATCCTCCACGAGAGACAATCTCATTTCTTCATCTTCCCATACTCCGTGATTCTCTTCAGCACTCTCTTTTTTCCGCTGCCAATGGGTAGATTTGAAAGACACACACTCAAGGAGGCAATGATGCTTCCCACTGTTCCCACCAATAAAATGTGTCATTTTCTAAAGGGGGACATTAAGTGAGAACAGATCTCTGTGGGAGGAGATTTACAGTTAGAATGAAATAGGAACCTTTTTCTTTCTCAAGGTTTTTTTTTTTTTTTTAAAGAAAATAAAAATTCCCTCTATGCAAGCATAGTTGGGTCATAACTATTACATTTGGCACACTTAAAAAACTCGTTTTCCACAAAAGTGGAGAAATATATTTGAAACAGCTTTCCCACTTCTCTCACTCTCAAGAAAAAGCAAGGGGTATAAAATTTCTTTAAAAGAAGCTAAGAACATGTACAAAGCAGGTTTTTAGAGATGTACAAAAAATTGTATTAAAATGAAACCAATCACTCCTCATCTTCTATAAAGGATATGATAAATACTGATGAAAGCGTCTTTATTTCCACTTTTGAACAGAGATTATACTTTATATTTGCTTATATTTTAATTAAACAGCTCCACCCAGATTATTATCTCTCAACAATAAATAATTGACCTTCATTGTTGCTTCTGTTCCTTACATCTCACTGCTAACACTCTGGTTAAAATAACCTGGGATGCTGCTGCTTTCTGATATGCAAAAAGGAAGGAACCAACATACAAGAACATTGTAATAACTTAAGAGCCAGGGCCTAGCTCTCAACTCAGCCACTTACTATTTGGGTCAAGTTTAACTTTACTAAGTCTCAGTTTCCTCATCTGTAAAATGTCAAGTATAATGCCAATTTTGATGGTTTTTTTAAAGGTTAAATGAAATAATATTAAAGTGCTTCTATAGTGCCTGACACATGGTAAGTGTTCAGAGATTACTACCTACTACTAGTCACCACTTTTTGGATACTTACTACATGCCTGGCACAATTTAATTCTCACAGCAACCCTCTGAAATAGGTATTATTAAAAGTCCTATTTTACTCATGAAGACACTGGGGGTCAGTGAAATTATATAATTTATTTGAGGCCAGAGGATTAGTAATTAACAGCACAAGGGTCCAAGCCCAGCAAAGTTTTCTGATTCTAAATCCAGTACTCTTTCCAGTAAATA
The DNA here is from genome assembly GCF_008728515.1 of Papio anubis. Taxonomy (NCBI): domain Eukaryota; kingdom Metazoa; phylum Chordata; class Mammalia; order Primates; family Cercopithecidae; genus Papio; species Papio anubis. Next base: position 36,880,382 of record NC_044988.1, on the reverse strand, counting down.
AAAATAACTGGGAATAGATAGAAACTGACTCCAGACATTGTATTCTACAGCCTAGTCACACACACACAAACTTCCACTTTTTTTTTTAACACAAACATACCTCACAGTGTCATATCTCTATACATTTCATAAATAAGTTTGATGTGGGATACTTTCTGATTCAGGGGCTGGGATTTACTGGTCTCTGCAGCCATGTTTGCTTCCCAAAAGTTGAGATCAAGGACATGTTTAGTAAAAAGAGGTAATAAGTATGCTAGATCTGAGTTCAATAAAGCACTGAAACCTCCAAGGGAACCTTGTATCCTCAGCTCTCTGCCCCTTTGTCTTAGGAATAGTCCAATGTGGACCTATTTCTCCCATTCCCAACCTCATCATGTTGAATCCTTTTCCATATGTCATCATACGCCTCTCTTGCTTCTTAAATGTAATTGCCCTCCTCATGGCAGTCTTACAGACAGTGCAGACGCTGTCCTAGTACCCTACCCCTTACTCTGGGTTCTATAAACATTTATCTTTTTAAAAATTTCTTTTGCTCAGCATAATGTTTTTATTTTTATTTTTAATGGACATCTATATTTTTATTAATTGTTCGGGGGCCCAAAATCTAGCCTGATCTCCCCTATGACCAAGTGCATGGTTTTCTCTTTATACTTTTTGTGTATATTGAAAATCTGTCTAAAGAATTGTTCATAGTAAAAATAGCATAAAGTTGTTAGGAATTTTTTAAACAGTGCAGATACAGATATGGGAGTTTGCCCTCCTAACCCTATCCTACTCCTTGAAGGTGAATATTATTAAACAACTTACTATGCAACTTTTTAGACTTTTCTATAATATAAACATGTACCCAATTATATATAAATATGTATGTATATTATATATAATTATATATTATACAGGTATATATATAATTACTTTTGAGAAATTGAATCATTATTATTATTATTATTTTTGAGATGGAGTTTCTCTCTTGTTGCACAGGCTGGAGTGCAATGGCACTATCTCAGCTCCCCGCAACCTCCGCCTCCCCGCAACCTCCGCCTCCGGGATTCAAGCGATTCTCCTGCCTCAGACTCCCAAGTAGCTGGGATTACAGGCATGTGCCACAACAGCTGGCTAATTTTGTATTTTTAGTAGAGACGAGGTTTCTCATGTTGGTCAGGCTGGTCTTGAACTCCCGACCTCAGGTGATCCACTCACCTTGGCCTCCCAAAGTGCTGGGATTACAGGCATGAGTCACCATGCCCGGCCTTCATTATTTCTATAGCTTGCTTTTCTTCAATAAACAATATACCATAGATACCTGTCTATGTCAATATATAGAGAGCTATCTGATTCTTTTTAACAATGGTGTGATATCCTGCTTATTAGTGAATTCTGCTTATGAAACAAATTTTTTACTTATGAGCATTCAGGTTGTTTCCAGTTTGGGAACTATTATAACAACATTGCAATGAGAATCATTATGAAAAAATATTTGGGTTGTTATTAGAGTATTTTTATAGGATGAATTCCTAGAAGTGAAATTGCTGAGTGAAAGGGTGTATGCAGCTAAAATTTTCATAGAAATTACCAAATTGCCCCCTTACCCATTGTATTTGAGGGTGTGTTTCCCCACACATTCTCCAACATTTGATATTATCCACTTTATCCTTTTTGACAATCTGATAGGTACAGAAATTTTTATTTTAATTTATATTTCATCAAATATTAATGAAACTCAATGTTATAGCCTTGATTCTACCTCTCCACAAAGCTCTACTAGTGTTGCGTGTTAATTCTAGTCTCCTACTGATGTCCCTGCCAGCTTGACCCATCACTCTCACATTAAAGATAGATGCTTTGAGATCATCTACCATGCTCATCATTGTACAGAGGAAACCAACAGGGAAGTCAAGTGATATGCCCGAGTTCAAGCTGATGCTTGGTGAAATTGAGGAAGGTCAATGCATTATATTCTTGCTAAGCAAGTTACTAGTTACTGTCCTCAGCAGATACTCTTGTTCATTTTTATGTCCTCTACTATGTCTACCATAGTGTAGTGAGTACTAAATAATTGCTTCTTCAATAAATGGATTGAAAGAAAATAAGCTCTTCTACTCTTAACTGGTAAGAGATGTATTAGTAAATGTCCCTAGTGATTATAATATTGAAACCAAAAAGACAATACTAAGTTTTTATTTATTTCCTGTAATATAATATCCAAATCATATCTGTGTGGATGCAGAAAAAAACAGATACATATAAAATGTTAAACAGATGAAAATTATTCAACAGAGCTGGTAAACGAAACTTACTTAATAGTGCCACGTTTTATTTAAGAGCAAAACCCTCAGAGGTATTTCCTCCCTGAATGAGAGCCACAGTCCAGCACCACAGGGAGAATAATTGGAGCCAAAGACCCTGGTTAAATTATTTAAAGTAAGAAATGTTCATTCTCAGATAGATATTTTCCTGAAAAACAATCAAGGGAATAAAGTGGAAAGAATCTAGCTACAAGTGAAGGCAGGAAGCTGGGCTCCAGGGAAACAGCTGGGAATTGGGCCTAAGAACCTCTTTCCTTTTTTCTTCCCCTTCCCTGACTTAATCCACCAACCAACCACACCATCCTGCCATGCATGTCCTATCATATTCCACCACCTACGCTACTCCCCTCATTCTAAGAGGACAACAATTGTATTCATTTTTACTGTTGTATAACAAATACCACAAACTTAAAACAACGTGCATCTATTACCTCACAGTTCTGTAGGTCAGAAGTCAGCATAGTGTTTCCTGCTGGGTTTCTTGCTCAGGGTCTCCCTAGGCTGAAATCACCATGTCAGCAGGGGCTGTGTTCTCAGGTGGATCTTAGTCTTCTTGCAAACTCATTCAGGTTGTAAGAAGAATAGGGTTCCTTGGCCAGGGGTCACTCTTAGCTCCTAGGGACTGCCCTCAGGTTATAGCCATGTGCCTCAATCACAAACAACATGGCATCTTGGTTCTTCAAAGCCAGCAGGAGCATCTCTCTCCAGCTTACAATGACAGCAATATCTGTAACAGAAGACAATCACAGAGTGACTATCCCATCATTTTTGTCATATTGTGCAATCTAATCAAGGAAATCACTATCCCATCATATTCACAGTTTCCACCCACACCGAAGGGAGGGGATTATGAATCTTGAAGGCCATCTTAGGCCATTCTGCCTGCCACAAGAATATAGCAGATAAAGCCCAAAATGAGCCTGATAAAATACACCCACATAAAACACATGACTATTAGACATAAAAACGAATACTCAGACTCATTAGCAACCTCAGAAATGAGAATCATAACAGTAATACTACACCAAGGGAGAATGTGATCAGAAAATGTCTGAGTATATTTTGTTGGTTTGAAAATGATAATTTTCAGGGTATCTTAAGAAAAAAATTGAGATTTCAGATTTTTAAAACAAAATAATATTATATCAACATAAATATCAGAATCTAATTACTTAAAATTAAGTATATCAAAAAGCCAAAATACTAGCAATCAACATTATAAAAACTAGTTCCTGGACTTGGGAAAATAAATCAACATAAATCTTTATAAATGATTCTCCTGTGAAAAGGGCTACTTAAACATTAAGTAAGCTTATTCATTCTCTAAATATGTAGGCTTCTTTTATTCCCATGAAAACTCTGACCTATTCTTCAGTCAGCTCACATTCTTGTAAAATTGGTAATGGACCATTTCTTCTTCTTTTTTTGTAGTCTTCCACATTTCATTAAATCTCTTCTCTCATCCTCCTCCCTTTGGTTTTTAATGAAGTAAGTCCTTCCCCTCTTTCAGTTAATTTTTCTAAATAGAATTTCACTGATGTTGAAATACCCACTGCCTGCTGTTACCTACAGGCAAAATCCTTGCCATCCATGGAAAATGAATGAATTTAATATTTCAAACAAATCAACATGAACAGTTTAACTTGTGACACATTCTGACTTTGGATTACTAATTCATTGACTCTGATGTATCCTTGATAGGCTGAGTTTAGTGACTTAATCCTGTTGCCCAGTGTAAAATCAAGGCTCTAAAGGGGAAGCGTAAGAGCTGCCAAAGATGGTTCCTTTATTTCCTTTCCTTCAAATTATGTCTACTGATCATGAGGCCCCAAAACTGCAGTATTCTTCTTACATTTTATTTCACTTAAAATTTTTATTAAGTTTTCAAACATGAAAACAGTTGCAGCAATAATATTATGAACCCAATGTATACATTGCGTCACCCAACTTCAACAACTATTAATACATGATAAGTTTATTTTATTTATACTTTTATTTACTACTACTTCAATTATGTTAAAGCAAATAATATAATATCATTTCATACCATAGAGATATTTCAGCATATATCTTTAAAAACGAGATTCTTTTTAGAAGACATAAAAATATAATCACACTTAGGCCAGGAATCGTGGCTCACGCCTGTAATCCCAACACTTTGGGAGGTTGAGGTGGGTGGTTCACCTGAGGTCAGGAGTTTGCGACCAGCCTGGTCAACATGATGAAGCCCCATCTCCACCAGAAATACAAAAAATTAGCCGGGTGTGATGGCGCGCCTGTAATCTCAGCTACTCGGGAGTCTGAGGCAGGAGAATCGTTTGAACCCGGTAGGCAGAGGTCGCAGTGAGCTGAGATTGCACTATTGCACTCCAGCTTTGGCAACAAGAGCCAAAGTCTGAAAAAAAAAAAAAAAAGAAAGAAAAATGTAATCACAACTAATAAATTAATAATTCCTTAATATAATCAACTATCCATACAATGTTAAGACATCCCTGGTTGTCTTGTAATATATGTACATTTTATATACATTAACCATTTTATTATACAGGATACAACTCAGAAACACCTAAATTGAAGGAAATGCATAGGACAAAGTGTGGGGGTGTGGGTGTGGCACAGAGTTTCCACGCCCACTCTAGAGACTCCACCTTCCTCATTTCCCTATTTGTCTATTTGTGTAGATGAACAGACCATCTTTCTTCATCCCATTTATTTTGCCTATAGTGAAAAGAATAGAACCTTCAGGAAAAAGTGTTCACCAACGTGGAAGCTCTTATATATATATATATATATATATATTTTTTTTTTTTTTTTTTTTTGAGACTGAGTCTGGCTCTGTCGCCCAGGCTGGAGTGCAGTGGCCGGATCTCAGCTCACTGCAAGCTCCGCCTCCCGGGTTTACGCCATTCTCCTGCCTCAGCCTCCGGAGTAGCTGGGACCACAGGCGCCCGCCACCTCGCCCGGCTAGTTTTTTGTATTTTTTAGTAGAGACGGGGTTTCACCGTGTTAGCCAGGATGAACCAGATTATTCATTTAAATCAGGACCCAGATAAGGTCTTCACATTAAGATAGTTTAGATATGCCTTTTAAAGCATGCTCCCTCTGTTCTTGTTTCTTGACTTTCTTATTGTTGTCATTGTTGATGAAACTAGATAATTTATCCTGTAGAGTTTTTTAAAGTTATTTTGCTAAGTACATTCCTATAATATCATTTACTAAGTTTCTTTGTCATCTGTGTTCCCTATTAATTGATAGGTAAATCTAGATGCCTGATCAGATTCAGATTAATTTTTTTCTTTTCTGAGAAAATTTCCTTCACAGTTAATATTGCATACCTCCATCAGGATACACATGGTTGTCCCTCTTGCTTGATATTATCAGCTATTAATGATCATAACTTGGACTCATTAATTTATTAGAGGGTTGCAAAATAGTAATATTTGTTATTCCTTCTTCATTTATTAGCTAGAATACTTCTATATAGAGAAATTTCCCCTCATCCATGATTTGGTTACTTTGAGGTAATATCATGTAAAAATGAAGAACAAATGCTTGATTTTTTTCTCTTTAGAAGTTTTAAAAATAAGCAAATAAAATGAATCACCAGAGTCATTAATGAGTTGGTTTTGGTACATTATAAACCCATGGATTTAAACATATTTTATGCAATTCAATCCATTTCAGTTTTTGTCTTAAGTGATGCTCAAATTATTTTATCTTTGACCAGTGGGAGCTTATTTAAATGGTCTACTGAGTTCTTTTGACATGACTCAAGTAGACTTTGATAGCTACCTTTCTTTTCAGTATTAGAGGATTTTCCAGACATGTTCCTTTTTGCCTCCTTTCTAGAATCAGTCATTTCTCCAAGAAACACAGGTTCCTTTTAATGAGAATGATAGAAACCACAGTCTGGGTACTAAGAGTAGACTTTACTATTAGGTTGGTCACTGATTTTAGGCATTTTCCGTGTGGAGATAATAAAAGGTTTTAATGATAAAATACATCATTGGTTCACATTGTTAATTACTATTAAGATTCAGGGCCACAGAGTTTTTTTAATATATAATGGCATTATTGAGTTATAATGCACAGGCCATAAAATTAACTCTTTTAAGTATACAACTTAATAGTTGTTAATGTGTTCTTAGAATTGTGCAACCATCTCCACAATCAATTTTAGAACATTTTCATCACCACCAAAAGAAACCCTGTACCTTTTAGCTATTACCTCTTCCCAATTCTCCACTTTCCCCATCCTTCACCAGTCCTATGCAACACTATTCTACTTTCTGTGTTTATAGATTTGCCTAATCTGGACATTTCCTATAGATGGAGTCTTACAATGTGTGATATTTTGTGTCTGACTTCTTTCACCTAGCATCATGTCTTCAAGGTTCATCTATGTTGCAGCATGTATTAGCGTTTCATTCCTTTTTATAACTGAATAATATTTCATTGTATAGATATAGATATACCATCTTTTGTTTGTCCATTGATCAGTTTATGAATACTTGGGTTGTACTGATGTCACTGTGAATAATACTGTTATAGACTTTCATGTACAAGCTTTTGTGTGGACACATGTTTTCATTTCTTTTGTGTTCATACCTAGAAGTAGAATTGTTGGGTCAAATGGTATCTCTATGCTTATCCTTTTAAGGCACTACCACATAGTTTTTGAAAGCGACTGCGCCAATTTATATTCCTGCTAACAGTAGATGAGGTTCTGATTTCTCCACATTTACATCAACATTTGTTATTGTCTGGCTTTGTTTATTACAGCCAAATCCTGATAGATGTGAAATTATATCTAATTCTCATTTTCATTTCCCTGATGACTAATGATGTTGGGCATCTTTTCAAATGCTTGCTTATTGGCCATCTTCGTTGAATTAATGTCTACTCATTTTCTTAGACCAGATTAAAAATTGGGTTTTTTACTTTTTAAAAACTGAATTGTAAAAGTTCTTCACATACTTTTGACATAAGTTCTTTATACATGAGTTCCCCCAAATAATACTTTCTCTCATTCTGTGGATACAGTTCCAGCTTTATCCCATGCCTATTACCATTATAAACTCAACAGTCTAGCCATAACTTACTTCCTGGCCCTCTATTTAAAAATCCCTAAAATCTAGCTAAAACTTTTTTTTTTTAGCTCTCATAAATTCCAACTAAACTTTCAGGACAAAGAAATTGTCCCCAGCTGATCTCATGAAGATGACAAGTTTGTTATCTTTTCATATGTGTATCTCCTGTAATATCTAACTTAGTTTTTGCACATTGCTGTTGTAAGTAGAACTTAATTAATTACAGAACAGCCTGCACGCTACTGACTCTAAAAGGAATAGAAGTTCAGAAAAATGTGAACAAATTTGTCCTATAGAAGTCAGAGAAAATATCTTCCTGGAGAATGTAGAAATTCAACTCATCTATAGCCTCTCTCTATATATGAAACTCTTATGAAATTACTTACAGTCAACATTTTCATCCCAGGGTAGGTTCAGCTCATTTTTCCAATTCTTCCTCATGCTCTTAAAAGACCCTACTAGGATCTTCCTCAGTCTGATCTCACAACTCTTAGCCTAGGAATGTTGGATTTTTATGACACATATTTGAGAACTAAAAATGGCCGTCTAACTGAACCCTGAACTGAACCCATTTATAAGGGAGACACAGCATAGCACGACAGTCCTTGAAGTGTGTTATCAGGTATGTGAGATTTTCCAAAATCTTTTTATTTTCTCTTTTTTTTCAATAACTGCTGTCCATTAACACTTACCCAAGATTGTAATTCTGTATTTACATCTGCAAGATCCTTTAGGATCCTAATATGCAATTTTAGTAACTGAAGAAATTTGCTAATTTACAGCACCCAGGTGCTCTCCCGTATCTAATCTTACTGGAACATCAGATCCCCCTTAGCCATGTTTGCTCTGTGTTTTCTAGTTTGAAGTTAACTTCTGCATCCAGTCTGTCACTGATGGACATTTGGGTTGATTCCAAGTCTTTGCTATTGTGAATAGTGCCGCAATAAACATACGTGTGCATGTGTCTTTATAGCAGCATGATTTATAATCCTTTGGGTATATACCCAGTAATGGGATGGCTGGGTCATATGGTACATCTAGTTCTAGATCTTTGAGGAATCTCCATACTGTTTTCCATAATGGTTGAACTAGTTTACAATCCCACCAACAGTGTAAAAGTGTTCCCATTTCTCCACAGCCTCTCCAGCACCTGTTGTTTCCTGACTTTTTAATGATCGCCATTCTAACTGGTGTGAGATGGTATCTCATTGTGGTTTTGATTTGCATTTCTCTGATGACCAGTGATGATGAGCATTTTTTCATGTGTCTGTTGGCTGTATGAATGTCTTCTTTTGAGAAATGTCTGTTCATATCCTTTGCCCACTTTTTGATGGGGTTGTTTGTTTTTTTCCTGTAAATTTGTTTGAGTTCTTTGTAGGTTCTGGATATTAGCCCTTTGTCAGATGAGTAGATTGCAAACATTTTCTCCCATTCTGTAGGTTGCCTGTTCACTCTGATGGTAGTTTCTTTTGCTGTGCAGAAGCTCTTTAGTTTAATTAGATCCCATTTGTCAATTTTGGCTTTTGCTGCCATTGCTTTTGGTGTTTTAGACATGAAGTCTTTGCCCATGCCTATGTCCTGAATGGTACTACCTAGGTTTTCTTCTAGGATTTTTATGGTATTAGGTCTAACATTTAAGTCTCTAATCCATCTTGAATTAATTTTCGTATAAGGAGTAAGGAAAGGATCCAGTTTCAGCTTTCTACTTATGGCTAGCCAATTTTCCCAGCACCATTTATTAAATAGGGAATCCTTTCCCTATTTCTTGTTTCTCTCAGGTTTGTCAAAGATCAGATGGCTGTAGATGTGTGGTATTATTTCTGAGGACTCTGTTCTGTTCCATTGGTCTATATCTCTGTTTTGGTACCAGTACCAGGCTGTTTTGGTTACTGTAGCCTTGTAGTATACTTTGAAGTCAGGTAGCGTGATGCCTCCAACTTTGTTCTTTTGACTTAGGATTGTCTTGGAGATGCGGGCTCTTTTTTGGTTCCATATGAACTTTAAAGCAGTTTTTTCCAATTCTGTGAAGAAACTCATTGGTAAATGTGGCACATATAAACCATGGAATACTATGCAGCCATAAAAAAGGATGAGTTTGTGTCCTTTGTAGGGACATGGATGCAGCTGGAAACCATCATTCTTAGCAAACTATCACAAGAACAGAAAACCAAACACCGCATGTTCTCACTCATAGGTGGAAACTGAACAATGAGATCACTTGGACTCGGGAAGGGGAACATCACACACCAGGGCCTATCATGGGGAGAGGGGAGTGGGGAGGGATTGCATTGGGAGTTATACCTGATGTAAATGACGAGTTGATGGGTGCTGACGAGTTGATGGGTGCAGCACACCAGCATGGCACAAGTATACATTTGTAACAAACCTGCACGTTATGCACATGTACCCTGGAACTTAAAGTATAATAATAATAATAAATTAATTTAAAAAAAAGAAAAAAAAAAAGAAGAAGTTAACTTCTGCAGAGTCAAAAAACTAAAAGTAGCTGCAATTGGTGGAAAGAACTGTGGAAGGAGTGGACACTTAAGAACTGAGAAAGTGGGTTTTCTTTATTTCTTACTTCAGTAATACACATAGTGTGTGTTACTTCAGACAAAGCTCACCATCAATATTGACCCCATTTCCTCATTCATATTAAGAAGCAAGTATATGCAGCTCTTGTTTCATATTTGTTTGTGATAAATGTACTTCCCACTGTCATTCATAGGAATACTTCTATGTATATACCATATATATATATATATATTCTCTATATACATAGTATATATAGCCACCATATATGTATTATGAATTTTGGATGTATATGTTTATATATCAGAAGATATATATACAAAATCTCATATAGCTATCCAATTGAGTCATGTCTTTTTTAATATTTTAGTAGTAACAAGCCACCATCTTCTATGGGTAAAGTCAATTATCCTAACCTAAGGTTCTTCTTCCCGAAAAATACTCATAAATCCTACGAATCAGTCCTTTTTTCCATATTTGACCATATTTACGTAGTCATCTACCTGGAAATCTCATCGGCTCTTTTGCAAGAAGCTCTCTAGGATTGCTGACCTCTGCATAATTTAGTTTCCTTCACCATTATTGCACATGACTACCATCAAAACCCAAGCAAGTTCCCACCTGCAATGAGAGGGGCTTGGAAATTGCCACTCTGTCCTAACAGGTTAAAAAACTGAGCAGCTGAAATATCAATAGCTCCTCTTAGATCTGTAAGAGACATGGGGTCACAGGGCAAACTTCTGGCCCCCAAATTAGAGAGACAGGTAGACACAGGGAATCACAACTTATCCAAGCAGAAATCTACCAGCAGAAACTTCCATGGAAACCAGTGCCAGGGCAGGAAAACCTAAATGCTGGAGGCTCAGTGTGGACAAGTCTGAGAGTTAAAAATTCCGGGGAAACCTAGTCATTAGTAGGGAGTGGGTCTACACCTTTGTGAGTTTACTTCCTGAAGTCCCATCAGGTTCTCACCATGAAGATCAGAGAAAAATTCCCTCAGGCTTCCAGCAGGGGGAGGGAAAAAGGAACTATTTTGAAATAGCCAGAACATTCTGTTCTTCTTAATAAGATCCACTGTGAAGAGAAACTATTTAACCAGAGCCTAGCTTGCTGAGGTTTAATCAGAACTTCACTAACCTAGGGGAAGGGAAATGACCAATTCCAGCTTCCTCCAGCCCTCCTGCCCCACCTAAGGAGGTGGGTAGAAAGACTGTGAGACCTAACTATAGGACTATAGAAACTTCTTCCACCTGCCCCAGCATTTTATCCCCACCTTACTAAAGGCCTGTTTACAGCAGTTTCTTTTACCCAGTACACGCCCAGCTATTAACGTAACCTTTAAAAAAACTGCCAATTTGTACAATGCTACAATGGTGGATGCCTATTGTTATACATTTGTCTAAACCCACAGAATTTACAACTCCAAGAGTGAACTCTGCTGTAAGCAATGGACATTTGGTGCTGTAACCAATGTACCACTCTGGTGGGGGATGATGATAACCGGGAAGGTATACATGGGTGGAAAATCTCTGTACCCTCCCACTCAATTTTGCTGTGAACTGCTCTAAATATATATATGTCTTCTATTGGTAAAATCAATTCTCCTAACCTTAGGTTCTTCTTCCCAAAAAATACTCATAAATCCTACAAATCAGTCATTTTATCCATATTTGACCATATTTACATAGTCATCTACCTGGAAATCTCATAGGCTCTTTTGCAAGAAGTTCTCTAGGATTGAAGCTCTCTAAATTGAAAATATATATATATATATATATATATATATATACACACACACACACACACACACACACACACACACACATATATATATATATATATTCAATTTTTAAAATGGGAAACAAATGAATAACTTGGGTGACATGAAAGAGACTGTAGTTTCAGTGTGATGCCACAGTCACTGGAGGGACCCACATGCCCGAGGTAAGACTTTGTATTCGTCACAGCTGTAGACTCCCAGTTAATGGCCTATCGAGGGGCAGGAATGCTACTCTTCTCTTTTGGTCATATAAATACACAAAAATCAAAACTGTGTGAGACTGCTTCTGCTCCCTGTTAATGCCCTCACATCATACACACATACACATACACACACACACACACACACATACACACACACATATACACACACCTCACAATGTGGCTGGGTGAGAGGGGCTCCTAATATGAGACACAAGAACCTCTAAGCCTAGGTGCCTTAGAAAGCAGAGGAACCCCCTCCTGCCCTTTGCCCATGCTCACTTCATTTTTTAAAACAGCTTTATTGAAGTATTACTGACATACAACAAACTGAACATAATTAAAATGTACAATTTGATATTTTGACATGGACGCACCTGTGGAGCTGTTTCCCCAGATACGGTAAAATACAAATTTATCATCCCCAAAAGCTTTTTTCCAGGGCTTTTAATCTCTCCCCTTTCTCATGACCCCCTTATCTCTTTCCCCAGATAACCACTGACCTGTTTTCCATCTCTATAGTTTCCATTTTCTAGAATTTTGTGAAAATGGAATTTCATAACATGTAGTCTTTTCTGACTTATTTCACTGAGCATAGTTATTAAAGGTTAACTCATGTTGTTTCTCTTATCAATAGTTTACTCCTTTTCATTCGAGAGTAATACTCTAATATGGATATACCATTCCTTGTTGATCTTGTTTATACCTGCAGACACACATTTGGGTTGCTTACAGTTTTTGACTGCCACAAATAACACTGTCTTTGTATGGACATATACATTCATTTCTCTTAGTTAAATACCTAGGAGTTGAATAGCTGGGTTACATAGTTGGTATATGTTCTACTTTTTAAGAAACTACCAAACTATTTTCCGAAATGGTGGAACCATTTTATGTTCTGACAAGCAGAGCATGAGAATTCCATTTCCTCTAAATCATTGTCAACACCTTGGTATGGTCAGCTATCTAGGCCCTCTACCAGACTTCCTAGAGAATCTTTAGGAATAGGGTTCAGAAATCCTATTTTTAACTGGCCCCTCGAGTGACTCCCCCTATGCACCAAGTGCTGTGGTTTGAATGTGTACCCCAAAAAGCATGTGCTGGAAATTTAATCCCCAGGGCAACAATGTTGGGAGGTGGGGTCTGACCAGAGGTGTTTAGGTCTTGAAGACTCCACCTTCGTGAATGGATTAATGCCAATTATAAAGGGCTTGAGGCTGTGAGTTCAATCTCTTACTCTTTCTCGCCCATATGATGCTTTCCACCATGAGGTGACGTAGCACAAATACCTTCACCAGATGCTGGACCCTTGATTTTGGATTTCTTAGTCTTCAGAACCGCAAGAAACAAAATCGTTGGCCGGGCGCGGTGGCTCACGCCTGTAATCTCAGCACTTTGGGAGGCCGAGGCAGGTGAATCACGAGGTCAGGAGTTTGGGAACAGGCTGGTCAAAATGGTGAAACCCCATCTCTACGAAAAATACAAAAAATTAGCTGGGTTTGTGGTGGGCACCTGTAATCCCAGCTATTCAGGAGGCTGAGGCAGGAGAATCACTTGAACCTGGAAGGTGGAGGTTGCAGTGAGCCAAGATCACACCATTGCACTCCAGCCCTGGTGACAGAGTGAGACTCCGTCTCAAAAAAATAAAAATAAAAAATAAAAGAAAGAAATAAAATTGTTTTCTTTATAAATTACCCAGTTGGTGGTATTCTGTTACAGCCACACAAAACAGACAAAGGCATCAAGGTTTAAAAATCACTCCCTTGGGAAAGAAACTTCATATTCCCTTTGAAACATATTCTATTTTGGGACTTCCAGCCATGAAAGCATATCTTTTTTTTTTTTAACTCTAAACGTCCTTTAATATTATTTATTATATACGCCAACTATTCTTATTCTCTTCTTTTATTTTTTGGAATTCCAAATAAAAGTAATCATTTACTCATAATCATTATAAAAATATAGATCCATGATGTGTAGTTATAAGAGCACATGGGGATAATATGACTCTAAACTTTACAAAGTTCTGATAAGTTTTGTTAAAGTCTCATATTTTATCATATAAAATAAAATTTTCAAGCATTTCTTTATACACATTTCCAAAAATGCACCATGTACATGTTCAAGAAACAGGATTCACCTCACAGTGTTAGATAATTAATTTAGAAAAGTTTTTTTTACTGTTCATCAAGATTTGATTCATCAAAATTTTAAATGTTTTGAACATTACTGAAGATATGCAGACATCTAGCACAAATGAGGAATCTTCCAAATGTGAGACTATATGAGACATCAAATGTTGCCACCAAAAACATTAAATAATTTATATTAGTAATATTAACATTGTTGACATTTTTCTTTATGCTATTCTTTTAAAATGTTTCCAAAAGAAATCCAAAGGAAGCACAATATTTGGAAAGCCCACTGAATGTGTTTATTATTTATTGTTGTAATAAAAGCAAACTGAAATCCTATCTCCATAATTAATGTTTTAAATTTGTATTTATTCTTTCAATAATTACACTAGTATGAAATTTAGTAAACGTTTTTAAAACCTTTAAATATTGGATAGAAGCATTATTATTTTACTCTTGAGTAAAGGAAAGCACTATGAGTCATTGACCATCAAATGAAAAAGTGCCTTATGGTAAATAATGCTTCCTTTTATTGTTGGTATAAAAGTCCTAGCTCTTAAACTACTAGGGTAACCTAGGAGGTATTGTGAGTGGTTTCCTGTGGAAAAAAACAAGAAACTGAATGATCAATGCAGAGACTAAAGTGTAACCCAGACTCAAAATTGAATGGGAATCCTCATATCATAGTTTTTATGGCCAGACTGCCAAAAGATGTTAAAATTAAGTGGGATATATTAAGAATGAGGACATAAGGGAATACTTTTGGCTTGGTGATTTCCCTTTCAAAGAAGTGATGCAACCTCACAGAGATGTTTGTTTTACTTTATGATTATACATTCCAGATGCATCTTCAAATTATACAGGAATATCAGATCTCTATAACAGAGTAGAGCATTCTTTAAAATACTTATATGATTTCCTTGTTTTAGAAGGGTCAAATTCAACATGGAAAGATCCTTGATCAGTGTTTTGACATTTCTAATATGATTCTAAGTAACACCAAGATATCTCAACATTTCACATTTAAAGGCTAATATATTTAAAATTTCATTGCAAAGATTCAATCAGTCATTAATTCGATAAAAGTAGTTTGAATGTCTACTATGCCCACTACAGGTTGATAGGAGATTTAAATATCTTGCCTCTTACTTTCATTAGACTAATTTATCTATGTTATCTTTAAAAAGGCAGTAAAAATCATTACTTATCTCTCATTCAAAAAGTATCTCTTCCATGAAGCTTTCCTGGATTATCTCAACTAGAAATAATGCTTCTCTTCTCTATACCATATGACCATATATCAATCTTCTATTTTATTTAACTCAGTTTCATGTCTTTCAATTTAATCCATAAACTCCTGAAGCACTAGAGCTCTGAATTCACACCCCAATTCATTCATTCAACAGGTAAGATCCTGGGCCATGCATTATGAGAAATGTAAAGATAATTAACACACAGCTGCCATCACCAACTTGATTTTAGTTTAATTAGCAAAATAAGACATATAATCACCTTGACATGATTCCTATAAATTTTCTTACATCTAAAAATATGCGAACTTGAACTGAAGGCTTTTCTCAGCATTCCTGGCCCCCACTTCTTTATATAACTCACATAACACAATGCCATGGACAAGGTAGGGACTAAATACATATATGTTGGATGAATATTTGTGGAAAGAAGTTTTTAAGATTTTGATATTAGGCCGACAAGATTTTTCTTTTTGCTTATTCATTTCAAAAAGCTACCCACTGTGATACTTTATTGCATTTGCATTTTCAGATTTAATTCAAAACTAATATAAGGAGATGAAAATCTTAATTAAAAAAATACCACACAACAATGTACGTGAAAAAATAATTGTTGTGCTTAGAGTCAGGGAATCTGCTCTTGACTTTGGCTCCTTCATTGCTTAGTTGCATGAATTATGTCGTTAGTTAACCTCTGACTTTGTGTTTCAGTTTTCTTTTCTGCAAAACAGGGATAATAGTAGCCACTTAACAAGGTTGTTGTGAGACACGAATGAACGCCTTTAAAAGCACTTGGTAAACTGCAAAGCATTTAAAAATGATATTGTGAGCTCACAGACTGCTTTTGGTCAGTAAGGGGTACCATGCAGTCAAGCACAATAAGAACTTTCCTTACTGCCTTGCCAGCCTGACCGGCCACTGACATTTTATCGATTTTGAAAAGTTACATATTGCCACTGAATCTCACTCTTTCTAAATAAAATTATGCAGAATCCAGTATTCTATGACTCCAGCAATAGGTGTTGAATGTTTAGAATTCTTTGTAATAAAGGTAACAGGCAAATACACCATTGCTATTTGTACATTAATAGTCGCTTACAATTATAAAATGCATTCTTTGTGCCAGCCAGTGTGTAAAGCATTTTATAGGTGCATCTTAGCACAGCGTATGGATGGAAATCTCAAACTGCAGTAGATGCCACACTGAGTTGGACTACACCACCATATAAAGGTTGAGCATACATTCTGCAAGCCTGAAGCTCTGGATTCAAATCTAGGCTTCATCCCTTAAACAAAGTCACCACTAACAGCTGGTTCCTAACTTGTTTATTTTAAAACTGGGGCTAATAGGCATTCCTGGCTTATAAGGTTGTTGTAAAGATTAAATTTACTAACATATGTGGAATATATGCAGTTTCCAACTCAATGTTAGATGTTCTTTCTTTCCACCAGCTTCTCCATCCACTAGCAAATAATTTTGGGCAAACTACTTAACCTTCTAGCCCTCAGTTTCCTTACTTGTGAGATGGAAATAACAGTATTCATATCATTGTACTATTGTGAGTATTAAATTAGATGATGTAGAAACAGGAAAATACTATAGATATTTTAATTCATATTATCACCTCAATCTATCCCTCTCCCACTCTATTCTTTATGCTAACTTCAGTAAAAATACAAGAATATGCTCTGGAAAGAAATTCTGGGATAAATCAAAATTCCAAGAAAATCGTGGATTTTATTATCAAGAGCAATTATATTCCTTGGGCCATCTATGCTTCACATCAGTGGCAGATCCAGGGCCTTCTAACTTGATAACCAGATGCGGTGTGGATTAATGTCAGCAATCCTTCAGATGCAGTGGGCTGCAAGACACCTAGGGCCCATCTCCTCTTCTACTGACTCACTGGATAGCTAAAAACAACATTCCTAGATGTTCACCTATGAAATACCCATAAGGCCTAAAAAAAGATTACAACAGGGATCAATGTGAGTGCCTTCCTCATGACAGTAATAAGGAACAAGGGAGTAGAGAGGCATTTTGTTGAAGTGAATAAGTGTTATGGTAAAAACTGAAATAATTAAAGTATTTTTGGCTCACAGTTCTTAAGGCCTGGACTCACTGACATGTACTTGAACAGCTTATCCTCCCCCTTAACTGTTTGTATACATTAGACTTTTCTAAGTTAAGAAGATGTAAGACATTATGAAGTACCATTTCTTGAAGAGAAGCCAAGGTATTTATTCATTTAATCGATACAAGCACTCAAACCAAAAGAAATATACTGCTTAATAGCCCATGTACAACTTCTTGAAATCAACAAATATAAACATTAGTACTAAGTCATAAGAGTGGTTGATTTTATGAGAACAGAATTTACTTAAGCAATATTTCAAATGATGTTTTTATCTTTAGTTGAGGTTGGAATGAGATTCTTCAAGGAGTCAATGTCAGTAGGCTGAAGCAATACGGCCATCCGGAGAGCATACTAGCTGTCATTCTACATGACATAAATGTCCTAGAAATGCATATATATGCAATAATAAGTTGATAAATCAGTGATAAATTATTGTAAAATTTTTAGTATATCCCAATTTTTAAAGTCTTTAACAGTCACTGTATTTTCAGGTTCTAGTTACATAAAGCATCCATTAATAGTAATGCAGCCATATGAATAATGTATGTAATGATACCATTTACCTGTGAAGCATTTTATCAATGTTATTAATTACACCTCTTAACCCTGCTGCAGGACAAGGGAGTCAGTGGGAGTTCCGTGTTATCCGGTGTTCCACATGTTAGCCATCTTTTAAGGTTCAACTTGCAGCATTATTCCTTCTAGATTCAACTCATTTGCTTCCATCCAATTAGAAAGGATATTTTTCCTTCATTCTCAGTAAATTTTCTTACTACTTCTGTCATAACAGCTGTCAGGGTCTATAGATATTATATTTATTTAGATATGAACACAGTTTGCAGATAAGATTGTAAAAGCTGAGAAGGCAGGCTCCATCCTGCTCATCTTTGTGTGAGACTCACTGCTACCCACTCCTGCACTAGGAATTTGCACCTAGTTGGTATTAATATTTTTTCTAGTGATTTTTGAAAAAGGTTGTTGGTCACCTCACTTAGATTTTAACTATGGTACTATTTATTTTCTGACCCTTAAGGTAAGATAATTATGTTTCCCACCCTCACCTCTTATAAAACGTGGCTATCTGTTACCAGCCAGATTTATTTTGTGCCTCCCTCTCAGCTACACAGGACGTTCCCTCCTGCAGCTCTGAGGGTGATACTTTCTCTCCATGCTGTCTGTGGTAAGTGGTAAGCAGTGCTTTTCCCTAGTGAGAAGGAAGTCAATAGGCTGTATTTTACTGTGACAGCTGGGCCATTTGACTTGAGTCTTATTACACTTGATGTTTACCTTTAGGGAATGTCTTTTTCAATTGTTTATTTTTCAAATCTCTTGTCAGTTCAAACTACAGAAAACAAAAGGGGGACCCCAAATTTACTAAGGTGTACCCAGAATATGGAAAACAGGTTTTCAGACATGGACCCAAGAAGACACTTCATCCTAATGAAATTCACAGATATTTACTGAATACCACTTAGATGTAAGGTACCATGCTAAACAGTTTGAGAATGCAAGAATGAATAAACTCTAACAGTTCACTCATTGATACGATATTTAGAATATAATAAATCATATACAAACATTTAAAATTACCTGAACTACTTAAAACAGAAGACAATAAAAGATGTCAAAAATATCCAATTTGGGCAAGGGTTTAATAATGGGCACTCATATCAGAAAGGTGATTTGACTGTTCTTGTCAAAGAATTGACACTCAAAGCCATTTACTTGAGTGTTTCATGAGGGGTACTACTGGCATTTCAGGCAGAGAAATCTTATTGAGAAGAACTGCTGTAAGCATTACCGGAGACTTAGTATCCCTGGCTACTGGATGCTCTGTTGTGACAACCAAAAATGCTTCCTTCTATTTCCAAATGCCCTCATGGGTAGTAACCTCAGTTGTGAACCAACTGTATCAGTCAAAGCTAGGTTATGCTACAGTAACAAATAACTTTATATCCCAGGAACTTAACACAACAAAAGTTTATTTCTCTCTCACCCTACATATCAAAGCAGGCAATGAGGAGTACCTGCTCATTCTAATTACCAGGGACTAAGGCTGACGAGGCTTCATTGCAATCTGAACACCTGCAATCACTACGGCAGTGGTGATCTCATGAGGGTGTGTTGGAGAGAAGAGACAGTAGAGCAAGGCCATTGCAGCTGCAAATATCAGAAAGAGTCAGCAAAGCATAATTCTTAAAAGTGAAGGGCACACTTTGAGATGCAAAACATTAAGTCCTTAGTTCCATAGACACAGTTTTGTTCCATGAAGAAAAGAAGGTAGAGTTCCACAAGGAAACCCACCAGCCAAAAAGAAGGCATGTACCCAGGAAGCACATGGTTTCTGCAGCAGTGTAGAAGAAAAATGGCTGAGTTATAAAATCCCAAAGCTTCCTATTATCACTCACTGAGGAGAAAAGAGGGGTATATGAACTCACGCACCACTCCCTGAACTACAGGGAAAATCTCAGCCTGCTTGAAACTTGGTTCATCTGTTTCCTGATATAAATCTTCTTTTATAGCTGGGAAATCTCAACCTTTCAAAGATGCTTTAAAAGGAACAACATTGGATATTCAAAGGTATACTAAGAAAAAAATGGGAAAGAATGAAAGAAATAAGAAACACAAATGGTAGATTCAAAATAACATCCAGAAAAATATTGTCATGGAGCATATAAACATCATGACCAAACATTTCTACCTGAATTTTAAAAACACAAGGAAGCAATCAGGTTTGTGAAGCAAGAACTCAAAGCACAAACAAAAGAACTCAGAATGAGATGATTAGACAGCAGGAGGTGATAAAATATGAGTTGTCAGAGCTCAATAAACGCAGTGGAAGAAAAAAATTAAGCCATCTCAATTATAAGGGCAAAAATGGAGAAATATGAAGGAAAACAGACACTTGTACAAGCATATTAAGAAGCAAAAAGAAAGTAAATGAAATGAATTAGTGAGAAAATGAAAGAAGATATAACAGTGTACATAATTGGAATCCTTGAAGAAAAAAACATATAACAAATGTTTAAAGTGCATGCCCAGGTTGGTGACCAGTACAGGAAGAAGAAGTGATGTGGCTGTTATGCCCCTGAGCCCACACCTGGCTCTGAGTGCAGGGGACAGGGGCTATGGCATACCACACTCCCCTGTTACTCCCTTTTCCTGTGCCAATGCTACAGCCTACCACTCTCAGGCCACCGCTTACCCCAAGGTCTATGGAAGTAATGAGGATTCCCAAGGGAGACATACTTTTCTGAAGCTATGAGCTGACATGGTCTGGACAGACATGTTCATCACTGGAATTACAAAGAGACCATCACATAAAACAGCTACTGCTTATCCTGGAAAGAGAAAAGACAAAACCATGTAACGTATGAAAATCCAGCAGAATATGGACAAAAGTGTAGCTCCTCATCTGCAATCTCTTTCTTCTTTAGAAATGAAGGCCCACCACAGAGACACCTGCAGAAATTGAGGGAGGTCTTTTAGGGTGACCTATTTTTTTGCATCAGCAACAGAATTAAGCCCGGGGAATCATGTATTAGAAGCAAAGCTCCAAAAGGTGACCAAACACTTCTAAGTGCACACACAATACAGTGTTTATCTAAGGAGGCATATGGAGCTCCTTGAGGCTAAGAATGAAAGAATATGGAAAAAAAATAAACAACCAAAGACTTAAAAGGCCAGTCTTCAAAAAAGATCCAATAAAAAAGGAGCCATAGGTAGATACTGATTTTGTAGAGAAACATCAGAGTTATGGATCTCGTCACCACATTTAGAAACTTCAACAACCTCATTGATCTG
This sequence comes from Papio anubis, assembly GCF_008728515.1. Taxonomy (NCBI): domain Eukaryota; kingdom Metazoa; phylum Chordata; class Mammalia; order Primates; family Cercopithecidae; genus Papio; species Papio anubis. The sequence goes on along the minus strand of NC_044988.1, from coordinate 36,859,147 downwards.
GCAGAGGTTTGCAACAACTATAGGCAAAGCCAAGGAACTCTAATACCCAGTTTTCTCTTTAATTTTCCATCTCAAAACTTCTCTGCTTAGAGAAATTCTTAGAGGAATATTCTTCTTGAGAATATTTGGAAAGGACCTATAATTAAGTGAAATGGAAGGGCATGCAAGAGGAAGGGAGGAGAGATAATACAGTTCATACAAAACAACAACACGTGGAAAACCACCACAACAGGGATACTCCAAGAAGTGCATCACCTGTCAGTATTTCAGGAGAAATGGCAGATTCGTGACTTTAGGAAACTGTCACTGTGAAATATGAGGCATAACCAATTCATTGACTCAAGCTAAGGTGTTCAGATTTGGTAGACATTAAACTCAGAAATTCAGCTTATCCTATTATAAAACAAATGACTACTGGAATACCTTTTCAAGAAGCAATTATTTTTCTTTACTCAGGGTTATAAATTTATAAAATATGTTTTATGTAATAATTAATCTATAATGTGATAAAAGATAGCTCAACACCAAATTTTAATATGCAAGCCCAAGGCTCTCTGTATTCATTTTATTATGCAAATTTTCTTAATTTATATGAGATGTATAAGTTACATACCTTTCCAGATGAAACTATATGTACCACACTTTGCACTAGTTTAATATAAAGATGATATTAAGACTAACAGAACCCTTTCAACTTCTATTTTATATGGAAAGAAACAAATGATTAATTCTGCTCCTTTTTTAATGAACAGTCTACATAATTAATCAGGATGCTTTGTAAATTTAACTTTATTGTTTGTCATATAGTGCATTGTTTAAAATTATTCAATAAATTATCCTTTGTAATGATGAATGAATAGAAGTAATGCTAGTTAGCTGTATTTTGTTATAAGAAAGTAACAAAATAATTGTGTTTTTAAGAAGATATAATTCAGATAAACATTCCTGAAATAAATGATAAGAATCTATTTATATAGAAAGAGTATTGCTTATGCCTGGGAAAACTGAACTAGAATAGTCAGCAATGATTTTACTGGACAATTTAAGGAAGGAAGGAAGGAAGGAAGGAAGGAAGGAAGGAAGGAAGGGAGGGAGGGAGGGAGGGAGGGAGGGAGGAAAAAGAAAGTGAGGGAAGGAAAAGAAAATAATTTGGGCATTCAGGCAAAAATATCTAGTCACTTACATCAGAAGATAAGCTGGCCTGGCCTCAGAATTCTCCACAGCAATGTTCAATGTCAGAAAATAGAGTAACACAAAATCCGTAAAGAAAGAAAATGCTGTCCCAAGCAGTTAGATATACTTTGCTGTCTGAGCCTAGGTTTCTGAGTGCAGTCTTGAGACAATAGTTTAATCAAGTGCATTTATTATTAGTTTCCTGTAGCCACTGTAACAAATTGCCACAAACTTGGTGGCTTGAAACAACAAAGTATGTTCTCTCACCATTCTGGAGGCCAGAGTTCAAAATCAGAATTGCTGAGCTGAAATCAAGGTGTCAAGAGGGTCAAGTTCCCTCTAGTGGGTCTTGGGAAATGTTCCTTGTCTCTTCCAACTTCTGGTGACTGCCAGCATTCCTTGATTTGTGGCTGCCTCAGTCCAATCTCTGCCTCTGCGGTCACACTGTATTCTGTGTATAATTGTTCTCTGTGTGTCTCTTATAAGGACACCTGTGACTGCATTTAAGCCTGACCAGATAAGCCATCACAACCAACCCATCTCCAGATCCTTAATCACATCTGCAATGATACATTTCCATATAAGCTAACATTTACAGATTCCACACTGATTAAATAAATTAATGGATTAAAAGAATTGTTGGGTACTGTCTTTTCTACTTAATACAAACAAACTTATTTTATGGGGGTGGGCAGAGTATTGCTCTGCCACTCAGGCTGAAGTGCAGTGGCACAATCATAGCTCGCTGCAGCCTCAAACTGCTGGGCTCAAGCAATCCTCCGACCTCAACCTCCCGAGTAGCTAGCACTACAGGCATGCATCACAATGCCCAGCTAATTTTTTCATTTTTTCATAGAGATGGTGTCCTGCTATGTTTCTTGGCCTGGTCTTGAACTCCTGGCCTCAAGGGATACTTCCTCCTTAGTCCCCCAAAGTGCTGAGATGACAGGTATGAACCACTATATCTGACCAATAAAAACAGACTTGCAAACTAGTGTGAAATTGATAATATTCCAGAGATGTATAATTTGTAAAAAAAAAAAAAAAAAAAAAATGCTAACAGAAAATTTAAACAGCTTTCCAAAATAGAAAGGAACCTCTTCAAATAACCTGCTTGCCCCCACAAAGAATAAAGTGACCGAACTAAACAATTTCACAGGGAAATTCTACCAAACCTTTTAAAAAGCAGATAATGTTTAAACTGTTCCAGAATACAGAAAAAAAGGAGTATCTCCAAATTCTTTTTATGAAGTAGACATAATAGGGATCACCTGAATCAACAGATTGCACACACACACACACACACACACACAACTATCAGTCATATTTCAGAGGTTCATCAGAATGCATGCATAATTCAATATTAGGATTTCTGGAAATCATGAGCCTTTTTATAGTTAAACAATAATCAATCAGAAGATACAAAGAGAGGAAAAATCCCTTACTTTCAGTAATAACACAAAAGATAAAATGTCTGAAATAAAATGTGTGAGATCATTATGAAAAGACTTTAAAATGCTACAGAGGAATACAAAAGATATGAATGAAAGAAAAAGCATTCTATGTCCTTGGATAAGATTACTCCACATCATAAAGATGTCATTTCTTCCTAAATTAGCCTACAATTTTAATGTAAGCCTAACAAAGATGTCATCATCTTTCGTTATAATAATCAAGCTGAGTCAAAAGTGCATGTGGAAAAATAAACAAGCAAAAATAGTGAAGAAAAGTCTGGAAGAGAAGATAATCAGGCAAACCAGTCTCCAAGTATTAACATGTTATAGAGATTTGGCAATTAAAATAATGTAATATTGGCATGTGAATTAATAGGCAGATCATGGAATAGAATATGAAGTCCGGGAATAAATATAAACATATATATATATGGATGTATATATAGATAAATACATATATATATAATATAGACATATATACATAAATATATATAAATATATATTTACATATACGGTATTTGAGAAAAATGACATTTAATTTTTTTAAATTTTATTGATTGATTGATTTTCAATTACATTTTTTAATAGAGACAGCATCTCACTATGTTGCCCAGGCTGGAGTGTAGTGGCTATTCCCAGGTATGATCATAGTGCACTACAGTCTCACATTCCAGGACTCAAGTGATCCTCCCACCTTAGCCTCTCGGATAGCTGCAAGTATGGGCTAAAAGTGGCATTTTAAATAGGTAGTAAAATGGTGGATTATTTAATAAATAATATTGAGACAACTGGGTAGCCTCTGAGGGGAAAAGTCTGATTCTATTATTGACACATAATAAAAGTATAAATTTCAAACGTATTAAATTTTTAAGCATTAAAAAAAGGCTGAAATACTGGAGAAACCAGAGATGGTGGAGGGCCTTTCTAAACATGACATGAAACTTAGAAGCTATAAAAGGAAAGATCGACTCAAGTATATGCTTAATAAAATGTGCATAGTAAAAAGTAAAACAAAGTCAAAAGACAAATGTCAAATTGTGAGAAAAATATGCCTACTTATGTCACAGACTAAAGGTTAACTTATCTAATGTGTAGAGTCCTGAGAAGTCAATGAGAAAAAGGCAATCTAATGGCAAATGGATACAATATGTTGACAGTTCACAGAAAAATAAATATGAGTTGCCCCTAAACATACTTAAGAAGCTCACTCATAATAAAAAAAAGGAAAATGAAACCACTTTTCATACATTCGATTGGCAGAGATCAAAGATCAATGCTTCAATTTTAAAGAATGGTGTGAAGAAACAGGTCTTCTTGTACTTGCTGGTGAGAGTGTAAACTGGCACGACTTCTATGGAGGGCAATTTGGTACTATCCATCAAGCTTATAATTACCGTACATATCTTTAGAATACGTCCTATTCTAAGATATACTCATAGGTTTTTGATATGATGTATATACAAAATTTTTCATTGTGACACTATGTGTGGAAGAGAGTGGAAGCAGTCTAAATGTCCATTAGTGCCCACTGATATGAGGGCACTCACATAGTATGCTCATAAAATGGAATACTATAGACCCATACAAAAGCATGAAGAAGTTCTTTACATACTGACTGATATGTAGTGAACTCTAAAATCACTGGAGAAAAAAAAACAAAACACATAAGCAAACATCTCTGAAAAGACACACAAGAAACTGGTAACATACGCTGTCAGGGAAGGAGAACTGGGTGGCTGAGGGACAGGAAGAATGTGAAGCACACTTTCAGTATATACACTTTTACATCTTTTGCACTTTTATATGTATAAATAAATCACGAGATCTTGTGAGTCAAAAGTGCCAAAATGAACTATAGGCATAACAAATAGTAAAAGAAATAAACACAATAAAGAAGAAAATGAGATAAAGTTAGCTTTCAACCTTCTCCTACTAGTTTCCTTCCCTTAAAAGACTCCTTCCAATTACAATGCTTGCTTTCATCAGCATCTTCCCTTATTCTCAGAGCCTTGTGTTTCATTAATCTCAAGAGGTGTGTTAATGCTTCCAGCAGTTTTCCAATCAAAATTATGTTAGTCCATCTCAATTGTAACATGCGCTATGTAGTTTTAGGATACATAGGCTCTGCAGAAGCCATTGTTGAATTTTGGAGGGATATCACAATCAAACAGCAACAAAGCCTGAAATAGTTCATTTGAGATAATCATAAGAGAACAAACCCATCTTTTGGAAGGTACTTGAAAGGAACACAAATTAAAATAAAATCTTGCCTGTTCTTTGGATGTAGTGTTATGGGGCTACTTTAACAGTACTTATTTGGAGAATTAATGATGTTCTCTCCTGATGGAAGATAAGCTTTTAGATAAAACATGAATTAATAAAATCACATGTCAAATAACCATGGTATCCATGGAGATGCACAAGTCCACATATTGTGATGTGAGAAAATATTGAAATTTCTTATTTCTATTATTTTAACTTATCCCTATAATATATAAGGTAGTATATTAATATATAATTTATAAATAAGAAACATGCATAAATGATAGTGTGTGCTCAAGCTTTTTTATCTATAGGGTGTTCAGTCAAAATGTCTGGCAACAATTGCCAAACGATGAGTTTGTTCCTATATAAATGCGAAGAAATTACACAACTATAAAATGTTGTATCAGGCAGTAAGAAGCATAAGCCATAAATTGTGAATTTCTAAGTGAAATAGTGAAATACTATTGAATTCATTTGGTATGGCACTTAGTGCAATGCCATCTGAAGAGAGATTCCTAATAAGTAGTAGGATTTTCAAGTCAGGAAAAACTGTTGGAGACCAACTAGTCCAAATCTTATTTTACACATGATTTAACTGAGGTCCAGAGAAGATAAGTAATATTTTCTATGTCACATGGGTGGCTCATAGTGATGAAGCAAGGCATCGAACCCAAATCTCCCAAACCCCTTTTTCTTCCTACTACACTCACACATGCACATACATACATACATACACACACACACCTTTCTATAGATATAAATATACATATAGAAATGTGTATATCTATATGTATCTGTCTCTCATATATGTGCGTGCATATATAAAGACTCTCTCTAATTATATGTGCCATATAACATATATATAAATAGGGGGCATCTTTGAAGTTAAGCAGTAGGCCAGTCCAGTATTCTCACGACTTTATTTTATCCTTATATATCCATATCTTTATTTTTTCATTTTTTTAACCTTCCTAAAATCACATCGCATTTCAGAACATAGAATAGAATGTTTTTGTCTTGTTAATTTTTAAAGTCAATCCAAAGGAAAAAAGTTTAAATCCAAAGTTATTCCTATATTCACCCATCTCCTCTAAGAGAAACAAACTCAAAACTCTAAATGTCGTGATTTCTTGCTAGTAATTCTCTGAGAACAACCCAACATAAGAAATATATATTCAAAACCCAAAGAAAATGAAAGGTAGTATGAGTTGGGAGTTGATGATACAGAAGTTTAATTGCAAAGACAGTATCAGAATTAAAAGATCATTCTTAAGAGGTAAGAAAGTAAACTGGCAAAAACAGATTCTGTATCAATTCCTCCTATCTATTAGCCTGATTTGGGGGTTGAACTTTTCCAAGGCTCTCAAAAAAACAATGCCATGACTATGATACAATTCAGACCATGTCTTTAAGAAAGAAGCTAAAGAGAAATAAAAAAAGTATTCATCCAGGTAATTCAAACCAATTTTTAACGTATTGATCACATTTGTGTGGTCTCCTCAGAATATGTATAGGTAGCGCTTAAGATATTTGACTGTATCCACAGACACTGGTTTCAACTATGGCTATGGCACTTAGCCATTTTTGTCATATACTGGGAAAACTTAATCTGCCATGTTGAGTCAGGATATTAAATGGCATCATGCAATTGATTGCTTAGCAAAGTACAGGCATATCTTACTTCATTATGCTTCACTTTACTGTAAATGGCAGATATTGTACATTTTACAAATGGAAAGTTTGGTGGTAACCCTGTGTAGAGCAAGCCTATTAGCACAATTTTCCAAACAGTACGTGCTCACTCATATCTGTGTCACATTTTGGTAATTCTTGCACTATTTCAAACTTTTCCATTACTATTATATCTGTTATGGTGATCTGTGATCAGTGATATTTGATGTTACTATTGGAATAATTTTAGGGCAGCATGAACCACACCCATAAAAGATGGTGAACTTAATAAAAATGTGTGTTTTGACTGCTCCACCCACCAACCATTAACCTCTCTACTTCTCTGTATTTGCTGAGATGCAAAAACATTCAAATTAGGCCAACTAATAACCTGACCATGGCCTCTAAGTATTCAAGTGAAAGGAAGAGTCAACCTTATCTCAATTTAAGTCAAAATGTAGAAATGATTATTACTGAGGAAGGCATGTCGAAAGCTGGGATAGGCTGGAATGTAGGCCAAACAGCCAAGTTGTAAATGCAAAGGAAAAGGAAGTTAAAAGTGCTACTCTAGTGAACACACCAATGATTAGAAAGTAAAACAGTCATATTGCTGATATGGAAAAAGTTTCAGTCATCTGTATAGAAGATCAAATCAGCCACAACATTCCCTTAAGTCAAAGCCTAATCCAGAGCAAGACCCCAACTCTCCTTACTTCTACCAAGGCTGAGGGAGGTGAGAAAGCTGCAGAAGAAAAGTTGGAAGTTAGCAGAGGTTGGTTCATGTGGTTTAAAAAAAAAATAAGCTGCCTTCATAACATAAAATTGCAAGGTGAAGCAGCAAGTGCTGATGTAAAAGCTGCAGCAAGTTATCAAAGAAACCTAACTTAGATCATTGATAACAGATAATCAGTATAGATGAGGCAGCATTCTATTAATAAAAGATGCCATTTCATAACTAGAGAGGACAAGTCAATGCTTGGCTTCACCCTTCAAATCTGACTTTCTTGTTAGAATCTAATATAGCTGATGACTTTAAATTGAAGCCAATCCTCATTTATCTTTCTGGAAATCCCAGCACTCTTAAGAATTATGCTAAGTATACTCTGCCTGTGTTTTGTAATTCGAACAACAAAGCCTGATGACAGCACATCCGTATACAGCATGGTTTACTGAATATTTTAAGTTCATTGTTGAGACTTCTTGCTCAGAAAAAAGATTCCTTTCAAAATATTACTGCTCATTGACAATGTACCTAGTTACTCAAGAGTTGTAATGGAAAAGTACAAAGAGATTAACGTTTTCATAACTGCTAACACAACATCCATTCTGCAGCCTATAGATCAAGAAGTAATGTTGACTTTCAAGTTTTACTATTTAAGAAATACATTTTGTAAGGCTATAGCAGCCATAGATAATGATTTCTCTGACGAATCTGGTTAAAGTAAATTGAAAACCTTCTGGGAAAGATTCAACATTCTGATGTCATTAAGAATATTTGTGACTCATGGGAGGAGGACAAAATATCTCTAACTGGATATTGGAAGAAATTGATTCCAATCTTTATGAACAACTAAGAAGGGTTCAAGATTTTAGATGAGGGAAGTAACTGCATATGTGGTGGAAATAGCAAGAGAACTAGAATTCGAAGTGGAGCCTGATGATGTGACTGAATTGCAACAATCTCATGATAAAACTTGAACAGATGAGAGGTTACTTCCTGTGGATGAACAAAGTGGTTTTTGAGATGGAATCTACTCCTGGTGAAGATACTATGAACATTGTCAAAATGTTGGATAAAGGGCTCCAATTTTGAAAGACGTTAAATGGTGGTTATTAAAATGCTATAAAACGTCATTGCATGTTGCAAAAAAATCTTTCGTAAAAGGAAAAGTCAACTCTTGCAGAAGAATCGGGCGCGGTGGCTCATGCCTGTAATCCCAGCACTTTGGGAGGCCGAAGCTGGTGGATCACGAGGTCAGGAAATCCAGACCATCCTGGCTAACATCGTGAAACCCCGTCTCTACTAAATATACAAAAAAATTAGCCAGGCGTGGTGGTGGGAACCTGTAGTCCCAGCTACTCGGGAGGCTGAGGCAGGAGAATGGTGTGAACCTGGGAGGCGGAGATTGCAGAGAGCCGAGATCCCGCCACTGCACTCCAGCCTGGGCAACAGAGCGAGACTCTGTCTCAAAAAAAAAAAAAAAAAAAAAAAAAAAATTCTTGCAGAAAATGTCATTATTGTCTTATTTTAAGAAATTGGCACAGTTACCCCAACCTTCAGCAACCACTACCTTGATCAATCAGCAGCCATCAACATCGAGGCCAGACCCTCCACCAGCAAAAAGATTAGAAGTGGCCGGGCGCCGTGGTTCATGCCTGTAATCCCAGCACTTTGAGAGGCCCAGGCAGGTGGATCACCTGAGGTCAGGAGTTTGAGAACAGCCTGGCCAACATGGTGAAAACCCATCTCTACTAAAAATACAAAAAATTAGCCAGGTGTGGTGGCAGGCATCTGTAATCCAAGCTACTCAGGAGGCTGAGGCAGGAGAATCACTTGAATCCGGGAGGCGAAAGTTGCAGTGAGCCAAGATCCACCATTGCACTCCAGCCTGGGCAACAAGAGCAAAACTCCACCTAAAAAAAAAAAAAAAAAAAAAAAGATTAGTACTTACTGAAGGCTAAGGTAATCGTTAGCATTTTTTGGCAAGATTTTTTTTTTTAATTAAGAGATATACATAGTTTTTTAGACACAATGCTATTACACATTTAATAGACTACAGTATAAAAAACTTTTATATACACCAAGAAACCAAAAAAATTGCATGACTTACTTTATTGAGATATTTGCTGTATTGTGGTGGTCTAGAACCAAACCTGCAATATTTCTATGGTATGTCTGTATCTAGCACATGATTGTGCACATATAAAACCCAACTCCTTGATTCACAGGCCTCTGGATAGGAGATATGACATGCCCAAGGTCTGGCAGTTCATGTAAGGCAAGAAACTTAGCGACCCAGACTTCTCCTCTAAGGAGATTGAAAGGTGATGCATTCAGTGAGTAGCGATTACAGAATTTCTAAAAGAGGGGGGGGGGGGGGGGGGGGGGGAGACGGCGGGGAGGAGGGTTGGAATTGGCCTCCAGCGCATCCGAGGTTGTTGCTGCCAGAGAAATTCAGCAAAAAATGGCAGCATTCTTTCACCTTTTCCCCCTCTGAGGCGGAAGGGAACTTCATTTCCCAGCAGCCGTCAGGTTTCCTCCTCGCACGGCGCAAGCGTCCCGGCGTTCTGCTTTCCGGCGCTCTGCTTTCCGGTGCATCGTTTACGTCGGTTTGCACCAAAGACTCCCAAGGTTGAGGCCGAGTTCCAGAACATGGGGTCTCAGGTGTCCAAGCCTTTGGAGTTCTCCAAGATCGCTGCGTCTCCCGATACCGCCGCCGCGCCCGCCAAGCCTGCGCCCCCAGCTACACCCGGAGCGCCGACTTCCCCAGCAGAACACAACTGGTTGAAGACTTGCTGGAGCTGTCGCGTGCTTTCTGGGTTGGGGCTGATGGGAGCGGGCGGGTACGTCTACTGGGAGGCACGGAAACCCATGAAGATGGGATATCCCCCGGGTCCATGGACAATTACGAAGATGGTCATCGGCATCAGTGAGCAGCAGGGCACAGCACTTGGGCGGGTTGGGTATCTGTGGGGTAGAGGAAGGAAAGGGAGCAGCCACGTGGGCGGGGAGGCGGGGTGCTGGCGCTGGTCAGGTGGTGGGGGCACCTCAAACAAGGTGAGAGAAGAAGTTGTTGGAACGCCTTTCTTTCTTTCTTTTTTTTTTTTTTTTTAATTTTAAATCAGTATTTCTTGAGAACGCTTATTAGGCTCAGTCCTTTTAATTCTCAGAATAGCTGTTAGAAGTAGGTATGATTATAGTATTCTCATTTTACTATGGAGCAAACCAAGGCAACGAGGAGTATTGCGTTCATGGTCGGGAAATGACAGTCACTTGATCCCAGGTATATCAGATCTCAAAGCCCATACTTTTTCTCCAGGTCCTGGAGAAAGCCTGAGCGAGGGCACTTGACCTTAATTTAAGAAATTTGCCTTGAATACCAGATCTTTAGACGTGGGTTCTAAGCTCACCTACTTGGTACACCTGGGTAATGTCGCCCACAACCCCTTTCTGTGATCGTCAAGATGTCATCAGTAAAACGTCATGATCTTTTTAGCTTTCAAACCGATTGTCAGTGAATAAAATTTGAGGTTTCTAACTGTGTTACCTTCTTGATTCTGTATAGGTAAATTCTCCTACAAGATGTTCTTTTTTTTTCCTGATTTTTTTTTCTTTTTCTGTGCTTCACTTGCCTATAAGAAAGATACAATGGTAATATTTCCTCCAGAAGTGTTGTGAGGGTTAAATAAGATGGCGTGTATGTGAAACACTTGGTAAATTAAAATGCAGCATAAAGATATGGTATTGTTGTTTTTTTCTAGGCATTGCCACCTGGGGTATCGTTGTCATGACACACCCCAAAGGGAAGGCCTACCACCAGTGAATCTGTCTTCTGTCCCTGTCCCCATGACACACAGAGCAGGCATGGAGTTTAATGGATGTTCTGGACAGACACTTGTCCATGGACAGACATCACTACTGTGGATACTACAAGACTGAAAAGACAATCATATGTTGTCATTCTCTGGCTATAGAGTGTTAGTGACCTTCACAGGTTTCACAGGAACCAATAAATCCTCAAAGAAGTAAACAGGTTCTTTGTCTTATCTGGGGAAGGAAAGTATAATTTATATTTAAATATAATTGTTTAAGCATTATATATATAATAGTATGTCTTATATAATTGCATATCATATATAATAAAGATAAATATGTTTAGTTATATAGTTAATGTAATTTTTAAAACTTTTGAATAGAGCAAATGATAAACCCATGGGAAAATTAGCTATTTTACTTCACTATTTTAAAGAGTTCTTTTTCTTTCTTTCATAATTGGATCAACAACTGTTATCACCCTAACCATGGGTAGGCATCATGCAAGATATAAAAGTACGTGAAACTTTCTGTGTATGAATTGCTCATACTTTGCAAGGCATTTTCAAATCCATCACCTTATGAGAGCTTCACAGCCAGTCTGAGGTAGTTACTTCATTGGAGGTAAACCTTAAAACACAAGAAAGAGCCCACATGATTTGCCTAGGATCATTCAGTAAGTTGGTGATGGAGCTAGAACTTGGTCTTGTCAGTTTTTTGTTCTAGTCTTCCCTTTCATGGAGGCAAGAATAACCATTATGAAACAGATAATCATAAAAATCAGCATACAATAAAAGACTTAAATGTCACAAGAAAAATTCAAAACCTTTAGCTAAAAAAAAAAAAAAAAAAAAGAAATTTGATTCCTTTTCCACAAGCACTAGATATGTTTCTGCAATGATTTTGAGATAAGTACTCAAAATTACATAGTTCATTTCTAAGAAAAGACCATGTTTCCTACCTATTGGGTTTTTCTACCCTGAGATACTATGGCTTCTTTGTAAAGGTATATGAAGTGTTTTTCAAAGCGGAAAGATACTGTTAAATTCAGCTGCTAATCATAGTCTATGTGTTTGGAATGACATGTTGAGCAAGTAGTACCTTTAAGGCTGTTGCTTTTTGCAGTATTACATGGAAGTGCCTAAGTCTGTTTAGCCTCACAAATGACTTTAGAATCTTGTGTTTTCTACATCAGAGTTCATGGTGGGGATGGTGCTATATATATATCTATGCAATTGAGAAGGAAAACATTTCAAACCTAAAGTAGGCAACGAGATATTATTTATATGAAATCCACAATTCAGTTATGCAGTGTTCATGAATATAGAAGTTTTAAGTTGGAAGGGACCATAGATGACCCAAAGCAGATCACCTATGGTCATTCATATACCTAAAATACCTACAAAGAGAAGTTGTTCCCTGGTTTAAAAGGCAGTCTGTTCTATTGATGGACTGCTTTAGTCTGAACATTTTCTTAGGTTAAGCCAAAAACACATAAACCTAACTTGGTCTTGGCTTGATCTACTGGGTAAACAGTAACTCTTAAACATATATACAGTTGACCCTTGAACAACACAGGAGTTAAGAGCGCTGAACATTTGCTTAGTGGAAAATCTGCATATAACTTGACTCCCCAAAAACTTAATTAGTAGTTAGTCTACCATTGACTGGAAGCCTTACCGATACCATAAAGCAGTTGATTAACACATATTTGTTGTGCTGTATGTATTATATACTCTATTCTTATAAGAAGGTAAGCTAGAGAAAAGAAAACGTTATTAAGGAAGTAATATATTCAGTATTCATTAAGTAGAAGTGGATCATCCTAAAGTTCTTCATCCTCATCTTCACGCTGAGTTGTCTGAGGAGGAGGAGCTGTTCTTTCTGTCTCAGTGGTAGAGGTGGAAGAAAATCCACAGATAAGTGGACCTGCACAGTTCAAACCTGTGTTATTTGGGTCAACTGTGTTGTAATAGCATTTTAATCTTTTTTTCAGACTTTTACAAGTATGAATCTGAGCTTTTTCTGAATAAACCTGCCTGCTCACCATTAATAATGCCAAAGTGTCTATGTTTGGTTCTTTCCAACTTGGAACAATTTAACTAAGTATGGGCAAAATATTGTTCTACCATGTCTATAATGTGGGAAGAAGCAAAAGGAAAATCTGCATTTGTAGTTAAAAGTTTTTTTTTTTTTCTTTTGAAGTATACTTCAAAATTTGATTTCTGCCAGTGCCAACCCAGACATCCTAGTTTGTTTTAGGGATGAGTCTGATGTTCTCAGACAGGTATCAGAGACCGAGACATCGCCTTAATCCTTCAATACAGAGAGTTCACTTAGTGTCCCCAGTATCTTTCCTTTTGTTGAAGATGAGGTGGAGTAAGCAGGATAAATGGGCTCAAGAATCAATGGATTATAACTCAGTCATGTAAGAACACCAGCTTAACTATGATTTATAGAGTTTAGAATCCCTTTACAGCATGGAAAAAGAGAGTTTAAAGTCTCATCATTACCTATAGTAAAGAAGGAGACAAGAGAGAAAGTCCAAAAAGTAATTTAAAATGCACTTACACATTTTTTAGGATCCAGAGACCAAAATGTGAACATACATGTGAACACTGGCTTTTATCAGTGTCCCAAGATATCATTAGGTCAACCTGTATATAGTGAGTATAAACTTTGGTATCTCGAGATATTCAAGACATCATCACACCATCATTTGTTCCTGTTGTGTATTGCATTGACTAGTCTGGAATAGTGTGATCAGCGAGCAAAATGAACATATTAAAGGACCCATGTATAGATTGACCCTCAAGAATCTGGGTAAGATAGGGGAAAGGGATGGGAGATCTCTTTTTCCTAGGCCAGTTGTGGGGACAGCTGTTGTTGGCAGCCCTGGAGTGTCCCAAATGCAGAGCAGTTTCTGAAGTTTCTGGAGTTTTACCTGGCTGAGACCAGTGCAGAGACAGCTGTTTCTGGTGGCCCTGGAAGTTAAGCATCTCAACCATGATTTGTACTTCAGCTCCACCCACAGCTTAGCATTTGCTCCTTGCTCCTTTTGATTAATGGTTTCTCAGCCTGGCTGTGTCTAAGCTAGGAGGCTCCTGAAAGAAACCAGTTGATTTGACAACCTAAAATACATGCTCTTTAATTAAATATGTTCAGGGCAAATATATGTTCACATACCCCCTCAAACCAGGCTTGGCCTCAACTGATTTATTGCCAGGACTATATTGATCAAACTGACATTTCTTAAATCTTAAACAATAGTAAACAATTTTAGTTGAAAAACTGCTATTTTTTTCTTTTCTTTTTCTTTTTATTTTTTTTGAGACGGAGTCTCGCTGTGTTGCTCAGGCTGGAGTGCAGTGGCATGATCTCGGCTCACTGCAAGCTCCGCCTCTCGAGTTCATGGCATTCTCCTGCCTCAGCCTCCCGAGTAGCTGGGACTACGGGCGCCCGCCACCACGCCCGGCTAATTTTGTTTTTTGTATTTTTTAGTAGAGACGGGGTTTCACAGTGTTATCCAGGATGGCCTCGATCTCCTGACCTCGTGATCCGCCCGCCTCGGCCTCCCAAAGTGCTGGGATTACAGGCATGGGCCACCGCGCCCGGCCTTTTTTTTTTTTTAAGTGACAAATTCTTGGCTTGACCCAATGATTATGCAGGTGTTAGGGGCACAAACTTAAAGGTGAAAGACCCATAATTACACATCATTCTAAAATGCGTATCTCTTGGACTTTGAGGTATTTGCAACTTGTCATTCAAATATAAATGGAGTGTAGAGAAATAGCCAAAGGGTAAAACGTTAAATCTAGCAATGCCGCTAAAAATCACTGCTCAGTCCTGTGACTGAACTTGCAGGTGCTTCAGGAATATGGTAGAAGGGTCTTGAGATGGTCCCTGTCTCCAGCCCCTTGGGGTACACACACCTCCCAGTTATTCAAACACCATTCTAGGTGCTGCTGTGAAGGGATTTTGCAGGTATAATTAAGGTACCAGATTAGTTGACCATAAAATGGATTATCCAGAAGGGCTAATCATATGAGCCCAGTAAATCTCTGTCTGGAAGTCAGAAACAGAAGTCAGATTAGAAGCATGAAAAGGATTTAGTGCTCCAGAAGTTCCTTGCTGGCCTGTAGAGAAAAAGTTCACATCTGTGTTGTGAACTGCCTCTGGGGGCCATGTGGCAAAGAACTGCAGGCAGCCTGAAGTTGCTGAGAGTAGCCCCCAACTGACAGCCAGAAGGAAAATGAGGACCTCAATTTTACAACTGCAAGGAAATGGATTGCTGCCTGTGACCTATGAACTTGCAAGAGGACCCTGTGAGAACCAAGAACCACCGCACCGACCAGCGGCTTGGCTTCAGCCTGGTAAGATCCTAAGCAGAGTATCAGTCATGCGAACTGAGATAAATTTGTGTTAAGTTGCTGAGTTTGTGATATTTTGTTTCACAGCAATAGAAAACTAATACAAGGAATTAGAGGTGCTTTGTGGTGTAGTCATAGTAGGTGGCATGTCAGACTAAATACCATTCTTTGTATTCAGGAAGTAGCAAGAAAAAGCCATTCATTTGTATAGCGTTTGTCTTCCGAGTAACTAATTTCACTTGTTCTTTTACTGGTGGTTTTCTTGGATAGTTTTAATAATGTGTTTTTAGTTGTTTTCTGCTTTCTAGCATAGTTGTTCCACTAATAAGTAAATATTTTTAAAATTACAGCACCCTTTTTATATGCCAAATATGCTAAATGTTTTATCTGAATTGTTTTATTTCATCCTCAGGAACCCTGTTTTACAGATTAGATGACTGAGGCCTGAAGGAGTTAAGAATTTGCCCAAAGAAGGTCTCAAGCCAATGAACCAGTAGTGGCTCAGCTAAGAACACTAATTAGAAACGTATATTGCTAATGGATGTTAAGTTGTTTTCTTAGCATCCATTCTCAAAATATTGAAGTTTCAAAATTGGAAATTTTGCATTTTGATTTTCACTTTTTTCTGGTTATCCCTTAGTATCATTAATCTCTTGGTTTCCTCTTCTTTATAATTGAGGTTATATCACTTATCACTGTGACAGCAATGTAAATATTAATCCAGGACAAGATACTCATCTCATCTCCCTAAGCTTATTCCCTTCGAAGACATTACCCCAATCTCTATCCTGACATTGTACCATTCCCTTGAACCTCAAATGGTATTTTCCAGTCACAGCAGGACATCTCTTCTTGTCTGTCCTTAGACATCAGAGTCCCAACATGTCCCAAATGAACCTTTAGTATCTCCCTCAAGCCTATTTCTGCTTTATTTCTTATCTCTATTAATAGTCTTTCCACTTCATCAGCTGGCCAAACTAGAAACCATGGAATTATCTGTGACTCCCTCCTTACTCTCGTTCTTTACTTCTGACCTGTTAACAAGCCCTGGTTATATTAATGCTTACTTCTATCCATTCCCATTGCTATTGTTTTGGGCCAGTTATCATCATTTCTCATATAGATTGCTATAATAGATTCTTAATTCCTCCTTGCTTCCAGGAAACCCTCTCATCTACTCTCCACTGTAGCCCAGGCTACTTGAAAACATGTTCCTGCTTAAAACCCTTCAGTATCTTTGCTGCGTACAAGATGAATCCCAAACACTTTGGCAGATCATGAAATGGCTTTCATTTCTTCAGCTCCATAACTTTCTGTCTTAATCGTCTTCCACTCCTTGACATCTGTTCCATACAGCCTGTGTTTCTGCCACTTAAGCCAGTTCTCCCTAAAATGTCGTTCTTTATGTCTTTACATATGCTATTCCTTTAAGCTGGAATATCTTTTTGTCCCTGCATTATGTGGAGAAATCCCACTGTCCTTCAAGGCCCAGACAGACTGAGTGTTGCCTTTCCGGTGAAGCCTTCCATGAAATATTTCCACTTCAGTTACTTTGATTCTGGTGCAACCATTAACTTTGTGCTGACTTCTATCACTGCACTTAAATGTTTGCCCATTATGCATCTGTCCCTCCCCAGTGATTGTGAACTCCTCAAGAAGAGGATTGTGCTTTTGTCATCTTCATGTTTCCCATCCCCAGCACCAACATGTGACGCTTTCAGTTGATGATGTTCAATAAATATTTGATGAATGAGTAAACAACTGAACAAATGAATGAGAAGAGAAAGAAATGTTTGTTCCATTTGGTAACTTTAGGGTATCTCAGTGGTTATCAAGGTTTGGTGCCTGGACTAACAGCATCATCATTACCTGATAACTTATCAGACTTCCACATTCTCAGTCCATTGACATTTACTACTGAATCAGAAGCCCTGGGGGTAGAGCCAACCAATTTGTATTTTAACAAGCCCTCCAGGCTTAAGAAAGTTTGATGAACCTCAGGCATAGCTGAACCTGACTGACCTTTGTACAGTGGATCTTAATTATAAAGTAATGGAAAGAAGATCTGTTTGAAGCCATGAAACCCAGCTTCTAGTCCTAGTTCTGCCACCAGCTCCTAGTATGCTCTTGGGCAAGTCGCTTAGCATTTAACAACATAAATTTTACCCTCTATGAAGCCAGAAGATCAGACTAGATAATTTCTAAATCGTCTTTCAGCACTAAAGTCCTCTCTTCCCATAATCTCTGTTTAAAGAAGGAGATATACTTCTTAGATTCCAAAAGACAGAGATAGAAATGAGGAATTGATAGAAAATTGAAAGAGCACCCTGCAGTAATCCTGCAAAGCTGCAGCAGATTAGACTATTACCCAGCAAAGTCCACTCCCTAACATCTTGCAGCTGCAATGCCTGATGCTTCACAGGAATTTAGCAGTCTTCACCTCAATTAGTGCACCTGGCCAACCAAACAATCCTACTGGGTGGGAAGAGGTCTTTCCTGACCCCTTCCTGATTAGATCATGCCTGCAGCACGAAGTGTGATTACTCTCTTATAAGGAACATGGCTGTGCTTTGGTCAAGGATAGGCAGAGATGAACATCCAGACTCAGTGAGTTTAGAGTGTAGGTGTATAACTCCACTCATTATCATAGCCATGTAGACATAACATAGAGAAGCTTACCACCATAGCCATAACATAGGGAAGGCTCGTCACTTGGCTCTAAGCCACTATTGTCTGTAAAATTTCCTTGTCGACACTGTACAGGTGCACTCTCGCCCAGAGAAAGAGAGAGAGCACTGGAGCTGTCCATCTTTGCAGATGGACAGGACGGAGCCAGAACACAGCTCAGCTTGCTCGTGCCCAGAGAGAAAGAGTTAAGCTGCTGACCCTAAAGGGAGAGCCGGCCGTGCAGCTGCGTGTGGGAGCTGCGGGACTAAACGCTGAGAAAAGGTGGACAGTGTGAGAGAGCTAGTGTAAGGTACTGATGAGAGAAATGCTGAATAAACTACATTTCACCTGCTTATGGCCCCCTGAGTGTTTTTTCACGGTCAGGTTCCAGCCCGTGCTGAGTGTTCTCAGCTATCTGACCATCCACCCACTCCCCTCAAACATCAGCATGACCTGGAACCTGACCCCAAGCAGCACATTTGGCATAGTCATGACCCTGACAATTGGCAACGTTGGCAGGATGAAGTGAGTGTGTCTTCAGCCCTTGAGGGCTCCTGGGTTGGCTGCTGGGACCCGTTCTTACCTCATGGGGCGGTTACCTGTGGATTGGGCACCTTCCCCTTCTTTATGGCATAAGTTTCCCAGTCCCACCAATGGCCTTCTGCCTCCCAGAGGGCTGTCATAGCAGTAGTTGCTTCATGTATGTGGCACCCCACATTCGAGGTGAGAACAGCAGCTAGAGAGCCACTCCCTAACATCTTGCAGCATGGGCTATGGTACCCAGTGGCAGAAGTGCTGCTTGGATGTGCCCCATTGGAAATGTGGGAGGCAGTGGGCAGGTCTCCAATGAGTGTGGAGAAAGCACTGAAGCAGCTGGAAGCACACAGCACAGAGAAGGAACACACCTTCGCCAGCAGAGTTGGATGGGTGTTTCTGACTGCACTGAGGGAAGTACATGCTCAGTCCCACAGGTAAGTGACCTTCCAGTGCAAGCTGCCCGCCTAGGGGCCCAAGTGCATAGCGTGGAGCAGGACCTGAGGATGGAGGACCTCCAGGCACAAGCAGGGCACTTGGAGGCCCAGATAAACAGCCTGGAACAGGACTTAGCAACAGCTGTTGGCGTGACCTTAAGCCCGTCCTCCTGCCTGGACACTCTCGTTTGGTCTGATGCCAAAGAGAAGGAGGCTCCCTGACTGTGGGCTCACCCTGTGATCGATCAAAAGGCAGAACATAAGCAGCTGATAGGACCCCAGGGGAGGGCCCAGGGATCCCCCATAGTGGTAGAACACACCTCTTATAGTGCTTATACCTGCACTGAGTTGCAGCAGTTAAGTAAACAGTGCAGGCCGCACCCAGGGGAACCCCTCCCTGCCCGAATGCTCCATCTCCAGGACAAGGGAGCTGATAGCATTTCTTGCTCTGCCTCTGAGATGGAGAAGCTGGCTTCTATCACAACTCATCCCTCCTTTCATCAGCGACTGCAGCCATGCTGATGGCTGGCACGAGGACAAGGTGACCACACATTAATTGAGTGGCTAATGGCAGCCATACGGACTGTTTGGAATGATGCCAAAAAGATACCAGAAACAGCAAGTAAATGGCGATCATATACTGATTTGGTGCAGATACTCCAGGAGATGGGCATGTGGCAAGCTATGTTTGATCTGAATACCCGGAGGCCAGATGATGAAAGCTTTACCTCCCACATGAGGGATCTTGTGCTGGGCTCAGTGCCCCAGAGTGCTTTTGGCTCTCTAGCTGCTGTTCTCACCCCGTATGTGGGCCGCCGCATACATGAAGTGACTAATGCTATGGCAGCCCTCGGGGAGACAGAAAGCCATTGGCAGGACTTGGGAACCTGTGCCATAAAGAAGGGAATGGTGCCCCTCTGCGAGTAACCACCCCACGAGATGAGAAGGGACCCCAGCAGGTGAACTGCGTGCAGATGTGGATTGATTTAATTGCAGCTAGGGTTGCTCAGGAGAAAACTGACAGGCAACCCAATGGAATGCTGTTGGTTCTATGATGGCAATTGTCCCCAGAGCCAGCAATTCCAGAGAATGCCTAAAGGGGGACAGTGAAGCAATGTTGTTCAACCTACTCCCACCCGGATGCTGCAACTCAAGGACTATTTGCAGACAGGTTTGATTAGGGAACTGGCTGAGGTGCCTGGCTCAGCGGACGGTACCAGACAACTGCAGGCGCTATGTGGAGCTGGCAATCCAATGGTCCCCCACTAATGTACAGCGGGTCCTAGCACTGGTAGATACTGGTGCAGACTGCAGTATAGTTTATGGAAACCCAGATAAGTTTCTGGGCAAAGCTGCATTTATTGATGGTTATGGGGGCTAGTCAGTGAAGGTGAAACCTGTGTCTCTGCATCTTGGCATTGGCCGTTTGGCTCGCTGCCTATACACTGTGTATGTTTCTCCCACACCTGAATATATTCTGGGAGTGGACCTTTTTTATGGTCTGGATTTACACACTGCGGCTGGAGAATTCAGACTAAGAGTTCATGTAGTAAAGCTGGTACTGTGTGGACATACGCATCACCAAGCCCAAGTTCTGCCACAACCCTGATGGGTTACCTCCACTCGTCAATACCATTTGCCAGAGAAAACTGAGACTATTAAGAGGTTAGAGGAGGTGCAAATAGTGTGTGGCACCCATATCCCCTACAATTCCCTGGTATGGCCAGTCAGAAAGCCTGATGGGACTTGCAGATGGCAGTGGATTATTGGGAACTGAAAAAAGTAACACCCACTCTGCATGCAGCTGGACCTTCCATCAAGGACTTGATGGACTTGACAATGGAACTGGGACAGTAGCACTTTGTGATGGGACTTGGCTAATGCATTCTTCTCCATTGACATCGATCCAGAGAGCCAGGAAGAGTTTGCCTTCATGGGAGGGCAACAATGGACTTTTACAATGTTGCTGCAGGGCTATATGCATAGCCCCACCATGTGTCATGATCTTATTGATGATGTTATGCTAACCTCTGATTCTGTTGCAGGTTTAGAAGCGGCAATGACCCTCTTGCCTGGGATTGGGATGATGAAGCTGAGACAGCATGTCTGGTAGCCAAGCGGGCTATTTAGCAGGCACAAACCCTAAGGGTAGTTGACCAGGGGTGCACATTTAAGGTAAATGTGCACGTGACCATGGATAGTTTCAGTTAGGGCCCATAGCAGTGCACGGAGCACCTGAGTATGCCAATAGGCTTCTGGTCCCAACTATGGACAGGAGCTGAGCTCTGCTATTCCTTAATAGAGAAGCGATCAGTAATAGCGGGATGGGTGTGTTCATAGATAGCCACCCCCCGGAGTGGGAAAGCAGTTAGTAACTGCATATGCTGCCCTTCAGGCTCATAAGAGCACTGCAGGATGGGCTACAGTCATGCAGAGGACTTACCCAATAGCAAGGTGGATATGCTCATGGGTAACAACCCCTAAGACTGGGACAGCACAGACATCCACTTTAGCAAAATGGGGTGCCTACTTAGAACAGCAGAGTACTATAAGTACAAGTCCCTTAGCAGCAAAGTTACAAGAGTTTTTAGGGCCTGCAGTCCTAACGTAAGATAAGGCGATGGGGCATATGGCA
Organism: Papio anubis; assembly: GCF_008728515.1. Classification (NCBI taxonomy): domain Eukaryota; kingdom Metazoa; phylum Chordata; class Mammalia; order Primates; family Cercopithecidae; genus Papio; species Papio anubis. Next base: position 36,837,407 of record NC_044988.1, on the reverse strand, counting down.
CCCCTAGACCCTGAGCCATCACTGTTTAAGGAAGGGCACACTCCCATTCCTAATGACACATGTTATACAGATAGGTCTAGCCAGAGTACTGCTGCTCCCTAGATTGCTGCTGCAGTCCAGCCTAGTACTGTCACTATATGGTTTGATACCAAGTGTGGGCAAAGCAGCTAATAAGTTAAACTCAGGGTAGTGTAGATAATGATCACCAAGGAGGCAACACCTATGGTAATCTGCAGCAATAGCTGGACAGTTTATTGAGGCTTAACCTTGTGGTTAACTCCTGAAAGTTACAGAATTAGCTAGTTAGTCACTGACCCACGTAGGGCCAGGCCATGTGGCCAGATCTATGAGAGGAAAGATGACCTCTTCCAACCAGGTATGGGGACAAATCATAATGTTATTGCCTGCCCCAACCCCCCTAAAGGTAGGGAAACAGATAACCCTGGGGTTGGCCATGGACCCTCCAAGCCCCTCATTGCAGATGGTTGGCTATTGTAGCCCCCTGTGGGGAAGGTCTGCAGTGTAATTTATATGTTACTCCTTGGGTGTTTAATGTCTGGCCTCCATAAATAACCATTCATAGGGACACAGCCGGGGAAGGGATCCTTCTCCGGGGGACATAAGTACTATCTGTGTGGCCTATCATAAGTTCTGCTATGACTTTGGCATGGGTATAGGACCCAAAAGAACCATGGAGAACTGATAAGGTGTGGTACCATTGCCAAGGGCAGAAGCCCTTGGCAGCTGCATTGTTAGCTAGAGATAAAAGTTGGCTTGTATTTGGCCTAGGGAACATGATTTACCCTTGTTAGTACCTGTGTTTGCTTTGTCATTCTGGCTGTAGGTTGGCATGTCCAACAGCATTATGGACTGGGCCCAGACCTACACCGAGATGACCAATGTCTCCAACTGTTGGATCTGTACCACCCTTCCAGCAGCAGCTGCAGACAGCACATGCATCCAGTTTCCGTGAAGAACTGGACATGGCTAGAGACTTGGCGTCCCACGAACAATGGGTGGGAGGAATACGGCGAGTTTTGGACAGGGAGTGCCGCAAAACCCATGGCAAGCCTGCCCCTGGCTGACACGTAGTGTCCATGATGGATGGAGCTGGCTAATGGGAGAACATGTGGTTCCCCCATTACAGGTCTAAACCACGATGTTTAGACCAGCAATGGGGTAAAATCACTGTGGGATCGTTGCCTGCTAAGGTTTGTGCAAACATAACGTGTCGCTACACCAAAGGTGTGGTGGAACAAGTGGCCGTACCAAGGCCAGGCCCCCATGGACTTTATGACCCCTGGGAGCTTATGGTCTGTGGGGACACAGGATGACCATATCTGCCAGTCAAATGGACTGGACATTGTACCTGGGGGTGGCCCAATGTCCCTGTCACCATGCTTCCCACATTGCCTAGTCACCCACATAACTGGCAGGTGCTATGTTCCCACTTTTTGTGAGTGTGGTGGGCCCCCAGTGGTTCTATGCCTTAATAATAACTATCACTGAAGCAGGTATTATTACTGTAGAAATGCACGTTATAGTCCTTGCAGACCACACAGCTCAGGCCCTGAATTACACCAAGTTGCTCTCCTTTTGCTAACTAATAAGGTTAATCAGATCAGGAAGGTGGTGCAGCAAAACTGGATGGCTTTAGACATAGTCACAGCTGCCCAAGGTGGCACCTGTGCCCTTGTAGGGACACAGTGTTGTACATTTTTCCCTGACAACCACCATAACAGCAGCCTTACAAAGGGTGTCACAGGAGATTAAGGTGATTGAACATCTTACTGAGGACCCCCTGCAGAGATAGTGGGCACCTCTAGGGCTCTGGCCTACATTGGACTTTAATAATCATGGGTAGCACATCAGGAATATTAGTGGTAGGTTGTTGCTCTCTGTATTGTTGCTATGGCCTATGGGTCCAAGGTGCTGCCCTGTGTGCACAGATCTGCACTAGAAGAACTCCCTCAGCCTAGGGGGTGGACTGTATGGCCTATGTGCCAAGCCTGTTTATCAAACCTCTGTGCCCAAAACTTATATATAAAGCCTGTGTGTGCATATCAAGCCTCTGTACCCAAAGTTTATGTGTATAACCTGTGTATCCAAGGCCTATGTCTCCCTTGGCCTAGGGGGTGGAGTGTAAGGAACATGGCTATGCTTTGGTCAAGGACAGCCTGAAGTAAACATCCAGAATGACTCAGCGGGTTTAGAGTGCAGGTGTATAACTCCACTTGTTATCACAGCCATGTAGACATAACATAGAGAAGCTCACCACCATAGCCATAACGTAGGGAAGGCTCATCACTTGGCTTTAAGCCACTATTGCCTGTAAAAGGTATAATTTCCCTGTTGACATTGTAAAGGCATGCTTGCACCCAGAGAAAGAGCCAGAGCTGCCCATCTTTGCAGATGGACAGGAAAAAGCTAGGACACAGACCTCGCTCATGCCCAGTGAGAGAGAAAGAGTTAAACTGCTGACCCTGAATAGAGAGCTGGCCGCACAGCTGTGTGTGGGAGCCACTGGACTAAGCTGCTGAGACAAGGTGGACAGTGTGAGAGAGCTAGTGTGAGTAAACTGCTGCTGAGAGAAATGCTGAATAAAACTACATTTCACCTATTTACAGGCCCCCGAGTATTCTCTCAGCTATCTGCCCATTTGCCCACTCCCCTCGAACCTCAGCGTGGGCTGGAACCTGACCCCAAGTAGGATATTTGGCACAATCATGAACCCGGCACCTCTCCTAGCCTGCATAACTGCCCAGACATTCAAAAGAAATATGGGAAGTCAAAGAAAAGGTTGGGATTGGTGGTGGTGTGATGGTGTGCATGTGTGTGTGGTCCCTTTCTATTTCCAAACAGCCTAAATAGGAAAATACTTCCTTCAGTTTCACTCTTCATAATACCAGTTTAGTGATGTAAATTAAACACTATATATTGTGTAGGCTGTGTCTAAAATAACAACCCTTAGCAAAGGGAAAGATGCTATCAGTGAATAGGCAAAGCAAACCAGTAAACATACACATTATTTCTTGTGCCTGGAGGTATTAAATAATATATATTTTTCAAATGGTGTGCACTTATATGTGAAGCTGAGTGGGCACAATAAAGTCCACAGGTGGCTTCATCATTATAATGGTCAATGACAGAAATGGCCACTAAGCCAGACTTAGCGAAAGCCCTAGATTCTGATCCTGTTACCATCAAAAAAGTTTTCAATGACCAGAAGAAATCTGGTCTTATTTCCTTCAAGGAAACTGCCATTTTCAGGTACCTCACACGCATTGTATTGATTCAGTTCAACATGCACTTATTAGCCCTTGTTTTATGCCAGTGTTAAAATAAGTAATTGGGAGGCCATTAGGCTGAGACAGCTCCAGCAGTTTGGGTTCCTATGTAAGCAAACAGAAACTCAAATCAGTGTGACTGATCATATGCCAGCAAAATGAAACTGAAGCTTAACCAATCAGAAACTGCCAACTAACCTCTAACTAGGGACTTTCCACTTTAACCAATCAAGTGATTTCTTTGTCTTTCTTCCCTGAACACCTAGTAAACATTTGCCTCTTGTTCCCCCTAGGTAGAGCCTACACTAGTAATGGTTTGGCACTGCCTAATTCATCAATTGCTGTCTACTCAAATAAACTCTTTAAAATCTTAATGTGTCAAAGTTTACCATTTAACACCAGGCACTCTGTCAGGTATGTTAAGAATATTCTAGGGTCCCTGCTCCCAGAAGTTGATAGCCTAGTTTGGGAGACAGACACTCTAAAAGGTGGTGGTGATATAAATAAATATTCTACACAGGGTACATGGGAGCAAGGAAAAGGGATATTTTCATTCTTAAACAGGCACAAAACTCAAATCTGACATCTAACCCACAGCAAAGCCCAATCACCAGTGAGAACCTTTTGACCTATCCCTAGGTGGGTTGATAGCCCACCTATCAGGAGGATGAATGAAGCAGACCCACGTCAAGAGGATGGGCTACCAACACTCATACTTTCAGCATTCCATCAAACAGAAACTCGAGGAATTTTCAGAGTTCCATGGCTTGGGGTTGCTTTAAGCAGCATGCCGTGCAGCCATGCTTAGAACTGTGTGACAGAGAACTGCAAAATGCCTGTCAAAAGCCTTGACAAGTGAAAGACAGGCAAATTGGGGGGAAAGCTCACTCTTCATCCTCACCAGCCTGTGAACACCTGCTAGTGATGGAGCAAGCTGAGAGACACATTGGCACATGTTGGCAGCACCGGCAGATTTGCCCCACCTCACGATTTAGTGAAAACATGATCCTTTCTCGATGGGTTCCGCTCTACAGACCCATTTGTTTCTTTTTCTCTACTTATTAGATTGGTGCAAAAGTAATTGTGGTTTTGCCATTACTTTCGATGGCAACAACTGCAATTACTTTTGCACCAACCTAATAGAAGTAAGAGGGAGAAGCAAGTAAAGTCTTCAAGTAGGCTTTACTGGGGCTGAATAAGGAGATGCTAGAACTTCTGGTGGCATTCTCTTTCAGATGATGAAAATTATGCTAATCCCATTTGTAGAGAATGTTTTAATCAACAAGGCACTTTCACTCATTTGTATACTTGACTTTACAGCAACCCAGGAGAAAAGGTCAATCATCTTCCATAGTTCCCATTTTACAGATGAAGAGATGGAGGTAGTTTCATATGGTTCAGGGACTGTGCAGTCACCTAGGAAGCAACAGATTTAATCATATGAGCTCAGATATGCAACACCTTTGCAGGATACTCGTCATACCGGTTCTCAAAGAATTTAATGAGATGTGTCTATTGCAATCTTCTGGGTAGGAAGCAGAAGTTTGGACCTTTCCTAAAGCAACACAAATTCAGTTTGTCTCCCTCAGAAGGAAACACATTGACTGTTTTTGGAAGCCTAAGGTGCAGAGGGACTAGAGTGATTCAGGCAATAGTGATATTGTTTGAATCAGGAAGCTGTCCCTAAACAAGTTAACTTTTCTGAGCCTCAGCTTCCTAATTTATAAAATGTGCATTGCCCTACCCACCATATTTTGTGGGAACTGAATGGGTATTTAGTGACTGTGATGTACTAAGCAGTAAATAGATGCTCACCAGTATCTTTGTTTTAATAGTTTAATGTGTCATCAGTCCTCTTGCTAGCTGATTGAGAACTCAGGATCTGGATGTGTGGAGGGGCTGGTATACTAGTGTCTGCCATTGGGTGTTGTTGGTCACATCAAACATCACAGGCAGATGCCAGGAAGGCAGAATGTAAACAAATTAAAAACCTGCACATTGCTCAAGGCATGTTTTTGTTTGCAGTTTGGCTCAGTTCATCCCATTTTCTAACTTTAAAATGTTCCACTTAGAAATATAACTTTAAAATAAATAGCAAATGAATAATAAAAAAGAGAAAAAATCTGTCTAGAAAAAAAGTTTTCTTCTGAGGGGCTCCAGAGTTGGCACTATGCAAGTGCCAGCTGCCAGTTTGTTTTTTTATTGCTGAGTTTAAATATACCCATGGCTGAGGGGGAGGAGGGCAATTGACAGCAGCTCTAGCTTCCTGCTGGGCTTGACACTTATTTCACCAAGTTGATTGTGAGACTGACATACTTTCCTTTGGCACAAGTTCTGAATGAAGCCCCTGCGTTGGACACAATCACCACCATTTATGCGTGTCTGCTTCCTCAGCTGGAAAACAGGTGATCTTACTTGTCTTGCCCATCTCACAGCTTTTTAATGAAGATCAAATAGGATAACTGGATATGTAAGTCTTTTAAACAGTTCATGAAACCTTACCAGTTGGTGTTACCCACTTCTCTCATCCAGTTGAACCTTTCAAAAGTATGCAGTGCAACTCTTAGAAAATAGAGTTACAGGCTGGGCGTGGTGGCTCATGCCTGTAGTACCAGCACTTTGGGAGGCTGAGGTGGGTGGATCACCTGAGGTCAGGAGTTCAAGACCAGCCTGGCCAACATGGTGAAACCCCATCTCTACTAAAAATACAAAAATTAGCCAGGCATGGAGGTGGGTGCCTGTAATCCCAGCTACTCAGTAGGTTGAGGCAGGAGAATGGCTTGAGCAGGGAGACAGAGGTTGCAGTGAGCTGAGATTGTGCCACTGCACTCCAGCCCTCCAGCCTGGGCAACTGAGTGAGATTCCATCTCAAAAAAAAAAAAAAAAAAAAAAAAAAGAAAGGAAAAGAAAAAGAAAATGGAGTTGCACATCGCCTGGTGCTGTTAGACATTCCAAATCCAGGGTCTTCTGTGAAATATTAGAGACTGTTTCTTCTCTGCAACCAGTTTAGCTCTTTAGAAACACTACTGTGATACTGATCCTCAAATAAACATCATGCTGTCTTGGAACTTGTCAGAGACTTTCAGCTTTGAATCCTTTGAATCAGAAGATAAACCATCAAGTCTGCTCCTTCTTCCTCCAGACAGTTTGATTGTTCACACGACTGTTCTTTGACTCCTCTTCCCTTTCCTCTTACCCTTGAGTTGAAATATGATAGCTCTTTCCATTAGGATTCTATCCAGAGTCCCAGCTGTTCAGGGGCATAGCTGCTCCTTCTTTTAACACATGGAGTCAAATGGAATATCCCACCTGGGCTCAGCTGGTTACAAGATATTTCAGGTGCAGGTTGGTAACATTTTACTTATACTCTGTGAAGCCCTATGTGAACTTGACACCAGTTGACATTGATATCATTTCTCTAACTCAACTTTCTCCCAGGGTAAGGTCTGCTAAGACACTCTATCTGACATTCTCCTTCTCTATATTTGTACTTTAGTTGAAACATCATGCCAAGTTCAGGGCTTTTATTTTTATAGTTCGTAAAATTCTGCTGGTTTTCAAATTACTATTAGGTCTGTTTTCATATTCAGGGTTTTCTCCTACTGAATTTAGCTTCCACTTATTTCCTTGAATGTGTGTATATATATATGTATATATATGTATATATATATATGAATACATATGTATGAATATATATATTCATATATATATATAAATGAAAATAATACATGCCAATTTTTGGCAAGTCTATTTTGTTTTAATAAGTCATCTAAATACAGCCTACAGTCAGACAGGGAAAAAAGAAGGAGCAGAAGTTCAGGCTTCATGTCTCAGGTGTGTCAAGGGGGATCTTGGATCGCCTTTGACCAACAATAATGATAATTTTAATAAATCAATGACAATGATTCTCAAATTTACATTTCTAGACCCAATCTCTTGACATCACTGCTTAGATGCCTAATATGTATCTTGAATTTAACATATCTAAAACTGAACTCTTGCTTTCTTTTATTTCCACTTCAAGAATTTACTTTGTCTTCTTGCCTCGTCTTAAAGAGTGGCATCTCCATCCTCCCAGGTGCTCAATCTTTGATTCTTCTCTTTCTCTCACACTTCACAACTAACCCCTCAGCAAATCCTCTTAGCTCTAACTTCAGACTGTTGCTAACATCTGATCCCAGGTCACCACTTATCAGCCTCCTTCAAGCCATCGCCAGCCTTTGCCTGGATTATTATAATCCTTTCCTGACTGGTCTTTCTGCATTTTCTCTTGCATTCTCTACAGTTTCAGCCCACAAAGCAGCCAAAATGATCAGTTCAAATGTAAACTGGATCTCCTCACCCTCTTTCCTAAAAACTTCCAGTGGCCAGTCTTTTTCTATCACGTTCAGAATAGATTTCAAGTTTTTTATTCTGGCCTTGGAAGACTTACATAATTGAACCCTGGATACCTCTCTGATCTCATTTCACATGCTTTCGCTCTTGCTCACAGTGTTCCAACCACACTTCCTGCTGTCTCTCAAACAGGAATAGCCTCTTCTCACTCGGTCTCCACACTTACTGTTTCCTCTGCCTGGAACTTCTCCCTTGACTTAGTCATGGCTCTTGTCCCTCACATAAGTCATGCATCTGCTCAAACTCCCTTAGAGGGTTTGCCATTATATTCAGAAGAGCTCCTACTTCCAATCCTATTACTGTTTCTTTACTATACTGTTCTCCTAGCACCTATCACTACCTGACATTCCACTCAAATACATACACACCCGTCTTCACTCTTCAATTAAATGTAAATGTCACAAGGACAGAAACTGTGTATTTTGCTTACATCTTTATCCCCATTATCTACAACAATGTCATGTATTCATAGGAATTCAATTGAATAAGTATAAATGAATGAAAGCATGCAAGCTCTGGGCCTGTTTCTTTTCTGTAAAATAAAGGTTTCAACCAGATGATCTGTAAGATTACCACTAACTTTAAAAGCCCATAATTCCTTGTTTTATTTTTTGGTTTACGAGCCTACTTTACTGTCCATGGAAAAACAACCATGGCAGAAAAGTCGCATATGAGGCAATGAGGTGTGTCAAATACCAACACTATCATAACTGTTCAGGACATGATCTCAAATTTTATTCTGATTAAACTTCTCATTTCCTAAAATTTGTATTACTAAGAAAATAAATTAGTAGAGTTAATGCCATGGGCGCAAGGAACCTGGGTTTGCCAGGTTGAGCAAACCAAGACTCAGGTGCGATCTGGAGGTTCAGGGCTGCCCGTCCCATGTCCAGGGATCTTTATACTTGTAGCCATATAGGCAAGGACCTCTCAGATTTTTCTGAAGTCCTAATTTGTAGGTGCTACCCAAGCAGTGTATTGTAATCAAATTGAGAAATCTGATTCTGATTACCTGTCCCAGCACATTCCGTGGGTATAGACAAGTCATAAATTATCAGAACTTCATCTACTGAGAGGATCAATGGAGTTAATGAAATAGCTTCATGCAAAAATTGATCTGTGTGTTTCACGGGGAGAAAGAGTGAAAGAGAGAGAGAGAGGCCTCTTTCATGATGTTCATTTTTTTTCACAAGACATTTCTGGCCACCTGTCAGTATGAAGAAGCTTGGAGTCAATTTAGAATAAGCCCAGTGTTAGTCTTTACTAATAGACAAGAGGTGTTTCTAAACATCATTATTCTTAGTCGGGTATCACATAATACCAAGGATGAACAAATTGTTCTTTACTTTGAGGAAAAATTTTGATTCAGTAAATGTCCAGAGGTTAGAGTATTTGAGTAGCTTCTCATATCTCAGGGTTGCCCTCCATCTCCACCCTCTGAGTCACTAGGAATTCAAAACCCTCTTTGTATAGGCATTGTCTATTTGACCCTTCTGTATTTCTTTCCCTGGGGCCTTCATCTTCTCAAGTGTCTGGGACAAGCTAGTGGTTATTTTGGGGTGTGTAGGAGAGGGAAGTACTTAAGATCCTGTAAATGGAGGACTGGAAAGAAAATGGAACAGTTTTATGCTGTCAAATCCTTTCTGTGCATAGCTAGAGTGTCTGCTTCTTTCCTCATGTGATCTGAGCAAACAAATTCCTCTTTTTGCTCTCCTGGTTTTAGAGTGTCTCATTCCCAGGAAGGAGGAAAAATGGGAGAGAGAAATCAGTTTATCAAATTACAATTAACAAAATAAGATGGAGGAGCGTTCAGAGGGGACTTGCTCATAAAATGGGTTTTCGAGAAAACCAAGAGAAGGGTGGTAAGAAACAGTGACAAAAGACAGTTGCTGGGGATAAAATGTTAGAGCCTGGCATTCTCTTTCTCATACTATAACCTAGAATGCATCTATAAATCTCTGCTCACTGCAAGCTCCGCCTCCCGGGCTCACATCATTCTCCTGCCTCAGCCTCCCCAGTAGCTGGGACTACAAGCACCCGCCACCACGCCCGGCTAATTTTTTGTATTTTTAGGAGAGACAGGGTTTCACCGTGTTAGCCAGGATGGTCTCGGTCTCCTGACCTCATGATCCACCCGCCTCGGCCTCCCAAAGTGCTGGGATTACAGGCGTGAGCCACCACGCACGGCCTAAATTTAGATTTTATATATTAGCTCAGAGTTCTACCTGAGGATGGCTCAGGTATCTGGCTCTGTTTTGGGAAGTTGTAAGTGAGAGATACACAGCAAATGAAAGAGATCAGCCCTTGAATGCCAGCTCTGTTGCCAAAATTACAGCCAAGTTTAAACCACAGGTTCATGAGATGTATTGCTCTAAACTGAAAAGAAAAATCTACCAGTGCGTGTCTGAGCACCTGAGATTAGAAAGCAAGCACGACCCATTGTGCTCAGCATCCCAACTATGGTCCTAAAATATAATGTCAGGCAGAGTGGGGAGCCATAAAATGTGAAGTCAAAAGGCTGACTAAGTTGTCAATAGAAGGTTCATTACTAGCTCTGATGTGCTCCTTGGCATTTATCCCGACAATCTGAGGCTATGACATTAACATGTGGTTCTTTATGTGAATCTGAGCCTTGCTGCTTCCCCAGAAAGAAGTGGGAGTGAGGGAAAAAAACCTAACATATTTTAATTTCTTCTTCAGTTTTATTAAAAGCCCAGCAATAGTTTTAGATGTATATGAAGGACAGTTTCAAATACAAAAGCATAGGATTTTTGTTGTATCATTCATGTATTTGTAATAAATTTTTGTCATCGTTTTCAGATACTTTTAAAATAAATCTGCATGTGCATCTTCAAAAAGATTTAAATGGCTGTTTAAATGACTGGGAAAAGGTGAATCATTCCCTAATACCACTGAGGGTTATTGAGTTTAAAGAAAAAGAAAGATAAAATGATTTCTGATTTCTATAACAGTGCAATCCAGTGGTCTTTTCCAATTGAGAAGAGCAACTTCTAAACATATATCTGTATCTAAGGTTTGGACTGCCTTTTGACAACACACAACATAAATCCTGCCTAGGAAATAATTGCCTGGGGTGGTGCCAAGTTACCAGGTCATTCAAATCAATACGGTGTGCTACTGCACACTTAAAATTATTTACACTGCTCTTATCCTGGCTACAATCTATTCTCTCTCACTAATGCAGTGGAGAGCAATTTACTCCAGAATACCATAGTCCTTCTGATTTCATTTTTGCTCCCACATCTGCTGCTGTGAGCCCAAGTCCTAGAAATAAAACCAAATAAAAAAGCACATGGAAATTGGGAAAAGTGGATTTTAAAGTAAACATCAAGGAAATTCTTCAAATTTCTGTCTCTGACACTTTGTTCTAATTAACTTTAATGGTTGGTTGCAATTGTTCCTTTTTCCTCCCTCTCTCCCTCCCTCTCTTCCTTCTTTTCTTTATTTTAATTCTATGGCACTTTTAGTTTGAAATGTAACTGTGGTCTGTGGCTCATGTTACTCATACCATTGAACTCTTGGGTCCTTACGGAAAGGTAAGAGAGTTTTGATGAGCTAGAACTGAAAAGATTCACAAACTCTAGAAGACTGCAAACATCAATGTTTTGTTTAAATCTCAATTGTTTTATTATCAACCGTTTATGTTACATATACACTTCTGAAAAGCTATTGAAAGTTCTTAGTTGTATTTTTTATATTTTTATCAATAAAGCATGGGTTAGTTAAAAATTAACAAAACAGACACTATAGATTGTGGGTAACTAGTAAAAATCTTAATACTTCCCCATTATTGTAAGCCAACAAGCTGTAGGTGGCAGAGCAGGAAGACAGGAAGCCCCTATGTCCCTACACTTTTAACCTAATGAAAGCATTCCTTTAAAACCTCCTATGGAAAAAAAAAAAGTACCCTTAGTGTATCAGCGAGTATGTGGAAGTCAACAAGCTTCACAGGAGGTTGAAGGACCTTTGTAAGAAAAATGATCAACTGCAGTGTCATCAGCCTCCTGCTCAACGTCCTCAACTCTACCCTGAATGACTCGTAACCAGTTTCTTTGGACAGGAAGATACGACCAAATGAGAACCACATTTCAATCTCTCACAAGATATGGAGGGTAAAAGGTGGACCTGTTGAAAGCCTCAGATGCAGAGGACAACACAAGGCCAGTGAGAGAAAGTATTCCTCACTGGCAGGGTGGACTGTTGGGACCTGAAGCATGAAAGTGGAACCAAATTGAGCTCTGGGTTTGGGAAGTTGAAAGCAGCAAACTACAGCATCCTGGAGAGCTGCTTCTATCTGTAGTAGAAGGGTAGAATTCCCCGAATGCACCAGGGACAGCGTCAGAGCAATAGTACTACGAATCTGAGGGAGAAGAGGCCACATAGGAACCACACGAGGACGCATGTGAGGTACCCCTCAAAGACTTCCTGGATGCTTCAGGAGGAATTCGAGGGTGGGGTTGCTGGGTGTCCAGACACAGCTGCTGTTTTGTTAACTTTATTGAATGCCTGGATTGTTTTAACAAGGGGAAACAAGGATGTTTGTTATCAAGCAGTCACTTTGATTTTGGTTAGAGTACTGGTATGTGGAGATGTAGAGAGAAACTCCTTAGTAGGTAGCAGGTCAAAATGACTTGGTTAACAGTATATTGATGAAGTTTTCTTTTTTTCTTTTTTTTTAGGTGGAGTCCATTAATATTGCCTACTCATAACACAATGAATGAATATATACATTACAAAGTTAGATTGGTTACCTATTAAAATATTTCTGAAATGTTGTTTCTGAAACATTAGCGTGCCTGAGACTCACCTAGGATCCTTATTATAGTTTCTGAATTCTAGAGTCTGGAAGTTCTCATTATGAAGGTCTGGGATAAAACTCAGGAATCTGCATTTTTAACAAGCTCCCCAAGTGGCTCTAATATAGGTGACCTATGAACCACATTGTAAGAAACTCTGCTCTAAGAATTCTGCATTAAAGTACAGATGTTGTAAATAAAAACTTGTAGCTTCTCCCGCAAGAAGGTTTTGCATTGGAAATCTTGCTCCACTATTAGGAATGATGTTGACACTGAATAGTCCTCTTGGGTCTACAAATAGTCCATGAGTTGTGATTCAGCCACCCAAGAGCAATTATATTACTGTTATTTTTCTTCATGGTTTTTCCTTAAACTGTAGAGAAGGAATTTGTTGTTGCTGTTGGGAAAGGGGGGTAATAAGAAATATGGAAGATGAGTCCCACTTGATATTTCCTCCCTCACTGTAAGTGGAAGCATAAGAGGAGGTCAAAAGTCCACCATCCTTGAGACCAAGAAGCAAAGTATTGATTTGTGATTTTCTGAAAGCAGAGTTGCTATTCACCATTGCATTTCCAGCACTTACCTGTGATGTTGCTTTGTCTATTACCTTACGCATAACAGGATCTTGCTAAATATCTGTCAAATATTAGTTGACTTTGGGCAGTTTCCAGTCTGAACTTAAAAAATGCTAAGACAGTGACAGATACATCTTAAATTCTTAGCTCCTAACTTCTTATGGCAGATTAATTAATTGATTGGTTGATTTTGCTCACTATTGTGTATAGTAGACACTAAAAAATGTTTGTTGAATGATTGAATGTATGAATATATACAGACCCTAAATTTTATAATACTTTTTTACTTGATATTGGGTTCTCAAAATAGTTTTTTTAGCAACAGAACTTTCTATTCACAGGAAAACTCAGGCAGGACCCTTCTAGATAAGAGAGATAAAAGCAAAGTTGAGACACTGGGGATTGAAGACTGTTCTTTGCTTCTCCACCATCCTTCAGCAACAAATAGTTCCTGAACCTACTTTAAAGAATTTCTCTCTATAGGACAAAATATTTAGTTGTGCTGAAAACCTAATTAAAGCAACATGTACATGAGTAGTTGATACTTTTTAGTCCATTTTCATTTTCTGCTTGATCCACACCCCTTAATATCCTAGCCTTACTGGAATGTGTGCCATAGTAAAGAAAAATGATCTTCCCATTTTCTAATGGTTATATTTCTAAGTAGCATTATTCCTTTCTATATATCATATCCTATCTGTGAGAGTTTGCCTAATGACAAAGAGGAACAGAGAAGGGCAGGAGAGTGTAGGGGAATAGAACTCATGACAACTGAGCTTTTCTTATGTGCGGGCCATCCTGGAGGCCCTTCGTAAACTATTTTATTAAACTAATTTCATCCTCATTTCTGATATAGATGTATTATCCCCATTTTTAAAAGGAGACTTAAGAAAATTAACTCACTGGGCCAAGACCACATAAATGGTAAGTGGTAGAGCAAGGTACATTTATAATTACATTGGAGTTTCCCAAGGTGTGCTCAGGTGTACCAATTCAGAGTGTCCCAAAGAAACTAAAAGTTGCTTGATCCCATAGGCTTGGCAAACACTGTACTAAACAACATAAAGGGGATATACTCTGTATAGTACTTCTCTGTGTCATAGATATAATGTTGCTGATTTTTCATTTTCCAAGACAGTAACAGGTAAGGAGAGCAAAAACTTCTATTAATTTTTTAAAAGAGTACCTCCTGGAATTAGTATTTAGTAGATTCACTCTGGGAAAGAAACACTACATCAAACCATGTCACTCCCAAAAAAGAAAGGATTTGATCAATCTAGAGCCACTGGAATGACATGATCACAATCTGCCAGAATATGATTCGGGCCAGGTGGCCGGGAACACATCAAACATGCTCGGCTATTCTGAGTGTAAGTAAAGTGTCTTTATTGATTTTCTCTGGTTGCTCGACAGCCTGAGCCCATGGGTGATGTAGGGCTGCAAATCCCATCAAATCCACAGGAACTTTTAGACAGACTGTGTCTGTCTCCTATGCTACAGTGATATGGTTGAACCCTTCTTGGGTTTATACGTTGATTGTAACCTTGGATAACATGCCACTGCAATTTCTAACTTTCTGTCTGATGAAAGGGCCCTACTGAGAAAAAAAAAAAAAAGTGAAACACCAATGGAATTTTCCTTCTCTCTGATGCATGTTTATATTTTTTGATAGTTATTTTTGCTAAATACGTTTTGTTATAATTATTATATTGAAAAATTAACTTTTTTATAACTCTTTTCTGTTGAAAATTCTAGTAAAAATTTCAAACAGCATAAAAGCACATTTAATTAAAAAGAAAACTCTCTATTCCAATTCTTTAGACCTGTCTTCTTTTCCAAAGTCAGTCACTGAGACCAGTTTCTTGGAAATTCTTTCAGATGTATATACAGCTACATATAAATATGAGTATGTCTATGGATCTTTTTTGCAGGGCAATACCTATGCTGAGAGTTATTATACACAGTGCTGTGTTCCTAATGTTTTAAATATTTTCTAAATGAAGATGTTTTTCATGTAATGCATTCTACCTCAATTAAAACCATTAAATGATGCATCTTACAACCCAACCATTCTGTAACACTATGATACCATTGTCTTATCTGAGCATTAATCTTCAGGGAAATAAAACATTGTGTGATTGTACTACTTGTATATTCTGTGCTGTTCAACATAGTAGCCAATAGACACATGTAGCCAGGCTGAATTGTAATGTGTTATAAATGCAAAATACACTGTGGATTTTGAAGACTTAGAATGAGAAAGACTGTAAAATATCTAAATAATGTTTACATTGGTTACATATTAAAATTATTTTTGGATATATGGAGTTAAATATAATGTAGTATTAAAAATTAATTTCATCTGTTTCTTTTTAATTATTTAATGTGACTATTAAAAATTTAAAATAACATGTGGGCTTACATTATGTTTCCATTAAACAGCATAGTAGAAATATGAAGAACTAAGTAAGTGCACACTGGAAGCATTGCTTGTCTATTGGAGTTCTTACAGCTCTGAAACTCCATTTGTATTCTTTTCTAGAATAGATATTAAGCTGAGGATTACTCAACATTTATAAGTGGTAAGTTTCAATATGGCTGTTAGAAATAAATTCTTCTTGTTTGCATCTGAAGATTACCACCTAGTCCAAGAAGCCATGGAGAGTGGTGGAAAAAGGATCATAATTTGTGTATAAGGCTTGAATTCAAATACTGACCATGGACATGCCATTTAACCTCAATTTTCTCACCTATAAACTAAGAATTGTGTTAATAAGGCACCAGTCCAGTGTGATAAGCGTCAAATGAAAAGCAAATAATTTAATGAATTATTAATTACGCTTTAATAGTTTATTGAATAAGGATATTTTTAAAAAAAACCCTATGACTATTAAAAGTTTACATTTAGAAGCTTCTTAAGAAACCACTAGGTCTAACACACTTCTACCCTTCCCTCACACACCTCTGCCTTATTTTACAGATGAGGGAACCTAGCTTATGCTTAATCTGGGGAGGTTAAAACCAACAGTAATTAGTTTGTTAATAGTTAGTTGGCTTAAGATTAGAATCTGGGATTGATTTACTCATTTGTTCAGTGAGCACCTAAGTGAGTTTCAATTCATTCATTCATGTATTCTACACATTCTTACCCTGTGTCTATCATGGACAAGGACTATAGAAGATTCTACTGACAAAAACAGCTAACATTCATTGGTCACATACTAGCACTGGACATGTCCTGTAACATTTTGTTTAATTCAGTGACCCCTAAGATAGGTGTTCTCAGAATCTATTTACAAAATGAGAAATCTAGGCTCTATAAGGTTATGTAAACTGTGCAAGGCCACACAGTTAGTAAGTGACAGAGTACAGATTTCAGCTGTTCTCTTTGACTTAAAAGCCCCTGCTCTCAACCCCTGTGCTTCCTTCCCAAAGGGGCTCAAGAGCTGGCAAGGAAGGCAGTCAGGTAGACAATAAAGCAAAGTGTAGTATGTTTCATTCTATAAAGATAAGTAAAGTTTCTCAAGGAGCTCAGAGAAAGTTTGAATTGTCCTCTTCTTCTGCCCCAGTATTTCCCATCCCAGTAAGTGGCATCACCACACATCCAGTCCATTTAAACTCTCTTAGTCACCCTCACATCCCCCAAGTCAATTCCAGCTCCACTGGGTATCTCTCACTGTTCTTTTCACCAGTAATGTCACTGCTGGCATCATGTTCCTACCTCCCTCCAACTCTTGCCCACCCCCACCATCATTCTACGCCTGGAATATTAAAATGTCTACTAATTAGCTGCGGATCTTCTTTTGCCCTCCCTACACAGGTCTTTCGCCACCAAACAACTAGAGTGATCGTTCTAAGTTGTAAATCTGATTATGCTTTTCCCCTGAGTCAAACCTCTAGGTGATTTCATGTGGACTTTAGAATAAAAGCTATGTTCTGTGCATCCCTACCTACCCCCAGATTTTCTCCCCCAACTTCCCTTTTATGCAACTTTCCCTTGTTTGTTTTGCTTTAGCCTCATTGGCTTCCTTTTAGTTTCCAGAGCAAGCCAAGCTTTTTCCCTTCCAGAGACTGTACACATGCTTTTGACGGTGTGTCCTTGTCTTAGCTTTTTTATAAAGCTGACTCCTTATCTTGTAGGCTCAGCTCAAATGTGAACTCTACAGGCAGAACTTTGCTTGTACCTCTAAGCACATTCACACTGTTTTCTATCCTCACAGCTTTTTTGTTAAATTGAAAATACATATTCATTTATTTAGTGATGTGTTTATTAGATTCGTGAGGCTGCAAGCTCCGTGAGAGTAGGGATCTTGGGACTCTAGCTGCCCTCTGAATACCCAGTACTTAGCCTTGTGCCTGACACATAGATGTTCAGCCAATGTTTGCAGACTAAATGAATAGCTAATTCTTATTGGAAGGATGGTGAAGATGTCCCCAAAATGCCCATAAGTCATCCCCACTTTTCCATGTTTGTTTGAATAGCTACATTTATCTTGCTTTTATGTGCCTGCTAGAAAAATTACAGGTAGCTCCTCATGCAGTTTCCCAGAATTGGAAAAGGAAATGTGCAATGCTTGTAATGCTCACTGTTTGGGTGATTTGCCTTCTATATAGTCTTGCAGCCATGCATTATGGATGGTTCTCTTAAGTAAAAACTGCCGGAGAAATGAATCAGCAAGAGCTGGAAGCATGCTGCCACCAACCAGACACAGCTGTTTTCCTGGATCTATTCAATTCTTACTCCCTGGCCACCTAATTCAACCAATCATTTTCTGGAGAGAATAACACAGTAGTTGGTATATAATAAGACACAATTCTCTCCTAGAAAAAAACAGGATCTGAGTGTCTGAGTTGGATTTTTACTTCACTATATTTGTTTATTCCAAATCTAGGGGTTACATGCTAACTCTTTTGCCAAATCTCTAGCACAGTAAAGATCTAGAGCTGTTGGTTGTGATTGGTTAACAACATGTAATTTTTATAGTCCGTTATCTACTTCCTAGATTCTCTACCAGGATAAGTGAGCTGACATTGGAGAAAATACAATGAAAGCCAACATTTGAGTACCTGTTGGTGATAAGAAATTTGCTAAAAATAGTTACACGTTGCTTATTTTACCTTCAGAAGAATATACTGTCATGCAAATATGATCATGACCATTTTATCCCCATCTTGCTTTGACAAAGCAGAGAATTTACTTGCCCAAAGTCACAAAACTAGTCAAAAGCAGACCTGGAATTTGAAATCATATTTCTCTTTCTCTGAAACCCAGTTTCTCTGAGAGAGAAAAAAAAAAAAGTGAACCACAGATTTATTTTGGATTTTTGATCAACCAACTTCTTCAAATTTTAATCAGGGAGATGCTGGAATTCTGGCCCTAAGTGGTATTTCTGGAACATTTGGATAGCAGCTGTGAAACATCCATGCCTCTCTTCATCCAGGAATGAAAATAAATCAGGTAAATTTTAATATGGAAGCTAGTTTGAAAAAATCTGACATATTTTACCCTTATTTATTCAAGACTTTCTTTTGTTCTGGATTTTGGAAAAGTGCTGATTTCTTAGGGAGCAGTATTAAACAAATGATTGGCCTAGGAAGAAGAGATTCACAGATGGGCATCCAGCACAGAGCCATAATGGCAGTGGATCAGTGCACACTGTCCAGACTTAGAAAAAGCTCCACAAACTATTTAAAAAGCTTTCCCATGGATTCACTGTCTGCTACAAATACTTCTTAGCTCCAGTGATCCCCAAACAGCTGCCCAGCAGGCCAAACTTTCAATAAATTTCATGGTTCTTATGTCTGATCAGACACCGTGTGTCTGATAACATGAAGGAGAGGTGGAAGTAACTTTTCCCCAAGAGAAGATGATGCCAGGCATTAACTCCTATAGACAATGGGTATCCAAAACAGAGGCCAGATGCTGAATTCAGACATTAGGTTCCAGTACCCAGCCAGGTGCTGTGTGTGGGATCCTACCGTGGTTACTTAGTTTCTCGGGACCCAGATCTCCCCATCTATGAAATGGGAGAGATGTTCACTTCCTATCATTGTGGTGAAGAACAGATGGGATAGTGAAGGGAAAGTACCTGGTACAAAGGATACAACACATCTATGTCCATTCCCTTCCTCCTTCCTACATGGGCAAAACTCAGCGCCTTGCACCTTTCATACTTTCTGCTTCCTGCTCAAGCTCCTTGTTGAGCTTCATGTCCAGTCCTCTGATTATCCCATCCCTTTTCATTACCTATTTGAAGACCCTGGCATTGTGAGGGATTCCAAAGGTATTTTTAAAAATCAAATACCACACCCAGACTCCAATTAATATTAGAAGCAGAGAGTAGAGAGTACAGTCTGTGAATTTTGGCAGTTCATCACCTGCCTGCATTCTTTGTGCCTCTTCTAAAAAAAAAAAAAACAAAAAACAAAAAAACAAACAAACAAAAAAAACAAGAGAGAGACTTTCAAGGCTGAGGATTTGAGCTCCCTCCAGCCCCTAGTTCTCAGAGTTCTCAGATCACTGTGGGTCTCATCTCCCTCCTTTCTAATTCTCCTCCTCCAGTCCTAGAGTTCTGAGCTCTCTACCACCCTCCCAGGAATACACCACCAGGCTGAAGCTATGTCTGTGTGATATGGGAGGCCTTTCCAGTTAAGAACAGCAAGGAGCTTCCCCAGACAGAAGGAGGGATGATTGGCTCAGTCCAGTGTCCTCTCCTGGGCTCTCTGGGCCCAGAGATGGGATGCAACTTGCCTCAGTCATCCATTGCTGGATCATCCATTCTGTGCCTGGTACACTGTAGGCCCTGGGGATATGACAGTGAACCAGGCAGGGACCTTATGGAGGGAAACCCTCCAGCACAAGCCACCCACGCTACTTCCCTGCTCTGTCCCGCCATGTACCAGATCTTCACTGCAGCATTGATTTGAGGCCTATCAGCTTAGTTCTTCCCATCTAATCACGGTAAACTATCTTTTGACCCATCCTATTGGCTCCTAACTCATAGAGTAATTCTTGTTCTCTTAATGTTGGTTAGCAATAGCTTCTTGAAGTGTTTTCCAAGCTGGTTTCCTGAGAGATACACTAGCCTGTTCATCTAAATAAAACTTAAAACAGTAGTTTGAAAACAGCTAAACATACTTCTATAGAAATGTTTAGGACCTCTGAGAGTAACATATACTTTAATGTTTACTATTTTACTTGTAGTGTTTCTCAAACTTACTTGATTTGGCCACTTTTTCGGTTTGTTATACAGGCATACCTTGGAGGTAGTGCAAGTTCAGTTCCAGGCCACTGCCATAAAGCAAATAGCCCAATAAAGTGAGACGTATGATTTTTTTTGGTCTTCTCATGTGTACTAAAGTTATATTTACATAATACTGTAGTCTATTAAGTGTGCATTGTCCAAAAATGTGTATATATTAATTTAAAAAAACTCTTATTGCTAGAAAATGTTAATGATCATCTGAACCTTCAGCGAGCGTTAATCTCTTTGTTGGTGAAGGATCTTGCTTCCATGTTGACAGCTGCTGGCTGATCAGGTTGGTAATTGCCAAAGGCTGAGATGGCTGTGGCAATTTCTTAATATAAGATAGTAACGAAGTTTGCAGCATTGATTGACTCCTCCTTTCGTGAAAGATTTTTCTGTAGCACGTGATACTGTTTAATAGCCTTTTACCCACGGTAGAACTTCTTTCAAAATTGGACTCAGTCCTTTCAAATCCTGTCACTGCTTTATCAACTAAGTTTATGGAATAATCTATATCCTTTGTGATAATTTCAACGATATTCACAGCATCAGGAATAAATTTCACCTTGAGAAACCACTTTCTTTCCTCATCCATTCCATCCACAATTCCTCTCTGTTCAAGTTTTTTGTTTGTTTGCTTGCTTTTTTTTGAGACAGTGTCTTGCTCTGTCACCCAGGCTGGAGTGCAGTGGCTTGATCTCAGCTCACTGCAACCTCCACCTCCTGGGTTCAAGCAATGCTCCTGCCTCAGCCTCCCCAGTAGCTAGGATTACAGGCACGTACCACCACTCCCGGCTAATTTTTGTATTTTTAGTAGAGATGGGGTTTCACTATAGTGGGCAGGCTGGCCTCAAACTCCTAACTTTGTGATCCACCCACCTCTGCTCCCAAAGTGCTGGGATTATAGGCATGAGTCACCACGCCTGGCCCTCTGTTCAAGTTTTATCCTGAGATTGCAGCAATTCGGTCATATTTTCAGGCCCCACTTCTAATTCTAGTTTTCTTGCTATTTCCACCACATCTGCAGTGTCTTCCTCCACTAAAGCCTTGTACCCCTCAAGTCATTCATGAGGGTCAGAATCAACTGCTTTCAAACTTCTGTTAATGTTGATATTTTGACCTAGCCTCCCATGAATCAAAAACATGCTCCCTGGCATCTAGAATGGTGAATCCTTTCCAGAAGGTTTTCAATTTACTTTGCCCAGGTCCACCAGAAGGTTCGCTATCTATGACAGCTAGAGCCTTATGCAATGCATTTTTATAATTATAAAACTTGAAATTTGAAATTACTCTTTTTGATCCATGGGCTACATAATGGATGTTGTGTTAGTAGACATTAAAAAATAAGCCACATAAATTTCCCTGTCCATCTTCATCAGAGTTCCTGGGTGACCAGGTGTACTGTTGATGAACAAGAATATTTTGAAAGAAATCCTTCTTCCTGAGCAGTAGGTCTTAACAGTAGGCTTAAAATATTTAGCAAAACATGCTGTAAACAGATGTGCTGTCATCCAGACATTGTTATTCCATTTAAAAAGCACAGGCAGTGACTGGAAGAGAGTTAGAAAAGAAGGAGATGAGACCCACAGTGATCTAAGAACTCTGAGAACTAGGGGCTGGTAGGAGCTCAGATCCTCAGCTTGGAAAAGTTTCTAACCTTGTAGAAGAGGCAAGAAAAATGCAGGAAGGTGGTGAGCTGCCAAAATTCAGACTGTACTGTAGCATAATTCTTAAGGGTCCTAGAATTTTCAGAATCATAAATGAACATTAGCTTCAACATGTCAACTGAAAAGTATCTGAGACAGGTGTCAATCAGTTTAGAAGTTTATTTTGCCATGGTTAAGGACATGCCCAGAAAAAAAGGAACACAGAACCACAGGAACTATCTATGGTGCATGACTTTTCCAAAGATGATTTTGAGGGCTTCAGTATTTAAAGAGGGAAAGCAGACTGGAAGGGAAAGAGAGACAGGATAGTTGTATTACTGAATCCATATCTTGTAAGGATTCAGGTAGGAGGCATAGTAAATTATGTAAGTGAACACAGAGTAGCTACCTATGGCAATATCTGGCCTTTTACCTGTAACTGTCTGCTTAGGAACAAAAGGAAAGGCAGTTACTTGCATGGCTTAGCTTTCAGCTTAATTTTTCCTTTTGGCATGGTGAATTGGGGTCTCAAGATTTTATTTTCCTTCCACAATTATAAAGTCACCAGCTACATTAGCCCTTAACAAGAGTCAGCCTGTCCTTTGACTTTTTGAAGCCAGGTATTAACTTATCTTTTCTGGCTATGAAAGTCCTAGATGGCATCTTCTTCCAGAAGGCTGTTTTGTTGGTAATGAAAATGTGTTGTTTAGTGTAGCCACCATCATTAATGGTCTTGGCTAGATCTTCTGGAAAACTTATAGCTTCTACATCAGTACTTGTTGCTTCACCTTGCACTTTACGTTATGGAGATGGTTTCATTCTTTAAATCTTAATGAACCCACCTTTGCTGGCTTCATACTTTATTCTGTAACTAACTTCTCTTAGCTTTCATAGAGTTGATGAGACTTAGGACCTTGCTCTGGATTAGGTTTTGTTGTGGCTGGTTTAATCATCTGTCTAGATCACTTAAATTTTCTCCACATCAGCAGTAAGGCTGTTTTGCTTTCTTACTGTACATGTGTTTACTGGAGTTGCACTTTTAATTTCCTTAAATAAGTTTTCCTTTTTATTCAAAATTTAGCTAACTCTGGCATAAAAGCCTATCTCAGCTTTTAACGTGCCTTCCTTATTAATCATTTCTAGTTCTTGATTTAAAGTGAGAGAATGTAAGACTCTTACTTTTTCACTTGAACACTTAGAGGCCATTGTAGCTTATTATTATTATTATTACTATTATTATTTTTGAGACGGTCTCACTCTGTCGCCCAGGCTGGAGTACAGTGGCGCAATCTCGGCTCACTGCAACCTCTGCTCCCGGGTTCAAGTGATTTTCATGCCTCAGCCTCCCGAATAGCTGGGATTATAGGGAAGCTCCACCATACCTGTCTAATTTTTGTATTTTTAGTAGAGACGGGGTTTCACCATGTTGGCCAGGCTGGTCTCAAACTCCTGACCTCGTGATCTGCCTGCCTCGGTCTCCCAAAGTGCTGGGATTACAGGTGTGAGTCACTGTGCCCGATGTTTGTAGGTTGTTAATTGGCCTAACTTCCATTGTTGTTGTGTTTCAGGGGATAGGAAGGTCTGAAGAAATGGAGAGACACAGGGTAATGGCAGGTCAGTGGAGCAGTCGAAATACACACAACCTTGATTGATTACATTCAGCGTCTTGTATGGACACAGTTCATGCTTCCTTGAAACAATTACAGTAGTAACTACAAAGATCACTGATCACAGATCAGCAGAACCATTACAATAATAATGAAAACGTTTGAAATATTGTACGAATGGCCAAAACGTGAGAAAGAGACATGAGGTTAGCAGATTCTGTTGGAAAAAAATGGCTCCTAGAGATTTGCTAGGCATAGAGTTGCCACAAACCTTCAATGTGTAAAAAATGCAACATCTTTGAAGCAAGTATAGTGGTGCATAATAAAAGGAAGTAAGCCCTTATCTTGCCTATCATCATCTCCAAATTTTTATTTTCTGAAAACCCAGTTTCAGAAAAGATAGTATATAACTAAAGAAAGAATGCCAGTCTTTGCACTACTGGGGGATTTGATCTTGAGACACAGAGACAGACTATTCTCTGGAGGTGCCTGCAGTGGTGGTCTCCATGACCCTTATTTTGCTCTCCTTCTTTCTCTCTCTCACTTTCCTTACTCCTGATTCCTGGAATCACCTTGCTAAATCCTTGCCTCAGGCTCTGATTTTGCATAAATCCTAGTTGAGACAACTTGAAACATAAAATATTCTGATACACAGTATAACCCAAATCTGCCATTATACTAACTATCCCCCTAGGATTTTATATATTTACTGTAAATGTGTTATAATATAGTAAAATGATTTTAAGACCAGTTTCCCTATCTACCAATTGGAGGTAATAATGATTTCTACCTCACAGGGGTTTCTGAGGATTTAGGAAGACATCGTATGTTCATGCACTTAGTATAACACCTGCCACATAAAAAGCAATTTAAAATGTTACCAATTACTGACTACTATCATCATTTTTATTAGGAGATTAAGAGTAATGTGATGCATGGGCCTCTATTAACCTTCCTCACTGACTGAAATACTCTTTGGCCTTTCAGGCTGTCCTCAGCATATCCTGCCCCTTCCCACACCCTCACTCCCAATCCCCATACCACATAGAGTCTGTTACAGACAAAATGTATTAAAAATGCCAGATGTGTGCTGTATCATGTTACTTGGTTTAAACTTTACTTCCCTTCATTCTTTTACCCAACTTTTTGTTTACATTTATTTTTGCAGAAAAAGAGAAAACAGAAGGGTGAACAATCTTTGTGAGCACTGAACATCAAACAGTTTTGCAGAAAAAAACATTAAATGTTGAGAAAAGATTAAAGAAGAATTAGGTACTGAGTGGGTAAAAGATGAAGAAGAGAGGGTTCATTTCAGCTTAATGGATAGCAGTGAAAGAACAATAGTAAGACCTAGACAAGAAGATTAAGGACCAGCCAAAATTGGATAAAGGGTAGGAAATTAAATCAGAAATACAGGAAATCAGAGACTATTTGTAGTTAACTCAGAATGTCAAAGAGGCCTGAAATTGAGCCCAAGAAGCTGTTTCTGGAAGAAAGTAAGAAGCAGTCATAATAGTGTAGGATACTACAGAGAAAAGGGTTTTCAAAGATTGTCTAGCTCAGTCATTCCATTTTACAAGCAAAGAAACTGAGGCCCCAGGTAGAATAGCACACTACTTTCCCAAGGCTACATCACTACTAAGTTGGCAACCTGAATTCTAATCCAGAATGTCTTACTTTTAGCTTAGCGATTGTTTCTACTCTATTATTTCTGATAAAAGACTTTAATGAAGGGGTGTGATTTGATCTAACTGACAAATAAGGCATATGATTAACAAATTAGATCATCTGAGCATTTAAAAGAATAATCATTAATAAGTCTGGTTGTAAGAAAGATTTACTTGAAATTGTTTGTAATCACAAAAAAAGGAAACAATATAATTATCCAATCATGGCAGTATGCTTAAATAATAATGTTGCAAGTGAATTTAATTTTAAAGAACTAAAAAATAGTCCTTTAAAAATGATAGTCCTAAAGGATTTTGATGACCTCAAAAACTTTATATGATTCTGAAGGGAAAAAAAACCTATAGAAACAGTATGATTCAATTATGTAGAAAATAGAAATGGAAAAATGTTGAGAATTAACATATCATAATATACTAACAGTGGTCATCATTCTCTGTGTTTTGGTAATGGATAAATTTTATCTTCTTATTTATAGTTTTTGTATTGCCACATTTTCCACAATAACACATTCATTACTTTACTAATTAGAATAAAACAATTAACTTTTTTCTTTGTAAAACTTACTTGGAAATTATAATGGATCTGATATTACAATTTCAGATCATATTCTATTTCTACTTTCAGAATGAGAATTAGATTCTAGTTTTCCTTTATTTCTTCCACATACTACACATGTAGCTACTTTGTAAAATGACCCCTTACTCTGTACAGTAAGCTTTGGACATCCTAATTTTGATGTCAAGTGATGTAGAGTTCATCTTAGAGATCTAATTCATGCATTCACCATTCATTTATTCAATCAGTACTTACCAAGTACACATTGCTTTCTGATAGGTAATGTCTTTGCCCTTAAGAGATAACTGTACTTCTTGAGTAGAGAAGGCAGGCAATGAACAAATGGATCAATTAATTTTAAAACATATGGTATGATAAAATAGAAATAAAACAAACAGAGGGATGTGATGGAATGCAGTGAACAAAGATGTCTATCCTGCTTGGCCTCTAGCAGATGCTGTGCTGAATCACCCTGATCCCCTTCAGGACTTGAGGTCCCAGCTGTTGGAATATTGGCTTCCATGGGCTCATAGCTGAATCACTCTGGGAATTGTCCTTGGCTGAAGGGAACTACCTCAATCCCATGACTCCCCATTCCCAGGGGCAGCTTACATCTGATACCTGATTGATAGGACATTGGATGCCAAATAGAGGACAATTCTAAAAGCCTATCCCACTCCTGAGCTCCCTGTGAGATTGACTGAGGCCCCTGTTGTGAGTGCATCAAAGCTCAGCTTCTCTCTCTGTCCAATCCTACTTCCCTTACCCTTCCACAAGTATAATTCCCAAGGGCATCTCCCAGTCAACTTTCTGCAAACACATCAGCATGTCAGAATCTGCTGCCCGAGGAACATGACTGAAAACAGCCTTTTCTCAGAGGAAAAAATATGATCTGAAATCTGGAGAATGAGAAAGAGCCAGCCAAAGGCAAAATCCTTGAAGCAGGAGGGACTTGTGAATTTCAAGGAAAAGAAAGGAAGCCAACAGGGTTGTCTTACCCAACTTTACACAGCTGGAGAGCAGTGAAATTAGGAAGCAAATCTGGGTTTGGATGACACTGAAGTCTATGTCCTTCTTGACAGATTATGAGCTTTCCCCAGATAATATATACCTTTGTTGTATTAAATACAAGTACAGTCGGCCCTCTCTATCTGTGGTCCTGCATTGTTTGGATTCAAACAAACTCACATCAAAAATATTTGGGAAAAAATAATAAATGATTGTGCCTGTACTGAATATGTACAGATTTTTATTACTACCTAAACAATATAGTATAACAACTATATATACAGCATTTACATTGTATTAGGTTAAATTACAGTATTCTAGAGATGATTTAAAGTATCCAGGAGGATGTGAGTCTGTTAAGTGCAAATACTACACCATTTAATATCAGGGACTTGAGCATCCATGGATTTTGGTATCCAAAGGGGTCCTAGAACCAATCCCCCATGGATATGAGGGATGACTGTATTCTGTTTTAATTATAAAACATCAGCTCTGCCATATAATCACCAAATTGTAAGTCCTTTGAATTGGCTCCTCAAATATCTCTGTGGCTTTCTTCTAAAAGTGTAATTATTTTAAGTGTCTTAGTAGTTTAAGTATATCCTATTAAATGTTCTTTCAGATTATCTGTATATGCCAGTAGGAAGCATTTGAAAATCATGAATATATCACTAATTCTACCTGCATACTACTTAAATACATGTATAAGTACACAGCAACTATATTAGGGTTTTGCCTTAGTCATGTTATTAATTTAAAAATTAACCTGAGTTTTATTTTCTCATCCTGGAAAACACATTTCATAGATGTTTTCATGGTAAACCTGAAATCATTAAGCAAATTTGCTATTGGCGCTCATCAAAAGGCCACTTATCTAAATTTAACAAAATGATACAATAAAAGCAGAGGTATTTTGAGCTCTAACAGTCTTCTCTCTACCTTCAATGGCCTGGCATAATTTATCTGAATTCATTACTTCATTCATTTACCCATGCAGCAAACATTTTATTTATTCCACAATATTAATTTGTCACGGTTCATATGTCAGGCACCATGCGGATCATTTGGAATATACTATGCAATTCCCTTTTCTTGGAGAATCAAAATTTAATAAGAGGTGTGGGCAGGAAGATCCATCACATAAGCACAGCCATGAGTGTAGTTACAAGGTGAGTGCTTGGAAGACACAGAACATGATTCTATGAGCTCTCATAACAAAGGAACCTAATCTGGACCTGGAATGGAAAGAGTGAGGTAGGAGGTGATGGGTGTTGCATGCATTAGAGTAAGGCAGAAGCAGAGAAGGCTTTCTTAAGAAAGTGAAATATGAGCTGAGAGCTTAGATTATGGGGGCCAAAGTAGGAAAACTTCCTTTAGCAGGAAGGAATGTAGCATATTTAAGGATCTGAAAGAAGTCAATGTATTTGAGCTTTGAGAAATCAGCAAACAGGAAGATAAAGCTGGAGAAGCAAACAGGGGTAAGAGGTGGGGGATGTATAATCCATGTTGAGAGCTTTAATTTTATTTACTTATGCTTTTGCATAGCAATAGAAAGCCATCCAACTCCTCAAGTTCCAGGACTCATATCAGCTTCTAGGTTTACAAAAGCAAATAAAATAGACCTTTTCATAGTCCAGTGGAGAATTATGGATGATTAAATAACAATCATAGCACAGAATGGAAAGTACTATGATGGAGACAAGTATTCAATGGGAATGCTGTGGAGTGCACCTAACTCATACTGGGAATCAGGGCAGGCTTCCTAGAAAAACCTATACCCAAAATGAGTCTCAAGAATATGTATCTTACATACACAATTGCCCACCCTATGGCCCTACCCAAACACAGATATCTTGGGCAAAGTGTGTGCTGTGGCCTCAGACTCATGGTTTTGCTGCTGTCTACATGACTGACCCCTGTGGAATCAAACTGGCAAAGATAATAGCATTCTTTTGCAAGGCCTGGTGCCACCAGGAGACCTCTCCTAAAACGTATGTCTTTACTGAGTCTCTATTATGCATAAGCCAGAGACTGGTCTCAGCATCAGGAACATGACAAATACTAACCCACTAATACACATGGTTATCATCGCACAGAAGTTTGCAAAATAATAAGGAAATCTGGCTGAGTTGAGTCCCAGTATGGGAATTGGGGATACCTCTTTACCCAAGTAAGTATTTATTTGGTAAAAGGAAAAAAGCTTTGTTGGTTTGTTTTTTTCAAAGAGCACTAGAGGAGAGATGATGCCAGTGGAGGAGAGGTGCAGTATCTGTTCTTCCTGGGGCACAGAAATTTATTTGATTAATTGCTTATTTGTTTCAGTTAAGATGAAGGGAGGAAGAACTGTGGCCAGAACCTGGAAGAGTTTTTGGAAGATGTGTAAGACCTTGGGCATAAGCAACACTGGTTCAGGCCCTAAGTAAGCAAGTGTGATATTGAGTTGAGGAAAAAAGGACTTTCTTACCACCACCCATACTTCGCATAGGTCTCAGTGCAGCCAAGACACCCTGAGGACTCAGGAAGTCTTCCAGAGGAGAAGGTCTGGGCCCAGTGAAACAGCAGGAGGAATTGCAGCACACAGCATGGGCAGACAGGCCACAATTCTCCCAGATGCCCAGCAAGTAGTTTGGTCAGGTCTAAAGCAAGCATGAGTGAACTTGTCCTTGCACATGTGTGAGCTGCTTCTTTCTCCTTAGTGCTCTCAGAAATAGCCAGTAGAGTATTCTGGGTGCTGTCAGCTAAGGCCCTGCAATGATCAGGTAGGAGCTACAATTAATCCAAATCTAGGCATTAATATTCATATGTCAGCATTTATATTCAGAAGATAACAGAGTCAAAGATGTTCCATTTATTTCAGATTGGCTTGCACAGAGTTAAGCTCTGAGAGGAGAAAAAAATAGACCAACTAACACATTCTTGGCTAACCTGCCGGAAAACTTTGGACAAGTCATTTTACCTTGTTGGGCTTCAGCATTCTCAAATATTAAATGGGATAAAAGGTGGAAATAAATTAATAATCCTTAATCCAGCAGGAAAAAGGCTCAAAGCAAAGTGTGGGCTCAACTTTGGTGAAGTATGTCTAAGAACCATTGTATTGATCAAAGTATGAAGCCCTCAGCTTTCAGTAAACAAGAAAATTTCCTTATGATGTACATTACATTTATCTGGCTTTGTTTCTGTGGGATTCCGTACACTCCACTGTCTTCCAATCTTGATCCTGATTTCTGTAGCAGCTCCAAGCCTCGCCTCTTGCAGCAGTGGGCTTAAAATAAATCTTTAAAGCCTGATTTCACCAGGTCAGACTTCTACTCTAAACTCCTCAATGGCTGCTTTGACATTTGTGATGTTTCCATAACTTTAAAAGTATGGGTTTGCAAGGTGTAATGAGACTATTGCAGACATCAGAGAAGGAAACCAATAAAACCTGGTGACTGATGAGGTCTGGTGACTAGGATAGGGGTGAGTCAAATAAGTGAGTCTATTAATTGATAAAACGGTGGTGCTGTTTAAAATGGAAGTTGAAACAGAGAGCAACAGAGAGCCGGTTTAGAGGTAAAGGAAATGACTCATCTTCAGACCTACTGAATCTGAGGTGCCAGCAAGACAAAGGCTTGGGGGTTTCCCACAATTGAAGCATAGAAGAAAGTCAAAGGTTTACAGGGAAAGCAAAAGAATAGAATAATATTCATTGAGCAGTTACTATATACCATTCCTGAACTAGACATGCTGCAGCAGTGTTCTAAGTTAATTCTCACAATGAAGTAAGAATCCACATTTCATTTTGTAGATGGGGAAATCAAAATTGGGAGAAATTGAGTCACTGGCCCAACGTCACGCATCTTAAAAGACCTAGACTTGAACATAGATCACTTTGACATCAAAACGTTTACCTTTCTCACTGCACTGTGCCTCCCTTGTTAGGGCAAAAGAACAAAGCTGGAACCTGAATCTTGATTTCTGCATGTGTTATGTTTGGTTTGTGCTTTAAGCATCTAGTTTTACAGTTCCTGCTATGTTAAAAAAAAATACTATTTTTTATTTTGGCAAGAAGCTGAGTATCATCATTCCAGTTTTTGAGACATGAAAGGTTTGAGCTCACTTTGGCAGCTAGGATCCCTATTTTCCATTTGGGAACCAGTGGGATGCTGAAATTAGGGCCTAAACATCCTCTTGAAGCTGGCTAGCTTCTGTGGGTTCTTTAAAGCATCTGTATATTTTGCAGCTAGCCTAATGACCAAGGACAGAAACCCAAGGAAGGACCCCAGAACCAAGGGCAGGGGAAACTTGTTCCTGTGGTGCTGGCTGCCAGGACGGCCACCCCCGCATGACAACAGCCCAAACCTGCTCATGTTGGTCTCTCCTTGTCTAAGAGTTTGAAGATAATGAAATTGCTTTGGGGTTTGTGCTTTCCACTGAGACCCCTATGCCTGGAACAGAGCTGCTTAGGCCACTGTAGCTAGCTGGGCAGAGCTCCTGCTGGCCGTTGCTTGCTCTCCCTGGCTTGCGGGCAGCCACATCTCCATTTCGGTCATTGGTTTGAAGTTTTCTGAAAATGGAAATCTTGGATCCAAGACAGTGTAGAATCTCCCTCTTTCAGATGCATTTTTCTCACAGATCAGATAGCTGTTTCAATTGAGATGTAAATCGTATCTCCATGGCTTGCTTCTTAGGGAAGGCAATGGAAACCCACTAATGTAAATAGAACGTAATGGCCAGTTTGTATCAAGTTGTCTTCACAGCTTTGGCTGGTGGAACAGTTCTACTGAGGCCCATGAAGATATGCTTTGGAAGAGGTTTTATGATGCTTTACAAGGTAAGGCACAGTACAAAAATGGGCCATTTTCTGACGGCTGCCGCTATAAAGGAGTTCTGCGAACTAGACGATGGAACAAAATAAGATACCTCTTCTTACTCAAGCCAAGTCATTTGTCTCAAATGCCAGAGATGAACATGAACACCAAGATAGCCATGCTCCATCCCCTGGCAGGCTTCAAGTCCTCTCCTTAAGCTCAGAGTCCCTCCAAGTTCTTTCATTTGCATTTTCTGGGTTTCTGTCTCTTTCAAAACCCTCTCCTGTTTGTCAGATTAACCCTTGTACAAAATCGTTCTTATAAACTTGGCTCAGGTATCACCTTCTTTGAAAATCTTTGACCTCTCCAATTCAGGCTCCTTCAATATAATCTTTTTTGGTGTTTTAGCACCTCCTTTATCTTTGTCATACTGATGGTATTATGTTGGTGCAAAAGTAATTGCAGTTTTGCCATTACTTTTAATGGCAAATTACTTTTAAATTAGTTTTAATGACAAAACCACAATTACTTTTGCACTGACCTAATATTAACTATGTCATTCTATAAGTGTCTTTTTATGTTTCTGTTCTTCCCCTTGGATTAGAAGTCAGCTAGTTGCTACCCAAACATATTTTCTCTCTTCCTCCTGGGCACAGTGGGGGACTATACCTCCCAGGCTTTTTCAGTTAGGTAAGACCATATGGTGATGAGATGGGACAAGCAGGAGATGGTGGCATCCTGCACATTCTCTCTCTTCCTTTGTCTGCTGACCAGATATGGAGAGAGTGAAGGGCTCCAAGGTTCTAAGGATGGTGAAGCCATAAAACAAGGAAAGTCTTGGTCCTTAAAAGCCTGATTGAGAGAGTGTCCCTTACTGCTGACCCATATTATACCGGGACTTGAGCAAGAAACTAACTGCTAAAATTTCTAGGATAGTTTTGCAATAGCTAGTCTACTCTGAGTTATACATTCTTACTTAACTATAGGCTCCTGGAGGGACCGTGTCTTATGTGTTCAGTAGCTAGCAGAGTGCCTAACAAATAGCAGATACTCAATATTGAGGAATAAAAGCATCTTGCATTTACTTTGTTGATCAAGTTTCTCACAAGAAAGGTTATCAAGTTAAATCCTTTTCATTTATAATTGCATTGACAGTTTTTTATAAACTAACCAAAAACTTTACTTTTATTCTTGCCACAAAATCTCTTACTATGATTCTGTACACTGTGAACCTAAGTTTAAGTAGTAAGTTGAGTTGGTATAAGCAATAGAACAAGGTCCTAGAGTGTAATTATCAAGGTCTCCTTCTAGATTGGTGTCCATCCATTAATCAATACTCCTTGGATATTCAACAAGCAATTAAACTAGCAATTATTTAGCCAGCAATTAAACTAGTTAACCCTACTATTATTAGAGTGCGCATTTTTCCATTTTGTTAGCAAGAAAATCTTTTATGACTTGATCAATTTAGTTTCCTCATTTCTATAGCATTCCCCTAATTCAGCAACTGTTTTCCCCTTTGTGAAAAACTTTTCTGTTGTCCATATCCACTACCCTACTACCTTTCTCATTGTCCATGATTTCTCAAAGATGACAGTGGTCCCACAAGCACATTAGACAATTCCTTTGCTCTCTACAGAGGTAATTCACCTGCATTTGACAACTTGAACTAAATTCAAGAAACTAGGCAATGTCTTATAATTGGTCTCCAATTCTCTAAAAAAAAAAAAAAAAAAAAAAAAGTCTGCTTTTTGCTTTACAATTGAAGAGGTCTGGCAGCTCTTCACTCCTTGTTAACTCAACATTATTTGCAGCCAGGCAGGGGTCCTGTCTCTCCCTCCCTCCCACAAATCTCTTCCTTTTTTGTTTTCTTCTTTCTTTTAAACTGAGGTGAATTCACATAACATACAATTAACCATTTAATATACTGAATTAAGCATATGATTCAGTGGCATTTAGTACATTCACAATGTTGTGCAGCACCACCACTCTCTAGTCTCAAAATGTTTTCATGGCCAGGCGTGGTGGCTCACGCCTGTAATCCCAATACTCTGGGAGACCAATGCAGGAGGATCTGCTTATGTCCAGGAGTTTTGAGACCACCGTGAGCAACATAGTGAGATTCTGGCTCTACAAAAGATAAAGAAATAGCCGGGCATGGTGGGGCATGCCTTTAGTCCCAGCTACTCTAGAGGCTGAGGTGGGAGGATCGCTTGAACCTGGGAGGTCAAGGCTGCAGTGAGCCATGCTCACATCACTGCATTCAGCCTAGGTGACAGAGCAAGATCCTGTCTCAAAAAAAGGAAAAAAGTTTTTGTTACCCCAGAAGAATCCCCCATACCCATGCAGTAATCCCTTCCTGCTCCCTCCTCCCCCTATCTCCTGGTAACCTCTAATCTGCTTTCTGTTTGCATGCATTTGACTATTCTGGATATTTCATATGAAAGGAAATATACAATACGCGATTATCTGTGTCTGGCCTTTTTCATTTAGCATAATGTCTGTAACCCTTTTTCCATTTAGAAAAAAAAAGTGCAGCTCGCTGTGAGTGCTCATTTAATTTTACATAAACATGCTCTTTGAGGCTGAAGCAAATCTGACTGATTTTCAACACGAAAATAAAATATAAAAACTGTTCTTGGAGTTATTTCTAAACAGAAATAACATCAGAATCGTCTGAATCATCAGAATCGCCTATTTCTGAAAAATTGGATTCATCAAATGAATCTTTGGCTAACTGTTGGAAAATGATGTTAACTTCATGCATAGGAATGCTACATTTTCTAGGATTTGACATTTTCAGCCATCAAGTACTATTATATTTTGTAAATGGAAATACCACTACTATAAACAGAATGCTACAAGTAGGACGATGTCTTTCGTTTCCAAAGTTGATATACTAGAGCAATGCAAAAATAATAATAAAAGCAGGATAGTTCATGGCAAAGTTATCTTGGGGTAAATGCTGTGGCTGCCAGTGCCTTCTGCAAGTATTCTCGGGGCAAACGGGAAGATTCATCCAAGTTGTGCCATATGTCAATATATCATTTTTAAAAGTTATTTTATTTTTAAATTGACAAATGACAAATTATATATATTTATGGTTTACAATGTAATGTTTTAATATTTCATTATTTGTATGCCTGAATCATATTCCATTTTATGTATATAACACAAATTATTTATCCAGTCATTCTTTTGTGAACACCTGAGTTGTTTTCATCTCTGTCCTATTAATGAATAACCCTAATATAGACATTTATATACAAGTTGGTGTGTGGGCATATGTTTTCATGTCTCTTACATATATATGTAGGAGTGGAGTTGCTGGGTCATATGGTAATTGTATGTTTAACTTTTTGAGGAATTTTCAAACTTTTTCTCAAAGTGGCTGCATGATTTTACATCCTTGCTAGCAATGTAAAACATTTCTGTTTCTCCATATCTACACCAACAATTATTTCCTTTTTTGTTTTTTAAAATTATATTTTGTTTTTCATTTTTGTTATTATTTTAAATTATTTACATATTTATTAACAGTATGACTATTTTTAGCCTTTCTAGCAGGTATAAAGTGGTATCTCATTGTGGTTTAAGGGATTTATTTTCCTTTTTGTTTTTTGAGACAGAGTCTCACTCTGTCACCCAGGCTGAAATACAGTGGCTTAATCATGGCTTACTGCAGCCTCGACCTTCAGGACTCAAGTGATCCTCTCACCCCAGCCTCCTGAGAAGCTGGGACTACAGGCACAGGCCACCACACCTGGCTACTTTTTGTACTTTTTGTAGGGATGGGGTTTCACCATGCTACCCAGATTGATCTCAAACTTTGTGGTTTTTTCACTTCCTTATCAATTATGTTGGACATTTTTTCATATGGTCATTTTCCATTTGTATATCTTCCTTAGAGAAATGCCTCTTCAGATCCTTTCCCCATTTTTTAAATTGGGTTGTTCATCTACTGTTGTTAAGAGCTGCAGATATTCATTTATATTTGGGCATTAAGCCCTTCTTACCTATATGATTTGCTAATATTTTCTCCTGTCTCGTAGGTTTTCTTTTCATGTTTTTGATAATGTCCTTTGATGCACAGAAGTTTTAACTTTTATAAAGCCTAATGTATCTATTTCTCTTCTTTGTTGTGTGTTGCTTGTGTTTTTGGTGCCAAATCTAAGAATCCATTGTCATATCCAAGGTCATGAAGATTTACCTGTATGTTTTTTTCTAGTAGCTTTATTGTTTTCATTCTTACATTTAAGCCATTTATCCCATTTGGGTTAGTTTTTGTAATGTAGTACGAAAGAGTCTAAATTCATTCTTTGGCATGTGCTTATCCGGTTGTCCCAACACGTTTTGTTGAAGGGACTGCTCTCTCCCTGTTGAATGTTCTTGGCATCATTGTTAAAAATGAATTGACTATAGATATTTAGGTTTATTTCTGGATTTGCAAGTATATTTCATTTGTCTATATGTCTTTTGTTATGCCAGTACCATACTATTTTGATTACCGTAGCTCTGTAGTAAGTTTTGATATTGTGAAGTGTGAGTTGTTCAACTTTATTTTTCTTTTAAACTATTCTTTTGGCTATTCAGGGCCCCTTGGAATTTTGCATGCATTTGAAGTTTGACTTTTCCATATCTGCGAAAAGGCCATTGGAATTTTGGTAGGGGTTGCATTGAACCTGTAGATTTCTTTGGGGAATATGGCCATTTTAACAATACTAAGTCCTCTAGTTCATGCACATGGAATGTCTTTCTATTTAATTAGGTCTTTAATTCTTTCAGCAATGCTTTATAGTTTTTATGAAGACTTTTACCTCCCATTTCTAGGTATTTTATTCTTTTGGATGTTATTATAAATGGAATTGTTTTCATAATTTCCTTTTTGGACTGTTCATTGCTGGTATACAGAAACACAACTGATTTTTATGTGTTATTCTTATATCCTGCAACTTTGCTGAATTCATTACCTCTAGTAGTTATTTTGTGAATTCTTTGAGATTTTCTATTTATAGAATCATGTCATCTAAAAATAGATAGGTTACTTCTTCCTTTCCAATTTGGATGGTTTTTATTTCTTTTCCTACCTAATTGCCCTGGCTAGAACTTTCAGTAAAATATTGAGGAGTAGTGGTAAAAATGAACATTCTTGTCTTGTTCCTGATCTTAGAGAAAAACATTTTAGTCTTTTACTATCAAGTATGTTAGCTATGGATTTTTCATAAATGCTATAGAAATTCTCTTTTGTACTTAGTTTGCTAAGAGACTTTTTTTCCACAAAAGAGTGTTGAATTTTGTCAAATGCTTTCTCCACATCTATTGAGGTGCAAGAGGTTTTTCCCCCTCATTTTGTATTACATTGATTGACTTTATGTAGAACCACCCTTGCATTCCAGGGTTAGATCCCACTTGGTCATGGAGTAAAACATTCTTTTAATGTGCTGCTAGGTTTAATTTGCTAGTGTTTTGTTGGGGATTTTTGCATCTGTATTCGTTAAGGGTATTGATCTGTAGTTCTTTTCTTGCGGCAGCTTGTCTGGCTTTGGTGTCTGTTTTCTACCTGATCAGGTTTTTTTTGTTTTTTGTTTTTTGTTTTCTCTGAAAACACCAGGAAAGGCTCTTTAAGGTGTTTGCAAGTTTTGCAATTCTCATCTCATTCTGGACTTTAGTGTCCTGAAGTATTGTTTCTATACCTGTCTTTATGATACGCACTTCTTCCCTCCTCTACACATGCATCTTTATATGTTTTAACTCTTTACTCATCTTTGCATACAGTAACTTATGAGAGAGCTTCCTGTGCAGTAACATATATGTCTCCCATTTCTTTCTCTTCAGGAGCAATCATGACTACTGCCAGTGTTTCCTGTCTTAAAGCTCATCATTCCTCTCTGCACTCTGGGAGGGTGGAAACAAACGTGCTTTGCTCAGCACTGAGCCTAACGCATTGTACAGTCAATGGTAAACACTAAACAAATATTTATCTAATAAGTAAATAGTGACAATATTAATGGAGTTCTTATTATATGCCAGGGACTGTTCTCAGCATTTTTCATGAAGTAGTTCTTTTTTCCCTCCTGCTAACTTAGGAATCAGGTATTATAATTTTCCCACTTAACAGACATGAAAATTGAGGCACAGAAATGTCAAGTAACTTGCCTAATGTCACAAATCTAAGAAGTGGCAGGGACAGCACTCAAATCTAGGCTGTCTGATTTTAGACTCATCCCCTAAATCACTGTTGTCTACTGGAATCGAATAAATGAAGAGGCTCAGGCCATGCGCTTATTCATATATTTACTCTGAACATTTTAAGGTTTAGATTTCTAAATATAATTTAAGGCACATATTTGATTATGCCTGCTGTTCTCTGCCTTCACTGTTACAAAACTATGTTCCTGCTTCATTTTCCATCTTTATTAATCACATCCCAAGAATCCAGGCACTCCGATTTGCATCAGCTCCTTCCTCCCACACTGTCCTCTTTAAAACCCCATTCAGGATTAGTTACCAAGTTCTGGGAATCAGTGGTTCCAAGTTGGCATGTTAGACTACCTTGTCAATCAGCTACAAAATAATTTACTATTGCTAATAATAAAATGCCAAAGTTATAAATGATTTACTTTTTGACAAGGGTATCAAACACAGGGGAGTCAAAATCAACTCTATAAGTCATCATTCTCACTCATATGAAGTCTGATTCTTTTTCTTCTAGACGAATGGAAAAGTGAGGCTAGCAAGCTGGAAAATGTGCATATCACTAAATGGACCCATAGAATTGAATAGTGCAAATGAACTTCATCATGTATGACAGCTGGACAAAAAGAGTAGACAACTGCTGCTGTGGAATACATCTCCCCAGTGTCTGTAAGGTTTATATCCTTTTCTTGCCATTTTTTTTCACCACCATGCCTGGTTTAGATTTAGATTAGTTGGCTTCCTAGGTGATCTCCCTGTTTCTTATCTCTATATTTTGTCTCCATGCTCTATACTGATTTTCCTAGAGCACTTTGATGTTCCACCACATCCTTGTTCATCCAACAATGTCCTTCAAAGGTATTTGCATCACCCGTAAGTTGTCTCCACCTGCTTTATTTCAAGTGACTCCTTTCTCCTCCTCTGTATGCCAGATAAATAGGATAACCTTGCTTTTCCAAACTTTCCAAGTCATTCCTCTGAAATTACCTTCCCCTGCTTTTTTTTTTTTTTTTTAATAAGATTGCTCCTCTTCAAGAGCCAGCTTGAAAGCAAACTCCACAGTTCTATGGGTACTGACATGCAAAGATCTCCAACATATACTGTTAAGTGCAAATAGCATGTGCAGAAAAGTATGTATAATATACTACATTTTTAGTAAAAAGTAAAAAATGGAGAAAAATAAGAATGCCTGTATCAGCATTTTCTTTTTTGGCTTAGATTTGTAGAAAGGAACTCTGAAAGGACATAAGGGACTTTCCTGTTTGGGTTGGTAGGGCTGGAAATGATGGAGAAAAGAAACGCGAGTGAGGCTTTTCACCAGATACCATAAGTATCAGTCTTATTCATGAGAAGAGATTACCTTAGAAATAAAAATTAATAAGCAATCACCAAAACTAAAGCAACCTCTAAAGGGCATTTCTCGATATCCTGTTCTATGTTCCCAAAGCATATCATATGCAACATTTTCACGGCATATTTCATATTATGCCTTAGGTGTGAGTTAACGTGAGTTTCTTTCTTGAATCTTAAAATATGTTTTAAAGAGTTTAAACAGGTATCCTGACTTATTCGGTCTTGTTCTCTCATTATGACTGATAAAAATGCCTTACATGTGGCTGGTGATTAGGATATTTCTGAACTTGAAGAAAACTGCTCCCCAGCCTCAAAGGTCTGACGCTCAAAGGAAACATCCTCACTGGTACTAGAGAAGCAATTGATGATGTTTCCCTTCTCAGTATGTTCAGAAGTAAGAGAGATCTTAGCAGAAGATAAATGAGTCTTCTGAATCATTGACCCTTTCAGGCTCATTGGCATCATTCATTTGTACATTCACTCACTCACTCATTCATTCAGTAAGTGTATATTCCGTGCCTAATTTGTGTCAGGCACTGTGCAAAACATTGAGCATCCAGTGATGAGAGAAAAAAGGTACAAGTAAATATAAGATACATTTGCATTATAAATTTAAATCGTGACCAGTGCCAGGAAGGAAACATGGGTAATGGTAGAGACTGAAGTTTTATTTGCAGGTTTCCCAAGTCCCGCCACGAGCATTCCTCCCCTAAGTGTTTAGTATTCCAAGATTCCTTCCTTTTTTTTCTTTGGCTTAAGCAATAGAAATCCTTTTCTCACAGTTCTAGAGGCTGGGAAATCAAGCTCAAGGTGCTGGCAGATCTGGTGTCTGGTGAAGGCACTCTTGCTGGTTTTCAGATGGCTGTCTTCTTGTTTCTTCACATGGCAGAGAATAAACAGCATGAGCAAACTCCTGTACCTCATAAGGGCACTAATGTCACTCATGAAGCTTCCATCCTCATCATCTAATTATTTCCAAATGCCTCACTTCCTGATACAATCACATTGGATATTAGGATTTTAACATATGAATCCTGGGGGACACAAACATTCAGTCCATAGCATTTCACCTCTGCCTTACCCACCACCAAACTTACGTCCTTGCATGCAAAATATTCTGATTTCATCCCAGGAACCCCAAAAACCTGAACTTGTTCCAACATCAATTTGAAAGTTTAAAGTTCAAAATCTCCTCTAAGTGAGATATGGATGAGACTTAGGTATGTTTTGTCCTGAGGCATAATTCTTCTCTGGCTGTGAACTTGTGAAACCAAAGTTCTGTTCTTCCAAAATACAACAGTGAGACATATATAACAGACATTCCCATTTCAAGAGGGAAAAACAGAAAAGAAGAGGCAATGAGTCCTAAGCAAATTCAAAACCTAGAAAGACAAGCTGCATGAGCACTTAGAGGTTGAAAATAATCCCCTTTGGCTTCATGTTCTGCCTTCTGAACTCACTGGGGCAGCAGTCCCATCCCCAGAACCCACTGGGGTGGTGGTCCAGCTTCCTCAACAGCAGAAGTCAAGTGCCCCAGGTTGTGGGTGAACTCACCCCCACAAAAGATTACCTTTTGTTCCTCTTACCAGCCCATTTTAATTCTTTCAAATATATTTTTATTGATAGTTTTTTTTGTTGTTAATTTAAATGAACTTCTTAATGGTGAAATCTTATCTCATGGGAAAGCATTGTAAATAAGGAAATCTAGACATCTAGAGGAATCCATGTGAAAAAGATTTAGCTTGAGCAAGTCCTCAGAGTAGCTTCCATTTCTCCTGATTCTCTATAGGATCCCAGGGGGGTCCGACATGATTGTATAGGCGGGACACCAATAGCAATCTTTTATATGAGTTACTTATTATGTATGTCTCAATTTATGTATTTATTTTTAATTAGGCCCCACACTGGTGAAGAGTTGCTTGTTGAATTAAAAAACAGTTATCACACACACACACACACACACACACACACACACACAAACACACACAAACCTAGGAATACATCTAATCAGAAAGGTGAAAGATCTCTACAAGGAGAACTACAAAATACTGCTGAAAGAAGTCATAGATGAGACAAACAAATTGAAAAGCATACCGTTCTTAAGGATTGAAAGAATCAATATTAAAATGTTCACACTGCCCAAAGCAATCAATGGATTCAATGCTCTTCCTACCAAACTATCAACATCATTTTCTCCCACAGCATTTAAAAAAACTATTGTAAAATTCATATGGAACCAAAAAATAGCCTGAATAGCTAAAACAATGCTAAGTTAAAAGAACAAAGCCAGAGGCGTCCCATTACCTAACTTTCAGCTATACTATAAGGCAATAGTAACCAAAACAGCATGGTACTGCTACACATAGACCAATGGAACAGACTAGAAAATCCAGAAAAAATGTCATATACCTATAATCATCTGATCTTTGACAAAATCAACAATAGTATGCAATGGGGAAAGGACTTCTTATTTAATAGATGATGCTGGGATAATTGACTAGCTATATGTAGGAGAATGAAACCGGACCTCTACCTTTAACCATATACAAAAATTAACTCAAGATGGATTAAAGATCTAAATGTAATACCTCAAACTATAGAAATCCTAGAAGAAAACCTAGGAAATTCCCTTCAGGCCTTGACAAATAATTTATGTCTAAGACCTCAAAAGCAATTGCAACAAAAATATTTAGTTTTGTTGTTTTTTGTTTTTTGTTTTTGTTTTTGTGAGACAGGGTCTGGCTCTGTTGCCCAGGCTGGAGCAGAGTGGTGTGATCGCACCTCACTGCAACCTCCACCTCCCAGGCTCAAGCCAACCTCCCAACTTAGCCTCCCAAGTAGCTGGGACTATAGATGCCCACCACCACTACTGGCTAAGTTTTATATTTTTGTAGAGATGAGGTTTTGCCATGTTGCCCAGACTGATCTGCAACTCCTGAGCTCAAGTGATCCACCTGCCTCAGCTTCCTAAAGTGGTAGGATTACAGGTGTGAGCCACTGCACCTTCCCAAAAAAACAAAAATTGACAAGTAGGAGCTGATTAAACTAAAGAGCTTCTGTACCTCAAAAGAAACTATCAACAAAGTAAATAGACACCATATACAATGGGAGAAAATATTCACGAACTATGCATCTGACAAATGTCTAATATCCAGAATCTATAAGGAACTGAATTCAGCAAGTGAAAACCAAATAACCCCATTAAAAAGTGGCCAAAGAACTTGACGAGACACCTCTCAAAAGAAGACATATAAAAGGCCAATGAACATGAAAATATGGTCAAAAATCACCAATCATCAGGGAAATTCAAATCAAAACCACAATGTAATACCATCTCATTCCAGCCAGAATAACAATTAATGGTCAAAAAATAGATGCTGGCAATGCTGTGGAGAAAAGGGAACACTTATATACTGTTGGTGGGAATGTATATTAGTTTAACCACTTTGGAAAGGAGTTTAAAGGCTTCTCAAAGAACTTAAAACAGAATCACCATTCGACTCAGCAATCTCATTACTGGGTATACACCCAAAGGAAAATAAGTCATTCTACCAAAAAGACACACGCACTCATATATTTATTGCAGCACTACTCACAAGGCAAAGACATAAAATCAACACAGGTGTTCATCAATGGAGGACTGTGTTCATCAATGGAGGACTGGATAAATGTGGTACATCTATACTGTGGAACACCATGCAGCCATAAAAAGTATGAAATCATGTCCTTTGCAGCAACATGGATGCAGCTGGAGGCCATTATCCTAAGCAAATTAACCCAGGAACAGAAAAACAAATACTGTCTTTTCTCACTTATAAGCGGAGACTAAACATTGGGTACACATGGACATAAATATGGAAACAATAAACCTTGGGCACTTGTAAATGAGGGAGAAAGGGAGGAAGGCAAGGGATGAAAAACTACCTATTGGGTACTATGCTCACTACATGAGCAACAGGAACTTTCATACTCCAAACCTTAGCGTCATGCAATATAACCATGGAAAAACCCTACAAATGTACCCCCTGAATCTAAAATAAAACTTGAATGTGTTTAAAAGACACATACAGAGAAAGAGAGAGAGATCGAGCTATGGGATTATAAGTGCTTGTCTGGTAGGAATGGCAGATCTCTCTATAAATCTGAGATTTTCAAATCTAGCTGCATAGAATCATCCAGGGAGATTTTAAAGTATTATGCTTGAAGCCCACCTCCTATTTATTCTTAATTAATTTGTCTGGAGTGAAAGAAAGGGGTGGATAATTTTGCAAGGCTGCCCAGCTGATTCTAAGGTGCAGTTGAGGTTGAGAACCACTGTTATACAGCAGTTTGTAAGTGGAAGCTTGTGTCCTTGAGGGATTTATGATCTACCACAAGATAGAGT
Organism: Papio anubis; assembly: GCF_008728515.1. NCBI lineage: Eukaryota > Metazoa > Chordata > Mammalia > Primates > Cercopithecidae > Papio > Papio anubis. The sequence goes on along the minus strand of NC_044988.1, from coordinate 36,793,859 downwards.
AAAATAAGAAAATATGAGAAGTTTATATTGACTAAAAACAGTTGAATGAATGGCACAAAGATTCTTAGTAGCAACATTTAACACTTGTTGCATTTGTTATAGGCAAAGACCACCTAAAACATTGGCTTTACTTCTCCCTTTTATAAGTGAGAGAACTGAGGTATGTTCAAGTTAAACCTCAGACAACTGAGGTTTGTTCAAGTTAAATGAAATGATTTGGTTCTGAGACTACTAAGTAAAAGGGAAAGAATTTGATATCATATTTTAGTTTACCTCCCAAATGCAAGCTTTTAAAAATTTGCCATGATGAGGCAAGCATTATGTTAGGCCTTTCACTTACATTATTTTGTTTAATTTTTAGAATAATCCAAGCATCTTGGTATTATTAAGCAAACTAAAGTTTAGAAAATAACTAAACTTCCCAGGGTGTATATCCAGCCCTTTAGCAAGTAATTGGTTCATATAGCGTTGATACAAGAAAAGGCATAGAGGGCTTGTTTCCTCTCTCTCTTTCCAACATGTGAGGATACAAGAAAATGGCCATATACAAGCCAAGAAGAAGGCCCTCAGCAGAACCCAGTCATGCTGGCATCCCCACCTTGCACTTCCAGCCTCCAGAACTGTGAGAAATAAATGTTTGTTGTCAGGCCGGGCGCGGTGGCTCAAGCCTGTAATCCCAGCACTTTGGGAGGCCGAGACGGGCGGATCACAAGGTCAGGAGATCGAGACCATCCTGGCTAACATGGTGAAACCCCGTCTCTACTAAAAATACAAAAAACTAGCCGGGCGAGGTGGCGGGCGCCTGTAGTCCCAGCTACTCGGGAGGCTGAGGCAGGAGAATGGCGTAAACCCGGGAGGCAGAGCTTGCAGTGAGCTGAGATCCGGCCACTGCACTCCAGCCTGGGCAACAGAGCAAGACTCCGTCTCAGAAAAAAAAAAAATAAAAAAAAAAAATAAATAAATAAAAAATTAATGTTTGTTGTCTAAACCACCCATTCTAATTCATTACAGTAGCCCAAGCTGACTAAGACAGTAACAAAACCAGAATCTAATCCTATGTCTGCCTGATTCCAAAATTATGTTCTTTTGTCCATACAGAACATAAAACTGTAAAAAAAAAAAGGTTTTCTTTTCATATTTTAAGTGCCCAAACTTTATCTAATGATGATGGCCTTGAAACTAGACTGCTAGAAGTGAATGCAGATGACACTAACGACGGGGTAGGGTAGGCAAGAAATTGGTGTTCATGAAATGGCAAGATTTGGTCAGTGAAATGTAAGTGGTCTGGATTTAACATACTTCATTCATTCAGGACAATAATAAAGAAGAACAAGTCACAATAATGAATTGAGAATATGGACAAGAGGAAAATAATCAGAACTCTAAAACCCCATCCTTGGGACCCAGAGCAGACTGGTCCCACTCATAAGCATTCTAAATCTAATTAGATTTAAAGAGTTAAAGATGGAATTTTAGTGGATGCCACCAATTTGTCCTACAGATATGGACATTCCCCAGGTAGTTATCTTACTTCTTAAACTGGCCTCCCCACAATTAAGTAGTATGTGCCAGGGAGTACATGACTACATTTACAAATATGTCTGACAAAATAGCATGACTTTAAAAGGCAGTATGGGGATTTTAAGTAACTGCTTTCTTTGCAAGGGAATCATTTTGGTAAAGGCTATCAGGAAACACAGAGACAGAGGTGCAATTTTCCTTTCTGTGGTCTATCCTTCTGTGAAAAGTTTACAAAACACTGTTGTCAAAGAGAAGTGGAAGTCTTGTACAAGTAATCAAAATCTCAGGTTTGGAAAGGCTGGAAACGTTATCAAATCATGGTCAGCCATGACAAAGTCAGAATAAAGGTTGGGCAAAGTCAAGTAGAGATTTTTCCTTTTGACTTGACTTGAAGAGATTACAGAAAAGCCAAAGTTAAGTACAGAAAAATAAATAAATAAATAAATAAAAGCCAAATTCAATGGAATATACAGTCTCCCTCAGTATTCATGTGGTATTGCTTCCAGGACTCTTGTGGATACCAAAGCCTGTAGGTTCTCGTGTCTCATGTAAAATGGAGTCTTTTAAAATATAATCCATGTACATCCTCTTGTACATTTTAAATCATCTGTAGATTGCTGATAATACCGAATACAATGCCTATGCATCATTTCATTTGTGTCAGTGTAGTACTCAAAACAACAGAAATTCAAATTTTACATTTTGAGATTCTGTGGAATTTTTTTTCCGAATATTTTGGATCTTCGGTTGAATCCATGAATGTGGAAACCATGGATATGGAAGGCTGACTACTTGTAATTAAGACTTACGGGTTTTAACTTTGGTCCTTGTGTGTGACTTTGAACATCACTTTGTTTTCGTTTCCCCATTCATAAAACAGAGATGGCATATATCAGGCAAACTATTTCAAGGATTCCATGATGATTAAGGATAAACTATAAGGCACTTAGTGAATACAAAGTGCTGGAAGATGCAAAGCAATAAAATACCCTGGAAATTGTGTTTGTTTTTAGCAAACTTGAAACCTGTGGAAACTACTATTTGATTTATCTCTTTGTGAAAGGGAGTCAATGTGATTACAGGAAACCAAAGTGCACAAATTTTTGGTGTATAATAGCGGGAACTTGTCAGGTACAGATTTTTCTCACTGGACCTGTGTTTCTTTGAATTATTCTCTTGTCACTGTTGTACACAAAGAAAGGGTGCTACTTTGTGACTCCACATTATGTTTCTATCAAACACATTCCTCAAGACTGAAGATGACAGCTCCCGTCCTCTCAGGAGACACAACACACTTCTCCATGTCCCTGTGCCCTTGTTCTGTGTTTTTTGAATTTGGGTGACAGGTCCAATGTCAAAAATGCAATGGGGACACACAGAATAAGCTAGCACAGAGGTGCTCAAACATTGATGCAAAGCATTTTTGAACTAAAAGAAGTATAGACATATTGTGGAATGGAAGGTAACTTCACAGACACTTTAAAGCTAAAACATGAACATTTGAAAGAAAAGAATAGCCTTGCTCATGGCAGTCTACTTAGGCTGTACTTTACCCCAAAACGTTCACTGTAGGAAGGATCTCAGAGAAGACCCTTTACAGAGCAGGGGAACAGTAGCAGCCAGGATAGCCATGCCCCCTCATCTGTCGCCTCCCTGTTGGACTTCTGTACCCCTTCTGCCTCAGTTGTCTCCTGTGGAAAATGCAGGAAATGAAAGTATATTCCCCTGAAGCCTGACAGGGATGATTTTAAAAACAACTGAAACAAAATACATAAAAACGCTTTTAAAGCAGGAAATATCAGACAAATGGTAGTTGTAATTTTTTATTATAGTTGAGTGTAGAGAGTCTTTGTGCCTTACTTAGCACTTAAGCATTTAAATTATAATGTATCAATTTACATATGTTGGAACTTCTTAGATTGTTTCAGTTGACCATATTTTGTGTTTAAAATAGACCCCAATCTCCTTGACTCTTATTTCTTTGGTATCTCAAAAGAATACTCTGACTGTACAAGATGCTCAAAAATACCTTTTAAGATGACTTTAATATAACCATCACTGAAAAGGTTCTTCCTGGTGTATATGTGGGAAGGGCCCTGTATTTTCCATTACACGTGTGATCTGAAGTAAAGTGGCATGCACCTGCGGTCCCAGCTACTTGGAAGGCTGAGGCTAGAGGATCAACTGCTGAAGTTTGACACTGCAGTAAGCCTGTCTCTTAAAAACACAATTATTTCTTCTCTTCCCCCTTACTGTGATTTCACTGGAGATGGTCATACCCTAGCTGCAGGGTGGGCATGGGGCCGTGGCCTGAGGTAAGCTAAGCAATACAAATCAGGCTCAGAATTTTTGTGCAATTTTGCTGGAGAGAGATATTTTCTTTCTATAAAGATACTAAAAACTTAAAAGCCATTGTTGGAGCTGCTGGCTGCCATTTTGTCACCATAAGGAGAAAGTATGCCTGAGTATGGAACCATTATAGAAGAAAAATAAAAACAATAAGATGAAACAGAAGATTTCCTGTGAACCTGTTTATAGTCATGATGAGTACATTGGACCATTGTGAACTGTAAACCAATCATTCCATTTTTAATTTGGCTAAATAGAGGGTTTTGGGGGTGGGGAGTTTGTCTCTTATACCCAAAAGAATTATGACTAAAACAACATTTATCATGCTTTTGGACATAATTTGTTAGATATTTGTCTTCTCTATGAGGCTGAATACTAAGGATGTGGAGTAGGGGATCATATTTGTCTTTTGAATCTTATATCCCCAGCATCTAACATGAAACTTGGCAAGTAGTAGTAGCTCATTAAATATTGGTTGAATAAATTAGTGAAAAAATAAAATAAATAGAATGCCTGTACCCATGAAACTTTTGTCTTAGAATTAACTATCTAGAATGTAATTAGATGGTTGACATTGATTTCCAGGAATATTTTAGTCTGGAAAGTAAAAGGATTTTAGAGTGTACTTGTTTCCAAATGAGATGTACAGGCATGCCTTATTTTATGACATGTCTCTTTATTGTGCTTCCCAGATACTACATGTTTTATAAATTGAAGGGTTGTGGCAACCCTGCATACAAGTTTATTGGCACCATTTCTCCAAGAACACTTGCTCTCTTTGTGTTTTTGTATCACATTTTGGTAATTCTCACAATATTTCAAACGTTTTATTATTATTATATCTGTTATGGTGATCTGTGGTAAGTGGCCTTTGATGTTACTATTGTACCATTGCATTGAACCACACCCTCACTATTCCCTGAGACACAATAATATTAAAATTAGGCCAATTAATAACCTACAATGGTCCCTAACTGTTCAAGTGAAAGGAAAAGTTGCATATCTTTTGCTTTAAATCAAAAGCAAGCAATTGTTAAGCTTAGTGAGAAAAGGCATGTCGAAGGTTTTCAGCTAAACTTGTGCCAAATAGCCAAGTTATGAATGAAAAAAAAACAAGAAAACTTCTTGAAGGAGATTATAAGTGATACTTCAGTGAACACATGAATAATAAGAAAGCAGAATAACCTTATTGCTGATATGGAGAAAGTTTTAGTGGTCGAGATGGAAGATCAAACCAGCCATAACATTCCCCTAAGCCAAAGCCTAATCCAGGGCAAGGTCCTAACTCTATTTAATTCCTGAAAGCTGAAAGAGGTTTGGAAGTTGCAGAAGAAAAGTTAGAAGCTAGCACAGATCGGCTTAGGAAAGAAGCCATCTCCATAGCATAAAAGGACAAGGTAAAGCATCAAGTGCTGATGTCGAAGTTGCAGTAAGTTATCTAGAAGCTCCAGCTAATTGACGAAGGTGGCTACACTAAACAACAGATTTTCGGTATAGACAAAACAGCCTTCTATCGAAAGAAGATGCCATCTAAGCCTTTCACATTTAAAGAGGAGAAAATGCCTGGTTTCAGAACTTCAAAGGATAGGCTGACTCTCTTGTTAGGGGTTGATGAAACTGCTGACTCTAAGTTGAAACCAGTACTAATTTCCCATTCTGAAAATCCTAGGACCCTTGAGAATTATGCTAAATCGACTCTGCCAGTGCTCTATAAATGGAACAACAAAGCTTGGATGACAGCACGTCTGTTTACAGCATGATTTTACCAAACATTTTAATCCCACTGTTGAGACCTACTATGTAGAAAAAAAGATTCCTTTCAAAATGTTATTGCTCATTCACAATTTACCTGGTTACTCAAGACCTCTGATCGACATGTACAATTAATGGTTAATTTCATGTCTGCCAACACAGCATCCATTCTGCAGCGCACAGCTTGAGGAGAAATGTTAACTTTCAAGTCTTACCATTTAAGAAATACATTTCATGGCTGGGTGCGGTGGCTCACTCCTGTAATCCCAGCACTTTGGGAGGCCAAGGCGGGTGGATCACAAGGTCAGAAGTTCCAGACCAGCCTGACCGACATGGTGAAACCCTGTGTCTATTAAAAATACAAAAATTAGCTGGGCATGGTGGCGCACACCTGTAATCTTAGCTACTCAGGAGGTTGAGGCAGGAGAATAGCTTGAACCTGGGAGGCAGAGGTTGCAGTGAGCTGAGATCACGCCACTGCACTCTAGCCTGGGTGACAGAGGGAAACTCCATCTCAAAAAAAAAAAGAAAGAAATACATTTCATAAGGCTGTAGCTCTCATAGATAGTGATTCCCCTGATGAATCTGGGCTGGGCAAAGTAAACCGAAAACTTTCTGGAAAATATTCACCATTCTAGATGCCATTAAAAACATTTGTGATTTATGGGAGGAGGTCAAAATATCAACATTAACAGGAGTTTGGAAGAAGTTGATTCCAGCATTCGTGGATGATTTTGAGGAGCTCAAGACTTCAGTAGAGGAAATCACCGTAGATTTGGTGGAAATAGCAAAAGATCTAGAATTAAAAGTAAAGCCTGAAGATATAATAGAATTGCTGTATTCTCATTATAAAACCTAAAAGATTAAGACTTGTTTCTTACGGATGTGTAAAGAAAATGGTTTCTTGAGATATAATCTATTCCTGGAGAAGATGCTATGAAGATTGTTGAAACGGCAACATAGGATTGTATGTAAACTTAGTTGATAAAGCAGTGACAGGATTAGAGAAGATTGACTCCAATGTTGAAAGAAGTTCTACTGTGACTAAAATGCTATCAAACAACATCACATGCTACAGAGGTATCTTTCATGAAAGTATGAGTCAATTAATGCAGTTAACTTCACTGTTGTCTTATTTTAAGAAACTGCCACATCTCCCATAACGTTTGGCAACCACCATCCTGATCAATCAGCAGCCATTAACATCAAAGTAAGACTCCACCAGCAAAAAGATTATGACATGGTAAAGTCTCAGATGATTGTTAACATTTTTTAGCAAAAAAGTATTTTTAAATTATGTCTTTTTTTTTTTTCCTTTTTGTGGAGAACGGGGTCTTGCTATATTACCCAGGCAGGTCTCGAACTCCTGGGCTCAAGCTATCCTCCCGCCTCTGCCTCCCTGAGAGCTGGGATTACAGGCGTGAGCCACCGCGCCCGGCCTAAATTATGTACATAGATTTTTTTTAACATAATGCTATTGCACTCTTAATAGACTGTAGTGGAAACATAACTTATATGCACTGGGAAACCAAAAAAAAATTGTATGATTTGCTTTATTGTGATATTTGCTTTATTGCAGTAGTCGGGAACAGAACCTACAATATCTCCAAGGTATGTCTGCAATTAATTCCTCTTTTTTCCACTTGTGATCACTTTGTAAACTCCTTCTAGCATACACAATCCTTATTAAATTTAAAAAGTCTTGAATTTTCTAGTTTTTGATGCTTTCAAATATAATTTCTATCATAAAGTAGATTCAAAAAAATATGGAGTATGCTCCCTCTCCCTTCTTTTTTAGACTGCCACCTTTCTATTTTCCTTAGGTTAGAATCTGGTATTCTTAAAGTCTGCTATTATTTTATTTGGTGGGCAGGATTTGCACGGGTCCTCCCTATGTATTCCCTACCCCACACTTAACCAAGACTTGCACAGTGTGACACAGCGTGTATTCGGCTAATTTTCATCTTTGTGCTGCAATTAACATTTAATCACCAGAGATCATGACCAAGAAGCACCACTAACTTTTAGCTGTATTTTTCCTATAATCCAATATATTTTGAAGTTTTTTTGAATTTAGAAGTATCTATCTGTTAATTATATTTCCACATGTGCATCTAAATAATTTTTAATGGATTGCAAGAAAAAGTATGACAGGAACAAGTTTAGTGTGTGATAGATTAAATGTGCAACGTTTAGATTTTGAGGAGACACTTCAAATGCTAACTGATCCAAGTATTCAACACTCTGGTAATTAATTAAAAATTGAAATCCCAAATGTGGGATATAGTTACACTAGGCAAAGAAATGAATGAGGTTGCTCATTATAAGGATTATCCTTGAATTTTATACTGAAATGGTCTTTGGTTCTTGTTGATAACCTCATTTTATTGTTTGTTGAATGCAGTGTAGGTGTTCAACAGGTACTCACTTAAAGGAGCTTGATTACCATATCGATCACTATAGCTATTTAGGCTTAGTCCTGAAAGCTATGCATTTCTTTCTTTATTTAATCAGTGTTTATCCTGAGTGCTATTATACTGCCTTGTAAACAATATTGTTTTGCAACCTTAAAGTCAGTAATTCTGTAGAAATTAAATTGGGTTTACAGTAAATCCTTGATTACCATATAATCTGTGGAGTCCAAATAATGATGTACTTAGCTGTAGAAATGCATGTAAAACACAGAGTGATGATCACATGGCTATTTGGAGCCTAGCAAAGAAAGGGACACCAAATGTTTTTGATGGTTGAAAAGCTGTGAAATCATTTTGTTTTTAATGTCTTATTTTAATTATACTCTTCAAACATCTTGATATTGCTCTAGCTGCCTTAAAAATGGCCTTAAAATCTACTGCTAAATCTTATGCCTTACATCATTGGTTGGGAGTTTATTTTAATAAAATAAGACTTGTTAAAAATAGAAGATCCATCTGATTTAAAGTGACAATAGAAAGAAATAAGCAGACTTGCCTTTAGCAAATAATCTGTCTCTGTTTTAAGGGAATCTTTCATGGTAATGTTTGGCTTAAGTATTAAGTAGCGTTGCTGGACAAAAGAACTGGTCAAATATGCATTTTATTCAAGGGCTCTGGCCTTCTAATTTGTCTCAAGGTCTCAGCCACTTCTTGACCTGCTCTTAATTAATTTCAGGGAAACCAGTGATGTTGCTCTCCTAATACAGCCCAAACTCTAAGCTATGAGAATTGTTAAACCTTAGAGTCAGAATGGCCCACAGAGATATCTACAGAAATAATGTGATTGACAAAAACCACATCATTGCTTCATAGCCAAGTCAAGCCTAAAACTCACGTCTTCCACCTCCTAACCCAGAGTCTTTCTCACTACACTAAAATCTGCAAAGGAAACAAAGATTAGTTAGACGTGGACCCCACCCAAGAGGAGCTCAAAATCCAGTAGAAAATGTGAGATAATAAGAAGATCCAGGACATCACTATCATTCAGGAGCACAGAGACTAACACGGAGGTGAAATTTTAGAGTGGTGAGGAACATGGGACTGTGATTTTCAGCCAAACTTCACCATTTCTTATCTGTGAACCTTCAGCAAGATACATTCTAGTTCTAAGGCTCATTTTTGTCAAATTAACAAGTAGGATTGTTGTGAGGATGAAATGTGATAATCTATGCAAATTACACTCAGCACAGTGACTGATATATGGAAGAATTCAGTAAATGTTAATTAATATTAATAGAAGAAAAGATTAGGGGGGTTTAGAGAATGGAAAGGAATTGCTAAGTTAGTGCAACTGGGAAAGATTCTGAAAAGATGGCATCCGTGAAGCATGGAGAAGGAGAACTATGGACTTCAGAGGGAAAAGATGTGGAGAGAATAGCAGGATTGGAGTATGGAAAGATGCAAAAACAATGAGGAGGAAAGAATGAGCTCATAGGCAAAGAATGCCAAATGGCCTTGTGCATTTTAAATACATTTGTTGTACTCAAATTTTGCTGTGCTCGAATTTTGTTATTCTAAATGTTATTTAAATTAAGATGATGGGATGACAGTAATTACAAATATTTACTGTGGGCTCATGACGGCAAGCCTTCTAGAAAAGTGGGAAGCAATAATGGTGAGAAGTTTCTTATGCCTTTGACCTCAGACTGAGAGTTACACCATCAACTCTTCTGATGTTAGAAGTCAGAGCTATCCAATGAGTGGTATAGAGTTTCAGGCTGTGGGTGGTGTATGTTGGGGAATATTGAACACTTCAAACAGTGAAAGTATAGCATTATAGCATAATTGGACCTGGGATTTTGGAAAATCGTTCTGATTCTGAAGAGAAAGATGCTGTATTAGTCAGGGTTCTCCAGAGAAACACAGCCAATAGGATATAAACAGATGGCCCTCTATGTCCATGGGTCCTGCATCTGTGGATCAACCAGCTATGAATCAAAAATTTTTTTAAAAGAAAAGGATGGTTGTGGCTGCATTGAACTACTTTTTTCTTGCCATTATTCCATAAACAATACATTATAGCAACTATTTATATAGCATTTACATTGTATTAGGTATTATAAATAATGTAGAGATAATTTAAAGTATACAGGAGGATGTACATAGGTTAAATTCAAATACTACACCATTTTCTATAAGGTACTAGAGTACCCATGGATTTTGGTGTCCACTGGAGGTCCTGAAACCAACCCCCATGGACACTGAGGGACAACTGTATATATAGATAGATGAGAGAGGATTTACTAGAGAAATAGATTCATACAATTATAGAGGCTGAGAACTCCCACTATTTGCCATCTACAAGCTGGAGAATCAAGGAAGCTGGTAGCATGGCTAAGTCCAAGTGTGAAGGCCTGAGAACCAAGGGAGCTGATGATGGAACTCTTAGTCTGAGGCCAAAAGCATAAAAAAACTGGGAGGCCTTTGGTGCAAGTCCTAGAGTCTGAAGGCTGGAGAACCTGGAGTATTGACATCGAAGGGCAAGAGAAGATGGATGTCTCACGTCCAGAAAAGACAGCAAATTCACCTTTCCTCTGTCTTCTTGCTTTATCCAGGCCCTCAGCCTAATGGTGATGCCTGCCCATATTGGGTGAAGAAAGGTCTTTCTTACTCATTTCACTGATTCAAACATCAGTTTCTTCTGGAAACATCCTCATATACACACCCAGAAATTATGCCTTTTGTCTGGATATTCCTTAATCCAGTCAAGTGGACACCTAAAGTTAACCATCACACAGGCACTGCAAAAGGGAAGAATCCTTTGATAATGTTAAAAGAAAAACTTCAGACAAATTAAATTTAACAGAGATTAATTGAGCAAAGAACGATTCATGAATCAGGCTGCCCCAGGATCCAGAAGAGGTTCAAGATGACTCCAGAGCTGCTGCATGGTCAGATCATGTTTAGGGACAGAAGGAGGAAAGTGAGGCACAGAAACAACTGATTGGCTAGAGCTTGGTGTTTGCCTTATTCAAACATGGTTTAAACAGCTGACTGGCTGTGATTAGCCAGAAGTCTGTGATTGGTACAAGAGTAGGTTATAGTCTGTTTACACAGCTATTTATTAATAGGTTACAGTTCACTATTCTATGTGAGGCTGAATCTCTTATGGAAGGAGGCAGCTTTAGGCTAAACTTAACAATAACCAGACCAGAGAAAAGTCCACTACAAGAATTCAAATGATGGAGACAAAGGCCTGAGTTAGGGTGGTAGCTGCACTAAAACAAACAAAAACAAAAACAAAATGAAGAAAAACAAGCAAACAAACAAAAAGACAGTTGTAAAGGTGAGAGACAAGAAATGTGGTCTTTTAACCTTCCAGGCTGCCATAAGAAATGATCACTGAGTGGCTAGTGAGTAGTGGGCAAAAGTTCTGTTTTAAAACAGCAGAAATGTATTCTTTTATAGTTCTGAGGGTAGCAGTTCCTAATCTAGGTGTCAGCAGAGCCATGTTCCCTCTGAACATTCTGGAGAAAGGTCTGCTGTCTCCCAGCTGGTTGTTGTCAGCAGTCCTTGGCATTCCTTAGTTGGAGCTTGCATCACTCCATTTTCTGACTCCATCTCCACATGGCCTTCTTCCCTTCGAATCAGTGTCTCTGTATCCAAATTTCCTTTTCCTCTCTCCTATAAAGACACCATTGAATTTAGGCCCCACCCTAATCCACTGTGACCACATCCTAATTAATTATATCAGCAAATCTCTATTTCCAAATAAGGTCACATTCACAGGTACCAAAGTTAGGATTTGAGCAATTCAACCCACTTTGTGTGGTATCCACAAACTTGAAAAATGCTAAGATGTTGAGAATCTTAAAAGATCCCTTTCCTTCCATTGCTTCCAAGATTTTTTCTAGTTAAAGGAATAACAGAGGAAGAGGCTTCTTAGGTCCTTGAGTTGGATCAGCTGTGCCCATTGAACACACCCAACATGAACAGCCTTCTACAAGCTATTCTCTGAGGTCAAACTGATGTAGACCTTCCCACTCTGACAGCTGCCCTCGATCTCAGCTGAAGGAGAGAGATTCTCTTCAGGCAGAGATTTAACACCCGGGGAAAGAGGAGGCTCTGGAGTCAAACTGAATGCTAGTCTGGCTCCTTTACATACCTGCCTGAATCTCAGTGTCCTTATCTGTAAATGGGTATAATGGGTTGATGCAACAGTTAAACACTCTTATTCCAGTACTTACTGAATATTTTAATACTTGGTAAATATGACCTAGTTGTATTTATTATTACTGTTTTCTGGAATCGTGGCCATTATTATTACTGTTTTCTTGAATAGTGGCCATCTTTTGATGATTGGATTGTTGCTTTCATGAGACTGCCTTCTAGCTTCTATGTCGACTTGACTTTCCTCTCCTGCCTGGATATCTGTGGGGATCCCTGGCATATTGTCATTGACATGCCAGTTTTGATTGTCTGAAGGTGACAGTCCAAAGGTAGAAATATATATAGGTCCTTTAACCCTCTGGCCACGTTATGGCTCAACACGGTATCTATATTTCCTTTTCCCTTTGCTCCAGGAGAGTTTTACAAGTAAAATATACACAAAACACTAGGCATATTTCTAAAAATTCATAAATAAAATGCCATTATGACAAACTCCAGGGGACATTTGAAACATATTTGTTGTACTAAAATTTTGTTGTTCCGTTATTTGAAACCTAAGCCATGGCCGAAAAATAGTTTCCTGAGTACATTTTTATAAAAGCAGTTGCTGTAATGAAGGGTTTTTCTATAAGCATCACAACAGACTATCTCATTGCTTCCTCTGTCCACCTGGTATATTCCCTCAATGTGATTCATAAGCACTTACTTGTAAGAGTCATCAGGAGACAGAGCGATAAACTTTGGTTCACTCTGTGGTTTGGTTCTCCTGAAGGGTAGGAAATACATTTCATTCGTCTTTGTACCCCTAGATGTCTGCTCAGTACTTTGAGGGTAATCAAAAAATATTTAATAAATGAATAGTGAAATGACCAAATGCTAAATTAATTAGCATCAACTTAGAAAAACCCTCATGAGACTGCACCCCATATCTGTTTATAAACATTCACCAAAAATATTTTACATGCATTTAGTATCAGTGCAAAATTGGGGTCTCACAAGAGCAAAACGAGCTCAGTGAATCATCTGAGTACCTGCAGGCCAATCAAGATATTATTGCTTCTAATTGGTATTCCTACAAGTGGTTAATTTTTTCCCTATGCCTGACTAGAAAGCACTCAGGTGCAAAATTTGTTCTTGTCTTTGAGACCATCCTAATAATCACTCTCCATCTGAATCTTGGAACCAGAATCCCCCACTGATGGGTACAAATGAGGGAGAAATATGTCAACACACATGGGCACTGGCTCGTGGCAATGAAGATTTATTTGATCTAGTCAGCCAAGTGATCACCAGGAGCAAGTAATAAAGAGAATGAAATTCCAGGGTGGGTTCTGCCAGTACCTCCTTTGTTCAACAGTGTGCCTCAGCCTTGTCCATAACAGAGCTTGGAGTAGAGGGGACAGTGCACTTGTTAACTCAAGTCTAGAATGAAGATGGTGACCCTGAAAATATTGATGCTTTGGTGCTAAATTTTTGTTTGTAAATGACTTTAAACTTTTGTTTGTTGCTCAGTCGATGTCATTGGGATTTATTTGGCTGCCAGCTTTGAGTTGCTATTTGAAACGAGCAGCGCCATATGCAGCACATGCATATTCAGTGGTGCAGTTCTTTTTCTAAAGGGAGGGGGGAGTGCCAGGACGCATGGTTCACAATATGAATTTGCATCCCACTTTGCATAAATTTGCATGTAGACTTCATAAGCCTCTAATTTCAAGTATGTAAAATGAAGTGAATCAATGCAATCTACTGCAATTGTTTTCCAAGGCATTAATCACATGAAATACAACCCAGCTTTCCTTAACCAATTAATTTAATCACACCCAAGGTTAGGAGAGACAGGAAAGTAGTGAATAATGGCTGCTAAGCGCCTGGCCTCAGGTTAGGAAGCTATATACAGCCTCAGTACTTCCCCAGTATATCTCCCTTCCAACTCTATGTCTCTCGTGAAAGATTATATTATAGTTTACTTAGTATTTTCTTTTATTTCAGTGCCCCTCTCTGCAGGAGGATTCTATAACCTTACCCCGTTAAACCCTAGAATTGCTGTATGACTTTCTCTGACCAATGAAATGTGACCAAAAGTGCTGCATGTTCCTTCAAAGCAGAAGCTTTAAAATCCTACACATGGGTCAATATCTCTCATTTTCCTCTGCCATAATACAAGCAGTATTTCTTATTGAAACTGCTCCATTAACCTGAATTCAGGGTGAAGATCAAATGAAGGGGAGCTCCAGATGACCTCCAAAATGGGCATGCAGCAAGAGAAAGAAATATGCCTTTGTTATTCTAAGCTGCTGTCATTTGTTGCTGCAGCATACCCTAGCCTATCTTGACTGATGATGCATTTCTTGAATTAATAAACTGAACTATAATTTGGCTTCAGCAGTTTGTGTGAGTTCTATCTATGTAAGCATATGTGCACACACTGGGGTGGAGATAAAAATATTCAAAGATATGGCCCATGTGGCTAATAAACATATGAAGTGGTTGAGGAAATAATCTATATTTTTGTGATAAATTAAATGTCACCATAGAATAGTAATAAAGCATTTGTTATCCCCCTCCTATTTGAGTGAGTTGGGATAGACTATTTAGATTTATTAAGACCATCAGATCCGTAAAAATTTGGTCTGTACTTGAGAGAGATGCCAGCTTCCTCTTTGCAGAGCCTTGGAGTTCTTCACATTCCACTAGGGGAAAAGTCTCAATTAAATGCTAATTTTTAAGTACCTTTCTTTAGTACCTTCCAATCCACTATTAATTTAAGAGTGAATTAACTTGAAACCACAGGAAGATACACAGTGAATAATCAAACAATGAAACCTTAAGTCCTGAACCTGAAAAACCAGAGCTTTCTGTATTTCCATAGTGCAAAATTGTGCAGAACAATCCTACAGATAATATTAGAATATAGATTATAGAAATATAGGGTATGACTTTCTTTCAGCCAACCAAGTCTAGAAGCTTTGCTTTTGCTTTTCCAGCATGCTGTCCTGCAAAGTCCAAGATGGAGCAGCCTGACTCTGCCCCTAAGAATGCAGAAAGTCAAAAGAGGAAGACATATAATATTGAAGATTATTTTATTTCCATAAAGTAAAGATTAGAAGAATATATATGACAACCCTCAACAGAGATGAATGAATCATAAAT
Source organism: Papio anubis (assembly GCF_008728515.1). Taxonomy (NCBI): domain Eukaryota; kingdom Metazoa; phylum Chordata; class Mammalia; order Primates; family Cercopithecidae; genus Papio; species Papio anubis. The sequence goes on along the minus strand of NC_044988.1, from coordinate 36,778,503 downwards.
CACAAACATTTGGTTTCTAATTCTTTCCCCAGGCACACATAGCCAAGAAACAGTTGCTCATTTTGCAAACTATTCTGCACTAAGAAGATTATTACTTATGCTCTATAGATTACCCAGTACTCATCCTTGACTTGAGTCTACCTCCTCCTCAGTACAATCTCTACATAATTAGTAGTTTGAAAGTTGTTTAAGAACTTTAACAGACCTGTTAGAAGAAAGGAGTTTTCTTAGAGAAAGAAAAAAAAATTTACAAAAATTTTACACTGTGTGAAATGAACCCCAAGAAGAGAGGATAAACATTCAGAGAGCCAAAACATAGAGAAAAAAAAATAAAGAGATGAACTGTCTATCAAAGGATTGGAGGTTTATTTTACTTCATTTTGTCTCTCAGATGTTCACTTGCATCTCTGATGCTCTTTGGGCAGGAGATCTTCCAGCAGAGTGAGACCCTCCAGGTGGTTCTAAGATTACAGATGCCACAAGAATGATGTTTCTTAACTAAATCAATTCCTTGCCCATGGCCAGAAACAGTAAAATTAGGAGACTGGTTATATAAATCACTTTCTGAGCTCTTTCTCATCTCAGAAATTTCAGAATCAGTTAAAAGTTGCATTGAACTTTTAAAATTAGTATGATTTCTAGAGTAATAAACACCTGTTAACACAATTTTTTATGTGTTTTTTTTTTGTTTTGTTTTGTTTTTAGTGAAAACTGATCATGAGTTTTGAGGCATGTAAATCAAAGAAAGAGTGAAGTAGAGGCATTATGTAAAATAGAATCTTTCCAAGTGAGTATTTCTTTAAAAAATTGATAGGTTTGTAATTAGACTGTGTTCTCTTGCAATCAAATGGACCCCATCTTCACAAGGATAGTCCCTGAGAGTGTTCTAATAATTCTGTGGTTCTAAAGCTTTCCTTCAAGAATAGAGGGAATTTCCTGTATCAGTCCTATAAACCTGTCTGGGCCTTGGCCATGCCATGGTATGAACAGGGCACCATAGGGCTATCTGATCTTGTACAAGAGAGGAGAATGGGTTTATGGGCTGTGGTCCAATTTGGTGGTTAACCCAGTATTTCTCTCTTGGCAGGATTTAACATAGGGTATCCAATCTCATTCTCTTCCAGGAGTTTCTTGAATTGTGTGTGTGTGTGTGTGTATGTGTGTGTGTGTGTGTGTGTATATATATATATATATATATATATATATATATATATATATATATATTTTTTTTTTTTTTTTTTGAGACAGAGTCTCGCTCTGTTGCCCAGGCTGGAGTGCAGTGGCATGATCTCGGCTCACTGCAGCCTCCACCTCCCAGGTTCACGCCATTCTCCTGCCTCAGCCTCCTGAATAGCTGGGACTACAGGCGCTTACCACCACAACCGGCTAATTTTTTTTTTTTTTTTTTTTTTTTTTTTGTATTTTTAGTAGAGATGGCGTTTCACTATGTAACCAGAATGGTCTCAATCTCTTGACCTCATGATCCGCCTGCCTCGGCCTCCCAAAGTGCTGGGATTACAGGCGTGAGCCACCATACCCGGCCCCATTGTGTATTTTTATTTGAGATTCTGGAATTCTGAGTAGAGCAGAATTTTACTCAGCTTCAGAGAAGAAAGAGGCAGAAATGTTGCCAGTTGGGATTGAGAAAGGCCTCTGACTTCTTTAAGTCTGTAGATAAGATGTTCTCTGCTCCTCGGATCAGCCTAGTCCTCCTGGTTTCTCCTGTGCTTAGGAATTTCCCACTGCTCTTTATGTCTTTCAAGATTTTCCTGTAGCTTTGCAGTCAAGCTTGTGGTAATTTTCCACTGGTTTGCAATGAAGCTTCAGATGTGACCTATGATCTCAATGTCACCATAATTTAGTCATCCCTAATATGCCCATTCTTTGGAATACCGGCTTTTATTGCTATCATAATTCTCACATTATTTATAAATAATATAGTGCCATAAATACTGACCTTCAGAGCTAGCACAAGATCTTTCTAATCAAGCTTTTGCCTGGTTGAGGTAAGAGTCCAAGTCTTTATAACACTTTATTGCTGATGGCTATGTTAAACTCTCTAAAGACGTCTGGGACATTTAGGGGCATGGGTATTGCGAAGCCATAAAGATGACATTGTAGGACCTAAAACAAGCACAGTGGAACTCCATTGTGACCCTGATGTTATATGGCAAGGAAAACTCCTGTCACAGAAATTTTGCCCTATGGCAAGAGAGTTGTTTACAACAGGGCTGTGAATAGGCACAGATTATTTCCAGGGGTGTCATTGTTTTAACCCTTCAGGGGAACAAAATCCATGTCACTTTTAACAAAGTTCTATTTTGCCTTATGTTTTTCCTGTGGAACAGGTGAAGTTATTTTTTTCATTTACAACAAAACATGAGCAACAAAGAAACTAAGGAAAATAAACAAGATTGGTCAAGGAAAAATTTATAAAAACATAACTAGCTCTAAAACTGGGACAAAACTGAAAAATGAAACAATCATGGTTGCTGGGAAACTCTTCAGAAGATTCTGGGCAGTTTTTCGAGAGAAAGAATTACTTGTGCTTCAGTTAGGGTGTTAGCAAGAAGCTGAAGAAATTTTAATGGAGGACTATTTGTATGAACGGTCAGCAAGTTAAGGTGTGACCAACAAGGGAAGTTGAAGCACCCAGAGATTAGCAATCATGGAAAGTCATTACTTTTTCTATACATGAAGGGACGAAGGAAAGAAAATAGTGTTACTGAAGCCCAGTGAGAGATGGATCTGTGGGGTGGGACTAATATCTGTATTAACTGAAGAACAGGAACATTGCCAGAACCATAGCATGGAACAGGAAGGGAGCAGAAAAGAAATGCCTCAACTTCTCTATCCTCCCACTTGGTGCCTTTCACTGGCTAAACCCAGTGAGACGAGTTCAAGGGAGCCTGGATAAAGTGGTCCATAGGTCAGGCTTGTGAAATTCAGAGTAGGGCAAAAAAATGAATCAAGTAGCTAGAGGTGGTGGGGTGTGGGATAAAAGAGGAAGAGCCAGTGTGAGGAGACAGCCTACCTGACTTGTCTGCTGTGTGTTCTTTCTCCTCTCTTCAGCAGGATTGCATTTTGGTTTTAGGCAACATTGAGGTCTATACAGGCAAAGGGCACTGGAAAATATAACCCCATGCTTGTCAGTGGAACTGAGTATTTGCCACGCTTCCAAGTGTGCTTAGTCTTAACTAACTTTGCTAAACATGAAATCATGAAGCTTTTCTTTTTCCTACTAAAATCCCCTGTTATGCCTGCTCCTCATTCCACTATTTCTCTTTTTCTCTCCCCCTATACTTGCTTAACCAAATTTATACTCTACCTTTTTGTATACACCAAAATCTGGTGGCATTATAAAAGTATCATCCTTACCAGATATATTTGTAATGGGCACCAATGTTTCAAGTGAATAGCAAGGAATAGCAAGGGGAACAATCTGACTTCACCAACAGATGAGAGACCACCATATTTTTGGGTGTACCATAACATGAATGACCAAGGTCTGCCCTGGTAATACCACAAAGGCCTTCTCCACAAAATGTCTATCTCTACCAAACATGACATGTCCACAGGGTCACAGAATGAAGGCAAGAGTTTGAGTCCATGAGCAAGGCCACCTTCTACAACTTAAAGGACAGGAGAAAATATTGAAATGGCAGAGTGATGGGGAAGGCAGACATATAACTTCCCACTAGGAGGAAAATGGCATGCATAGAAGAAGTAGAAGAAGAAGGATCCATGGTTCTAAAGGCCCCACCTGCTCCCAAGTGTCAGGAAGCTCTCAGAAAATTATCTGGCGATGGCCAGTGAGGAAGAGACTCTTTATCCTGGAGGTGGCATGGGACAGAAACCAGCTCTTGATGGGGTTTTTAGTAATCAAGGCATCTGTGAGTATCTGGCTTTTCTTTTCGGCACTGTGAGGTCTTGTACAAGTTGCTTTACTTTCTGAGTTTCATCATCCAAAACATGTAGTATTTTTAACTACATGTAGTATTTAAACATCTAGTATTTCCAGTGTGTGAGAAGCAAATATGATAGCATACATAAACAGTAGATGTGTAATAATATCCAGATATATTAATTTTCTTCTCTTCTTTTTAAGCTTAAACCAATCCTATTTTCTCTACTGTATAATTGTGATATACTCAAATAGGATCCAACCATTTTACCCCTAAATTAGAGGAAAAATTAATTTATAGTTGTATTCCTCATGTTTATGGTTGCTACTTTCAAAGTTATATTTGTTTCTAACCAAACACATGTATCACAATAATTAAAAGGGAAAAAATTATGCTCTATGATAAACAAAAAAATGATGTTCATGGTATTGTCACTGAATAAGCCTTCTGCTAAGGAGCTTAATTTCTTAGTGGAGAGGAAAAAGAAAGATCCAGAAAGAAGGGAGGAAGCAAAGAAAAGCAGAGATTTTTACAAATCTGAGCATGTCATTTTATAAGTCAAAGTGAGGACAAGAATAAGTGCTATTATGGCAATTTTCAGTCTGTTTGCTATTTTGATTGCTGTGAATATGCTGGGGAATGGCATCTACTTTCTGAAATGGCATGTATTTATGTACTGATAAATAAAGCAGCAGGCAAGTTTGGGAAGCCTCAAAATCAACAGGGTATTTCTCTTCAGAGTAAGGTCTGTGAAGCATTTGCAGCAGGAGATTTGGGGCCTTGTGCTAGCATCTTCATACCAAGGGCAGAGTGTGACCATCACCAGGTTACATCAACTGTGAATTTGTTTCCTATGACTGCTGTAACATATTACCCAAAATAAATATTTGGAATAAATCACCATTTAGCAGCTTAAAACAACACAAATTTATTATCTTATGGCCCTGGAGGTTAGAAATTCAAAATTGGCCAGCTAGGACAGCATTTCTTCCTTGTCTTTTTTCAACTTCTAGAGGCTGCCTGAATGTCTTGGCTCATGGTTCCACATCACTCTGACCCCCTACTTGTCATTACGTGGCCTTCTCTTATTCTGATTACTCTGACCCTCCTGCCCCACTCTTATAAGGACCCTTGGGAGTACATGAGGCCCCCTCCCCATAATCTAGGATAATCTCCCTACCTCAAAGCCTTAAATTAATCATGACTCCTAAATCCCCTTTACCATGTAAGGTAATATATCCAGAGGCTGCGGGGATTAGAACATACATCGTTAGGGGGCCATTATTCAGCCCACCTCAAGCTGTTTCCCCAAAGGCTCCTCACCATCAACGCTTCTGGTATAATGTGGTAACATGGAGCATGACACTGGGGTCAGGCTTCCTTGGCACAAATCCTGCCTCCAGAACTTAAAAAAAATTAAAAGAAAAAAATCAAACCCCACTAAAAAGTGGACAAAGGATATGAACAGACACTTCTCAAAAGAAGACATATATGCAGCCAACAATCATATAAGAAAAAGCTCAATATCACTGATAATTAAAGAAATGCAAATCAAAACCACAATGAGATAGCATCTCACACCGGTCAGAATGGCCATGATTAAAAAGTCAAAAAAAAAAAAAAAAAAAAAAGATGCTGTCAAGGTTGTAGAGTAAAAGGAATACTTTTACATTGTTGGTGGGAGTGTAAATTAGTTCAACCATTGTGGAAGACAGTGTGGCAATTCCTCAAAGACCTAAAGACAGAACTACCATTTAACCTAGCAATGCCATTACTGTGTATATACCCAAAGGAATATAAATCGTTCCATTATAAAGACACATGCACACATATGTTCATTGGTACACTATTCACAATAACAAAGACATAAAATCAACCTAAATGTCCAACTATGATAGACTGGATAAAGAAAATATGGTAGTACATATATACCATGGAATACTATGCAGCCATAAAAAATAAGATTATGTCCTTTGCAGGGACATGGATGGAGATGGAGGCTATTATCCTTAGCAAACTAACACAGGAACAGAAAATGAAATACTGCATGTTCTCACTTATAAGTGGGGGCTAAATAATGAGAACACACAGACACATAGAGGGCAATAACACACACTGAAGTCTATTGGAGGATAAAGGGTGGGAGGAGGGAGAGAAGTATGAAAAATAACTAATGGATACTAGGCTTAATACCTGGGTGATGAAATAATCTGTACAACCAACCCCCATGACACACATTTACCTATGTAGCAAGCTTGCACATCCTGCATGCATATTCCTGAACTTAAAATAACAGTTAAAAAAAAAAATCCTGCCTCCAGCCATCACCAACTATATGCCCTTCAGTAAATTCTTCATTATTTCTGAGGTTAACTGTTTTAACATCTCAGATTGATGTTGAGTATTAAATTTTTAAAAAGCTTGAACAGGGTCTGGGTTTTGGTGCTCAGTCAAGGTTAGCTATTATTAGTAGTATTAAACAAAGAAATAAACATGTATAACTCACAAAATCAAGATCAGGGAAGCTGTTTACTTATTTTTTTATTGCATAGTTCTTTCGGGATGCACTGAAAATTTATCAGGCCTCAGAAATTCACATTAGTTTTGTCAGCTACAAAATAATTATGTTTTCACTGGAACTTCTATAGAAGAAATTATTTTTCCATCCATTCAATGGCTCTTTATTGAGGCAATGGAGTTTCTGAGCCTTCATACAACCTTCTGTTTTCATATAAAAGTCATTCATTTACTTTTTATTAACAACTTTATTGATTCTAGGGAGTTTTCCGAGAAAGACAGGCAAACCAACAAAACAGCTTTTGTATTTACCTTAACACTCAAAACAGCATTCAGCCATCCATTTATTTATCCACTCAGAAGACCTTTATAAAGCACCTCTTCTGTTCCAGGTCCTGTCTACAAAGATCTAAAAAGGAGGCAGAAGGGCAAAAAGAAACAGATTATTATGAATCCATGGGCTTATTATAAGTTAATATGAAGATAAAATGTCATTATAGATAAACTCAATAAGGCAAAGTTGGAAGAAATGCATTCCTTAGCCTAAGAGCTCAGTCTTGCAAAGGAGACAGATATACACACGTATGCAACTGTCCACAACAGGAGGCAATAGCTTCCACTTCAAATGGTCTCTGCTGTCCTGTCTACTTGCCACAAACTTGGCATGGGCCTCTAATACTCTGTGGTGAAACCTAAAGTGTTCTGCCTTTCTTCTGTGACCCTTTCAGACGTCTAAGGTTAAGCGGAGGCAGGTTTCCTAGTTACCCAGATGGAACACTTCCTAGGAAAGCCCCCCAAGTTTCCACTGCAAAGGTGGAGACAGCATTTATCCTTCAATTGAGGAACTTTGGTGCTGAAATAATGCCGAGGGCACAGGTGTGAGAGCATGTAAAACAGAGTCTGGCAGCTGGAGATCATTAGTAAGCCCACAGCAGCTCTGTCAGGAGACAAGGTTAACACCCTGCTAATCAGATTAATCCTATCCCAGTCATGCAGTTTTGAATCCCTTGAAATGTGACTTGGCTCTTCTTTTCATCCTTTAATGTCATGGTTGACAAAACTGTAGCCATGGCCTTGGAGGTAGGTATGGTCCCTTCTTCTTGGTAGGCCCTTTTGCTCTAGAGGTCCACATCAGCAGATGGGCCTGAAACACCATTTGAACCTCTGAATAGAATCAGATTCATGGAAGATTAGGGCTCAAGGCGACCTGCCACTAATAACAGTGCTAGGTTTACGGGTCTGCTGGTCTTCAGCTCAGACACTTTCTCCTGTCCATATGATGCATCAGCAGTTAGTTGGAAGCCCTAGAGTGATTCCAATATGATGATTTTCAGTGATCTGCCATTTTGAACTATTCATATCAATATTTGCATTGAATGAAATAATGGAGGGATGACAAATAGGCTTTCTTTGGAAGGCATGAAAATACTCCCTGGCGATAATCCAGTTGATTCCTTTTTCTCTGATAGGCAGATTTGTGTCTGTCTTCTGGACAGAGAGAATCTTTTCAGATCTGAAGGTGCATGGACCAGAGCAGTGGTTCTCAAATTCTGGACCCCAAACCAGCAACGTCAGCAGCACCTAGGAATTTGTCAGAAATGCCAATTCTGGGGCCCATCCAGACTTTTTTTTTTTTTTTTTTTTTTTTTTTTTTTTTTTTTTTTTTGAGACGGAGTCTCGCTCTGTCGCCCAGGCTGGAGTGCAGTGGCCGGATCTCAGCTCACTGCAAGCTCCGCCTCCCGGGTTCCCGCCATTCTCCTGCCTCAGCCTCCCGAGTAGCTGGGACTACAGGCGCCCGCCACCTCACCCGGCTAATTTTTTTTTATTTTTTTTAGTAGAGACGGGGTTTCACCGTGTTAGCCAGGATGGTCTCGATCTCCTGACCTCGTGATCCGCCCGTCTCGGCCTCCCAAAGTGCTGGGATTACAGGCTTGAGCCACCGCGCCCGGCCCATCCAGACTTTTACAACAGAAACTGGTGGTGGGGCCCAGCCATCTGTGTTTTAATGAACTTCCCATGAGATTTTAATGCACACTGGAGGTTTAGAGTCACTGGTTTAGAAAAAGCAGTGCTTCAAAGATAGGACTGGACCTCATCTTGGAAATGGTCAATGGGCATGTATATAGATGTATATAGTTGCAACGTAACAATGCAAAGGAATTTTTTTTTTTTTTTGAGACAGAGTCTCACTCTGTCGCCCAGGCTGGAGTGCAGTGGCCGGATCTCAGCTCACTGCAAGCTCTGCCTCCTGGGTTTAGGCCATTCTCCTGCCTCAGCCTCCCGAGTAGCTGGGACTACAGGCGCCCGCCACCTCGCCCGGCTAATTTTTTGTATTTTTTAGTAGAGACAAGATTTCACCATGTTAGCCAGGATGGTCTCGATCTCCTGACCTCGTGATCTGCCCGTCTCGGCCTCCCAAAGTGCTGGGATTACAGGCCCAAAGGAATTTTTATTACTCTAAAATTTGAGCAATTTTTTCTCAAGGAGCAACTTACAGATAAAAATCAGAAATACATGTGTGAAATGTAGTGTTTAGCAAAAACCTGACTAGATTCCTTTCATGTGACAGGCTTGCAGCGCCACAAGCAGTGCTGGCAAGGACAGTGTGTGGCTTAGAACTTTAAAGGAAAAAAATGTAGTTTATTAATTTTGAAACTAATTAAGGTACAAAAATATAGTATCCCAAACTGTCTAAGACATAGGAAGAAAACAGCCCATAAACACCAGATTGGGGACAAAAGCTGTAAGAATACCAGATATCACATTTTCATACCACCCCCTCTCACTATGAAATCCCCCAGCAGGGTACTACAGAAAAATTGCCTGTCAACAGACTGAAATGAATAGTATGTGATCTCTGGTATAATTTCCTTGGAATCAATTTATACTAAGTGCATAAAGAGCCAAGGATGGGGGTGGGAATTAGAATAGAGAATGGTCATATACATTAGAAAAATTAAATCCTGCAGCTTCCAAAAGGGAATCACCAATGGTCTCATCCCTCATGGCAAACTACCTCTGGCTACAATTCCTACTGTGCAATTCAATCAAGTCATCAGGAGTAGAGATAGCAAGTGGCTGCCCCACGCACTGCAGACTCAGGCTTAAACTCAGGCCAATCACCAGGCTTTCTCTGCCTCAACCAATATTGCTTGGTTACCATTTGTTGCCAATGTGATCTGTCTAAGGAGGTGTTAAAATCTCACTGCAAATTAGGATATGTTTATTTCTCTCTTAATTTCTAGCAATGTGTTTGTGGCAGACACTGTGGGTTGTCTGTATCGCAGCCATTTCCCCTTTATTTCTTGTTAAGAAAATCTGATTTTGTTTGTGTCGTAAGGATAAATTGAAAGAATTTTAAGTGGATCAAAAGACTATGAGGCACCTTCTATCGAAAACTAAGTGTTGTTTGGCGCTTACTCTTCCAACGTACCTACTTTGTGTTATTTGTGCCTTTCATCATCTTTGAGCTATTTTACAGTCCTGCCGAGATAAACATTAATTTGTAGAAAATGGGTGAAAGACATATATTTCTTGTTTATAAATATACAAATAAATTCCATTCAATTGAGGTTCAATTGACTTTCTTTCCCCACAGTTAAAAGAAGCTAATTTTACATTGATTAAATAAATTCATTTCAGCAATCATCTTTTTTTCTTTCTTCTTTTTATTTTTTCACTCTGTTGCCCAGGCTGGAGTACAGTGCTGTGATCTTGGCTCACTGCGACCTCCGCCTCCTGGGTTCAAGCAATTATTCTGCCTCAGCCTCTTAGATAGCTGGGATTGCAGGTGTGCGCCCACCACGCCTGGGTAATTTTTGTATTTTTAGTAGAGATGGGGTTTCACCATGTTGGCCAGGCTGGTCTTGAACTCCTGACCTCAAAGTATCCGCCTGCCTCAGCCTCCCAAAGTGCTGGGATTACAGGCATGAGCCATGGTTCCTGGCCTCAGCAATCATCTTCTGTATTTGTTTGTTCTTTGGATTTAAATATATATATATATATATTTTTTTTTTTATTACACTTTAAGTTCTAGGGTACATGGGTACAAGGTACAGGTTTGATACATAGGTATACATGTGCCATGTTGGTTTGCTGCTCCCATAAACTCATAATTTATATTAGCTATTTCTCCTAATGCCATCCCTCCCCCAGCCCCCAACCCCCAGACAGGCCCCAGTGTGTGATATTCCCCACCCTGTGTCCAAGTGATCTCATTGTTCAGTTCCCACCTATGGGTGAGAATATGCAGTGTTTAGTTTTCTTTCCTTGTGATAGTTTGCTGAGAATGATGGTTTCCAGCTTCATCCATGTCCCTGCAAAGGACACGAACTCATCCTTGTTTATGGCTGCATAGTATTCCATGGTGTGTATGTGCCACATTTTCTTTATCTAGTCTATCATTGATGGGCACTTGGGTTGGTTTCAAGTCTTTGCTGTTGTGAATAGTGGCATAATAAACATATGTGTGCATGTGTCTTTATGGTAGCATGATTTATAATCCTTTGGGTATATACCCAGTAATGGGATTGATGGGTCAAATGGTAATTCTAGTTCTAGATCCTTGAGCAGTTCCCACACTGTCTCCCACAATGGTTGAACTAATTTACACTCCCATCAACAGTGTAAAATCGTTCCTATTTCTCCACATCCTCTCCAGCACCTGTTGTTTCCTGACTTTTTAATGATCTCCATTCTAAATGATGTGAGATGGTAACTCATTGTGGTTTTGATTTGCATTTTTCTGATGACCAGTGATGATGAGCGTTTTTTCATGTGTCTGTTGGCTGCATAAATGTCTTCTTTTGAGAAGTGGCTGTTCATATCCTTTGCCCACTTTTTGATGGGGTTGCTTTTTTCTTGTAAATTTGTTTGAGTTTTTGGTGATTTTGGATAATAGCTTTTTGTCAGATGGGTAGATTGCAAAAATTTTCTCCCATTCTGTAGGTTGCCTGTTCACTCTGATGTTAGTTTCCTTTGCTGTGCAGAAGCTCTTTAGTTTAATTAGATCCCATGTGTCTATTTTGGTTTTTGTTGCCACTGCTTTTGGTGTTTTAGTTATGAAGTCCTTGCCCATGCCTATCTCCTGAATGGTATTGCCTAGGTTTTCTTCTAGGGTTTTTATGGCTTTAGGTCTAACATTTAAGTCTTTAATTCATCTTGAATTAATTTTTGTAGTAGGTATAAGGAAGGGATCCAGTTTCAGCTTTCTACATATGGCTACCCAGTTTTCCCAGCACCATTTATTAAATAGGGAATCCTTTCCCCATTGCTTGTTTTTGTCAGATTTGTCAAAGATCAGATGGTTGTAAATGTATGGTGTTATTTCTGAGCCCTCTGTTCTGTTCCATTGGTCTATATCTCTATTTTGGTACCAGTACCATGCTATTTTGGTTACTGTAATCTTGTAGTATAGTTTGAAATCAGGTAGTGTGATGCCTCCAGATTTGTTCTTTTTGCTTAGGATTGTCTTGGCAATGCAGGCTCTTTTTTGGTTCCATATGAACATTAAAGTAGTTTTTTCCAATTCTGTGAAGAAAGTCATTGGTAGCTTGATGGGGATGGCAGTGAATCTATAAATTACCTTGGGCAGTATGGCCATTTTCACGATATTGATTCTTCCTATCCATGAGCATGGAATATTCTTCCATTTGTTTGTGTCCTCTTTTATTTCCTTGAGTAGTGGTTTGTAGTTCTCCTTCAAGTGGTCCTTCATATCCCTTGTAAGTTGGATTCCTAGGTATTTTATTCTCTTTGCAGTAATTTTTGGGGACTTCACTCATGATTTCGCTGTTTGTCTGTTTTTGGTGTATAGGAATGCTTGTGATTTTTGCACATTGATTTTGTATCCTAAGACTTTGCTGAAGTTGCTTATCAGCTTAAGGAGATTTTGGGCTGAGAAGATAGGGTTTTCTAAATATATAATCATGTCATCTGCAAACAGACAATTTGACTTCCTCTTTTCCTAACTGAATACCCGTTATTTCTTTCTCTTGCCTGATTGCCCTGACCAGAACTTCCAACACTATGTTGAATAGGAGTGGTGAGAGAGGGCATCCTTGTCTTGTGCTGATTTTCAAAGGGAATGATTCCAGTTTTTGCCCCTTCAGTATGATATTGGCCATGAGTTTGTCATAAATAGTTCTTATTATTTTGAGATATGTTCCATCGACACCTAGTTGATTGAGAGTTTTTAGCATGAAAGACTGTTGAATTTTGTCAAAGGCCTTTTCTGCATCTATTGAGATAATCATGTGGTTTTTGTCATTGGTTCTGTTTATGTGATGCATTACATTTATTGATTTGCATATGTTGAACCAGCCTTGTATCCTAGCAATGAAGCCAACTTGATCATGGTGGATAAGCTTTTTGATGTGCTGCTGGGTTCGGTTTGCCAGTATTTTATTGAGGATTTTCATATCAATGTTCATCAGGGATATTAGTCTAAAATTCTCTTTCTTTGTTGTGTCTCTCCAAGACTTTGGTATCAGGATGATGCTGGCCTCATAAAATGAGTTAGGGAAAATTCTCTCTTTTTCTACTGATTAGAATAGTTTTAGAAGGAATGGTACCAGCTCCTCTTTGTACCTCTGGTAGAATACGGCTGTGAATCCGTCTGGTCCTGGACTTTTTTTGGTTGGTAGGCTATTAATTATTGCCTCAATTTCAGAGCCTGTTATTGGTCTATTCAGAGATTCAAATTCTTCCCGGTTTAGTCTTGGGGAGTGTATGTATCCAGGAATTTATCCATTTCTTCTAGATTTTCTAGTTTATTTGCATAGAGGTGTTTATAGTATTCTCTGATGGTAGTTTGTATTTCTGTGGGATCAGTGGTGATATCCCCTTTATCATTTTTTGTTACATCTATTTGATTTTTTTCTCTTTTCTTATTATTCTTGCTAGCACACTATGAATTTTGCTGATCTTTTCAAAATACCAGCTCCTGGATTCATTGATTTTTTGAAGGGTTTTTGTGTCTCTATCTCTCAGTTCTGCTCTGATCTTAGTTACTTCTTGCCTCTGCTAGCTTTTGGATGTGTTTGCTCTTGCTTCTCTAGTACTTTTAATTGTGATGTTAGGGTGTCGATTTTAGATCTTTCCTGCTTTCTCTTGTGGACATTTAGTGCTATAAATTTCCCTCTACACATTGCTTTAAATGTGTCCGAGAGGTTCTGGTATGTTATGTCTTTGTTCTCATTGGTTTCAAAGAACATCTTTATTTCTGCCTTCATTTAATTATTTACCCTGTAGTCATTCAGGAGAAATTTGTTCTGTTTCCATGTAGTTGTGCGGTTTTGTGTGAGTTTCTTAGTCCTGAGTTCTAATTTGATTCCACTGTGGTCTGAGAGACAGTTTGTTGTGATTTCTGTTCTTTCACATTTGCTGAGGAGTACTTTATTTCCAATTAGGTGGTCAATTTTAGAATAAGTGTGATGTGGTGCTCAGAAGGATGTATATTCTGTTGATTTGAGGTGGAGAGTTCTGTAGATATCTATTAGGTCTGCTTGGTGCAGAACTGAGTTCAAGTCCTGGATACCCTTGTTAAAATTCTGTCTCGTTGATCTAATATTGACAGTGGCATGTTAAAGTCTCCCATTATTATTGTGTGGGAATCTAAGTCTCTTTGTAGGTCTCTGAGGACTTGCTATGAAACTAGGTGCTCCTGTATTGGGTGCATATATATTTAGGATAGTTAGCTCTTCTTGTTGAATTCATCCCTTTACCATTATGTAATGGCCTTCTTTGTCTCTTTTGATCTTTGTTGGTTTAAAGTCTGTTTTATCAGAGACCAGGATTGCAACCTGTGCTTTTTTTTTTTTTTTTTCTTTCCATTTGTTTGGTAAATCTTCCTCCATCCCTTTATTTTGAGCCTATGTGTGTCTTTGCACGTGAGATGGGTCTCCTGAATACAGCACACTGATGGGTCTTGACTCTATCCAATTTGCCAGTCTATCTCTTTTAATTGGGACATTTAGCCCATTTACATTTAAGGTTAATATTATTATGTGTGAATTTGATCTTATTATGATGTTCGCTGGTTATTTTGCCTGTTAATTGATGCAGTTTATTCCTAGCATCGATGGTCTTTACAATTTGGCATATTTTTGCAGTGGCTGGTACTGGTTTTTCCTTTCCATGTTTAGGGATTCCTTCAGGAGCTCTTGTAAGGCAGGCCTGGTGGTGACAAAATCTCTCAACATTTGCTTGTCTGTAAAGGTTTTTATTTCTCCTTCACTTATGAAGCTTGCTTTGGCTGGATATGAAATTCTGGGTTGAAAATTCTTTTCTTTAAGAATGTTTAATATTGGCCCCCACTCTCTTTGGGCCTGTAGGGTTTCTGCTGAGAGATCCACTGTTAGTATGATGGGCTTCCCTTTGTGGGTAACCCGACCTTTCTCTCTGGCCGTCCTTAACACTTTTTCCTTCATTTCAACGTTGGTAAATCTGGCAATTATGTGTCTGTGGGTTGCTGTTCTCGAAGAGTATCTTTGTGGCGTTCTCTGTATGTCCTGAATTGGAATCTTGGCCTGCCTTTCTAGGTTGAGGAAGTTCTCCTGGATAATATCCTGAAGAGTGTTTCCCAACTTGGTTCCATTCTCCCCATCACTTTCAGGTACACCAATCAAACGTAGATTTAGTCTTTTCACATAGTCCCATATTTCTTGGAGACTTTGTTCATTTCTTTTTACTTTTTTCTCTAACCTTGTCTTCTCTCTTTATTTCATTAATTTGATCTTCAATCACTGATACCCTTCCTTCCACTTGATCGAATCAGCTATTGAAGCTTGTGCATGCGTCATGAAGTTCTCATGCCATGGTTTTCAGCTCCATCAGGTCATTTAAGGTCTTCTCTACACTGTTTATTCTAGTCAGTCATTTATCTAACCTTTTTTCAGGTTTTTAGCTTCCTTGCAGTGAGCTAGAACAGATTCCTTTAACTTGGAGAAGTTTATTATTACCAACCTTCTGAAGCTTACTTCTGTCAACGCATCAAAGTTATTCTCCATCCAGCTTTGTTCCGTTGCTGGTGAGGAGCTGTGATCCTTTGGAGGAGAAGAGACACTCTGATTTTTAGAATTTTCAGCTTTTCTGCTCTTGTTTCTCCCCATCTTTGTGGTTTTATCTACTTTTGGTCTTTGATGTTGGTGACTTACAGATGGGGTTTTGGTGTAGATGATCTTTTTGTTAATGTTGATGTTATTCCTTTCTGTTTGTTAGTTTTCCTTCTAACAGTCAGGTCCCTCAGCTGCAGGTATGTTGGAGTTTTCTGGAGGTCCATTCCAGACCCCGTTTGCCTGGGTATCACCAGCAGAGGCTGCAGAACAGCAAATATTGCTGCCTGATCCTTCCTCTGGAAACTTCATCCCAGAGGGGGAACTGCCTATATGAGGTGTCTATCTGCCCCTACTGGGAGGTATCTCCCAGTTAGGCTACACGGGGGTCAGGGACCCATTTGAGAAGGCAGTCTGTCCATTCTCAGAGCTCAAACACCGTGCTGGGAAAGTCACTGCTCTTTTCAGAGCTGTCAGACAGGGATGTTTGAATCTGCAGAATTATCTGCTGCCTTTTTTTCGCCTTGCCCTGCCCACAGAGGTGGAGTCTAGAGGCAGCGGGCCTTGTTGAACTGCAGTGGGCTTCGCCCAGTTTGAGCTTCCCAGCTGCTTTGTTTACCTACTCAAGCCTCAGCAATGGTAGACACCCCTCCCCCAGCCAGTCTGCTGCCTTGCAGTTTGATCTCAGACTGCAGTGCTAGCAGTGAGCAAGGCTCCGTGGGTGTGCTCCCGCGAGCCAATAACAGTGGAGAATCTCCTTGTCTGCCGGTTGCTAAGACCTTGCGAAAAGTGCGGTATTTGGGCAGGAGCGTCCTGTTTTTCCAGGTAGTCTGCCGTGGCTTCTGTTGGCTAAGAAAGGGACATCCCTCGACCCCTCGCGCTTCCCAGATGAGGCGACGCCCTGCCCTGCTTCAGCTCACCCTCCATGGGCTGCACCCACTGTCCAACCAGTCCCAATGAGATGAATCAGGTACCTCAGTTGGAAATGCAGAAATCACCCATCTTCTGTGTCAATCACGCTGGGAACTGCAGACTGGAGCTGTTCCTATTCAGCCATCTTGGACTACTTTCATATTCTCTGGATGTTTTTTTTTGGAACTGGTTCTAACTTTTTTTGTATTTCCCTCTTTAATTAATGAATTAAACAAAATCTTTTACACACATTCATTTTATATCTGCATAACAGTCATGATTAAACCTTTAAAAAATAATTATCCTTTAACAATGTATTCTGCAATAGTATACCCAGGAAATATAGGCACCTTCCCAATTCTAGGACATAAATCATGATAAATCTACTAAACTTTGATAAAGGTAATCTTATTCTCTTTTGGCTCTGATTGGTTTGGAGGTTATCATGTGACTACATTCTGGTCAATGAGAAATATATCAGGAGATTCTGAGCAAAGTGTACTTCCCTGATAAATAAATAAAAGTGAATGAAGGCCAGCAGAGGAAAGTAGGAAATGCCTTTTCTCTTTTGCCCTTAGATGTTGTCTTGTGAGAGCAGAGTGCTTGGAAATGCAGCTGCCATCTTCAATAACAGTGAGGGAAACTAAAGAAAATCTCAGATAAGCCATCTCTGAGTCCTGACATCATTTATTGAACCTCTGCATTAGTCAATCAACCCAGGGACTACTTCCCCCAGAGCTGTTAAATTAGGTAATAATTCCTCAGAGTTTAATCTATGTCAGTTGGTTATTTAATTAATCCATCTAGAAGCATTTTAACAAATCTAGTTACAGATTCAGAAAGAAAAAGTACCCAGGATATCTGACGTGGTCTAAACAGTCCTATGGTAAGTCATGTGTGCGGTGATTGTAACGGTAGGTAGAAAAAGGTGGCTGTGGTGGATTGGATAACGGAAGGACATTGACCGACAGGATAGAAGGGTGGGATGTGATAGGAAGACAGGTGTGGTGGTTAGAAGAGTTTTAGTGGAGCAGCAGTGCTATGGTCTGAATGTTTGTGTTTCCCCAAAATTTATATGTTGAAACCTAATTTCTAATGCAATAATATTAAGAATCAGGGATCTTTGGAAGTGATTAGGTCATGAGGGGAAATCCCTCATGAATGGGATTAGTGCCCTTATGAAAGAGACCAGAAGGTGCATGTTTGCCTTTTCTGTCATGTGTGGACACAGCAAAAAGGCACCATATATAAAATGAGCCCTCCTCAGTCACCGAATCTGCTGGCACATTGATCTTCGACTATCCAGCTTCCAGAATTGTATGAACGAAGACATTCAGTTAGAAAAAAGTGTTTTCCACTTGTTCATTGTTGTGACTAAACAACCTGTAGTCTCTCTGGCCCCAGTTTCCTACTAAAGATTATATAACCACAAAGCTAGACTAGCCTCCAGATCTCCTATCCCCAATGAGATACTGACTTCAAATATAAATGAAAATTAGATATGCCACATTCACAGTGATCCATGCATCATCTTCATCATTTCTGTTTTATTGAATGTTTACTTCATGGAAGTAAATTCGATAAGCATATCATATTATGTACATTATGTTATTTGATCTACACAACTCTATGATTGGATGTGGTAGATTGTTGTAGTCCCAATTTGGTTTTGTCTCTCTGTGTCTACACCCTTAGGTAGTCAACTCTCACTCTGACTCTGGACTTGGCCAATGGGACAATATGCCTTGTGTTGGCTAGTAGAACAATAACATGATATAGGCAAAGGCTTGTAACAAACTTGTCCACTAGGGGATGTCCTGTGTTGATGCTTCTGGCATTCTTGAGATTGGTGCTATATGAATAAGCCCAAACTAGACCATTGGAGACATGTGGTATATTCATCCCCATCACCTTAACAACCAGTACCAACAAACAGCCAGCACAAATCACAAGACATATGGCCATTGTAGATCAACTAGTCCCCAGTTAACCTTTAGCTGCATGTAGTCACATCCATGAGTTCAAGTGAAGCCAGCAGAAAAACTGTCTCACTGAACTCAACTCCAAATTGTCAGCTCTTAGAACCATGAGCTATTAAATTATCTTTAATCTCCTAAACTATGGTCAACAAAGACTAATTGATAAACTGGAATGTATAATATCCATGTCCCAGTTTTACAGGCAAGCAAAACTAAGAGAAAAAATGCCCAAGGTTATACAACTAACAAGGGCTGGATTTATGATTAAAACCCAAATCTATCTGACTTCAAAGCCCATGTCTTTGACAGCAATCTCAAACAATATATTCTGAGCAAACCACTAATTGCAAAGAACCAGAAATATACCCCTAAAACCTTCCTACTTTTCTGAATGACATACTGTGAATTTCTCAACCTTGATCTCTTTAACCCTGTGGTAAGTGTAACTATCACTAGCTTGTACTATTAGTAAAACAGTAAAGAACAAAAAATGTTTTGTGGGTTTATGATTCACTGTGAAATGTAGCATTTCCTGTTGTTGTTTACTTTTTGTCCTGAATTTACATTTTTAGGCTCATAGGTTTGGCCCAGTTTCTAATAAAGTAGGATCCTGTGAAAATTTTCATATTCCCTATAACTTTGTGGCTTCATGATGTCTTTCCATATACCTGTGTGTTTGCCTATGATGGGTGTTTCCTCCATATCCCTAGTATCTACCCTCCTCATATAAAGACTGTCATTCTGATTCAGTGCCAGTCCTGCACTCTCCCATCAGAGTTACTGCCTCTCCTTTGTGTTTTATGGCATTTGGCACATACCTCTATTATAGTGCCTACAATATTTGCTCTCATAACTGTCTTTTCCACTAAACATATTCTGTATTGAATCCTCAACACCTAGGATAGTATCTGGCTTGTAGTAGGGGCTAAATAAACTTTGTTAAATAAATGAATTAATCAATTAATCAAAAATAAAACTGTTCTCAACCCACTTCTTTAGTTGTATCTCGAACAAGTCCTCATCTCCCATCCTCTATTTCAATTAAATTGAATTACTTCTCCATATAGACCTCCCTACGTGTCGAAGAGACAGGCTGGATATTCATTCATCAAGCCCATTTTCTCTTCTTCCTGGGTACACACATTTCCCTTCCCACTAGACTACATTTTCGAGCATTTCTTGCACTTGGATGTGGACATGTGCTTAAGTTTTGGTTAACAGAATATAAGCAGAAGTGATTTGTACACCTTCCACGCCTGGTCCACAGACATTTCCTAAACTGTTTTTTTCCGTACTCTTTCTCCTTTTACCAGCTTAATGTAGGTGAGCACAGTGGCCTTGGAGATATTAAAGATGAGGAAGCCAAAAGATGGACCTTCAATCACCACTTGTCAGATAGTCAGAACTAAACAAAAATGTTCATTTTGGACTTTATGGGAATAAGAATTAAACTTCTATTCTGTTAAATCACTGAGATTTGGGGATTTATCTGTTATACCAGAAAACTTTATCTCAACTGATATACTGATGCTGTATCTTTGGTTTTCTGTAGCTCCACTATACCATATGTCCTTGTCTCTAATATGTGCTTGTCCAGTTGCACCCACCCTTTGAGATACAACTTTAGCCATTACGCCTTCCATGGTCCTTCCAATGGACACAGGTCTTCCTCTGAAATACTCTAATGTTTTATCTTCATATCTCTTAGACATGTGCCGTGTTCTACTTGTATCACTGATATTTAAGTTATATTTCTAAACATAAAATGCTAACATTCAAATAACCCTGTGATATGAATCTTGTCTTACTCATCTCTATTTTCCCCATAGCACTCAACATGCAGCCTTATGCCAAGCAGACAGGTAAGACATTTTTTTCAAATCTATATTTGTGCTCTGTATACATCATAATGTTTTAGACATAAATACACTTACCCATCTTTTGAGGCAAGTATATTAATTTGTTTTTGTTTTATTTTCTTTTTAGTCTGCCCTCTTTTTCTTGATTTTTCTTCTTCTTAGGCATTTTTCCTTGCCATTTCTCTAAACTATTTCCAGTGCCATTAGATCTCTCCTGAGGACCCATGATCAGAATGACATGGAGCCCAATATTCCAGATGTGGCTCTTCCATTAATATATTGGGCAACATTAACCACTGGGGTTTTGGTGAGTCTTTATGGGAGATAACAGTGATTACATCTTTCTTCCCTAAACCCAAAAATGTGTCTGTCATTTAAAAAAAAACAATTAAATCATCTATTTTCAGTTGATGAAGTATAAATTAAGAGGTTTTTTTAGAATAGAACCCATTCTGAGGGTTGGCTTCATCTACCTCTTTCGGACCACAGAGCCCTAATGGGAGTCATTTGAGGTTGGAAAACTAAACATAATAGGTCCTGGATTTCCTGAATTACACTGAAGACTATAACATTTAGAAACGGAACTCTGAGCATTAAATCCTCAGAGAAGGAAGATTTAAATTCCTCTAGAGCACTCAATGTTTTCTTTTTGCCTTTTTAATCCCTTAAATGGAAATGAATTTAGAATAGTCTGTGCCCAGTGGAAACTGGGTTTTAACATCTATACATCTAAGCCTTGCAAAGGTGAGTTCTAGATGTTAAAAAATTTTAGATCATGATAAAAAAAAAAATGAGCAGAAGGAATGAACTCTTTATTCCTATACAACACAAAAATCTTAGAGAAACTTCTAATTTTCCTGTAAAACCTACAGTGATTTTTTTTTCTCATTTATGTGCTCTTCTCTCTTCCCAGTCCCTAGTAACACCCTACCAGGGACTGGGACAGGGATGTCATGGGGTGGGAAACATAAACACCCGAGGACTGTCAACAGAACCATAAGAAACACTGCAATGGTGCAGTCAGACATGGTAAAAGGTAGGTGGCAATAAGGTTAAATGCTGATAAAGAAATCAGCAAGTGTCAAGCAGACAATGCATGGTGAAACTATCTGATAAATGGAAAACAAATGCTGAGTAGTAATTAGAAAATAGTTCCATGATTATGGTAGAAAAGTCTGAAAGCCTTCAGCTTAACCACATGCAGCTGAGAAAGGAAAAGCAAGGCTGTGAGTATTGCTGGAGGAATATATTATCTATCAAAGTGAGGGCAATCTCTGAAGATTTTTTCAGGGAAAACCAAGTTCAGAAATTTTATCCTCTTTTTCTCTTTCCTGCTTTGTTTCTCTAACCACCGTGCTTTATTTAATAGCAATCAGTCCAAAGCACTTCTGTGATGAAGAATGCACTGTAGTAAAAGCACTCTCATCAGGCCCTATTATGCTTCCACCTCTGCTACTTAATTACCAGGTCTGTGACCTTAGCCAATATTCTCATCTCTCTGTACCTCAGCTTTCCAAGGGGTTAGGTTGGCTAATCTCTAGAGTCCTTTCTGGTTCTCAAGTTCTCTGATTCTTTGATTCTTGACCTCAAAGTCTTTTTTCCACCCTAATTTACATTCTTTAGTATCTGTCTATCACAGGAACAGCCCAGATAGATTTCTAATATCTGCCAGCCCCCAGAATTTATCACCTGATAGAGGAAGCTTGCTTAGGAGTCAGGAATTAATGAAGACCTATGATTTTAAGTGACCAAAATTGAGATGAGCTGTTATAAGATTTTTAGATAGTCTGCCCCATGGTGAGTTGAAGCCTCAGAGCACCTTAGGGTTGGCTAGGCACTGAAAATTCAAGAAAGTTAATACTTCTTTGTGAGACTGAACTGATGAATTATTTATTATTTTCAGTAGGCATATATTGGAACCAACTCAATTTGGTGTTTATATTTGTAAGAAAAGCACATTTGGGGTAAGGGTGGCACCAAGCGACATTGGCTGCCAATCTTTCTAGAGCAGGTTTTTACCAGATAGAATTTTCCTGGTTCATTTACTATGGTCCACAGTAAAATCTGCATTGTAGGCTCAAAAATGTCATTTGGCAACAAATCTTTAATATATCTAAGTTCACATATGAATATTAACTAGTTCCCAGTGATTACTGTGTAGACCTGGATGTCAATTTTATTAAGTTATAGGAATTTATATATTCTGGCCATGCAGGTAGCATGACTGGTACATTATTTTCCACCAAATTACTAGTTGGGATTCATTTGGAGCAAAGAATCATAATAGAGGAGTAAATGCAAGAAGAGTTCATCAACTAAAAGAAACTTTAGAAACTCTTTTCTGGCATAGGAATAGCCCAGTCAATGGGAATATGACAAATACTCCTTGGTACTTATAGACTTAATAGTTCTGGTCTTGACTATTTATGACTGACCCCAAGGACTTATAAATGACTGGAGGCATGGTGAACACAGACACAGAAGCAAGGCACTGTTTTTCCAAACATAATATGTGCACCACTTGTGGTATGCAGAATGCTTGTAAAACATAAAAATCCATGTGTACGTAAGTGACCCAATTTAAGATTTAAATCACCCCTTCATTTAAATTATAAATACAATCTTTCAGCTTATATAAAACAAAAGGATTGAAAGCAAAATATATATCAAGGATAAAGGAGGGAAGAAGTTGAGGGTTACATTTGAAGGGGTTAATGTGGAAAGGGGTCGGCCCTAGGAGCAGGAAAGGAGATTTTTGGAACAAAGCTTACAAATTACCTGAGGGTTTTGTTAAAATGCACTTTCTCATTCAGCAGATGTAGGGTGGGCTGAGGATCTGTATTTCTAACAAGCTTCCAGATGATATTGAACTGATCCAAATGCCATGCCTTGGGTAGCAAGGAAGGTTCTTTTTTTTTTTTTTTTTTTTTTTTTTGAGACGGAGTCTTGCTCTGTGCCCCAGGCTGGAGTGCAGTGGCGCGATCTCGGCTCACTGCAAGCTCCGCCCCCCCGGGTTCACGCTATTCTCCTGCCTCAGCCTCCCAAGTAGCTGGGACTACAGGCGCCCACCACCTCGCCCGGCTAATTTTCTTGTATTTTTAGTAGAGACGGGGTTTCACCGTGTTAGCCAGGATGGTCTCAATCTCCTGACCTCGTGATCCGCCCGTCTCGGCCTCCCAAAGTGCTGGGATTACAGGCTTGAGCCACCGCGCCCGGCCGCAAGGAAGGTTCTAGAATCTTTCACTCCACCAAAGTGGAAATGGCCTCCAGGTGAACTGGAGATAGAAACTTCTATGGTATTTAATTTTATAGTTACATTCTATTTATCTAAGTGACATAGGCATACCTAGAGTAACAATATTATTTCCATCTAACTCCATTTTATTTTTAAAAAGTGAGTTGTTTTCAAGATAAATATTAAGTAAGTATGACAGGTGTACTTTAAATTTCAAAAACTATAACATAAGTTTGCAACTGACTTATGGAAAAGTGCTGACATGAAGACTGAATGTACACTCAGTATCCCATTATTCAAACCATGTGGTTTCTCACTTTAATACTTTAATATAAACCTTATTTAAACTTTACAACAGCTAATGAAGCTGACACTTTTAATCTGTTTTACAGACGAGGAAATTGGTTTACACCCATTATCCCATTATTCAGATCACGTGGTCTTGTTCTCATTTTAACACAGGATTTCATTTAAACTTTACAACAGCTTTATGAAGTTGATAGTTTTAATCTCTATTAGAGATGAAAAAATGGCAGAATTCTACGATATTTGGGGATTATTGAAGGTCTCAGGATATTGTCTCTTATACTTGACATTTACTCCCTGAGGCACCCCTGCACTTCTTCCTAGGCACTGCCGTCTTTGAGCACTCCCTTCCCTGCACGCTTATGGTTAAATAAGCCCCTTTGCTTTGACTCATTCGTTATTCAGAGGTGTTAACACTATCAATAAGAATACTTTCTCCATCATGGAAATCACCCCACAGCTTCAAAGTGATGTCTGACATCTTTGTCCTTATTCATTGTTTTGACTTTATTATTGAACTCTTAAGGCATACTCTTAGTTTCAATTTCTTGTGGGGCAACTCACTGTGACTTCCATGTACTGGATATTTTGATTCCAAGTAAATCAGTTGCTTCTCTAAGGCAAAGTAGTGATGGCAGAACTCCAAGCAAACTTTTGCACTTGCAGTTCTCTCAGTGGATAATAATAACCTATCACAATGATATCCATTATAATGAACATTTTGTGCTTTCCCTTTGTAATAAGACCTTGTTACTAGCTAAGGCTCTGTATGCAATAAGAGAAGATTGACTCCTAAGAATTGAAGTCATCAATAAGTTTGAGCTTATGGTCTTAGAAACCTTCGGGTGACTTAGTTTAATTGGGAAAGAGATGCAGCTAACATAAATCCAAACAGACTTACTGAGAGGAGTCATTAAAATAGCCCAAGTACTTAGATACATAACCAAAAGAATCTGGGGACAAATAATTCTGCACTAAAGGGTAATAAACATTTGAGAGAACTTATAAAAGCAGAGATGGCAGAAACAACTTGTCCAAAAGATAGGACTGGCAAGTCAGCTTATTAGAGGGAAAAAAATAAAGAAATCACTGCAAAATAGAAAGACTGAACTAAAGATAAAAATAAAAGTGGTCATTTTCTTTATCTCATGAGTCTTTATTAATCTTTTTTGTTCAGTGTATAGAATCTGCACTATAGCTGACTTTCAGATTACATTACTGAGAGTAATAAGGCAGCATATAGCTCTCTGGGTGAGTCTATTTACTCACTGGGCTTATCCGTAAAAGTGAATGATACGGTAGCAACAATAAGGTAGCAGTAATGGAAAGGATACTTAACCAGATGACCAGAGAACTAGATTGTAATGCCAATTTTGCCGTTAGTTAATTGTACTGAAATGGGCAAGTCATATGCCAGCTGAGGATCTTGGTTTCCTCACTGATAAAACCATGATATTAAACCAGATAATCCTAAGAATTACTTCAGCTTGATATGGTCTGGCTGTCACACCACCCAAATCTCATCTTGAATTGTAGCTCCCACAATTCCCATGTGTTGTGGCAGGGAGCTGGTGGGAGATAATTGAATCATGGGGATGGTTTCCCCCATACTGTCCTCATGGTAGTGAATAAGTCTCACAAGAGCTTATGGTTTTATAAGGGGAAATCCCTTTCACTTGTTTCTCATTCTTTCTTGTCTGCTGCCATGTAAGACATGCCTTTCACCTTCCATCATGATTGTGAGGCCTCCCCAGCCATATGGAACTGTGAGTCCACTAAACCTCTTTTCTTTTATAAACTACCCAGTCTCTCGAGTATGTCTTCATCAGCAGCATGGAAACGGACAAATACACAGTTCTACCCTTACCTGCTTCAGGACTGGAGCTAGACCAGATTCTCTCTTGAGGTCTCTTCCAATAAAGGAGCTCTGACTTTTAATTACATAGAGACATAAACATTGCAAAAGTATATCCATCCTTATAAATATGTTTTGTGCTTACTATGCTTTGGATAACAGCTATTGGTAATCAAGGAATCAGTTGTTTTAGCCCTGACTACATCAGTGGTTCCTTCAGTTTCTAATGTGAGGTTGACTTTTCTTCAGGTTACTATTATGAACACATTCATTCTCAATCTCTCTCTCTCTCTCTCTCTCTCTCTCTCTCTCTCTCTCTCGCTCTCTCTACCTGAGTCTAAAATTTCCTTGGGGTAGGTCATACCTATTTACCAAGGTTAACTTTGGAAGAAAGGTATTAAAGAGACAGACCAGCTGCCCTCCAACAGAATCACCCCTTTGGGGTACAGCAACTCAATTTTATCAGTCCAAGACTTTTGAGATCAACTGATGTTAATCAGAGTGACTAATTCACGCAAAAAAAATTAACAGTTTAAAAACAAAACAAAACCTCTCAGGCGGGCAGAGCAAGATGGCTTAATAGAAGCATATGCTATATTTCCCCCAGCAGTAACACCAAATTTTAACTATGACAAAATTTTAACTACTAGACACAACAAAGCCCTTTCACAAGAACCAAAAATCAGGCAAGCAATCACAGTACCTGGCCTCAACTTTGTATCACTGAAAGAAGCACTGAAGAGGCTAGGAGAGACAGTCTTGAATCATTGACACTACCTCTCCTCCTCTACCCCCCAAGCAGCAGCAGTGTAGGATGGAGAGCCTGTGCACTTCCAGGTGGGAGAATGCAGCCACTGGGAGACATTACATTGAACTCAGGACTACTCTGTCACAGAGGAGAGCAAAGCTATGCTGGTCTCAGTCAGTACCTTTGCACAGAAGAAGCATTTAAATCAGATCTAGTCAGAGGGGAATTGCCCATCTCAGCAGGTGGAACTCGAGTTTCCCTGCTGGCCAAAGTGATCTGAGGTTTTGGTAAACTTGACAGGTGGTCTAGGATACAAGGACTGCAATTCTTAGGCAAGTCCTACTTAGTACTGGTCTGGGCTTAGAGCCAGTGGACTTGGGTTGGGGCACGTGACCTAATGAGACACCAGATGCAATGGCAAAGGGAGTATGTACACCATCCCTCCCCAGTCCCAGTCAGTGCAGCCCAGAGCAATGAAAATGACCTGTTCCTTCTGCTTGAGAAGAGGACAGCGAAGAGTAAAGAGGACCTTGCCTTGCATCTTGGAGACCAGCTCAGACATGGTAAAATAGGGCACCAGGCAGAGTTGTGAAGCCCCCATTCTAGGCCATAGCTTAAGGACATTTCTAGACATACCCTCAGCCAAAAGAGAACCCACTGCCTTGAAGGGAAGGACTCAGTCCTAGCAGAATATATCACCTGCTGACTAAAGAACTCTTGAGTCCTAAATAACCAATAGCAACATCCAGGTAGTACACTGTGGGCCTTGGGCTCTGAGACATGCTGGCTTCAGGTGTGTCTCAGCACACTCCCAGCTATGGTGGCTATGGTGAAAGATACCTTCTGTTTGAGAAAAGCAGAGGGAAAGTAAAAGGGACTTTTTCTTGCACCTGAGGTACCAGCTCAGTCATAGAAGGTAAAGCACCAAGCAAACTCTTGGGTTTCTCAAGTTCAGGTCTGGGCTCTTGGACAGTACTTCTGAAACTGTCCTGGATTGGAGGGGAGCCCACTCCCCTGAAGAGTGAGTCCCAGTCCTGACAGCATTCACCACAAGTTGACTGAAGAGCCGTTGGAATTTAAGTGAACATTGGTGGTGGCCTGGCAGAACCCTTCATGGGCTGCTGGTGGTGGTGGCAACAGGGAGAGGCTCCTCTCTGCCTGTGGAAAGGAGATGGAAGAGCAGGAAAAACTTTTGCCTTGTGGTTTGAGTGTCAGCTTAGATTCAGTAGAATAAAACATCAGGTAAATTTCTATGGCTTTTTACTCCAATCCCTGGCTCATGGACAGCATTTCTGGACCCACCTGGGGCCTGGGGGAACACACTGCCCTTAAAGGAGGCACAAAACCTGGTTTTGTGATAGCCAGGTATTAGTTACCACGGGCCTTCTCAAGACCCAGTGCTGTACTGGCTTCGGCTATGAACCAGCATAGTCCCAATGGTAGTGGCCACAGGGGTGCTCATGTCCCCTTACCCCCAGTTCCAGGCAGCTCAACACGGAGAATGACTCCAATTTGCAGGGAGAAAGTAAGGGAAAAGAACAAGAGTCTCTGCCTGGTAATCCAGAGAGTTCTTCCAGATCTTGTCCAAGACTACCAAGGTGGTACCTCTGTGAGTCTCCAAGAGTCACAACGTTATTGGTCTTGGGACAGAAGTCCCTTCTCATACCTAGAAAGCATTCCTGAGAAGGATGAGCACAAATAAGCCCAGATTGCAAAGACTACAATAAATGCCTAACTCTTCAAAGCCAAACACTGACAAACCCTGGCAAGCATTAAGACCATCCAAGAAAACATAACCTTAGCATATTAACTAAATGAGGCACCAGGGACCAATCCTAAAGAAAAAATATGCGCTTTCAGACAGAGAATTCAAAATAGTTATTTTGAGGAAACTCAAAGAAAGACAAAATAACGCAGATAAGGAATTCAGAATTCTGTTAAATAAATTAAACCAAGAGATTGAAATAATTAAAAATAATCAAGGTCGGGCACGGTGGCTTATGCCTGTAATCCCAGCACTTTGGGAGGCCGAGGTGGGTGGATCACAAGGTCAGGAGATCGAGACCATCCTGGCTAACATGGTGAAACCCCGTCTCTACTAAAAATACCAAAAAAAGTTAGCTGGGCATGGTGGTGGTTGCCTGGAGTCCCAGCTACTCAGGAGGCTGAGACAGGAGAATGGCATGAACCCAGGAGGCGGAGCTTTCAGTGAGCAAAGATGGTGCCACTGCACTCCAGCCTGGGCGACATAGCGAGACTCCATCTCAAAAAAAAAAAAAAAAAAAAAAAATCAAACAAAAATTCTAGAGTTGAAAAATTCAATAGGCAATGAAGAATGCATCAGATTCTCTTAATAGCAGAATTTATCAAGCAGAAGAAAGAATTTGTGAGCTTGAAGAAGGGCTATTTGAAAATACACAGTCAGAGGAGACAAAGGAATAAAGAATAAAAAACCATGAAGCATGCCTACAAGATCTAGAAACTAGCCTCGAAAGGCAAATCTAAGAGTTATTGACCTTAAAGAGGAGGTAGATAAAGAGATAGGGATAGAATATGTATCCAAAGCAATAATATAAGAGAACTTCCTAAACCTAGAGAGAGATATCAATATCCGATTACAAGAAGGTTATAGAACACCAAGCAGATTTAACCCAAAGAAGACTACCTGAAGTCTTTTAATATCAAACTTCCCAAGGTCAAGGATAAAGAAAGGATCCTAAAAGGAGCAAGGGAAAAGAAACAAATAACATAAAATGCTGTTTCAATACATCTTGTGGCAGACTTTTCAGTGGAAACCTTACAGGCCAGGAGAGAGTGGCATGACATATTTAAAGTGCTGAAGGAAAAAAACGTTTACCTTAGAATAGTATATCCAGTGAATATATCCTTCAAGCATGAAGGAGAAAGAAAGAAAGCTTCTCAGACAAACAAAAGCTGAGGGATTTCATCAACACTAGACCTGTTCTACAGTAAGTGCTAAGGGAGTTCTTCAATCTGAAAGAAAAGGACATTAATGAGCAATAAAAAATTAGCTGAAGTAACAAAACTCACTGGTAATAGCACATATAATATTATAACATTGTAATTGTGGTGTGTACACTACTTTTTTTTTGAGACAGAGTCTTGAGTCTTGCTCTGTCACCTAGGCTAGAGTGCAGTGGCATGATCTCAGCTCACTGCAACCTCCACCTCCCAGGTTCAAGCGATTCTCCTGCCTCAGTCTCCTGTGTAGCTGGGATACAGGCACCTGCCACCATGCCCAGCTAATTTTTGTATTTTTTTTTTTTAAGTAGAGACAGGGTTTCATCATCTTGCCCAGGCTGGTCTCGAACTCCTGACCTTGTGATCCACCTGCCTCAGCCTCCCAAAGTGGTGGGATTACAGGCGTGAGCCACAGCACCCGGCCACTACTCTTATTTTAAGTAGAAAGATTACGCAATGAACCAATCAAAAATAACAACAACTTTTCACAACATAATTAGTACAATAAGTCATAAAGAGAAACAACAAAAAGTTAAAGGGGGGATGAAGTTAAAGTGTAGAGTTTTTATTAATTTTATTTTTGCTTCTTTGTTTATGCAAACAAGTGTTAAGTTGTCATCAGCTTAAAATAATGGGTTATAGAATAGTATTTTCAAGCCTCATGGTAATCTCAAATTGAAAAACATTCAGTGGATACACACACACAAAAACCAAGAAATTAAATTATACCACCAGAAAAAACCATCTTCACTAAATGGAAGACAGAAAGAGAGGAAAGAAGGAAGAGAAGACCACAAAATAACCAGAAAACAAATAACAAAATGGCAGGAGTAAATCCTGACTTATCAATAATAACAATGAGTGTAAATAGACTAAACTCTCTGATGAAAGACGTTGAAAAAGACACCAAAAAATGGAAAGATATTCCATATTTATGGATTGGAAGAACCAATATTGTTAAAATGCCCACACTACCCAAAGCAATCTACAGGCTCAATGCAATACCTATCAAAATACCAATGACATTCTTCACAGAAACAGAAAAGATAGAGTGGCTGAATTGATTTAAAAAAAAAAAAAAAAAAAAAAAGTACCCAGTGATCTGTTGCCTATAAGAAACACACTTCACCTATAAAGACACACATAGAGGAAAACAAAGGGATAGAAAAAGTTTGCCATGCTAATGGAAACCACAAAAAAGCAGGGGTAGCTATACTTACACCATGAAACAAAATAGATTTCGAGACAAAAACTGTAAAAACGGACAAAAAGCCTAATTATATAATGATAAATGGGTCAATTTAGCAAGAGGATATAACAATTGTAAATATATATGCACCCAACAGTGAAGCATCCAGATAAACAAAACAAATATTATTAGAGCTAAGGAGAGAGATAATACAATAATAGCCGAAGACTACCACATCCCACTCTCAGCACTGGACAAATCTTCCAGGCAGAAAATCAACAAAGGAACATTGGACTTAATCTGCCCTATAGAAAAAAATGAACCCGATAGATATGCACAGAACATTTTATCCAATGACTACAGTGCACACACTTTTCTCCTCAGCATATCGATCATCTCAAGGATAGGCCATATGTTAGGTCACAAAACGAGTCTTAAAACATTCACAAAAATTGAAATAAATCAAACATCTTTTCTGACCACAATGGAATAAAACTAGAAATCCATAACAAGAGGAATTTTGGAAACTATACAAACACATGAAAATTAAACAATAGGCTCCTGTATAATTAGTGGGCCAATGTAGAAATTAAGGAGAAAATTTAAAAATTTCTTGAAACAAAAGATAATGGAAACACAACATACCAAAATCTATGGGATATAGCGAAAGCAGTACTAACAGGGAAATATATAGCTATACATGCCCACATCAAAAAAGAAAAACTACAAATAAATAATCTAATGATGCATCTTAAAGAACTATAAAAGCAACAGCAAACCAAATCCAAAATTAGTAGAGGAAAAGAATAAATATCAGAGCAGAAATAAATGAAATTGAAATGAATAACAGAAAAGAATAATGAAATAAAAATTTGATTTTTTGAAAAGATAAAAAAGGGCAAATCTTCACGCAGACTCAGACAGTAAGAAAGTATATCTAAATAAATAATATCAGAGATGAAAATGAGACACCGCAACTAATACTGCAGAAATTCAAAGAATCATTAGTTGCTACTATGAGCTACTGTATGCCAATAAATCGGAAAATCTAGAGAAAATGAAATCTAGAGAAACTATTAGAAGTGATAAACAAATTCAGTAAAGTTGCAGTACACAAAATCAACATACAAAAATAAGTAGCATTTCTATATGCCAACAGGGAAGAATCTGAAAATGAAATTTTAAAAGTAATCCCATTTACAATAGCCACAAATGAAAGTAAATACCTAGGAATTAACCAAAGAAGTGAAAGATCTCTACAATGAAAACTATAGAGCACTGATGAAAGACATTGAAAAGGACACTAAAAAAGAGAAAGATATTCCACATTCATGGATTGAAAGAATCAATATTGTTAAAATGCCCACACTACCCAAAGCAATCTACAGGTTCAATGCAATACCTATCAAAATACCAATGACATTCTTCACAGAAACAGAAAACACAATCCTCAAATTTATATGGAACCATAAAAGACCTGGAATAACCAAAACTATCATTGGCAAAATGAACAAAACTGGAGGAATCACATTACATTTCTTCAATTTATACTACAGAGCTATAATAACCAAAACAGCACAGTACTGGCATAAAAAACAGACACACAGAACAATGAACAGAATAGAGAATCCAGAAACAAATCCATACACCTACAGTGAACTCATTTTCAACAAAGGTATGAAGAACATACCTTCAGGAAAAGACAGTCTCTTCGATAAATGGTGCTGGGAAAACTGGATATCCATATGCAGAAAAACGAAACTTCACCCCTATCTCTCACCATATACAAAAATCAAATCAAAATGGATTTAAGACTTAAACCTGAGACCTCAACCTATGAAACCACTACAATAAAATATTGGGGAAATTCTCTAAGACAATGATTTAGGCAAAAGTTTCTTAAGTAATACTGTATAAGCACAGGCATTGAAAGCAAAAATGTAAAAATGAGATTGTATCATGTTTAAGAAGTTCTGCACAGCAAAGGAGGCCTTCAACAAAGTGAAGAGACAACCCACAGAATGAGAGAAAATATTTACAAACTACCCATCTGCAAAGGATTAATAGGCACAATATATAAGAAGCTCAAACAACTCTATAAGAAAAAAAAATCTAATAATCTTATTTTAAAATGGGCAAAAGATTGGATAGGAGAGTATGTAAGGGAAAAAAAATGGGCAAAAGATTTCAACAGATATTTCTCAAAAGAAGACATACAAATGGCAAACAGGCATATGAAAATGTGCTCAACATCATTGATCATCAGAGAAATGCAAGTCAAAACTACAATGAGATATCATCTCACCCAAGTTAAAGTGGCTTTTATTCAAAAGACAGGCAGTAACAAATACTGGAGAGAGGCCGTGCACAGTGGCCCATGCCTGTAATCCCAACACTGTGGGAGGCCAACGTGGGTGGATCACCCGAGGTCAGGAGTTCAAGACCAGCTAGCCCGACCGACATGGTGAAACTCCATCTTTACTAAAAATACAAAATTAGCTGGGCGTGGTGGTACATGTCTGTAATCTCAGCTACTTGGGAGGCTGAGGCAGAAGAATTGCTTGAACCTGGGAGGCGGAGGTTGCAGTAAGTCGAGATTGAGCCATTGCACTCCAGCCTGGGCAACAAGAGCGAAACTCCGTCTCAAAAACAAAAACAAACAAACAAAAAAACTGGCAAGAACATGGAGTAAAGAGAATCCTTATACACTGTTGATCAGAATGTAAATTAATACAACCACTGTGGAGAACAGTTTGAAGCTTCCTCAAAAAATGAAAAGTAGAGCTACCATACAATCCAGAAATCCCACTGCTGGGTATATACCCAAAAGAAAGGAAATTTGTATATTGAAGAGATATCCACACTCCCATGTTTATTTCAGCACTATTCACAATAGCCAAGATTTGGAAGCAACCTAAGTGTTTGACAACAGATGAATGGATGAAGAAAATGTGGTACATCTACACAATGGAGTACTTTCAGCCATAACAAAGAATGAGATCATGCCATCTGCAGCAACATGGATGGAACCGGAGGCCACTATGTTAAGTGAAATAAGACAAGCACAGAAAGACAACTTTGCATTTTCTCACTTATTTCTGGAAGCTAAAAATCAAAGCAGTTGAGCTGATGGAGAGAGCACACAAAAGGATGGCTACCAGATGCTGGGAAGGCAGGCGGGAGTGGGTGAGAAAGGGGGATAGTTAATGGGTACAAAAAAAAATAGAATAAATAAGATCTAGTATTTGATTACACAACACGGTGACTACAGTCAATTATAATTTCAGTGTACATTTTTAAATAACTAAAAGAGTATAACTGGATGGTGTGTAATACAAAGGATGAATGCTTGAGAAGATGGATATACCCCATTTACCATGATGTGATTATTCCAATTCATGCCTATATCAAAGTATTTCATGTACCCTATAAATATATACATCTATTATGTACACACAAAAATTAAAAATAAGAAAACCCTCAAAAAGTCTGAAATATCAAGGTTAACTGCTCAGTGTATTCTCAGTGATATCCAGCCTCTGTGAAGTTGTTGCATGCTTGGCTGAGAGCCAGAGTCGACGGAGTGGGATGATTTTAAAGTCTTTTCAAGACCTGAAGGCTGGACACACTCATTTCCATTCTAGATAGGTAAAGAATAAGTGAGCACTCATGCTAGTTGGCTAGATTCCTTTTCTCTGGACAGGACTGGATACACAGAGATTTATTCTTCCTGTCCTCTTCCCTTTTTCCAGCTTTCATGAATTCTACCACCCTGTAGCCACCAAAGCATTGCCTCTTCAAGCAGGCAGAGAGTAATGTTAGTACTTAGGTAAATTCCTTCTGGAATTCCAACTTAGTCCCAGGACAAAGTGTTGGCCATCTTAATCTGTAGAGTCTCCTCAGCAAAATAGATAGAAATCCTGTGAAGGTGAGGCACTTTTGTGAGTAAAAATGCACTCTCATACATGCTATCCCACTCTTCAAGGCTGACTTTTCCTGAGCCTTCCCTTAAATTCTGAGAGTACCTCTGAGAAGCTGCCTTTGTACCTACCACAGCCTTGAATAAGCATGGACTAAAATAATCTGTTTATTTTTTATCTCAACCTGTATTGTTTTGAGGAAGCACACTTTACAAAATCCTTCTAGTAATATGTGGTGATTAAAGTCCCCAAGATGTCTGAAAGAATTTGAGTGGAAATTTAAAGCATCAAGCTCACTGTGGGTACACCCCTAGCAGACGCCATGTGGAAGCATTAAACTTGAACTTGGGGAGGGGGGGTCCTAGCTGACAGAAGATGCTGACTGGGTGTATGTGGCTATAGATCTTGCCCTGAGGAAGAAGGAGCACCCCCCAGGATCTATTTGTGAATTGCTCTGTTGATGTTCTTTCACTGCTGCGTAGAACCCTCAAAGATTCTCAGCACTACCTAGAATCAAATGGTATTTCCAATGGTATTTTAAGCACCCTCAGAATCTTTAGTTGGGCAATAAACATTATCTATGATTCTAGGGGGTGTTCCTTTATCAGTACTGCTGAGCTAATTCACTCTTGCAGCCCAAACAGGCATAGATGAGCCAGTGGGCTCTGGAATTCCACATTTCAAGATGCCTACTTGCAGAAAAAGGGCAGATTGCATTGTCATCTTATAGTCACCACAACAGCTAGAGGGAAAAAAATAGAACAGCCTTGTTTCACTTCCAGAAGGGGTTTTTGTAGCAACTTCTTTGGAATCTGTCTATGAATCTACTGACTTCTTCAGTCAGAGAGGACATTCTTTCTCCTTTCCAGATTAATTTCTCATCGTTTTTCCTCCAGTCTTGCTCACCTGATTATGGCCACATTGTTAATATCACCTACAGATGCCAGTGTGCTCCCACCTCAGGATTGTTGCCCTTGTGGTTCTCTCTGGAAAGGTGCTCAGGTACCCTGTAAATTACTCTCTCACCTTATCCAGGCTTTTGCTCAAATGTGACATCATGAAGAAGCCTTCACTGACCATCCCACCTGAAATTCCATACACACTGCCTCATCCTTCTCTATTTCCCATGTTTTCTTTTTCTGCATAGCATGTGTCACCAGTTTTTTCACTGTCTGACTCCTCTAACTAGAATATAATTTTCATGAGAGCAGGAATTTTATTTATTTCCAGCTGTAACTCAAGCACCTAGAACTATACCTGGTATATTAGACCATTTTCACACTGCTATAAAGAACTAACTGAAACTGGGTTATTCATGAAGAAAAGTGGGTTAATTGACTCACAGTTCCACAAGGCTAGAAAGGCCTCAGGAAACTTATAATCATGGTGGAAAATGAAAGGGAAGCAAGGCATGTCTTACATGGTGGCAGGAGAGAAGACGAGTGAAGGGGGAAGTGCCACACTTTTAAACCATCAGATCTTGTGAGAACTCTATGACAAGAACAGCAAGGCAGAAGGTCTCCTCCATGATCTGATCATTCCCACCAGGCCCTCCCCTGACACATAGGGATTACAATTTGAAATGATATTTAGGTGGGGATACAGAACCAAACCATATGATTCCACTTCTGACCCCTCCCAAATCTCATGTTCTTCTCACATTGCAAAACACAATCATCCCTTCCCAGCAGTTCCACAAAGTTTTAATTCATTTCAGCAGTAACTCGAAAGTCCAAGTCCAAAGTCTCATCTGAGACAAGGCAAATCTCTTCTACCTATCAGCCTGTAAAATTAAAAACAAGTTAGTCACTTCTAAGATACAATGGGGGTACAGGCATTGGATAAATGCAGTGATTCCAAATGGGAGAAATTGGCAAAAACAAAGAGGCTATAGGCCCTATGCAAGTCGAAAACCCAGCAGGGCAGCCATTAAATCTTAAAGTTCCAAAATCTCCTTTGACTCCATGTCTTATAGCCAGGCCACACTGATGCAAGGGGTGGGCTCCCAAGGCCTTGGGCTGGTCCACCCCTGTGGTTTGGCAGGAAACAGCCCCTGCAGCTGCTTTCACAGGCTGGTATTGAGTACCTATTGCTTTTCCAGGTGCCCAGTGCAAGCTGTCTGTGGATCTACCATTCTGGGATGTGGAGGATGGTGGCCCTCCTTTCATAGCTCCACTAAGCAATGCCCCAGTAGGAACTCTGTGTGGGGACTCCAAGCCCACATTTTCCTACTGCACTACCCTAGCAGAGGTTTTCCATGAGGGCTCTGCCACTGCAGTAGACTTCTGCCTGGATATTCAGGCATCTCCATACATCCTCTGAAATCTAGGCAGAGGGTCCCAAAACTCAACTCTTGCCTTCTGCATACCCGCAGGCCCAACACCATGTGGAAGCCTTGGAGCTTTCACTCTCTGTGAAGCCACAGCCCAGGCTGTACCTTGGCCCCTTTAGCCGTGGCTAGAGCTAGAAGGCTGAGACTCAGGGTGCCATGTCCCCAGGCTGCACAAAGCAGCAGGGCCCTGGGCCTGGCCAAGAAAACCACTTTTTTCTCCTAGGCCTCCAGGCCTGTGATGGGAGCAGCTGCCTTGGAGATCTCTAACATACCCTAGAGACATTTTCCCCATTGTCTTGGCTATTAACATTCAGTTCCTCCTCACTTGTGTAAATTTCTGCTGCTGGCTTGAATTTCTCCCCAGAAAATGGGTTTTTCTTTTCTACTGCATGATCAGGCTGCAAATTTTCCAAACTTTTATGTTCTGCTTCCCTTTTAAATAATAAGTTCCAATTTCAGACCATCTCTTTCTTCATGCATATAAGTGTACACTTTTAGAAAAAGCCAGGTCACATCTTGAATGTTTTGCTGTTTAGAAATTTCTTCTGCCAGATACCCTAAATCATCTCTTATCTTCAAAGTTTCACAGATCTCTAGGGCAAGGGCAAAATGCCACCAGTCTCTTTGCTGAAGCATAGCAAGAGTGACCTTTGCTCCAGTTCCCAATAAGTTCATCTCCATCTGAGACCACCTCAGCCTGGACTTCATTGTCCATACCACTATCAGCATTTTGATCAAAAGCATTCAACAAGTCTCTAGGAGGTTCCAAACTCTCCCACATCTTTCTGTCTTCTTCTGGGCCTTCCAAACTGTTCCAACCACTGCCTGTTACCCAATTTCAAAGTCACTTCCACATTTTCAGGTATCTTTATAGCAATGCCCACTTCTCTCAGTACCAATTTTCTGTATTAGTCTGTTTTCACACTGCTATCAAGAACTACCCGAGATTGAGTAATTTGTGAAGAAAAGAGGTTTAATTGACTCACAGTCCTGCCTGGCTAGGGAAGCCTCAGGAAACTTACAGGCATGGCAGAAGGGCAAGGGGAAGCAAGGCATGTCTTACATGGCAGCAGGAGAGAGAGAGTGAAGGGGAAAGTGCCACACTTTTAAACCACCAGATCTCTTGAGAACTCTATCATGAGAACAGCAAGGGGGATGGCTGCCCCCATGATCCAATCACTTCCCACCAGGCTTCTCCCCTCATATGTGAGGATTACAATTTAAGATAAGATTTGGGTGGGGACACAGAGCCAAACCATATCACCTGGTTTACAGTAAAAATTCAACAAATATTTGTTGAAAGAAACAATAAGCAAACCAATTTGAGTTTCCTGCTTATTGTGCTGATCAATATTAGCAGTTCATGATCTTGAATATCCATCAGAATCACCTGGAGCCACTTAAAAATAGATCAGATTCCAGGGCTCTACTCCAGATTTACTAAAGCAAAATATCTGAAGGAAGAATGTTCAGGAATCTCTATTTTTAATAAGCTTCTTGGGGTTTCTGGTATGCAGTCAGACAGGAGAATCAGTGGTCTACGCCACAGTTTCAGGAATACAGGAGGAAACACTACGTGGTGGCTAAGGTGTGAATGTTTAGATCAGCCTGAATTTGACTCTCAACTTTGCCATCTACTTGCTGTTATATGTTACTAAACCTTTCCAAGCCTCAGCTTCTTCATACGAGTTGAGTATCCCTTATTAGAAATGTTTGGGAACAGAAGTGTTTCAGATTTTGGATTCTTTGGATTTTGGAATGTTTGCATATGTGTAATTAAATATCTTGGAGATGGTACCCAAGTCTAAACATAAAATTCATTTATGTTTCAAAAATACCTCATGCACATAAACAGGAGATAATTTTACATATTATTCTTAATAATTTGGTACATGAAACAGCTTTGTGTTTCGACTGCAACCCATCACACAAGGTTAGGTGTGGAATTTTCCATTTGCGGCACTGTCGGTGCTTGAAAAGTTTTAGATTTTGGTGCATTTTGGATTTCAGAGTTTTCGATTAGAAACACTCGCCCATACTTACAGTGAGTAAATAACACCATCATTCGATGCCAGAAATCTCAGGTTCTTGGGACATGTAACCATCAGAAAAACAGCTTGTCCTTTCCTTGGGGACAATGAAGGACTGTAGGTATAGTGGTAGGACTACAGAACATTAGCTCCAGCACTGAGGTATAGTTCTGAAGTATCAGCTCAGAGGTGGGTGGTGGACCTTTCCTGGATCCTTATGTTTAACAGCATGAGAACCACAATACAGCATCCAAATGGCTTCCCACTGACAGCAGGGAGAGGCAGGCAGCCTATGGATGGATGGAGCTATGTCTGAATCAGGGGCTGACAACCACAATCCAACTATATAGATGACCCTTCTTCATCATTTGCTCACGCTGTGGAATACAATCATCTGACATAGTTGCCTATGGCTGTGTTATTCGAGCTGGAACATAATGCAGGAAATGAACATTGCTGCAAGCTTAATTCACAATCCCTGACACCATTATCTTTCTCTCTAGTCGGAGCCTCAGGAAGCATTTCACTTTTTATTCTTACTTGATAGAAAGTCTCTATGAAACCTGCTCAGCAGATTATTGGAGGTGTGAGCACCCCTATTTAGCCAGTAATGGTAATAGTATTAACCGTAACTAATGCATTTGGTATTAGTGAATATAATACCAGTGTAATTCCATAGCAATCTTTACATTCTTTTCTATTAAAATTCTATTGAATTGCCATGTATCAAGTCTTAGTACAGTCTTGCAGGCATATATAAGACATTATTTATTTACATGAATATACTTAGTGAAAAAGGATCTGTCCTGCTTCTTGTTTTTTCTCGTTGTTAATCTTGTGTGTTACATATCACAATTCACATTTTTGCAGTGAAATCTGAGCTGTTTCCAGTTTGCTGACTTTTTTAAGGAACTGGGGTGGAAATGCCTGTGGAAGAAGGATGAGTGAGTATGTCCTGTCACTCACAATGTAGATCCCAGTGGTGCATCAGTTACATTGTGGTAATTTGCTAGCAACTGCATTAACTGTGTCCTGTATAGTTTGTCTTTTCTTCCACTACAGCAGAGCTCAGCTGCACTGGGAACACCTAGAGATGTAGTCTTAATTTTTTTTAAGTGTTTCTAGGTGAGAAATTGCTAGAGATCAGAAGAATACATTTCCAGTGACACAATTCAAGATCAGCAATTAACTATGCATAGAAATGTCACTTAAAGAAAAGTCTGTCAATATCCTAAAATTTCTTTTATAGATTTGTTATTAACTTCTAATTATAGACTAATTACCTTCTTCATTATCATAGAGGATCTTGTGTGTTGATGCAGAATCTATAAACAGTGTCAATGAGACAGTGTGGAAGTAATATCCTCCCTTATTTCCTAATGTATTACCCTCACCATGTGAGTGAAGGAAAAAAGAAGTCAGTCCCCATGTTACCGCAGGAGCAAAGCTGTCAGCTTGAGAATCCTGCTGTTAAAATGCAGTGATGGAATTTTCAGCAACCAGGAAAATGACTCCACCGAACTTTCTGAGTTATCTTCAAAGAGAAGTTTAAGTTGATTGATGAGAACAAGAAACAATGGGCTTTGTTTCCAGATAGCAGCTTTGAGATGAATCACTGAAGTAGCTAGCCTGAAACAGAAAGTGTGTGTGTGTGTGTGTGTGTGTGTGTGTAAGAGACAGAGACAGAGAAATAGGGACAGAGAGATAATGCCTATGTGTGTTTGAGAATTTGTCTGCAAGTTCAAGAGAGAGAGACTTGTTTTCTCAGAAAATGAAATGGAAGATTCAATAAAACAGAAGACAATGTTATCACTATGGACAAAAGGATTCAATCATATTTGATGGCTGCTTTCTGTTTACTTGCATGCTGCCTTGATAGATCTAATCACATTACTCTCCAGATGCACTTCTTTTTCTATAGTAAATAATACCATCACCCCCTTCTGCTCGTTGGTCACAAGTTTTATTAACCTGTAAACCTGAAAGTCACTTATTTCATTTATGTCTTTCAACTAGAAAGACAAAGTACACAGACAGTTTCTGTTTAACCCAAGAAAAATAAAACCTTTAATTCCCATGAGTTTCACAGCACTGTATGGGAAACTTCCAGGATACCCACTCATTGGTGTAGTGAAGTTGAGAGCCAGCACCATTCACCAGAATGTGATTTTCCAAGAGGGTAGAATTTTCCAAAGTCGGTTATCTGTATTGTCATATGCCCAACATCAGTACAGTCTCTTATTCACATTACATCCTCAATACGCATTCTTGGAATAAATGTGTATGTTTTGTTTTTGTGATATGATGGCTTTTCTGAGTTCCATTTTGCAAGGGAACACACAAAAACAAAACTATTTATCTCCCGACTATCTTCTCCCCTGGCACACACACCAACTCACAGCTGCTAAAATAGATTTATACTGTGGCTTTCTTTCTTGGTCTAGGACTCACAATTATTTTTTTCTATCCTTTTGACAGGAAACTATATGAAGAAGTCTTTTAAAATGTGATTATCATAACGACTTATTAAAATAAGCCATGGAAGGGAATATCAAGAGAATCCAATCTGAGACAGAAATCTATAGTTTCTTCTTCCGAATGGTCATTATGTACTCTGTTTAAAATACTGCAAGGTGACATTTCCTTGAATATTCAGGGACCAAAAGCTTCTGAATGATGGGAGTGAAGGGATGATGGCCAGTCCTTGGGTCATACAAGGATTTTTATAGCTTTAAGAACAATATTCTCACACTCTGCCAATTTTTTCATCCCTTCTCTATTTTCACAGTAATTATGCAGCCATTGGCTAGGTAATTTTTTTTTAAATTATACTTTAAGTTCTAGGGTACATGTGGATAACGTGCAGGTTTGTTACATATGTATACTTGTGCCATGTTGGCGTGCTGCACCCATCAACTCGTCAGCACCCATCAACTCGTCATTTACATCAGGTAAAATTCCTAATGCAATCCCTCCCCACTTCCCCCTCCCCGTGATAGGCCCCGGTGTGTGATGTTCCCCTTCCCGAGTCCAAGTGATCTCATTGTTCAGTTCCCACCTATGAGTGAGAACATACGGTGTTTGGTTTTCTGTTCTTGCGATAGTTTGCTGAGAATGATGGTTTCCAGCTGCATCCACGTCCCTACAAAGGACACAAACTCATCCTTTTTTATGGCTGCATAGTATTCCATGGTGTATATGTGCCACATTTTCTTAATCCAGTCTGTCACTGATGGACATTTGGGTTGATTCCAAGTCTTTGCTATTGTGAATAGTGCCGCAATAAACATACGTGTGCATGTGTCTTTATAGCAGCATGATTTATAATCCTTTGGGTATATACCCAGTAATGGGATGGCTGGGTCATATGGTATTTCTAGTTCTAGATCCTTGAGGAATCGCCATACTGTATTCTGCACCGCAAAAGAAACTACCGTCAGACTGAACAGGCAACCTATAGAATGGGAGAAAATTTTTGCAATCTACTCATCTGACAAAGGGCTAATATCCAGAACCTACAAAGAACTCAAACAAATTTACAAGAAAAAAACAAACAACCCCATCAAAAAGTGGGCAAAGGATATGAACAGACAGTTCTCAAAAGAAGACATTTATACAGCCAACAGACACATAAAAAAAAAATGCTTATCATCACTGGCCATCAGAAAAATGCAAATCAAAACCACAATGAGATACCATCTCACACCAGTTAGAATGGCAATCATTAAAAAGTCAGGAAACAACAGGTGCTGGAGAGGATGTGGAGAAATAGGAACACTTTTACACTGTTGGTGGGATTATAAACTAGTTCAACCATTATGGAAAACAGTATGGCTAGGTAATTTTTTAAACAGTCAAGTGAAATGTTGCTGAGAGCTCTGACACGAGCCTGAAGTTCACTTAATCCCAAACTAAAACTGATCTGCCCTCTTTCTCCACATTATTTGCTTACTCATTTTATTTCCATAAGAAGTGAACAGCAGAAGGTTCGCCATTATAAGATGAAGGGTGAAAGTATTTGGGGGCATAAAATAATGTTTCAATAAGATTGTTGATGATCATAATTGATCATTCTCCATGCCTCTTGTGTAAAAGATAGAATGCACACAGTCTATTGTAGGCCTAAATGAATGAGTCTAACTTGCCTCTTTAATGCCAGTAAATAACATATCCCTACTGAAGTTTAAAAGAAAGGTGCTGAATAAGGCAAGGGTTTTTCCAGGGAAACCATATACGAAGACGATAAAGTTGTCACGTTTCAGATTGAAGTTCTATAAATCTGAGCTTCTCTGCCTTCCTGAGTTGGCCATGTTGGCCTACATAGACACACTCACAAGAGGCATTTTACCGGGAGAATGCTAATGTCTTCTGGAACAACACATGCAAGCCCCTGCCCTGTACATCTTCCCCTTGTTGACAATTCCCTAGGAAGTCAAATTATAATAAGTACCTTGCATGGTAAGCATAGAGTCAGCTAAAGGGATGTTAGTCATCTAATTCAAATGTTTAATGGCACCGGGTCCTGAGAGTCTTGTGGTACTTTACACAGAGGGAATCAGATAGGTCAGGCACTGAAGAGAATCTGTATGTGCACAGACAGTATTTGCTGGTGTGACTCTCCTTCACACAGCATATGATGCTATAAAAATTGCCCCGATCGTTACATTCTTTCTTTAGATAATCAGCTTAATATCTTTTCCCCAGCTGTCTCTAGAGGAAGTTTGTCCCCTGTACTTCAGGGACAGGGGTAGTATAAAATTCTTGCTTGTTCTCTATCACAATTTCCAGACTATTTCACCAATTCTATATACACACATGTACACACACATGTTCACACACACACGTGCATACATATATATGTACACACATGCATACATATATGTACACACATGCGCATATGTATATATGTACACACACGCACATACGTATATATGTACACACACACACAGGTACACATCCTCCAATTCCTTTGTGATATATATACCATTCAGATACCACTTACAACCTC
Organism: Papio anubis; assembly: GCF_008728515.1. Lineage (NCBI taxonomy): Eukaryota > Metazoa > Chordata > Mammalia > Primates > Cercopithecidae > Papio > Papio anubis. The sequence goes on along the minus strand of NC_044988.1, from coordinate 36,734,673 downwards.
TTCTCTTACCCCTATCTATCAACTTTCTCATCAGTCCTCCTAGTTGACTGAAGAATCTGCTCCTGGCTTGTAGGAGTCTCAACCCCAATTTCTTCATGTGTTCTGATAACTTCAACATTTTCATAAACAAATAATTCACTGTCCTGGCCACTTTGAATTCTTCATCCATAACAATCTTTCCTTTCACTATTATTTAACCACTCATGTCCTTTCTATGCCTGTGTTTTCCCCAAACCACCCCATTTCTAAAACCTGAAACTTTCTTCTCTCCAACCACCACCCTGTATTCAGGTACTGCCCAGTGCAACAATCCCTCAGCCCATCAAGATCTGCAGGACACTGACAACCCCACTGGATCACTACCATGTGTCCCCCTTGCTCAGCTTACATTCCTTGGTTCTTCTCTTCAATCGCTGCCTGGCAAAAAGTTTTAACAACCTTTCCCTTGTCTCTGCATTTTATGCTCCTGACAAGGCTGAAACTTGGGACAATCTATGTCATTCTCCTTCTCTGTTCCTACATCCCACTAAACCTCCTGACCACTACTGAAGAAAAATCACACTCCTGAAATAAAACCACTCTCACTCTAAATTCATTCTCACACTTGAAATTTGCAGTCAATTCTCCTTGAAAATGCGACGGTTCTTTGATAGTCTCACTACAGTTTCCCTGAAACAAATTTCCTTTTTTCTCCTCTTTCCTCAAACCTCACTAACCCTATTTTACTCTCATACCCAGTTGATAATTTTTTTACATATAATTCATTGAAGAATAGCAACCATCAAGTAGGAACATCATCTCCTTATCAATGACACCTGTCTTCCTCCCATGCCTGCTTACGATCCCTAATTGTGAAGGTCAAGTTCACATTCTTTCTGATCTTTTCAAGAACTTTGCTCTTTCAGTCACCTACTCTCTCTTCTGCAACATCAATGTCTTTCCATCTGCTTACTTATTTTCTTCAGCATACAAACATGTTTTAGGATCTCCCATCTTACATACATGCACATGTGTGTGCGCACAAGCACACATGCACACACACATACGCACACACACAAATATCTCCATTGACCATACAGTCCCTGCCAACTTCTGCCCCATTTATCTCCCCCATCTTTATCAAATTTCTTGGAAAAGTTGCCTACATGCAAATGCCGGCTGCACTCCCTCATGTTATATTCACTCCTTTACCCATTGCAATCTACTGTGTGACCTAGACGTACCTCTGTCTTATCAAGGTTGTCAGTGAATTCCACATTGGCCAGTCCAAGCAACAATTCTCTGTCCTTGTCACACTCAATCCTTCAGTATCGTCTAACACAGTTGCCATCTCCCTCCTGCTCCAGCACCCTGCTCTCTGGTCTGCCGCCTACCTCACATATCTGGTGTCTTCCACCCTTGTGGATGACTCTTTCTCTGTTCTCATGGCTACTGATCCCCCTCTACCTGACAATTCCCTGGGGAACTTCATCTTTGGTTGTCTTCCTGCTCTACACACATCCTGCAGGTGTATCACAAATAATTTGGCTTTAAGTACCATGAGTGTGCTAATGATTTCCACATTTATATCTCTGGCTTAGGTTTGTCTCTTGAATTCCAGGCTTATATACACATCCAGCTTCCAATTTGACAGCTGTCCTTGGACAACTCCCAGATGTCTGAAACTTCAATATGCAAAAGTAATTCCCAAATCTCTTTGTAAAAATTATCTCCTCTACAGCTTCATCTTCTCCATCTCAGTTAAAATGTCATTCCATCCACCCTGGTACTCAAACCAGGAGCCCTCATATCAAATCTATTTGAAAACTCATTCTACTATATTTTGAAATATATTTCACTTCCATCACCTCAGGCCAGGCCTCCATCAGCTCTCATCTGCAATACCATGACAACCTGCAAACTAGTCTTCCTGTTTGCAGTCATGCCCCTCTCAAATCCATTCTCAAAAAAAAAATCACAGGCACGATCTGTTCAAACATGCATCAGCTTTTGTCACTGCCTGTTTAAAATATCTAATTGCTTTTTACTGCATGCAAAATTAATCAAATTCTCTACCACTGCCTACCATGACCTAAACACTGCTATGGCTCCAAACCACCTTAAAATATGCTATTACTCACTGTGTTCTAACCATACCACTTTCTTTTAATTCCTGGAAATTCTAAACTTGTATCTGCCTCAGGGCCTTTGCACATGCTACACTCTTCGCCAGAAATACCTTTTCCATAATACCTTCAGGAATATTTTCCATAATACCTTTATTTTTACAAGGCTCCTCCTACTCATTCTCTAAGTCTCAGTTTACCTGTATGAGACCTTTCCTTAACTTTCCTAAAGCAGCCCTCTACCCTCTTCCCTTTTCCCACACACTCTATTAGCTATCTCAGCCCTTGGTTCATTTCCTTAGGCACATTTAGCATAATTTTCAGTTCTTTTAACACACATTTAAAGTGTATCATTGTGCTGGTCTGTCTTTCATTAGAGTGTAAGCAAATGAGGGAAGGAGCTTTCTCTGAGCTGTTCACTCATCATTACATCCTTCATGAGAGTGTTTGGCACATGCAAAGTTCCCAAAATATATTTCTTGAGTTAATAAGTAAATAAGTGAATGAATATCTTTAAAGACTGGAGCTTTCCTCTCATATTCATTACAGTAACTTTTTTTCTTTGAGGAGACATTTTATAAAAAACACAACAGAAAAAAACCTATATGAGGAATTTGGAGTTAGAAGCTAGGCCTCCATTGGATGAGCCTTCAGAGTCTCCGGATTGCTCTGTGTTTGTGTCTGGGTGAGAGATGGAAAAGGTATGGAGAGGTATGTTTGGAAAAGGGTGGAGAAAAACACAATTCTGTCAAGGGAGGCATATATATTTTCTAACGTAGAAAGACATTAACCACAGATACAGAGGATCTGCCTTGCATCAAAAATCTCCTTATATCCGTCAATGTTTTTTTTTTTTTTTTTAAATTTCTTCTTTCCTATCCCTTTGCTGTCTCTTTCCCCGTAATTCCCAAAGTAGCAACCGTTGAAGGGACAATCAGAGCACACAGACCTGCCAGAGCCTCTGGCCGTGAAAGAAGAAACAGCCAGAGGAGAAACAAACAGCAGGAGAAACAGAATAGGGATTCAAAAGAAAACCAGCACCAGGCTGCTGACCACCAGATTTCTTTCTTAGTGAATTCTGAATTTGCAGAAGGCAGCAAGGTGTCAAGGAAAGAGCACATGCTGGTGTACCAGTTTCCTAGGGCTGTGGTAACAAATTGCCACAGACTTACTGGCTTAAAGTAATGACATTTATTATCTTACAATTCTAAGGTCAGAAGTCCAAAATGAGTCTCACTGGGCCAAAATCAAGGTGTCAGCAGAGCTTCGTTCCCTCTGAATGCTCTAGGAACAAATTTGCTGGTTGCTTTTCCCAGCTTCCAGAGACTGCCCAGTTCCTTTCCTCGTGGCTACGTCACTTTCACCTTGACTTCTGTTTTCACCTCTCCTCTGACTCTGACCCTCTTCCCTCTCTCTTATCAAGAGCTGTGTCATTACCTAAAGTCCACTCAGATAACACAGGATAGTGTCCCTATCTGAAAAGACTTAACTTAATCACACAGGAAAATCCCTTTTGTCATGTAAAGTAATGTATTCACAAGTTCTAGAGATTAGGATATAGGCATCTTTGGGAACCATTATTCATTCCACAAGAGCTGGGTTCCACTTTTAATCTGGTCAGTTAGGTACTGCTCTGTGCCAGGCGCTATGTCAAGCATTTTACATATTACTTTATTTAATCCTCATAAAATCCCTGAAATAGAGGTACTCTCATCTGCATTTTATATATGCCGAAATTGAAGTTTAGTGACTTGAAGCTACTTGGTCCTGTAGTTCCACATTTGTCACTCTGGTAGGGCAGAAATGTAAACCCATGTCTGCTTAGCACCGAAGCCCAGACACCAGACTGCTGTGTTAGGCGAGCTTCTGTATTAACAGGTGCAGGCATTCAAAAAGCCCAATAATTGGCAAACCATTATTGTCTATATAGTAAGTACTACTTAACGACAAGCAATCATACTACTCTTCTGAGTATTAGATTCCTTATATGACTATACATTCGTGCCTCCCTTTGGAAAATATTTACAAATGCTTATATTCCGCTAGGCACTGTCCTAGGAATTAAACACTGTACTAAAAGTTACTGTGCAGTTTAAAGGAAATGCTGACTTGACTTACGGTCCATCATATAGAAGATGCCACTCAATACTATTTCACATCTCTCTTTTTCACCTTAGATTGTGAATTCCCAAGGCTTTGTCCTGATTGCTCTGATTTGGTTGTGTGTGTTTCTCTCGCTGCCATTCATCACATAGCGGTGATTTCATATATTGGCTAAGTTGGATTGATTTCTGTGTAGATTATATCTGACCTTGTCAAGGCAATGACTTTTAATAGTTCTATTCTTGGGTTTTTGTAAGTTAAGTTATAATCTAAAGAAGAAGTTGAAGGATCACGATTTTTCAAGTAACAGTTGGATTCCTAAACTGGAGTGGTATCTCTCCACAGTTCCTTAATCCTGCTTCCCAATGCATGGGAATGAGGGGTTGGGAAGAGTGAGACAGTGGAGGATAGAGAGGTGAACAAATCCTAGTGCTGGCAAAGGAACACTAAGAGAGGGCAAAAGACTCTAAAATGTGGCCAAAGAGTAGCTCTGACAGTCATACACCGGTAGACTCTTATATGCAATGGAGAAGAAGTTCCCATTGTAAGAGAACCTGCATGTCACTGCAGATGTTCTCTATGATTTGTGGCAAGAGGTTTTTCATTAACTTATCATTTATTCTTTGACCCTTTTGTACTTCCTACCATTTTGTATCACCATTTCTTATCTGTTTCCTCATTTATCTTGCTGTATCACACTATCTTTTATAAGCAAACCTCACTATAAAAAATACAATGTAATAAAGATAAATTTGGGTCCTTTTAAATTTTCTGCAAGGGAAGTGTCTGTGAGCCAGGTGTGGTGACCCATGCCTGTAGTCCCACCTACTTAGGAGGCTGAGTCAGGAGGATCACTTGAGTCCAGGAGTTCAAGACCAACCAGGGCAACACAGCAAGATCCCATTTCTTAAAAAAGAAACACAATTTTTAAACAAGCAAAAAAGAAACAAGTGTCTGAGAAACAATTTTTTTAGCCTAGATCTCTGAAATAAATCACTAGAGTGTGGGTGAACTTAAAATCCCTTGCCAAATCTGAGTCAGGCTAATGAGGCAGCAAAGTCAGCCTCTGTTGGAGCACCAGGGTGCCACTAATGGACAACTCAGTAACTTGACTCATTTTGTCAGGCTGTCAGGAACTCATTGAGGACCTGCAAATTTAATCTAAAAAATCTCCATAACTTAAAGAACTGCTGTAAAAACGTTGGGGTGGGGGGCTGTGTGAGGCAAGAAAAGAAAGTACAAAGTCTTCTTTGAGCCTTCTCATTGCTGGTAAGATTAGAAGAAATCAAAGAAGAGTATATTGAAAAGTGGGAGCCGATATTCCTTAATGTTGAAGAGTATCTTCTCCAGGGATTAAATTCTGTGTCAAGTGCTTTGGATTTTAATTTATAGTCATTAATGTTAAAATGACTAAGTCTAAATAAATGTTACATGAGTAAATAACAAGTAAATGCCTTAATGCAATGGAAGATGAACGAGAATGGCTCTAAATGAAATTTCTAACAACCTGTCATTCCTTTTTCTACTGTTTTACAAATGAATTTCACGTAACTCTGGGTTTAGAAAAGTAATACAGCACATGAAGAGATCACCGGAGCAGGCATCAGAAGAACTGATCCTTTGTCTTTTTTCTGCCAATAACCAGTTATGTGTTGTGAAGATAAGTTTTAAGAGTCGACTTGACTGAATTGAAGGATGCCTAGATGGCTGGTGACACATTGTTTCTGGGTGTGTCTTTGAGGGTGTCTCAGAGGAGATCGACTGGGAGTCAGTACACTGAGGGAGGAAGACTGGCCCTCAATGCCTGCAGTTGTCTTTCAATGGGCTGGGGGCCCAGCTGGGAAAAACAGGTAGAAGGGGGACACTCTCTCCCTCTCTCTCTTCTGGAGTGGGGCTCTTTTCCTTCTCCTGCCCTTAGACATCAGATCCCAGGTTCTTTGGCTTTGGGACTCTGGAACTTGGGGCAGTGGCCTCCCAGAGGATCTTGGGCCTTCAGCCTTGGACTGGGGGCTGCATCCTGGGCTTCCTGGGTTTTAAGGCTTATAGACTAGCCATACCACTGGCTTCTCTGAAAGTCAGAGAAAGCTCCAGCTTGCATATGGCCTATCATAAGACTTCCCCATCTCTGTGATCCTGTGAGTCAATTCTCCCTAGTAAATCTCCTTCCATATATCCTACTAGTCTGCCTCTCTGTAAAACCCTGACTAATACATGTGTTCTTAGAAAGGACACTTAATTACTATGGCTTGTTTTCCTTTTCTGTCAAATAAATGGGTTAAACTAGATAAATTTTTAGCCTCCTTCAGACTTTAAAACATGCAAGGCCAATTTGCTTTAGAAAAGAGTTTATAAATATGTTTTCAGAACCTTTATCTTGCAGGATGCTAATGGAAGTTACACGAAAAAAAATAGTTCTGTGGTTCAGACAAATGTGGAAAATGTAGAGTTGAGTGAAATTAATCATATTTCTTTACTCCAAGATATTCCTGAGCCATTAGCATGTACGTATGTCTCCTGTGGTCATTCATTCCATTGATAGCTATTTATTAAGTGCCCACCATGCCTTAGATACTACAGCTACTCAGCTGGACAAACGCGGGCATGGTCCTTGTCTTCATAGAGTTTATAACAATCTAGAGGGAAAAGCAGACACATACAATTATATAAATAAGCACAATTTTAATTGTAATACTGTTTTGGAGGGGTACACAAGTCCCTCTATGGTGCTATGAAGTATACACAATAAGAGATTTTGATCTAGTAAAGAAGATCAGGATGACATAATGGCATTGAGAACTGAAGAATCTGTTCATGTTAAGGAGGAAAGGGGAGGAGAGTTCTAGGCAAAAGAGCAACATGGTCAAAGGACCTGTGGTCACCAACAACACGTGAAGAACTGCAAAAATCTCTAAAAGTGAGACACATTATGTGATGTTGCTCATTATTTGTCCTAGAAACTTTTTTTTTCTTTTAGAAGTGCGTTGCGGAAATTATATTCTCTGGATTGAACCTTGAATAACACTTCTTTAGAGCAATTCAATATGTGTTGTTGCTGTCTTAAACTCTGCCTAAACAGACTTGTTTTTAAAACGCCAGTGGGTCCTACTGCATGTGCTCACGGTATGGGCCTAAAGTAGACCATTTCCCCAGATGTTTGTAGGATCTCTTAGCTTTACAATATGGAAAGGAGGAAAAGATGATGGATATACGTATAGATATGGGAACATTTCTTAGGAGACTGTGGAAAATGACAGCGAAGATTTTTACATATTACATATTTGTATAAAAGGTACTCAAGTCTGAGACATACTTCAGCAATTTCTCAAACTATAGATGGGAGTGTGTATGTGGAGGAAGAAGAAATAGTAAAGAGAAAAGGCTTACGTCAAAGTTGATAGCACGTTTTCTCTGTCTTCAGAGGCAGAGGACAAACCACTTTCAGAGCAAACTTAAGGACAAACTTTTTATCAACTTGAAAAAAAAGAGTGATTTTTTGATAAAGCTAAGATTCTCCTCTAAAATGGAAACATTTTACAATAACAAGGAGCTAATAGGTCATGTAATATAAAAGGCTGTCATCATTGCTGTTAACATCGAAACAACATTTTCCTTATAAGGATAGTCTGAGACTGGAAATGCTCTTAGCTTCCAAACAAAACAACAGCTACAGGGGCTTAAAATAGGGGTTCATGTCTCTCTGGTCACAAGAAGACTGAAAGTTGGAGTTGCTGACTTTGGTCTAGTGATCTGACATGTTTTTTTAATTTTCTTTTCCTTTCCTTCATGGTCAGAAGATGATTGTCACAGATCCAATTATCATATCTACATTTGAGGTAGAAAGACAAATGTTTTCCCAAAGACCTCCCCACCTCCCATGAAAGTTTCCATTTCCACCTTATTTCCCATAATTGAGTCATACATCCACCCCTAACTACAAGGGAGGCTGACAAAGAGGAAACAAGATAGTCAACATTGATTTGAACCAATCCTAATTTATCAACAGAAGCTAGCCACATCTTTGCTCAACCAAACAGGGTTCCATGAACAAAGAAGAGAGGAGATGAATATTGGGTAAGCAAATAGCAATGTTTGCTCCAACTTGGGAATTATAAAGAGTTGTTGTTGATGTTGCTAGTGTTATTGTTCACGTCATTTGTTTCCTTAGTCTGGTCCCAGAAAAGTTGAGGCTCAGACTGTAGATAAGGAAGATACCATTAAATCACTGTTTTTGGTTGGATATAAGCTGGTCTCTGCAATACATCTCTAGGGCACATGTTTTCAAACACTCTTTTCCAGGTTTCAATAGAGAACCTATAAGTGCTTCATAGGAAGCTTAATAAAATATACATTCTGGGCCCCCATCTTCATAAATTATAATTCACTAGGTCTGTGTTTAATAGACAAATCAGTTTTTATGACATAATTCCCAGGTGGTGCTTCTGCAAAGACAATTTTGAAAGTCTTGCCTATGGAGAGGATTTAGTCTGGGAATTATGAGAACATAATGGGCATGTGAACCCTTCCTTACCCCACCACCCCACCCATTACCACACTGAAATCTTTTTCTACTGTCCTTAAGCCTTCAAGATGATCTTGTCAGAGCCTGGTCTTTGCTTGCTGAAGGAATAAAGGAATAGCCCTGGGCTGACATTTAGAGAATGGCATTATAGGGATGAAGTGCCAGAGCTTGGAGGAGATGGGTCTATGACAGCGAGAGGAACTTACAGGAAATCAGGGCAGCAATCTGGTCCAGACAGCTGGCTAAGGTGAAAAGCACAGCCAGGAATGCAGTGTGAAATACATACACATTCCTCAAGTATTGCTACAAAAGCCTGAGGAGTGGAATCAGGGAAAAGACTGGACTTCCTGAATTATGGAAGAATGGAGGCTCGGACTATGACTAGCAGGGCATGAAAGGAAAATGAGACCTCTGAGGACTGGAGAAGTCTGGACTCCTAAATTACCATAATGTTTTCCAACTAAGTAGAAAAGAAAGAAAACGAAACAAGCATTCGATGACAGTCCATTTGCGAAATGTATCTTCAGAGTTGCCATGGAAGGCAGGTGTCTCTGCACCCACTGGTGCTGGTGAGAAACCTTAAACAGGTATTTAAAGCTGTTAAGCAGTAGCAACTGCTTTTCAGACAAGATATTTTATTCCACATTCTAAGTTCTTCTCATGACAACATTTACCTGCCTACCTCTATATCATCTGTCAAATTAGAAGGCAGTACTGGTCAAGTGTTGGAAGCGAAGAATTAGCTCTTCATCACCTGTTGCTGTCATTTATTTAGATTTGTTAGATTCGTGTCTGCTAATGGGAAAAGTACTTTCCCGGCTTCTTTTGCATTGCAGCCAAGTCTGTAACAGATACACTTTATAAGCGTCCACAGAGGCTCTTCTGTTCATGGAAAAAAATGAGGGAGGTAGAAGACAATGCACAAGGAAGTGGCTTTGGGACTTCACAACCCAACAGGACCTGCACAGATTATTAAATAGTTTCAAGTGACTTAACCATGACATGGAGCCTCCAGAGAACAACAGGATCATTGTCACCACTGTCCCAATGGAGGAAGCTGAAAAACTCGAGTACTCTCCAGCTCCCAGAGAAAATGAGAGAGAAAAGGAAGCAAATGGTGTTTATTTGTCTGGGCCACTGGGCCAGTCTAGCGATTGCGAATTCTCCAAGACATCATTCTGTGGATATGTTTGCACACACGTATTTGCTTTGTAGAATAGCCAAGAATCCCAGAACAACTGGCTGAGATGTTTCTAGGGAGGAACATTAAAAGTAAGCTATTAAAGGTAAGGTACTACTAGCTCCCCCTTTTATGCTCTCCCACCTACTCACCAACTCATTATTTGTATTGTTTAAATAAAAGTTACATCAAGTTTACTATATACCAATAGGAGGCAGGCATAACAGGCTAGGTTATGCTGCTGTAACAGATAACCCTAGATGTCAGCAGCATATTACAACCCAGGTATTTTTCTTGCTTCTGCTATGCACCCATTGCAGGTTGGCAGTGGCTTTTTCTTCATGTTGTCCTCACTCAGAGACGAAACATGATGGAGTTTCATTATCTGAAATTTCATAGGTCAATGAAGCATAAGGGAAGGGAGGTAGGGCATCATGTGTGTTAGTTTTCTTTTCACTTAAATTTCATTGGCTAAACAAAATCAAATGGTCTCAACTAACTTCAAGGGAGTCGAAAGTACAATCCTCTCTTGGGCACAGAAGGATAGGGAAATGGTATATGAGTGAAAAATAGTAATGTCTGCTCTGACAACTGATGTGCTGCTACACAAAAGACCATCCATTAATTTGAGCTAATGTAGCATAAACTGAAAACGGCCTCAGAGTTTGTATTTACAAGTTAAGCTTTTTCATGGTGCCAGTTCAAGTCCTGAGCCTGAAAGCAAACTTTGCAAGGGATCACTCTGTGAGTCACTGACCCCAGAAACATTGTTGGGAGCATCCAATAGATTGACTTTCTCTACCATCACTCCTGTTGCTGCTAACTTGAGCTGTGACACACAGTCATATGAAAATATAAAAGCAGGGGGTTTTATCATAATTAATGTGTATAAAGACTTCCTCTAATTTTTTTTTTTTTTTTTTTTTTTGAGACAGTGTATGTCTCACTCTGTTGCCCAGACTGGAGTGCAGTGACACAATCTCTGCTCACTGGAGCCTTCACCTCCCAGGCTCCAGCGATCCTCCCACCTCAGCCTCCCTAGTTGCTGAGACTACAGGTGCACACCACCACAAAGGGCTAATTTTTGTATTTTTTTTTTTTTATAAAGACAGGGTTTTGTCATGTTGCCCAGGCTGGTCTCGAGCTCCTGAGCTCAAGTGATCCTCCTCCCTCGGCCTCCCAAAGTGTTGGTATTATAGGCGTGAGCCACTGCACCTGGCCTACTTCCTCTAATTTTTTTTTAATACCAAACTCATATCTAAACTCCCTATCTTGATCAATTCTCTGCAAATGGAGCTTAATGATGCAATGAGGTTCAAGACAGAATGAAAATCCTCCCTTCATATTCCTTGGAGATATATTTTTAAACTTGAAGTTTTATTACCTGTCTCTAATTCAAAAAGTTCCAAACCAAAGTAGCTGTGTCAAAATGGTTTCATTAAAAGGACTGACAATTTTTTCACAAAGATTATAACCCCTCCCCTCGCCTTCAGTCAGAAGGAGGGGTTTGGATGGGATTTGAGTTTTAGTAAATTAGGAGAGGGGGTTGAGCTGTGGAGTGATGGGTTCATCTCCACATGACACTCTTACATCTCATTCTTATAGGTTGAGAAACATAAAGAAATATCTATGAAATTTACTAAGCAACAGGGTTGGTGCCAAGTGGTTCTTAACCCAGAGCATCCATGGCTTGGTGCTAGTAAGTTCACAAATTTCTGGCATGGAACACAAGATTCTTTGCGTTTCTGCATATATCTATCTAGCTTTCACCAAATTCTCAAAGGAATCACGATCCATAAAATATAAAGAATCTCACTATAAAGATAGATCAGAAATATCTACACTCTCCTTCAAATCACTAAAGGACAAGTCCATGCTGCTTTCCAGAACAGATGTGTTTCTAAAATTTAGATATAAGCCACAAAATATTTAAGCTGTGATGGTGCTTATATAAACCAAATAATACTTCAGTAAGATTACTATGATCTATTTTCTACATTTTACATAAGCTCAAATTTTGTAGATAGTATCAAATTACACATTAAAATTCATAGGAAACACACACAAATCACACACACACACACACACACACACTTTTTGTGTTCCCAAACTTACAGGTCACAGAGGTCATACAATGTGCTCCTTGCGTCATACTTTCCTACTTCGTCTACATCTATGCCATTCCCTTAAATCACTCTATTCTTATAGTCCAAGATACTGTGACAATTTTTTTTACCACTTCTCTTAATGACAGGGCCTTCTTAGTTCAAAACTATGACATGTATAATATGATGTGTATAGTTTAATTTCTACATGACAGAAGAGAGCAATGTTATCTATGATAACCTAATTAAATAACAAATATCTATACTGTCTCTCACTTCACAGGGCTTTTATCTTACCCTAGATGTAATTTTTCACTTTCCTTTAGAAATGTAGATATAAGGATCATGGAATAGCAGAAATAATACAAGACATAAAGTAGAGACCTGAGTTTAATTCCTGGATCCACTCTTTATCTGTTCCATAATGTGACTGAAGTCACTCATCTTCTCTGAACCTCATCTGTAAAATGAGGAAATTGTACTTAAACACTAGTGTAAGACTACAAAAAGAGTTGTTGTTAAAGAAATTATGTATTTGAAAAAAGCTAGCACATGGGCTGATACATAGAAAATGCTCAAGTACTTAACAAATGTTACTTGAATCTGATTACAGAGAGTGAACTCAACCAAGAGTTGAAATATTTCTCAATAGGCTGCTTTCTTTATATTCCCAATTGGGTCTAGAACAAAACATTTGAAGAGCTTATTTTCAGAATTTTCCAAAAACATTTTTGAGTAGCTGAGATTTAGAACTAAAACAAGATTAAAATCCTGGCTGTTTATACCTCACTTGCTGTGCATATTACTGGCCACACATGAAATTAATGTTTCCCATATTGCACTAGAACAAAAAATTTGACATATCACATATCTAAATTGACATACTGAAAATATGCAAAAGATGCCTAAAATCTTTTTTTCTCTAATGGTGGAGAAATTGAGGAAGCCTTGAAAATTCCGTTATGATTACCATATGATATTGGCATTTCACATGACTCAACCTAACACATGAGTATACTATGCATAGGTTTTGAAATGTGCATTTATGATTACACATACTATCAAATTAATTGCGACATTGAAACCACACTAGTGTCATCACTTTGCACAAAAGCAGATGAATGGAGGCTGCCTTTGACATGGCCCTTGCTGTCCACTCTTCTTTGCTTTCCCCTCTGGTGCCATGCTCCTCCTTCTTCCAGCATGCAGCTGCCTCTTTCTCAGACGTGGGGTTCTGAATCAGCAGTCTTCCTTTCCTCCACATCTCTACTCATACCTACTGGAACATTACAGACAAGTCTGGTGATCCTTTCTACCATCATCTTTTTATGACTTCTTGATTTTCTCAACTCCAATGTCTCTAAACTTCGGACTCCATGATCAAACAGAATTGCTCTATGCCAGGGTCTGAAAGTAGAAAATGTCCCTCTCTGATCCCAACTTTACATTTCTTTATTCTATTCTGTCCTCCCAATTGATCTGTCCTTTGCTCCATTTTTATACAATAGTTCCTCCAAGTCAGTACATTAGATACTAAAATTAGACAATGTCTTTTAGCTTTTCATGAAACCCTGTGAAAATTGAACCATTAATAGGCCATATCAACACGGTCTCACCAACTTTCAAGAACCTTCCACTCTCTTGATCTTCTATTATTCTCATGATCAACCCTGGGGCACTTCCATCATCTGCTTTCTCACATCCTACTTTCAGGCAGCTGAGACTATTTGCTGAATCCATGTTGATATGGCCTAATAGACTCCTTTTAAAGTATTTTATTTTACTTTTTTTTTTTTTTTAGATAGATTCTCTCTCTGTTGCCCAGACTGGAGTGCAGTGATGCAATCTCAACTCACTGCAGCCTTCACCTCCTGGGTTCAAGCAATTCTCCTGCCTCAGTCTCCTGAGTAGCTGGGATTTTTTACAGGCATGCACCACCATGCCTGGCTAATTTTTTGTATTTTTAGTAGAGGCTGGGTATCACCATGTTTGCCAGGCTGGTCTCAAGTTCCTGACCTCAAGTGATCCACCTGCCTCTGCCTCCCAAAGTGCTAAGATTGCAGGCGTGATGCACCGCGCCTGGCCTAAAAAAAAAAAATTTAAATAAAAATAAAACTTAAAAAATAATTTCTCCTGTATTAAAAAAAAATTTTTGAAGATCAGCATTAAGTTCCGCCACCTAATGGTTAGCAATTATATTAACTATCAGTTTTGCTAGCATTTTTACTCATTATTTTTTCCTATAACATGTATTTTCCTTTCATAGTTTCATTCATTTGCTCTTTTTTCTTTTCTTCTTTTCTTATTCTTTCTATCATTGTGGTGAAATAACATATAAAATTAAATTTACCATTTTAGCCACTTTCAATTGTTTTCACAGTGCAATGACATTAAGTGCATTCACATTGTTTACCATCATCACCACCATCCAGCTCCAGAACATTTTAATCTCCTCAAACTCAAACTTCACACCCATTAGACAGTAACTCCCCAATCCCCCTCCCTGCAGGCCGTGGCAACCACCATTCTGCTTTCTGTCTTTATGAATCTGACTGTGCTAGGTAGCTCGTGTAAGTGGAATCATGCAATATTCATCCTTTTTTGTCTGGCTTATTTCACACTGCATGTCTTCAAGGTCGTCCATTCATGTTGCAGCATGTATCAGAATTTCCTTCCTTTTTAAGATTGCATAATAGTCCATTGCATGTATATACCATGGTTTGCTTACCCATTTATCCCATGTTTTATTTTAATAAACACCATCTTGAATACTTAATAAAGGACACATAGGAATCATGTATTTTTCTGAACATGTCTGATGCTTTAATTTTGATTCTTGTTTTTGAAGAATACTGAATACCAGTTTCAAAATCTGTGTCCTCAGAATGTGTATACATTATTTCATCTTCTAATTTACTCACTGCCCTTTCTACATAGGCCGCATCTCTGTTTTCTCAGAAGCATGTTGCCGTTTTGTTTGTGAAGTTTTAAAAAGAAAAATATAAAGATATAAAATCTCACTCCTTAATACTCCTTCTAAGTGAGTCAATTTTATTTTAAAACGTAAACGTCCCTTCAGCCTAGAAAAATGTTCTTCTGTTTCTTTCCCTCTATCTTCTCTCACATTTTCTGGACCATTTATTAGAAAGACATTGGATCTCATCAATGTCTTTCACAGTTCCCTCAGGAATTCTATCTCTTTGCCAAAGTTAGCTTTATATTGCCGGTAACTTTTATTTCTTCATGATCCAATTCATTATGTATGAATTTTTTTGAATTTTCATTCTCGATTTTTTTTTTTACTTATTGAATGGAGCATCCTCATCTTTCCAAGTATATTAGAGTTTTTTAGAGTGCTTTTCCCCTTTTCTCTTCATTTTCTCTGTATTTTATTTTTTGTTGCTTTATTATATATTATATAGCTACATTGTATCTTTTTGTTTTATACGTGTTTTTTGACCTACGTTGTTGTCCATGTTAGATGTTTTCTTAAAAAACCTGGCAATTCAGTTGGGCGTGGTGGCTCATGCCTATAATCCCAGTACTTTTGGAGGCCGAGGCAGGCAGATCACAAGGTCAGGAGTTTGAGAACAGCCTGACCAACATGGTGAAACCCTGTCTCTACTAAAAATACAAAAAAATTTGCCGAGCGTGGTGGCAGGTGCCTGTAATCCCAGCTACTCGGGAGGCTGAGGCAGGAGAATCACCTGAACCCAGGAGGCGGAGGTTACAGTAGGCTGAGATCACACCACTGCACTCCAGCCCAGGGAACAGAGCAAGACTCTGTCTCAAAAAAAAAAAAAAAAAAGGGGGGGCCA
Source organism: Papio anubis (assembly GCF_008728515.1). Classification (NCBI taxonomy): domain Eukaryota; kingdom Metazoa; phylum Chordata; class Mammalia; order Primates; family Cercopithecidae; genus Papio; species Papio anubis. Next base: position 36,718,843 of record NC_044988.1, on the reverse strand, counting down.
GGCAATTATTTATTCCTGTTCATATTTAAAACTGAAGCACTGACAATCTTAGCAAGTGTCTGGTCGATTTCTCTGAAGGATGCTGTGGTAATGAGCAGACTTCAGGAGACTTCTGCAGTTTCCAATATCTTGACATCTTTTTCCTTGGACCATTGATTTCTCCAGCGAGAAATTCTCTAATATTCTGCCTGGGCATATGAATCAAAGGGCAACAAGGGTAATGAAGGAAGAAGAGAGATGGGCAATCAGCCCGGATGCCAGCATTCCGGAAACTGAAGGGGAAAAGCAGGGAGGCTGGTGGTGTGTCATTCTTCACATGCTCCTTTGTTTTTCTACCTAGTGGCTCACCCTTGTCCACAGCTGTGGTTAGGGTTCCCCAGGTCAGAGGTTAACTAACTTTTGTCTAGTTATGGAAGTGAAGAGCCCCACTCCCACAAACAGAAGCAGATAGGGGTTCTAACCGCTCCTTATACAACTTTTAACCAACCCTGTTTCCAGCCCGACTCCAGCCTTCAGAAATTCCTGACAACCCTACTTTATAGGGACTTCCAGGCTTCTGGGGGCACAAACTGGCTTTCTTCGCATTCACTTTACATTTTTTAGGCCTCAGCTTCTGTGTTCTCTACTCCATTCAGGCAGTACCCGCGGACTCATCTGCCTACCATCCTCAAAACTTTGCTGACATCCCTCTTCTGCCATCATCCCCTCTGCTGCTCCCTTTGTCACTGTAGTTTTTATTTTGTATTCAATTATAGTCATTTTGAAAGACTTTCAGGAGGAAGCAATGATAACTGCTTGTGTTCATTCCTCCTAGTTTAACTGGAACCATTGATACAACTTTTTCCTTTTTTTCCAGAATTTCCTTTTCTCACGAAATATTTAATGTTAATGCCAAGAAAACAAATGATCTCTTTTCATGTATTTCTTCTTGCCTATCTCAAATCTTTAATTTTGTTCATTTCATTAGATTTATCTTCCTATAGAGGCATAGGATTTGGAACTGAAAGGAACATTAAAATAGCAAAATTTATTCCCTCCTTAAATAGATGCCATCCCCACCAACCTAACTCCATAAAGTTACCTCTATTTAAAATAAATATCAAAAGATATATGTCTCTATACAAGTCACTCTGAACTCTTTCTTTTTCCTCAGATCCACAGCCAGAATCTGTCCAGTCTTATTTTTTTAAATTCATAAATGTCCTTTGACTGCTGATGTCACCATCTCTGTCATTCCTTCCCTCTCCTTCATCTGGAAAACTACTCCTCATGTTTTAGAACCCAGTTTACAAAGTCACCTCTTCTATAATATCTTCCCTGTTCACTCCTTTCTTTGCCTTCCTGGCATTTTCCCAGTTTTTATACATATTATCACATATTACTGCAAATATTTGTTTGATGTCATCTCTCTTTTCCATTCATTCCCTGGTTTCCTCCCAGGCAACAGTAACATCACCCCTCCCTGTGGCAAAGTCATGCGTTAGACTTGAGGATGCACTCAATGAAAATGTGCTGTGTGAATGAAAAAGAACATCCATGACATGACAGGTTTTTAAAATGTGATATTTGTTAGCAAGAGAATAAAATAATAACAGCGAGAGATCATCCCAAGAATGACTCTCAAGTAATCCGCACAGCTCTTCATATAGTTCTAGATGAATATATACCTGTATTTATACCTGTATCTGTATCTATATAGATTTTATTCAAATAATATATTCTACGCATGTTGAATGCAGCATTAGTGCAAATCCTGATAACTTGAACATTTAATTACATGAACTTGTTACTAAGTCTAATTTCAGAAGACAGGTTTATGCATAAAAAGAAAAAGGAAGCTAGGATTCAGGAAAATGTTATAGATGATGGTATAGTTTTTGGTGTAATTAGATGTTAGCTATATTACCCATCCCTTTAAAATCTATATAGCATTAGCTTGAACTCCCATTTCATGTTTCATGGTAACTATGTTCTCCCTAGGATTTCTCTACATTTTCTGGGGTTGGGGAGTAAGGGTGCATTTCCATAGTCACCCATAGCTTTGATTTTATGCTTCAACTAAATTATTTTACTCTGTGGAGCAAAATTTTATTGACAGTGTGTGGATCACTCAGGTGGGTATATTACTCTGTAGTAGTCAGAGTTCTCAGAGAAACAGAACCAACAGGATGTACATATATAATTTTGTGTGTGTGTGTGTGTGTGTGCGCGCGCCAGCCAATTGGGTGAGCCAGTTCCTTAAAATAAATCTCTCTCTCTAAGGAATTTATTTTAGGAAATTGGCTCACACAACTGTGGAGGCTGGCGAGTCCAAAATCCATAAGGTAGGCCAGCAGGCTGACCGATTTCCCTCTTTCTTGGGGGAGGTCAGTCTTTTTTCTCTTAAGGCCTTCAACTGATTGGATGAGGACAGTCAACATTATAAAGGACAATCTGCTTTACTCAAAGTCTACTGTTGTTAACCTCATCTAAAAAATACCTTTACTGCAATATCCAAACTAGTATTTGGCCAAATACCTGGGTACTACGGCCTAGCCAAGTTGACACATAAAACTAACCATCACACACTTCAACACATGGCTGTGTATATTCCTTTTACTAAATCAAGTTTGGTGTATAAAATGTTAGAATCCATATTCTTAACAAGCACCCCAAAAAGGCCTTATTCCAAATAAAGGAGGAACACCACTCTTATAGTTGCCTGAGTAAAACTGCTCCAGCCCCACTCCAGACATATTAAATCAGAATTTCTGGATAGGATCTGAGCTTGCTTCCTCAAGCTTGTAAAGCACTCTAGCTGATACTAATGTATCAGGATTGAGAATTATCGATTCACTGTTAAACTCCCAATTCGGATCTACCTTTATAATCTCAAATCTTTCAAGGTACACAGATTACTCCTTTAGCAGTAAAAGTTTGGACAAGATCCACTTTCCTTAGATGGAAGTTATGCTTTTAAATTGCATTTCTCTTCCTTATGATCTGTTTCTTCTTATCATGTACAATTTTTAAATAGCCCTTCTAGGACTTGCTTCTCTAGCTGCACATAATTCTATAAAACTTCTCCCACCATTTTACCAATTCCCTGCTCCTTTCACTGACGAGTGGCAGAGGTTGCACTCCTGACGATTCATGAGGTTTTCCCCACATCACTAAAAGCCCAGCATCAAGTGAGGTCTGATTTGGGCCCATCTGATCCCTTAGCAGCTGAGATTGGAGAGCAGGGGCATTAATCACACACCTAATCCACAACTGCATGAGTTTGTTCTCATGGAAGATAAAGCTCTCCTTGGGGAGCTAGAGATTGACAGTCACTAAGGCCAGATGCTAACAAAGGAATTCTGTGGGTCTTTTATTTGTTTTTTAGAACTCCACTGGATCAAGCAATCAAGATTGTAACCTCACAATCTTCACACACTTAAGTTGAAACGAAGGAACTGCCACCATTTTCAAATATGAACTGCACTTTTTAGGATAAGTTGTTTGTTGATGATGCTGTTTTTGATTTTTGGTGCAATTATTTTTTTTCCTTGAAATACACGAGAGTGTTTGAAACTGAAGATTGAAGTAATTTTCCAGGATGATAAACAGTTTTCTAAACAGTAAGAGCCATTAGAGCTATCACAAAAAAGTCAGCCTACAAACTGCTATTGTTTCTCAACCTTTCTCCTCCTCAAGCCCATCACACAAATCAGGAGGCAGGATGCAAAGCCAGTAAAGGGTTCCACCTGCCAGCATTGCTTTACACTGCTCAATGGGGTTTTCAGAAAGGAACTTGGATATTTCAGCTGAAGACACTGAGGTCCAGAGAGGTAAATTGTCAACCTTCCCAATTTCACTTAGTCAATTATAGACTCAGGATCTGATTCAAGAATCCTAATTCCCTGTGTGTTATTACTTTCATTTCATTGCCTAAGGATTAATTGCTCCAAAATTTTTCTCTCTCCATGCCGAGCCTCTCTACTGAGCTTCAGACATAAATTTCCAATTGTCTGATCAACGTCTCTGCTGGGCTATGCTCTGGACACTTCATTCCCAACATGTCCAAAAACAAATTTAGGATCTTTTTCTTCAGTTGTCACTTTCTCTCCCTCCTGAGTTTGCTATTATATCTAATCACAGTATGAACTAATTCTTAAAATCTACAACCCTGTGAATCCTCCCTGAATCCTCTTTCCACTTCCTAATTTATCAATATGACCTCTTGAAACATATCTGGAATCCCTTCTATTACTATACTTCTCCTTCTTCCCATTACCCATTTCTCACCTTGAATACAGCCATTACATCTTAATAGGTCTCTTTGGTTGCAGCCAATTTCTTCTCTAAGCCTCCCTCTACTTCAATGGCCAAGAATTAATTTGGGAATCTGGCCCAACCTGGAAAGATTCTGCCCTTTGGGCTAGACCCACATTTTGATTCTTTTAATCATAATGGCATGATAATGTCAGGATATCAAGAAATAGAAACCAGTAAACAGATTTACCCACACCCTTTTATCTCCTACTAAATGCAATGCCTAAATTATAATTAGATATATTACAAATTACTTTTTTGCCTTTTGCCTGAATGTGAAAATCTTTGTGTCTGTGTTGTCCTAGATACTTGCAGGCTTGGACACAGCATATATCAAATATCAACTAACACTTTTATGTTCAGAACTAGTCACTGGAGTTAAGTCTCATTGGTCCTTTAGCAAGGTGCAAAATCCCAGAAGAGAAGAGAATTTTCAGATGTTATTATTCTCCTTTGGACAAAAATACAAATATCTTACATGAGAAAAAAAAACAGTTTGGCAGATCCCAAGAAAAAAATAGTCAAAATGGAATAATATCCTCTACTATCATAAGAAGGAAGATTGTTATAATATGGGGTGACTTATGACTCAAACCCCTCTGTCAGGCTTTCACCAGAATTCTCCATAATGTATTATTTGTATAAGCAAAGTCTTAATCCTATAGCATGAAACCTTCACAATCATGGCTGCAGCAATAATTTGGTCTTATTTTTTACTATTGTCCTACCAATATTTATTCACCCATTTCACACTAGTCTACTAATTTATGGCATAAATACACATTTATTATATGATTCATTTCTTTGTTCAGGCTGTTCTCTTTGCTTAAGTGCCCTACCAATCACTATGTAAAGAAATTCTGCTCTTTCTTTCTTCCTTTTTTTTTTTTTTTTTTTTTTGAGACAGGGTGTCACTGCGTTGCCCCAGCTGGAGTGCAGTGGGACAATCACAGCTCACTGCAGCCTCAACCACTCAGACTCAAGTAATACACCTGCCTCAGCCTTCCAAGTAGCTGGAACTACAGGCACATGCCACCACACTCGGTTAGTTTTTGTATTTTTTGTAGAGATGGAGTTTCACCATGTTGCCTAGGCTAGTATTGAACTCCTGGACTCAAGCAATCCACTGGCTTGACCTCTCAGAGTGCTGAGATTTCAGGCGTGAGTCACTACACCCAATCCTGCTCTTTAAAGTCCACCTCCTCTGTCATCTTTTATTCTCCATAATATCCCTTTCCCACCAAAACAAATTTTTAAAACTCAATGTTTCCTCTGTTTTACAGTCAATGTCCCTTTGTTTCTATCAGTAGCTTAACACTTAGCTCTTTGCATTGAACTTGTGTGCAGTAGACTAGAGGTTCCTAGAAGACAAAACTGCAGCTTCTTTGTCTTTGGGTACATGGTACCTGGTACGTAGAAGCCAGTCAGTAAATGTTTGTGAAACTGAATTGCACCCCAATCATCTTCTGTTTTTCAGGTTCCATATCTGGGTAATATTAGTGACTCCAGATTTGGAAGGTTGCTGTAATCTACAAATATTGAACATTGTCTCTGGAAGGCCTACAGTATGTAAGGACTAAATGAGATAAAGAAAGGAGAAAGGCTTTGTGAACAGTAGGCAAACAAACTAACAAAATCAAGGTATAATTATTATCAGAATTACCCTAAACCTATGACCGATGATTTTTAAAGATAAAGTAAGCAGTAGAACGCACAAGGACCCAACATTCTCTGCTGCTGCACAGATACAACCTGGAGAACAACAGCCATCCTGTTGAACACTTAAAGGCTGAACCTTCTTCCTTCAATGAATGCCTGAAAAGGGGGTGAGAAAGAAAGGTAGGGAAGAAAAGAAAGGGTAAATGCAGTTTTCAAAAAATAAAGCTTGTTGAGAAGAAATGGATGTGAGAAAAGAGCCAGAAAAGAAAAAAATGAGAAAGAAGAAAACAACCAAGAAAGATGGATGAAGAAAGAAAAGAATAAGAAGAAAAAGGAAGGAAACGAATATATCCATGGGGTGTTTGCGCAGCATTAGATGGACAACATGCATCTTTACATAGGTGCAGAAATGAGAAAGGTTGATGGAGACAGAAAAGCCAAGGCAGGTATTATTGGGTTGAGAATCCTTTGGGTTCATTTAGGCAGTTCATTTCCTAAGGTGCAGCTCCTAGACAGGCATTTCCAGTGACGCCAACTCTCCCTTATGAGATATCATAAAACCTACTTAAAGAGAGGAAACCTAAAGTGCAGTAGGAAAGATTTATTAGTAATGTTGTAAATAAAATATGTTTCCTTTTGCTTGAACGATCTCAGCAGATCTGTCTCTTGCTCTGTCGTCAGGCCGGAGTTTCTGAAGGGCATCTCTGGAGAGCACTTTTAGAATGCGATCAGCTGTACATCTGTCCCTAGGCACCATTAACTTAGACACAGCCCCAATTTGGATTGGGAAAAAGCTAAATCTTTTAAAAATATGGTCTTTTTGATAAGACCCAAGAGGGGTAAATATATACATATATACATATATATTTTAAACCAAATAGCATACTTTCTCTGTCCAAGAAGTCAGCATTTTTCATGTGTCCTCCATGAGACAGGGGCTCCCCCTTTACAAGCTGTGAACTTTTGTCCTGTTCGTTCACACAGCAGGATCATTTCTGTCCACGCACACCTGGACCAGGCCTGCCTGAGAATTGCTCAGCTAATGACCCTGTACTGGCCAGATTTGCTTTGTGTGGAATCAACTTTCACAGATGAACTTTTTTTCTCTCTCAGATGACTTCCCTCCACTTCAGATTCTTGTCCTTAACATATTTTGTACAGAAATAAGGGATTTTAGAGTTTGGGAATATGGGAGAGAAAAGGGAGATCCATGGACCAAAGTTCTCCAGATGTAAATAAGCATAGTAAATTCATGCGCTTACTAAAACTGCTTTCTCACTCTTGAGTGTGTACTGGCCCTGAGAAACACATGTGTTTCAGAAAGGAAAGTAACAATACCTGCCATTTATTAAGCATCTATTTCATGCCAGGCACTGAGATAAATGCTTTCCCTGTGTCTTCAATTTTATCCTCATAACAAACTGCATGTTCTTATCATCCCCTTTTTACAGATCCCCTAATTCACCCTTAATGAGGTTAAGGAACTTGCCCAAGGTTACAGAGTTAATCCCAAGTGGCAGGCCCAGTACTACTGTGGTCTGAATGTTTGTGTTCCCCCCAAATTACTATGTTTAAACTTAATCACCAAGGTGATAGTATTAGGAGGTGGGGCCTTTGGGAGGTAATTAGGTCATAGTAGCAAAGGCGTCATGAATGGGACTAGTGTTCTAATAAAAGAGGCCACAGAGAACTTCCTTGCCCCTTCCAACATATGAGGACATAGCAAGAAGACCTCATCTATGAACCAGAAATGAGACCCTCCCCAGACATTAAATCTGCCTGCACCTTCATCTTGAACTTCCAGCCTCCAGAACTATGAGAAATAAATGCCTGTTATTGGAAAGCTACCCAGTTTATGGTATTTCGTTGTGGCAACCCCAACAGACAAAGTACTAAATTGAGATGTTCTTAATGACTACATTAAGCTGCCCAAAGAGCAACTATCAGAAACAAAAATTATTTTTAAATGTATTAGATTCTCCTTTCCTATTCTTGAGAAACAACACTTCTCCAACATCCCAGGATATGCCATGGCAAGCCCTACCTGTATACTTCTGTGTTTTTAAGGCATTCTCACAGGTTCATTTTATTCTCCCAAAAAATATATGGAATAGTTAGAGAAGGTTTTGAACTTATTGGTAGATAAAATAACTGAATTTTATTTGGGGACTATCTCAGCCAAATGCCATAAGCTTTGCTAGCACTACAGAGTGCACTGACACATAGTAGGTATTCAATAAACATTCGAGGAATTAATGAAGAGAACCAAGGAACGTGATACCAGCCAGGACTTCCCTGGATATCTTCCTGAATTCATTGAAGAACCATTGAAGGATTAAATGCGGAGAAGGATGTGAAGGAGGCAACGAAAGGCAAGGAGACCTAGAAGAAGCCTGCTGCAGTTATCCAGGTGGGAAAGGGGCTTCCTCAAGTCAGATTTTATTGTGGAAATGGAGATAAGTAAACCGGCTTGTGAGACAGTAAATGACAAGACTTGGTTAACTACGAATGGTCAGAGGGAGGAAACACTCATAAATATTAATGTCTGGGATTTTAGAAAAAGAGTGTGAGTGAATGGCCTCTTCTCCATATGCTTTATGTATTTTTACCTATTCCCCCATTATGGTAATCATCTTACGGAACTTAAATTGCTCTTTTACAAGCCCATCTCCTTTATTAGATCCTCATCACCTTGAAGGTGAGGAGCATGTGTAACTCATTGCTATATCCCCTAATGTTTAATGTTTGCTGTAAAATGAGTAAGAATGAAGAAATAATTCAGATGTGATCTGCCCTCAGGCCAGGTGGACATCAATTCCTTCTTTGCTTTTTGACCCTCAGGCCACCTTTCCTGTACCAACTTAGACTTTTGCACGAATGAGATCCCTTCGGGTTAGATTCTGCTTGAAGGGAATTTCTGTTATTGCCACAAAAATGAGCACAGGTCTAGAGGCCCAAGGCCAAAATAAAATCAGCCTATGGAAAAATAGTAACCTTAACTTGAATTACAATACATGAACTGGTGCTGTACTGCCGCAAGTCCCTGAGGCTTGGTGCCTTCAGATGCATCATTGCTAAGCCATAAATGAATAAGGCAAGGTCTGAGAGAGACAGAGCTGTAGATAGGTAAGAGTGATAAGGGTCTAATAATTTTTTTTTTATCTGAACTTTCTGCAAAGCAAAATGAGCCAACTTCCTTTCATTGTCCTGAGCTGAATGTGTGTGTGTGTGTGTGTGCATGTGCATATGCATGCATGAGCACATATTGCCCTAAAGATACTAGCAAATTTGGTTGCCATATTTTCCCATTACCTAATTTTCTATTTACACACATACCCAAACATGGTCATATCTCTTTAAATAGAAAACAATGTGTATTTTCTTTGAAGATTTAAAGCTTGAAATTGTCATACTCAGGGTATATATTTTGCACAACCATTATTTTTCACAAGGTAGCAAACCACAGCTTAACAGAACCGAAAAATTGCTTTTGTTATATGGGGACTTCAATTTCTAATAACAGTGCAATGGGAAATAATCATTTTCCCCTGCCCATTGGATGTATATACTGAGCAAGGCAAGGTACCAACCAGTGCCTGCAGCTACTTATTCAGGACCAGGCCCAGTCAGACAGCACAGGGAAGGCTGCAGAGGAGATACAAATAGCCTAATAACTATTTTTTTTCTTACTACCCTTTCTTACTCCTCACCTTTTACTTTTACTCCTTTTCACTGAAAACTAACATTTATTCACTTGTCTTCTGTATCAATGCTCTTGAGACAAATAGCCCACCTCGCTTTATTGGGATTGCCTATGTTTTTGGCAAAAGTGCCTCACTCAGAAAGGGGGAGCAATCTCTAGACTAGAAAGCCTGCAAGCTTATACCAACTGCCACTCCTAAGCATGCTGATTTGGGTGCATCAGGAGACATTTTTAGTTTAAAAAAAGGGAGAGAGAAATCACTAAATATAACATATTCAGCATCAGCTAAAACATCATCAGTGAGTAGGCCCACAGTCACTCAATATTATTTAATATTACCAGCTAATGTTCATATAGAGACTTTGGGTCACATAGGTATAGAACCAAATTCAACTCTCACATTCACTAGGTCTGTGACCTCAGGAAGGTAATATAACCTCCTATAACATCAATGTTATTATTTGTAAAACTGGGTAATAATGGCTATCTTATGTGTTTGTGGTGTATCTGACACAATATTTGGCTTATATTAGGTATACCATCATTGGCAGTTAACATTAATGTTATTGTTATTATATTAAATCAGGATCCTCCATTCACATAAAAGGATCTATATCCTCAGATATTGGCCCATTTATCTCCCATCAGCAAGAATACATTGTTCATTAAGACATCTTATTTTAGCTTGGCCCACCTAGGGCACTCTAAGCTCTCTTTTTGCATACATGGAATTGACAAGAAGACTCAGTGTCCCTGTCCATAGACTCCAGGGATTCTAGCCTTCTTAGGAAACTCTAAGGTGATTTCCTTTGTGCAAAGCTCAGCTACCTCTAAGTGGCAGAAGCTCACTCAGCAACAGGATCACAGAGTGAAGTTTCTTCTCATTCTCTGCTGAAACCTGCTATGTATTAACTTACTTGTGTCATCTAAAAGCTGCTTCTTCATCTTGTATCTCCATGTGGTGCATAGAGCTTGGTACATGGTAGGTACCCAGTAAATGATGAATTGATTGAATATCTTTTCTTTTTTTAGCTTCTAGAAACATCCACATCATGATTAAATATCTTTTTCAAGTTCTAAAGAACCACTATCCTAAATTAAGACTTTGGGGAATCATACGGAAAGGAAAGGTGTGAGAATTGGGTAGGTACGCCAACAGTGTCTACTACATTATTCTATCCAGAGTCTTCGCAAAACTCACCTTGTTCCTTATTGTTCTACATTTAGGGTAATGTTGGCCATTCTGATCACCTGGCAATAACCAGCCAGGCTTTTTTTTTTTTTTTTTTTTTTGAGATGGCGTCTCACTCTGTCACCCAGGCTGGAGTGCAGTGGCGCGATCTCGGCTCACTGCAGCCTCCACCTCCCGGCTTCAAGCTATTCTTCTGCCTCAGCCTCCCGAGTAGCTGGGACTACAGGCACGCACGCCACGACTGGCTAATTTCTGTATTTTTAGTAGAGATGGGGTTTCACCATGTTGGCCAGGATGATCTTGATCTCTTGACTTGGTGATCCGCCCACCTCAGCCTCCCAAAGTGCTGAGATTACAGGCGTGAGCCATCGCGCCAGGATCCAGCCAGGTTTTTAAGCTTCACGGGCAGGAGGTTATTTCCATCCTGAGGCTATACTGGCAATTTGTTTAAGCTGCCACCTGGTGGCGCTTGATTTATGGCCTCAAGATCTGGAAAGTCTAGGTCCCCACAGGCAAGATAACAATACAAAAAATAGAGCATGTTTGGAACACACTTTTGAATTAACCTGGGCTATTTCTCCAAAAATTAAAATAGTAGAAATTTCAAAATTGAATTTCTATTATATTGTATTAAGTTGGAAATTATATATTAAGCACTTATTTGAGGTATACTCATGATAAATGGTACCAAAGGGACTTAAAGTTGTAAAATCATCTGAACCAAAATTTTAAAGTTTTTTAGTCAGTTCCTTTCTTGTGAATTTGAAAAATACAGTATATTTGCCTTGCATATTTCTCTAAGTAATTGTGAGGATTAGATGAAATAATGATGTGAAAGTCTTTGTAATCTGTGAAGTGAAACACAAATGTTAGTCATTAGTGTTATTTCTCCAGTCAGAGAGGCCGTCTAGAGACACATTTCATTAGCTAGAACGTCAACATTTCTGCGTTGATCACTATGTTCTAAAACAGTACACATGAAAAGATATGCAACTTCCATAATATTGGGCAAGAAATGTTAAAAAATGAACACTCTCACTTTCTGAGCTGCCACGGCCAGGAAAGAGAAGGTTGTCTAATGATATTTATCTGCAGGAAGTCAGAAGTATCATAGATTCATATTTCCTCCCAAAGTAGAAAAGCAGTTTTCAATTTGGACTTTAATTAGAAAGTGATCCTTTTCTCCCAAGGGAGTTTGAATTACCCCCATCCTTTGCCATAGCATGTTGGAGAAGGATGTGTGCACACCCAGGGAGAACACCCAGACTAAGAAGGCAACAACATGGAGCATTATGTAGTTATTCCTGGTCCAAAAAGAGAGGCAAAGCTTCTGTTCTCCACTGCACTGAGTCCCTAGGTCCCAGACTTGACCTACCACCCAGCCAGAAACAACAACAACAAAAAAAAAACAGAACAAAATATTGAAAACAATGGCTTTCAAACATCATACAATCTACAACCTAGGACCGTGACCCTTGAGACAAAGAAAACAAAGGCAGCCTTGTGAATAACTTGGCTTTCTGCCTGGAAGCACGTGGATCAGGGAAGGATACCCCAAGCACAGTGCAACCATCTTGCTGAGTTGAGGAGGGAGATCAGAGGTGGTGATGAATGAGAGGGCTCAAATTTGAGGATCAGAGTACTGGAGAGGAGGGAGGTACACAGAAGAACTTCAGAAACCTGTGAAAGAGTCCCCTGGCAACTGTGCCAAATACTACGCTGTACATGTGTACACAAGTCAGTCAAAGAACTACTTCTACCAGGAGGTGCAGCTGAACAATTCCAGAAGTTCACATAAGGTGTAAGGTAGCGGTGTGTCTGTGTGTCTATGTGTGTCTGTGTCTCTGTGTGTGTGTGTGTGTGTGTGTGCGTGAGAGAGAGAGAGAAAGAGAGATACACAAACAGAGAAGACGGAGGCAGACAAGGATCAAGCATCCTGAAGTTCATTAATGTGTGACAATAATGGAATCAAGAAAAGTATCAATGGAATCTAATTTCAAAGAGAAGATTAGACCAAAATATAGACTGTTCTCTTGATAAGATGCCTGCATTAAGCAAGAATCCATGGTAATTAATACATAGTATTACAAAATGTGGGGTCAGTGATTCTCAACAAATCTTTGGGTGGCTTTGTAAAGTCCTAAGCTATAAAATCACTGGGTTATTGTTATAAATACAGATTTTATGTAACTATTCTGGCAGGAATCAGAATTATGTTCCTGGAATAAGGAAAACCAAATGAGCACAGAGCTGATTTTTATCTTGTGAGCATTCCTTCTTTTTTATCAGTTACTAACATAAGCATGCTCCCATTGTATGCCCTGGTGCTTCTCCAAAACCAACCTGAATCTTCAACCAACATGGCTCTTCCTCATGACCTGAAGGATTAGGACATGACCTTCAGGATTTCAGACACCTGTCTTTATTATTTACTGCCCATGCCATGGTTGTGGTATATACTCTTAGTATAACTCCTAGTAAGTAGTAATCTCACCAGATCATTCCTGACAATGTTGTTTGTTTTTGTTTTTTTTTCTGGAATCCTATACATCAAAGATATACAATAGATTATAAAAATTTTCTAAGTCAATATCATACTGTAGAAAGATAACAATTCTGAAGAGCCCAAGATCACAAACCAGCTTATGCCAGAGATGGCCTTTCTGCTTAAAGACCATATCAGCAAAGAGAGCCAGACCCCTATTTAGAGTTTCTTATTTGGTCAAAATGTTCCTTGTGGAAGGGATTAATAACAGGGAAATAGAAAACCTGGTCAGTATGGTTAGCCTGCTCCTCACAAGCTCACAACATATCCCAGAGGAGTGAGTGCTCAGTCTCCTTTGTTAGTTATCAGAATCACACATGCCCTAAAATTCCTTCCTTCATTAAACATTTGCTGAGTATTACAGCAAGTGGATCAGTCATGATTGCGAGGTGTTGAAAAATAAGAAAGTGCATGTATTTCATTTGCTTTCTTTAGTAACTTCAACATTACCTATATGCCAAGTAGCCTTAAAATAGCCATCGGCAGGAAGTCAGAAAAGCTATCAATGAAGATAAAGAATGCCACTAAACTGCAATTGTCATGAAAACAAGAACCTAGTCTGATTTTATACAACTGTACCCTCAACACAGAGTATAATTTCTGGCATATAGTAGGTGCTCAAGAAATTTAAGTTCTTATCTACCTCCTTTCTCCATCCTCATTCAGACAAGCAGGTCTTTGTCATTCATCTGTCCATTCATTATTGACTATCTCCCACAACCCTGGCACTTGATATGTGTCAGCTAAGGTTCAATCAGGGAAACCAAACCACTAAAAGATTCTCATTCTCTCTCTCTCTCTCTCGTGTGTGTGTGTGTTTGTGTGTGTGTGTGTGTGCATGCATGTGGTGTGTTTTTTTATAAAAAGATTTCTTACAGACATTGGACTTATGTGGCTGTGGTTGCTGGTTAAGTGGTCCCAGTACATTTGTTGTCTTCAGGACTGATGCTAAAAATTGAAGTCCACAGGCTAGACAGTGGGGAAAATAAGATGGATGTTAAATAAGAGAGAGCATGGATAAGTCAGAAGGCACAAGCACACAGTGGAGCTCACAAGAATGAACTGGAACCTTCCAGTTGCTGTTGCCCCGATCTTGATCTCATCGTTAGCAATGGGCAAAATTGGGACGGAATGACAAAGTTCCCTTTCCACTCCAGTATTACAGAAAAAAAAAAATCTACGGCCGGGCGCGATGGCTCAACCTGTAATCCTAGCACTTTGGGAGACCCAGGTAGGTAGATCACCTGAGGTCAGGAGTTCAAGACCAGCCTGGCCAATGTGGCGAAACCCTGTCTCTACTAAAAATACAAAAATTAGCCAGATAATGTTGGCACACACCTGTATCCCAGCTACTCAGGAGGCTGAGGCAGGAGAATTGCTTAAACTCGGGGGCGGTGGAGGTTGCAGTGAACCAAGATTGTACCACTGCACTCCAGTTTGGGCAACAAGAGCAAAATTCCATCTCAAAAAAAAAAAAAATCGAAATAGATGCTAATAGGAAGCAGAGTGAATGGACCAACACACTGTTTCAGGACATAGCAAAACACAAGAGTAGACATTAGGAAAGAGTTAATCACTGCTAGAGCACGGTTGTAGCTAAAAACCTAGTGAGAAAGAGACACTGGAGGCACTTCCAGTAAGACAAAGAAGCCCTTAAACAGGTCTGTGAGAAGGCCTGCCTTTGAAAAATGAGCATCAAATCTTCTAGAGGAATCAAGATAGGCAGAGCCACCACACAATTGCAAGAAACACAATTCATACAGAATGTAACATAAACATGCCACCAGAATTGCGCAACACAATGGTTCTGAAGTCAGCAGGCCATTTGCTAGACCGTTTAGCTACACATACGCTACAGAGAACAGTACAACTTCAAACAAGTTGGGACAATTGAATAAGTAGATAAATACTCAAGAGGGACTACTCCAATTTGCATGGATATTTACATGTTAATCAGTCCTGCCCAGCCAAAAGTACACACACAAAAACACACATATCCCCCACATAAGCTTCCCCCATGCAGAAAAAGTTGAGAACTAGAATGTGAATTTGTTTACACTCTGGCTATTGGTGCTGCTAATACTGTCATACATGGGTTTGGCAGGCTGTGTAGAAGTGAAATTCTTGACGGCAATTAAAGTCTTTCAGTAAGTCTCATCTTATTTTGAAAGGT
Organism: Papio anubis; assembly: GCF_008728515.1. Classification (NCBI taxonomy): domain Eukaryota; kingdom Metazoa; phylum Chordata; class Mammalia; order Primates; family Cercopithecidae; genus Papio; species Papio anubis. Next base: position 36,703,275 of record NC_044988.1, on the reverse strand, counting down.
GAGTTTCTTAATGGAATGTTACCACACTACATAGCTGCAGTTATTAGGAACTGTCCATCTCACACTCTGAATAAGAACAGGAAGGAAATGTGTGCTGTAAGAGGAAGAATGGTTCCATTTATGGAAATGATGAATAGCTTCCAAAAGGCAGGGTCATTTATAACAATAGGTGTCAGAAGGTTTGGGGCACGAACAATAGACTGAGCCTGATAATATCCGGAGGGAAAGGCCGGCGTTGTGACAGGTGGGCAGGCAGTCCCAGGGACACTGCATTATTAAACATTTCTCATATCAGGCAAGCAGCCCATTTATAGTGCTGAGCTCTGGAAGGATCCCGCCTCCACTTCACTGTAGCTAAGCTGGAAGTGCAAAGCAGGAGGGGCAGGAGGGGACTTTTTTTTCCCATCAACACATACCTTGTATGTAGGGAATGAATAACCCATTCCACTCAAAAAATGGATAATCTATTCCAGTCACCTCTGATGCACTCCCATATAAAAGAACCCATTCCACTTGAAAAAAATAAAAATGCTTTTTAAGAATTTGACTCATCATTCTCATTTGGAAACTTCCTGAGCTATGTCTTCTCCTTGACCCTGTTAGGCCCAGGAAAGCTAAGAAATTGGTCTGAGCACTCAGAGTGTAACATTATTCAGGTGGGTCAAGAAAGGAAATGAAGTCTCTGTCTCTAATAAAACTAGTCTATGGATTTACCTCCTCATCCTTGCAACTTGTGTATCCTCAGTCCAGTACTGTAATGCTCCTGGGAATGTCCTTTATTTTACATAAGGAACAAAATACCAGCTGTTCAAAAGGGACTGGAATAATCTGTTCTCTCTCACAACAGATGAACAACTCCTCCAATCTGAGAGTCATTTAAATTTTGTCCTATTATAACTTATAATGATTAAAGGGAAGAATGCTCATTAAATCCACTGGATATAAAATGCCTCCAATATTATTGTTCTTTCCAAAGTTGGCCTGCATTTGAAAATGTAAATGACATGGAGACAATGCAGCATAAGCACTCTACAGAAGCTAAGGTCAAGTGTACAGGAGAGTGGAGATGTGTTAAACATTTGCTCATAAAGCTTTCAGGCATCAGGCAGGGGCCTATTATAATACCTCCAAGCTCCTAACTCATTCCACCATAGAATCATTGACCATTAGAACTGATAACCACAGGGGAGGTCATTCAGTGCAATCTCTTTTCATGTATGTAGTAACTAATAATTTAGGTCAAGGAACTTCTCCAATGATGCTCAGAGACATGGGAATCCCAGGCTAGGGCCCTCTCAATTTACTTTGTTGTGTCCTTCTAAGTTAAAAACTATGAGAAGCTGGAGGTCTTTAAGATAAGAATAATCCATCCTTTTCCTTAGGAGGGTTCAGAAATTAAGAAATGGCCTTGAGGCAGGTCACTGGACTCACTTTTCTACTCTAAGCTCATTCCTCCCACCACATCCCTGCCCAGATCCTATAATATAATTTGCAGATGTTTAAAATTCTTTTCAAATGAGCTCTGCTTCAAGGGCCTAAAGAGTATGCTGGTGATTCAAAGCTACATTATCTCTTTTCTTCATTAAGAGAGATGCTTACATAACCACTGGCTTTTCGTTTAAGAGACCAGGTGGCAATGGCTTAATCATCATAGCCATATCAAAATATAAATTTGTGAATCTAGCTGTATGACAACTATATTTCACACCAGACTCCAGGCTTCTTCTTTGTCTCCTGGGCCTATTCTGCTTCCCATTCCTAACTGCCCAACTGCAGTTGCTAAATATGTTAGTAGTAGCCTAACCCACAGTAAAGTTTTTGGAAGATTCAAATGCCCCTGCAGCAAAAGCATGGAAATTTTTATTTTTTAGCTGTGTCATTGAGATTTAATTGACCAACAATAAACTGAACATATTTATGATATTTGGTAAGTTTGTACATATCTAGGAACCTGTGAAAGCATCAGCACAGTTAAGATAGTTTTCTTAGTCTGCTTGTACTGCTATTACAAAATACCATGGACGGGGTGTTTTAAACAACACACTTATTTCTGACAGTTCCAGAGTCTGGGCAGTCCCAGTTTAAGGTGCCAGCAGATTTTGTTCTTGGTGAGGGGTCTCCTGCTGGCTTGCAGATAGCTGCTATCTCACTGTATTCACATGACCTCTTTGTGTGTGAGAAGAGAGAGAAATCTCTGTATTCTTTTTCTTACATGGGCACTAATTCCATCATGAGGATGCTATCTTGATGACCTGATTTAAACCTAATCACTTCCCAAAGGTCCCACCTCCAAACACCATCACCCTGAGAGTTAGGGCTTCAACATATCAGTTTTGAGGGGACACAAACATTCAGGCCATAAAAACAGTGAATATATCGCATTCTTTCAAAAGCTTCCTATATTTTCTAGAGTTTTTGTTTGTTTTTTGAGGTAGAGTCTCACTCTGTCACTGAGGCTAGAGTGCAGTGGTACAATCTCGGCTCACTGCAACCTCTGCCTCCTGGGTTCAAGTGATTCTCCTGCCTCAGCCACCCAAGTAGCTGGGACTATAAGTGCATGCCACCACACCTGGCTAATTTCTTTGTATTTTTAGTAGAGATGGGGTTTTGCCATGTTGGCCAGGCTGGTCTTCAACTCCTAACCTCAGGTGATCCACCTGCCTTGGTCTTCCAAAGTGCTGGGATTATAGGTGTGAACCACTGAACCCAGCCTAGAGCTTTATAGAAATGAAAACATACAATATGCATTTTTGGTCTAATTTCTTTCACTTGGCACAGTTACTCAGATTCCTTCATGTTGTTGCATTTATCACCAGTATCAATAGTTCATTCCTTTGTTTTTTCTGAGTAGTATCCCATTGTATATAGACACCACAAATTACATATATATTCATTGGTGACAAATATTTGGGTTGTTTCCAGTTTGGGGCTACTAGAAATAAAGCTGATGTAAGCATTCATATATCAATTATTGTATGGATACACATGCTTGTTTCTGTTGGGTAACTATCTAGGAATGGGATAGCAGGATCATACAGTAGTTGTATATTAAACTTTTCAAAAGACTGTCAATCTGTTTTCCAAGGTGGTTGCACTATTTTATAATACTATCAGCAATGTTTCTCCACATCTTTGCCAACACTTTTTAATGGATTGTGTTTTGGTGTTACAAATAAGAAATCTTTGCCTGACCCACAGTCACAAAGATTTCCTAGTATGTTTTATTCTAGAAGTTTACATTTATGTTTATGTTTTACATTTAGGAAAATGTCCATTTGGGTTAATTCTGCATATGGTGTGAATAAATGGATCAAGATTCTTCTCCCCTCCCACATTTTTTGTTTTTGCATGTGGCTATCCACTTATTCCAGCACAATTTGTTGAAATGTTTACTCTATCTTGATGGAATTGCTTTTGTACCTTTGTCAAAGATAAGATGTCCGTATATATAACATTCTATTTCTGGACTCACTGTTCTGTGCCATTGACTTGTCTATTCTTATACTAGTACAATTATTATTTTTATTATTGTAGCTTTGTAATAAGTCTTGAAATCATAGTATTAGTCCTCCAACTTTGTTCTCCATTTCTAAAGTTGCTTTGGCTATTCTAGGTCTTCACTTTTCCCTTTGAATTTTAGAATCAAGTTGTCAATTTCTCAAAAAAAAAAAAAGTGACGAGATTTTTATTGTGATTGGATTGACTCTTTGGATGAATTTGAAGAAATTGACCTATTAACCATCTTGAATTGTCTTATATAAACACAATATATATCTCCATTTATTTAGATCTTTTAAAATTTCTCTCTTTTTTTAGTTTTTCACTGTACAAATCTTGCACATCTGTTGTCATAATTATCTCTATGTATTGAATAGAATGCTACTGCAAATGGTATTATTTTATAATTTTAATTTCTAATTGTTGATCGCTAATACAATATATTTTTAAGTGTTGACCTTGTATTCTGCAATTTTGCCAAACTTACTTATGGATTATAATTGTTTTCTATAGATCATTGTGTTTTCTATATATCTCATCATATTATTTGAAAATATAGTTTTCTTCTTTGCAAATATGGATGCCTCTTATTTATTTTTCTTGCTTTATTATAGTGGCTAGAAAATCCAGTGCAATGTTGAATAGACATGGTAAGAAGTGACAATTTTATTTCATTCCTGATATTATAAGGAAAGTGTTCAGACTCAAAATTGTTAGCTGTAGGGTTTTTATAGATCACTGAATTAGTTTGCTGGTGTTCCTATAACAAAATGCCACAGATTGCATGGCTTAAACCACAGAAATTTATTTTCTCACAGTTCTAGAAGCTAGAAATACAAGATAAAGGTTTAAACAGGGTTGGCTTCTTCTGAGGTCTCTCTTTTTGGTTTGCAGATAGCCTCCTTTTCCCTATGCCTTTGTTCTTTGCAGGTATATGCCCAAATTTTCTCTTCTTATAAGGACACCAGTAATGTTAGATTAGAACCGACACTAATATCTTTCTTTTAACTTAATTCCCTCACTAAAGAGCCTATCTCCAAATACAGTCACATTCTGAACAATTGGGAGTTAGGACTTCAAAATATGAATTTTGAGAGGATACAACTCAACCCATAACAGTGCCCATTATCAGGTTGAGGAAATTCCTGTTTCTAGTTTGCTGAACATTTGTATTGGGAATGGATGTTGGATTTTGTTAAATCTTGTTTTTGCATCTATTGAGATAATCATACTTTCTCTTTTTTAGTTTTTTTAAATATAAAACACATTGAATAATTTTTAAGTGTTAAATATACCTTATATTGTGGAATAAATTCCCACTGACCATAGTATATTATTCTTTTTATGTATTTCTGGATTTCACTCACTAACATTTTTTAGAATTTTTGTGTCTATGTTCATGAGGCTGGACTCTTTCTTTCTTTCTTTCTTTTTTGTACTGCCTTTGTCAGGTTTTGATGCACGGGTAATGCTGGCCTCAGAAAAGGAGTTGAGAAGTATTGAACAACCTGGATAAGTTTGTGAAAAATTGGGATCACTTCTTCCTTAAATGCTTTGTAGAAATCACTGGTAAAACTGTCCACTCCTGTATTTGCGAGATGATTAGCTATGAATATAATTACCTTAATAAATATAGGGGATCATTCAGGTTATCTTTTTCTCTTGAATGAGCTTCCATAGTTTGTGTCTTTCAAGGAATTTGACCATTTCTGCTAAATTGTCAAATTTATTCACATAAAGTAATTTATAATATTCCCATATTACTGTATATAGAATCTGTAATGATGTCAACCCTGGAAATTTTATTTTTCCAGTAACTGCTACTAAATTCACTCAAACAAACTTCCTTATCCCTTTGGTTAGCAGGTATCTTAAATGGGCTGACCTGTAAATTTGATCTATAAACTTTCTGATCTGTATGTTTTTAGTAACTTTCAGTTACCAAATCAATCCAGTCCAGTAAGTATTTAACTCTCAATATGGGATTATGTAAAATGACAAAATCTATGACATACTGGCATTTCTGAGAGAAAAGAAGAGAAAGTAAGCAACTTGGAAAACATATTTGAGGACGTAATTCAGGAAAATTTCCCCAATCTCGCCACAGAGATCAATACGCAAATACAAGAAATCTAGAGGTGAACTTCTGCAAGATACTACACAAGATGACCAACCCCAAAGCACACAGTCATCAGACTATCCAAGGTCAACACGAAAGAAAAAAATCTTAACATCAGCTAGAGAAAAGGGACATATTGCCAAAAATAAAAACTCATTAGACTAACAGTGGATTTCTCAGTGGAAACCTTACAAGCCAGAAGAGATTGGGGGCCCATTTTTAGCATTCCTAAGGGAAATAAATGCCAGCCAAGAATTTCATACCTTCCCAAAATAAGCTGCATGAACAAAGCAGAAATATAGTTTTTCTCAGAGATGCAACTGCTAAGGGAATTCATCACCACCAGATCAGCCCTACAAGTGATGCTGAAGGGAGTTCTTAATATGGAAACAAGAACAATGCTACCACAAAAGTACATGCAAGCACACAGCCCACAAACACTATAAAACAACTGCACAAACTACAAAGCAATAGGCAACAACTCTATGACAGGAACAAAACTTCACGTATCAATATCAGCCTTGAATGTAAATGGCCAAAATGCTCCACTTTAAAGATACAGAGTGGCAAATTAGATAAAAAAGAAATAAGATCCATCCTTCTGTTGTTTTCAAGAGACTCATCTCACATGCAATGATATCTGTAGGCTCAAAGTAAAGAAATGGCAAAAGATCTATCATGTAAATGGAAAACAAAAAAGAGCAGAGATCAGTATTCCTGTATCAGATAATATAGACTTTAAACCATCAAGTTTAAACCAACAGTACTTTAAATCAACAGTAAAAAATAATAATAATAATAAATAAATAAAGGACAAAGAAGGGCATTAAAAAACGATAAAGGGTTCTATTTAACAAGAAGATTTAAACATACTCACCCAACATTGGAGGACACAGATTTATAAAATAATTACTCTTAGACCTAAGAAAATGCTTATCTTGCCACATGATAATAGAGGGGGACTTCAAGGCCCCACGGACAGCATTTATACATGTCATTGAGGCAGAAAACTAACAAAAATACTAGACTTAAACTTGGCACCTGACCAACTGGACCAAGTAGACACCTACAGAATATTCCACCCAACAACCACAGAATATACATTCTTCTAATCTGCACCTGGAACATGCCTCAAGATTGACTACACACTCAGTCATAAAGCAAGTCTCAACAAATTCAAAAACATCAAAATCATAACAACCATACTCTTGGACTACATTGGAATAAAAATAAAAATCAATACCACAAGGAATTCTCCAAACCACATAAATACATGGAAGCTAAACAACATGCTCCTAAATACCTTCTGTGTAGACAATGAAATTAAAGCAGAAATCAAAAAATTATTTGAAACAAATAAAAATAGAGACAAAATATGCCAAAACCTTTGGGATATGGTAAAAGCAGTGTTAAGAGGAAAGTTTATAGTGCTCAACACCTACGTCGAGAAGATAGAAAAATCTCAAAATAACAACCTAATCTCACACCTAAGGTAACTAGAAAAACAAGTTAAAAACTAAACTCAAAGTGAGCAGAAGAAAAGAAATACCTAAAATCAGAGCAGAACTAAAAGAAATTGAGACTCCAAAAACCATACAAAGGATCAACAAGACAAAAAGTTGGTTCTTTGAAAGGATAAGTAAAATTAATAGACCAGAAAAAAAGAGAAAAGAGTCAAATAAGCACAATCAGAAATGACAAAGGTGGCATTACAACCCATCCCACAGAAATTCAAAAGATCCCTCATAGACTACTATGAAAATCTTCATCCACACGAAGTAGAAAATCTAGAGGAAATGGATGAATTCCTGGAAACACACAACCTCCCGAGACTGAACCAAGATGAAATAAAGATTCTGAACAGACCAATAATGAGTAATGAAATTGAATCAGTAATTTTAAAAATCTATCAACCAAAAAAAGCCCTGAACCAGAAGAATTCACAGACAAATTATACCAAATGTATTAGTCAGGGTTCTCTAGAGGGACAGAACTAATAGGTTTTATACATATATATATACACACACACACACACCCCTACATACATATATACATACACATATACATATATATCATACATACATACATATATACACATATACATATACATGTGACAGAGAAGGTTGTACATTGGCCTGACAGAGAAGGTTGTATATTGGCCTCCCAATGATGTCCACATTTGAAATATGTGCATTTTACTTTAGATGGCCAAAGGGACTTTGCAGATGTGATTAAGTGAAGGATTGAGATAAGGAGACTACCCTGGATTATTCAGATGGCCCTGATATAATCATAAGCGTTCTTATAAGAGAGACACAGGAGACTACAAGGTCAGGAGAATGCCATGCAACAATGTCAAAGGTTGGAGTCATGCAGCCATGGACCAGTCCCTAGGTGTGGAAAGCAATAAGGGAGGGGTTCTCTCCTGGATCTTCCAGAAGAAGCCAACCCTATTGATACCTTTATTTTAGGCCCCTAAGACTCATTTTGGACTTCTATCCCCCAAAACTATAAGATAATACATTTGTGTTGCCCTAAACAGAGTTTGTGGTAATCTATCACAGCAGCAATGGAAATCTAATATACCTAGGTAGCCATGGCTTAGAGGAACAGGTAGCTCTCCCCTTCCTGTTGGTCGTTACTGCTTATCTAGCCTGTTATGTCCTTCTAAGGTGGCACCCAGAGGCCTCAAAAGAGCCTTTCACAAGGGACTCAATCCCATGTCGCAAACCTCAATATTAATAATCTCTTGAGATTTTCTGCATTTTTCAGTTCACTTCAGATAGTGACGTGACTCTCCTTTCCTCTGCCCCCCACTAGAGTGATCCCACCAAACTGCAGTGGCCCTTCTCTTTTCCCCTCTAAGATTGCTCCAATTGGGGAACCTAGAATGTGGTAAGATCGACTTTCCATCATTCTCAGGAACTAAACACTCAAGAAAATAAGCCTTGCTACTCTGCCTGGTCACATCACTATTCTGTTTCTCTGCAATGTTTTCTTCCCCACTCTATAGCATCAGGACACATCAGCAAGAGTGATATCATGGTGGCCAGCAAAATGGAGGAATGACTGCTGGTCTCCTCTCAGAGCAGATACCCACAAGTTTTGTGAACACTTTATCTTGGTAACCCCAAATTTCATTTGATTGAGGGATGAAGACCAGTTGAATGCTTTCCCTTCTTCATAAATACCTTTTCTCACACTCCTATGGCCCCCTACTTATTGCTCCCGTTGTCAAAGACCAGCAAACTAGTTTAATTCCACTCACAACAGGAATTAGAGTGTGAGTGTCAGATAAGAACCAGACATTCTTGTTAACTTAGGCTTGGGGAGTTTAATAGCTTTGTCCCCTGCAGGTTACCCACTTCTACTGTCATCTCTGCACTTATCAGTATTTTATAAGAAAATCTGAATAAGTATCTCTCATCATCCTATTATACTTTTATATTATCCTATCTTGACATACAATTAGATATCTCTTTCATGCCCCAAGTGACTGGCTTGATTAAACAGAGAATGACGTGTGGAGCCTAGTCCTTGAATTCAACTCTGATTTTAGCGCCCTCTCTGTCACCAAGATATCTTAAAAAATGGCCCTTTTCATGGCCAGGTCAGTGAGCCTGGATGAACAAATGCAAACATATTGTCACTACTATGGAGAACAATGCAAAAAGAATGTAAAGACTGGGCTGATGGCTGATGATGGCTACGTGGCTGAGTTGTCCTTATGATGAGTAAAGCTACATTTTTTATCTCTCTGCATTCATATGAAATTCTGAAACAGGTGTTTTTATTTAGCTTCTCTCAATCCCCTCAGTCTATCTCACTTGCTTGCAAACATTTGATGAAATAAAAAAGGTCTTATGAGTATCCAAGAAATCAGAAGTAGTATTTGGAATCTATGCTTCACAACTGCAACTAGCCAGGTCCTATAACCCACAAATGCCCAGTAAATGTTGTTGATCATCTGACTAAGAGTTTAAAGCATCTCTTGAGACTCCTTAGTAAAATAAAATCTGGGCCATGATTCTTCACTTTCATACTGACTAGAGTGCTTAGCACAAAGGTTGGCACAAAATAGTCACTCGGGGAATGCTCATTGGGTAATGGAACTGAATGGAATTGTTTATACATCTATCTCTGACCCTATGCCAAAATCCTGATGGACTGACTAAAAGAAAAAAAAAAAAGAGAATAGAAATGCATTTAAGTAACGACAGGGGGAAGAAACAGAGACTTACATTAAGTGAAGGGCAAAGTGAGGAGTTAGGATGATTACTGATTTTGGGGGCCCTTGATGCTTTAAGTGTAACACTGTGGCTATGTAATTTTAGGTAGAAAATAAGATTCTGTTTAGAGGTTAGTCAGGGAATTCCCTTTTCTTTTGGAAAATTGGTACTTTTGCAACTACCACTATAGTATTGGAATGATGATGAATGTCAGAATGACTGAAAATTCTAATTTAACACCCTTTCTCATTTAGACAGCACTGTTTTGACAAGAGAAGTCTTTTATCTTCACATTCAAAGTCTAAATGGCAAAGGATAAAGTTTTAGAGTTATCAAGGTATAACTTTCTAGATGGATGTTGGTATCAAGACATATGTCTATGCAATACTCACATATGTCTGGGGAAGCATACCTGAACAGGCAACAAAAACAGCAAAGAAGAATGAAATGGGCCACAGGGTATAAGCAACATTCATTGCTTATACTCATCTGGAGAAATGGAATCTTGGGTTGTAGATGAAATCCCCTAACTATGGTGACAGAAAACTTCCCAGTGGTCTTTCACACTATACTTCACTCAGAGCCCCCTGTCAACACTCCTGTGTCTTGGAATGAGTCCGCATAAATATCCCTTTTGCAAATGGACAACATTCCTGGCTGAGGCCATGCACAACAGCACAATACAAACTCATCCATGTTTATTCCCATGACACCCACCAAAGGATGATAAATTGGTACCCTTCTTTGTATAAGTTAAGCACATTTTCACCTCTGGCCAGGATTTGACCCTGGGACAACTTTCTTCACATTTCTCAAGCATTTGGTGCCCTTATGGCCACCAGGTTCTACCTTATCATCCACTTCAGGTGTATTCTGAGAACTACTAAAATAGAATTATTTAAATATCTACTAGCTAAGAAAATTCTAAGAAATTTGGTGATACAGTTGACAGAGGTAATTCAAAAATGTGTCAGAAAGTAGGGTGAGAAAATGAGTTGGGGGAGTATATAACGAAATAAGTAAAGCCGTTCCGTGGGTGAATTCTGAGTCTCAAATTATTTTAGGTGGATGAGTTATTGTAAACCAGTAGTCAAAGTCATAATATAGAGAAAGGTTTTCAGCTTAATGAAATTCACTTCCCTGGCTCTGCAATTTGTCTCTGTGATAAATGTACTCTGTGGTAAGCCATTTTGCAAGACACAGAAAGGCAATGCTACAGGGCAAAAGCCAGGAAAGTCACAACCTTGGACCTGAAAGTGAGCTTTGAATGACTGCTTCTTGAGGGAGCCTGGCCTAGATCTGATGTGGCTGTCTTTCTTCTCAATTCAGTGGGATTTACCCCAAGATGAAAGAGAGGTACACCTTGGATCAGAATGGAATAGTCCACACTTGAAAGTGAAGACTTAAAACCTCCATTCCTTTTAACTATTGTGCTTTTATCTCCTGGGTACCATTGGCTTAAAAAAAAAAAAAAATGAGGCAACACCAAAACCGTGACCACCTCAAACTAACCAAATGAAATTCTTTGTTCAAAAGCTTTACTCATACAGATGTCCTGCATGCCAACCATCAGTCAAGCATTCACTCAGGGTGAAAATTAATACCTAAAGCTTTACCTTTTCAACTCAACCTCAGCCAAATCCCTTTCCCAGGTAGCTAATATAATTTATTTTTTATTGTTGCTGCTGGATCCAGCAGTGAAGTATAAGTTCAAATGTGTGTTTTATATTTTTAGCTATATATAACATATTAACTGGGGGAATGTGAAAGTCTTAAGTGGATATAATTAAATATTAAATAAATATTTTAATTATAGTCTCAGTTAAGCTTTATTTACAGTTACTGTATCTAATCTAGAGCACTACCAAGATCCTACATATCTAAAATTCAGTACTAAATGAATGCCAACTGCAGTTGAAGAATACAAAGCAAAAATTTCAGAAATTATGCATTGATGTGAATTTACCTACTATCTAATGTCTCTATATGTGTAGTTTGTTTGTTAAAGCAAATATAGAAAAAAAGAAAAATAATAATAAAAAAAGAGGGCCGCTTGCAGTGGTTCACTCCTGTAATCCCAGTACTTTGGGAGGCCAAGGCAGGCAGATCACTTGAGGCCAGGAGTTTGAGACCAGTCTGGTCAACATAACAAAAAAACAAAAAATTAGCCGGGTGTCATGGCCCACACCTAGCGACTTGGGAGTAATCCTAGCTACTCGGGAAGCCGAGGTATGAGAATCACTGGAACCTGGGAGGTAAAGGTTGCAGTGAGCCGACATTGCCTGAACAACAGAGCGAGACTCTGTCTCAAAAAAAGAAAATAACAATAAAGAAGGAAAGAAAAGAAAGAAAGAAAGAGAGTAGTCTCTGTCTGTAAGATGAGTGCTTTTGGAAGTTATTATTTATCTGTAAGCCACCAAAATCTGTTTTTTCTTAGAGTTTGTAGAAACAGAGCCTTAACTAGCCCAGTGTGTGTGTGGGATGGCGTGGTGGAATAACTGACCATGATGTCTATCATAGTGAACTGATCATTAGGGTTCATTCCACAAGTCTGGAAGTTTGGGCAAATGGAATTCCTGTGGCAACTGTGACTCCTGGCCTCCCCTAAATGTTCTTCTGCACCTGCCTTCTACCTGTCCTTAAGCACACTTCCGTGAAGAGTTGTTCCCTTGTCTGTGCTTCTGAAACATGGCCGCCCACCAGATTTGCCTGGGAAAGTTTTTTAAGAAACGTTTTCCCAGACCCTATTCTACACCTACTGAATCAGAATCTCCAGAGCCAGGACTTAGGGAATCTATCTAAATTTTTAACCAGTTTTCCAGACGTCTGTGATGCCGTCAGTCCAGCTGATCCACTATTTGGGGACTACGGCTTTAGAAAACAAACACGAAATGTAGAGAAAAAGATTACACTTGGCTAAAACAGACAGGATGGAGAGGATTCCCCGCCTCATCGTATTAATAGAGATAAGTTTATCAGACAAAGCTAGTTGTCACCTTGAAAGGCTCCCAGAATATTTCTATCCCAGGAATCCAAAATTCAAATGCCTCCAGGGCAGGCAGATAACATAAATGAGTGAGGCCAGCTCAGTGGAATGGGTGGCTCCCTCAGCCTGCATTTTATTTCCTATAGTTGATAGGAACAAGGGAACAATAAATATCTCAGAGCTCTCTTAACTCTTTTATGAGAGAAGCAATGGTAGAAGCAGGATGATAAAGAGCCATAAGCACTCAGTGACCATGGCAAGAAGTAATAGGGAGGAGTGGGGACTCTGGCATCTGAAGAGAACAGCTTCTACCCAACTCCTGTCAACTTCTGTGGAGGCAAAGCCTGTGTGAAAGGAGCAGTGTTAAGAACAAAGGGAAAGTTAAGGAACTGCTAGGCAGGAGTGGGAAAGCTTTCCATTTAAGTTGGATCTAAGCTAATAGGAAGGGAAGGCTTGTCCCTACTCCATGGGAAAGTAGACACAAATAACCTACTGTTTTTATCATATTGAGACTTTGGTAGAATAAACTGGGATTTGGAATCAGGCAAATCTGCAAATAGAATCCCAGCAATCAAATTATTTAGCCTTGTCTGAGCCTTAATGTTTGCACTGTAAAATGAGAGATAATTTCTCATTTGCATGGTGGTTTGAGGGGTACTAAGTGAAAATACACACAAAGTTGCAAGCACATTTTCTAACACACATAGATGCTTGATAAATAACATTTTTTTTCCTTGAACTTCCCATATTAGGAAAGTGAGTCATAGCAGACTCCTGTAGAACCTTCTTTATATCCATGGCCCTTTGAAGATTTTAGGAAAGAGACTGCTTTATCTCAACCATGCCATTTGTAAACTAGGACAACTCAGGCAGTGCTTTCTTAGATTTTTGCAGCCTCTTCAAGATTTTTTTCCAAGTATTACATCTGAGATTTGAATAACAGTCAGGCATTAGAAGGTGCTCTGTTATCATTTTTCATTGAGAATTGATGATATCATTTTGCAACAATAATAATTTATGATCTAATGTCTCCCTTGACATAACCTGGAATTTCTGTTTTTTCTCACTTGGCCATCTATACACACACACACACACACACTCAGAAGATACATGACATCATTAACTATTACCAGGTCTTCAGGATTTATTTTGCCTTTGTATTCCTTTTCATAGTATTCTGGGATTTTTCAAAACTTAATTTCTGTTCGTCTAACAAACAGAAGTAGTAAAACAGAAATTAGGTTCTCCTCATATAATTTCTCACTTTGCAAATTTGGGGGAAAAAAACAGGAGTACTAATAGCAGTGTCTGTTTGATTTATTCATTCACAAGCACTGACTAAAATTAGCACTAACCATGCTTTAGAAGTAGTGCTTGATACATTCAGATACATGGAAAAAATGGTAATATTAGGCCCTCCACAAACAGGTCATCCAAGACAGCATTTATTCGGGACTCAATTATATAATTGATGGCTATATAACTTGTAGCCTGACAGTTTCCTTCAAGATACCATGATCACATCTTCATAATCGGTTATGCTGCCTATGTATATTGCATAAGATGTACACCTAGGTTTATGACCTAGGAAGAAAATAAAAGGAATACTGCATTAGATGCAGATTCATTGGGTAATACCATATTCTATCATTCTCATCTTCATTAGGTTGTTAATCATCTCCCTTGGTAGTAATATCTCCAGAATTATATTGGTATATGTCCAATGAAGATTGTTGCAATTATTGACAAAGCTGTTATTCATTTATCATTTATATATTTCTTCCATTTACACTGTCCATTTACTTATATTGCATACTCTTCACTAGTGTACCAAAGACTATTAGTTCTTCACCAAAATATGCTTTTTATTCATCCTGGGCATAAAGTTTAACTACATATCCTAGCCTCCACTGGAGCTGAGTGTAACTATGTAACTGAGGTCTAGCTCTGGCTTGTAAAGAACACATACATCTGGCTCCTCATATACATTGTCTTTCTCCTTTCATATGAAGTCTACAGTGATGTTCAGAGGGATCTTGCAAGCAGCATGTTGAAAATTTCAGAGCCACCACTGGCCTGGGTCCCTGAATTTTCCTGTGGAGGAGAGCTATCTTAAAAATCCAAATACCTGTCTCAGACAAGAAATGTAATTCTTGTTTAAGCCACGAAGTTGGCAGTTCATTTGTTACTGCAGTCTAACCTACTCTAGCTTAATACATACAATAATTTAAGTGTTCAAAATAGCTTGGCACATTTGTTGAAAATCAATTTGCCATGTAAGTATGCATCTATTTTCAGACTCTATATTGTTCCATGATCTACATATCAATTTGTATGCCAATACCACAGTTTTTGATTACTTTAGCTTTATAGAAAATTTTGAAATTCGATAGTGTAAGTTCTCCAATTTCATTCTTTTTCAAAAACCTTTAAGCTATGCTAGTTATCTTTGCATATAAACTTTTAAATCAGCATCCCAATTTATTTGTTTTAAAAAAGTCTCTTGGGATTGCATTAAATATCTTGGTCAATTTGGGCAGGACTGCTATCTTAATATATTGAGTCTTTCAGTCTATGAACATGATATATGGATATGTAGATACGTGTGTGTCTGTGTGTCCATTTTTAAGGTCCTCTCCAATTTCCCTTCGCAGTGTTTCAGTATTCAAGTCTTGCATATCATTTGTAAAATTTATACCTAAGTATTTTTATGTTAGTAGTTTTTTGTGGATTCTCTATGTCTTTCCACATGCATGATTATGTCATCTGCAAATTAGAACAATTTTATTTCTTCTTTTCCAAACTGTATGCCTTTTATCTCTTTTGCTTACTTTACTGAGCTGGATAAGACCTCCAGTACTACATTAAATAAAAGTAATCTTCCTGATCTTTGATAGAAATCATTAAGGCTTTTACCAGTGAGTATGATATTAGTGGTAGATTTTTCACAGATGTCATAAATCAGACTATGTTCCCTTTATTCCAAGTTTGCTGAAAGTTTTTATTGCAAAAGTGTGTAAAATTTGTCCAAATTAAAAATTTTTTTTTCATCTATTGAAATATTATATAGTTTCACTCCTTCATTCTATTAGAATGGTAAAATCATAATGACTGATTTTCAGATGTTTTATCAAACTTGCAAGATTAGCTCCACTTGGTCATGATATATTATCTTTTTATATATTGTTGGGTTTTATTTGCAAATACTTTATTTCTATGTTTATGAGAGATATTAGTTTTAGGTCTTTTTTGTGATGTCTTTATCTGGTTTTGAAATAAGAGTAATACTATATTTACAAACTGTGT
This sequence comes from Papio anubis, assembly GCF_008728515.1. NCBI lineage: Eukaryota > Metazoa > Chordata > Mammalia > Primates > Cercopithecidae > Papio > Papio anubis. Next base: position 36,687,137 of record NC_044988.1, on the reverse strand, counting down.
TGGGAAGTGTTCCCTCTTCCTTTGTTTTCTGAAAGCCACTTGTATAAGATTGGAATTTTTTCCATATGTGTTTAATATAATTCATCAATGAAGCCATCTAACTTAGGAGTTTTATGTGAGGGAGGCTTTTCTCAATTATAAATCAGTTTATTTAGTTGATACAGATTGTTTAATTTTTTATTTATTCTAGAGTCAGTTTGGTTATTTGTGCCTTTCAAAGAATTTGTTTATATTATCTAGATTGCCAAATGCATTAACATAACATAGTAGTAATTCATTATTCTGCTTCCAATGTCTGAAGGAGCTATAGGAATGTCCTCTCTTTTTAACTTGATATTCATAATTTCTGCATTTTTTTCTTTTTGTCTTGATCACTGCAGCTAAAAGTGTATCCATTTTATTATTTTTCCCCAAAGAACCAGCTTTTGGTTTCATTAATTATTATCTAATATTTTTCTACTTTTATTTCATTGACTTCCACTCTTCCCTTCTGTGCTCTTTGGATTTAAATTTTTGCTTCTTTTTCTACACTCTTAGATAAAAGATTAGATCATTGTTTTAAGACCTTTCTTTCCTACTGCAAGCATTAAAGTTCTGAATTTTTCTAAGTACTATTAGCTGCACCCCACAAACTTTTATTGTTGGATTGTCATTATAATTCAGTTCAAAATACTTTCAACCTCTCCTGTAATTTTTTTTGACCCAAAAATTATTCAAAAGAGTACTGTTTAATTTCCAGGTGTTTATATTTTTCTATTATCTCAATGTTATTGATTTCAAACTTAATTCTACTGTGATGAAAGAACATCATATGTATGAGTTCAATATTTTTATATTTATTGAGACTTTTGTTTAAAGCTCACTATATGGTCTATCCTAGTAAATGTACTTTGTGCATCTGAAAAAAAATGTATAGTCTGTCATTACTGAGTATAGTCTTGTATAAATATCAAACATCAAAAAGGTTAATTGAGGTGTTTAGATCTTTTTGCTGAGTTTTTTCTAGTTATTCTATTAATTGCTGAAAGAGTAGTGTTAAATTCTTCATCTATGATTTTAGAAGCATCTGTTTCCCCCTTTAATTCCATCAAGTTTTGCTTCTTTTCTTTTGAAACTTTATTAATGGTATATAAGAATTTGTTATATACCCATTTGAAATGATTTTTGTCATTACAAAGTGTTCCATTTATTCTCAGCACATTTTATTTTGGAATATATTTTAGCTGATATTAATATAACCACTTTATCCTTTCTATGCATACATTTGTATAGTATATATTTTTTTCAGCCATTTACTTTTTTTTCTTTTCTTATTGTACTTTAAGTTCTAGTATACATATGCAGAACATGCAGGTTTGTTACATAGGTATACACGTGCCATAGTGGTTTGCTGCACCCATCAACCCGACATCTACATTAAGTATTTCTCCTCATGCTATCCCTCCCCTACCCCCCTATCCCCCAACAGGCCCCGGAGTGTGATGTTCCACTCCCTGTGTTCACGTGTTCTCATTGTTCAACTCCCACTTATGAGTGAGAACATGTGGTGTTTGGTTTTCTGTTCCTGTGTTAGTTTGCTGAGAATAATGGTTTCCAGCTTCATCTATGTCCCTACAAAAGACATGAACTCATCCTGTTTATGGCTGCGTAGTATTCCATAGCATATATGTGCTACATTTTCTTTATCCAGTCTATCGTTGATGGGCATTTGGGTTGGTTCCAAGTCTTTGCTATTGTGAACAGTAATGCAATAAACATACATGTGCATGTGTCTTTATAGTAGAATGATTTATATTCCTTTGTGTATGTAACCAGTAATGGGATTGCTGGGTCAAATGGTATTTCTGGGTCTAGATCCTTGAGGAATTGCCACACTGTCTTCCACAATGGTTGAACTAATTTGTACTCCCACCAACAGTGTAAAAGCATTACTATTTCTCCACATCCTCTCCAGCATCTGTTGTTCCCTAACTTTTTAATGATTGCCATTCTAACTGGCATGAGATGGTATCTCACTGTGGTTTTGATTTGCATTTCTCTAATGACCAGTGATAATGAGCTTCTTTTCTTATGTTTATTGGCTGCATAAATGTCTTATTTTGAGAAGTGTCCGTTTATGTCCTTCACCCACTTTTTGATGGGGTTGTTTTTTTCTTGTAAAGTTGTTTAAGTTCCTTGTAGATCTGGGTATTAGCCCTTCATCACATGCATAGACTGCAAAAATTTTCTCCCATTCTGTAGGGTGCCTGTTCATTTTGATGATAGTTTCTTTTGCTGTGCAGAAGTTCTTTAGTTTAATTAGATGCCATTTGTCAATTTTTGCTTTTGTTGCCATTGCTTTTGGTGTTTTAGTCATGAAGTCTTTGCCCATATCTTTGTCCTGAATCGTATTGCCTAGGGTTTCTTCTAGGGTTTTTATGATTTTAGGTCTTACAGTTAAGTGTTTAAACCATGTTGAGTTAATTTTTGTATAAGGTGTAAGGAAGGGGTCCAGTTTCTGTTTTCTGCATATGGCTAGCCAGTTTTCCTAAGACCATTTATTAAATATGGAATCCTTTACTCCATTGCTTGTTTTTGTGAGGTTTGTCAAAGATCAGATGGTTATAGATGTGTGGTGTTATTTCTGAGGCCTCTGTTCTGTTCTATTGGTCTATGTATCTGTTTTGGTACCAGTACCATGCTGTTTTGGTTACTGTAGCATTATAGTATAGTTTGAAGTCAGGTAGCATGATGCCTCCAGCTTTGTTCTTTTTGCTTAGGATTGTATTGGCTATATGGGCTCTTTTTTGGTTCCATATGAAATTTAAAGTAGTTTTTTCTAGTGCTGTGAAGAAAGTCAATGGTAGCACAATGGGAATAGCATAGAATTTATAAATTACTTTGGGCAGTATGGCCATTTTCATAATATTGATTCTTCCTACAATTAGCATGGAATGTTTTTCCATTTGTTTGTGTCCTCTCTTATTTCCTTGAGCACTGGTTTGTAGCTCTCCTTGAAGAGGTCCTTCATGTCCCTTGTAAGTTGTATTCCTAGGTATTTTATTTTCCTTGTAACACTTGTGAATGGGAGTTCACTCATGATTTGTCTCTCTGCTTGTCTATTATTGTTGTATAGGAATGCTTGTGATTTCTGCATATTGATTTGTATCCTGAGACTTTGCTGAAGTTATTTATCAACTTAAGGAGTTTTTGGGCTGAGACAATGGAGTTTTCTAAGTATACAATCATGTCATCTGCAAACAGAGACAATTTGACTTTCTCTCTTCCTATTTGAATACCCTTTCTTTCTCCTGCCCGATTTCCCTGGCCAGGACTTCCAATACTGTGTTGAATAGGAGTGGTGAGAGAGGGCATTCTTGTCTTGTGCCAGTTTTCAAAGGGAATGCTTTCAGCTTTTGCCAGTTCAGTATGATATTAGCTATGGCTTTGTCATAGATAGCTCTTATTATTTTGAGATACATTCCATCAATACCTAGTTTATTGAAAATTTTTAGCATGAAGAAATGTTGAATTTTATCAAAGGCCTTTTCTGCATCTATTAAGATAATCATGAGGTTTTTGTCATTGGTTCTGTTTATGTGATGTATTACCTTTACTGATTTGAGTACGTTGAACCAATCTTGCATCCCAGGGAAGAAGCCAACTTGATCCTGGTGGATCAGCTTTTGGATGTGCTGCTGGATTCGGTTTGCCAGTATTTTATTGAGGATTTTTGCATCAATGTTCATCAGGGATATGGGCCTGAAACTTTTTTTTTGTTGCATCTCTGCCAGGTTTTCATATCAGGATGATGCTGGCCTCATAAAATGAGTTAGGGAGGATTCCCTCTTTTTCTGTTGTTTGGAATAGTTTCAGAAGGGAATGGTACCAGCTCCTCTTTATACCTCTGGTAGAATTCAGCTGTGAATCCATCTTGTCCTGGGCTTTTGTTTTTTTTTTTTTTTTTTTTTTTTTGGTTGGTAGGCTATTAATTACTGTCTCAATTTCAGAACTTGTTATTGGTCTATTCAGGGATTAGACTTCTTCCTGGTTTAGTTTTGGGATGGTGTATGTGTCCAGGAATTTATCTGTTTCTTCTAGATTTTCTTAGTTATTTGCGTAGAGGTGTTTATAGTATTCTCTGATGGTAGTTTGTATTTCTGTGGGATCGGTGGTAATATCCCCTTTATCATTTTTTATTGTGTCCATTTGATTCTTCTCTCTTTTCGTCATTAGTCTGACTAGCAGTGTATCTATTTTGTTAACTTTTTCAAAAAACCAACACCTGGATTCATTGATTTTTTTGACAAGATTTTCGTGTCTCTATCTCCTTCAGTTCTGCTCTGATCTTAGTTATTTCTTGCCTTCTGCTAGCTTTTGAATTTGTTTGCTCTTGCTTCTCTAGTTCTTTTAATTGTGATGTTAAGGTGTCAATTTTAGATCTTTCCTGGTTTCTCTTGTGGGCATTTAGTGCTATAAATTTCTCTCTAAACACTGCTTTAGCTATGTCCCAGAGATTCTGGTACGTTATGTCTTTGTTCTTATTGGTTTCAAATAACTTATTTACTTCTGCCTTAATTTTGTTATTTACCCAGAAGTCATTCAGGAGCAGGTTGTTCAGTTTCCATGTAGTTGTGTGCTTTTGAGTGAGTTCCTTAATCCTGAGTTCTAATTTGATTGCACTGTGGTCTGAGAGACAGTTTGTTATGATTTCCATTTTTGTTTTTGCTTTTTTTTTTTTTTTTTTTTGGTATTTGCTGAAGAGTGTTTTACTTCCAATTATGTGGCCAATTTTAGAATAAGTGCGATGTGGTGCTAAGAAGAATATATACTGTTGATTTGGGGTGGAGCGTTCTGTAGATGTCTATTCAGTCTACTTGATCCAGAGCTGAGTTCAAGTCCTGAACATCTTTGTTAATTTTTTGTCCCGTTGATCTAATATTGACAATGGGGTGTTAAAGTCTCTTGCTACTATTATGTGGGAGTCTAAGTCTCTTTGTAGGTCTCTAAGAACTTACTTTATGAATCTGGGTGCTCCCGTATTGGGTGCATCTATATTTAGGATAGTTAGCTCTTCTTGTTGCATTAATCCCTTCACCATTATATAATGCCTTTCTTTGTCTTTTTTGATCTTTGTTGGTTTAAAGTCTGTTTTATCAGAGACTAGGATTGCAAGCCCTGCTGTTTTTTGGGGTTTTTGTTTTGTTTTGTTTTGTTTGCTTTCCATTTGCTTGGTGAATCTTCCTCCATTCCTTTATTTTGAGCCTATGTGTGTCTTTGCACCTGAGATGGGTCTCCTGAATACAGCACACCAATGAGTCTTGACTCTGTCCAATTTGCCAGTGTGTGCCTTTTAATTGGGGCAATTAGCCTATTTCCATTTAAGGTTAATATTTTTATGCGTGAATTTGATCCTGCCATTATAAGGCTAGCTGGTTATTTTGCCTGTTAGTTGATGCAGTTTCTTCATAGTATCAACAGCCTTTACAATTTGGTATGTTTTTGCAGTGGCTGGTACCCGTTTTTCCTTTCCATATTTACTGCTTCCTTCAGGAGCTCTTGTAAGGCAGGCCTGGTGGTCACAAAATCTCTCAGTGCTTGCTTGTCTGTAAAGGATTTTATTTCTCCTCCACTTATGAAGCTTAGTTTGGCTGGATATGAAATTCTGGGTTGAAAATTCTTCTCTTTAAGATTGTTGAATATTGGCCCTCACTCTCCTCTGGCTTCTAGGGTTTCTGCAGACAGATCTGCTGTTAGTCTTATGGGCTTTCCTTTCTAGGTAACCTGCCCTTTCTCTCTGGCTGCCCTTAACATTTTTTCCTTCATTTCAACTTTGGTGAATCTGACAATTATGTGTCATGGGGTTGCTCTTCTTGAGGAGTATTTTTGAGTTGTTCTCTGTATTTCGTGAATTTGAGTGTTGGCCTGTCTTGCTAGGTTGGGGAAGTTCCCCTGGATAATATCCTGAAGAGTGTTTTCCAACTTGGTCCATTCTTCCCATCACTTTCAGGTACACCAATCAAACTTAGGTTTGGCCTATTCACATAGTCTCATATTTCTTGGAGGCTTTCTTTTTTCCTTTTCACTCTTTTTTCTCTAATCTTGTCTTCATGCTTTATTTCATTAAGTTGATCTTCAATCTCTGATATCCTTTCTTTCACTTGATCGATTTAGTTATTGATACTTGTGTATGCTTCACGAAGTTCTTGTGCTGTGTTTTTCAGCTCCCTCAGGTCATTTATATTTTTCTCTAGACTGGTTACTCCAGTTAGCAATTCCTCTAACCTTTTTTCAAGGTTCTTAGTTTCCTCATATTGGGTTAGAACATGTTCCTTTAGCTTGGAGGAGATTGTTATTACCACCTTCTGAAGCCTGCTTCTGTCAATTTGTCAAACTCATTCACCATCCATTTCCCTTGCTGACAAGGGTTTGTGATCCTTTGGAGGAAAAGAGGAGCTCTGGTTTTTGGAATTTTCAGCCTTTTTGCAATGGTTTTTTCTCATCTTTGTGGATTTATCTACCTTTGATCTTTGATGTTGGTGACCTTCAGGTGGGGTTTCTGTGTGAATGTCCTTTATGTTGATGTTGATGCTATTCCTTTCTGTTTGTTAGTTTTCCTTCTAACAGGACCCTCTGCTGCAGGTCTGCTGGAGTTTGCTGGAGGTCCACTCCAGATTCTGTTTGTCTGGGTATCACCAGCAGAGGCTGAAGAATGGCAAAGATTGCTGCCTGTTCCTTCCTCTGGAAGCTACATCCCAGAGGGGCACCCACCAGTTGCCAGCTGGAGCTCTCCTGTATGAGGTGTCTCCCAGTCAGGAGGCACGTGGGCCAGGAACCCACTTGAAGAAGCAGTCTGTCCCTTAGCAGAGCTCAAGCACTGTGCTGGGAGTTCTGTTGCTCTCTTCAGAGCCAGCAGGCAGGAACGTTTAAGTCTGCTGAAGCTGCCCACAGCTGCTTCTTCCCCTAGGTGCTCTGTCCCAGGGAGATAGGAGTTTTATCTATAAGCTCCTGACTGGGGCTGCTGCTTTTCTTTCAGAGATGCCCTGCCCAGAGAGGAGGAATTTAGAGATGCAGTCTGCCTACAGCAGCTTTGCCAAGCTGCAGTGGGCTCCTCCCAGTTTGAACTTCCTGGTGACTTTTTTTTTACACTGTGAGGGAAAAACCACCTACTCAAGCCTCAGTAATGGCAGAAGCCCCTCCCCTGACCAAGCTTGAGCTTCCCAGGGTGACTTCAGACTGCTGTGCTGGCAGTGAGAATTTCAAGTCAGTGGATCTTAGCTTGCTGGGTTCCATAGGTGTGGAATCCACTGAGCAAAACCACTTGGTTCCCTGGCTCACCCCCCTTTCCAGGGGAGTGAACAGTTCTGTCTCACTGGCATTTCAGGCACCACTGGGGTCTGAAAACAAAAAAACAAACAAACAAACAAACAAAAAACAAAAAAAAAAAACACACACACAAAAAAAACACTCCTGCAGCTAGCTTGGTGTCTTCAGATGGGCTGCTCTGAATCCGTTTCACACATAAGTAATTGAAGTCTCAAGTAAAGATGTGAGTAAACAAGAGCTTGGGGATCCCTTCTCTGGCTCTCTGCTTTGTGGTATACCCCAAATTGCTTCATCATTCATGGTTTCCTGGCTTCTTTTTTTAGCATTCCCAGGTCACAAGGTTGCAAGTTATTCTATGTTTGTTTGTTTTTTTGTTTTTTCTCTCTTTTTGAGACAGGGTCTCACTCTATTGCCCAGGTTGGAGTGCAGTGCCACAATCCCGGCTTCCTGCAACCTGCGCCTCCTAGGTTCAAGTGATTCTCATGCCTCAGCCACCTGAATAGCTGGGATTACAGGCGTGTGCCACCACACCCAATTTTTGTATTTTGAGTAGAGATGGGGTTTCACCATGTCGGCCAGTCTGGTCTTGAACTCCCGACCTCAGGTGATCTACCCACCTCAGCCTCCCAAAGGACTGGGATTACAGGCGTGAGCCACCGCATCCAACCATATGTATGTTTTTGCCTCTGTTGTGTTCACCACCATGAAATGGATTTAGACATGATCTAAGGGCTGCAGAGATGGGAACCTACTTGTACTGTTTCTATCTTCTCTCCTCCACATCACTTTACACTTTCCACCAGGGCCTGTCTGCTTCTGTTCTCTCTTCAATACCTTCAGGGTTTCAACCATGGTCTCAGTTCAGGTTTTTTTGTTTTTGGCTAAACTTCTTAGTCTGTTCCATGCATGTGTAGTTTAAGGGTCAAAGACATGTGTAAATAGAATGTAATAATGACCTCACTGGCTCTTTCCCGCTCCCACTCTCCTCAGCATTCATCTCCACAGCTTTGCTTTTCTTGTATTTCATACCTGAAAGATGGCAGATTTTCCCACTTGTATCCTACTAGTTTTGTGCATCACAAATGTTACACTTAGCTGTAGTCTAAAAGCAATGGAGATGGGACAATTGTATAAGACTCCATCTCTCCTTCTCCAAGACAGTGTATACTCCCTATGGAAGTCTGTCTGCTTCTTTTCATTCTTCATATAGAGCCTTCATGTAGGCACTTTTTATTTTATGACCAAGTTGTATCTGTGTTTTCTGCATGAAGCAATCATTTCATAGGGTTTTAGTCCATCACATCCACAAGTGAAAAACAGCCAAATGTTTAAAGCATAGAATTTCAGCACTCAAAAAGACTTTAGATGTCATCTTAGTCATCAAATTTAGACCCAGGCAGATTAAGTGCTGTGACTAAAGTCACATAGCTCCTCAGTGATCGAAGCCATTAAATAAATGTATGACTTGGTGCATGTTTTAGCGTATGATGTTCTCCAAATAGCATTGTGATCTCTCTGGTTAACGGGAGTGAACTGGTGGAGCAGGCCACTGAGACACCATTCTCATGAGGAATTTGAGAACTTCCCTAGAAGACAGGCAGGACTTGTCTCGTGTTATGGTGTGATTATTTACCCAGATTTACCCTGCATCCAGACTCCTAAGGTATGGTTGACTTTGCTGGTGGTTTGTGCAATTAGTTCAAGCAGAAAGACTTTGGAATAAAAGTCACATTGCTTTGGTATCATCCTAAGAGAAGATAACAACATGGCAAGTGACTGAGGCATTTTCTAATCTGTGCCAAAAGACAACTTGTGGCTCTGGTACATCCAGATCTCCAGAGCAACGACAATGGCAAGGGGGGTAGAACCCAGAAAATGGGGGCGATGTTGATCAGAGTCAGCAGGAGAACCTGAAGGAAGCAGCAATATTCCAACTTTAGGCAGTAATGCCTGTTTGGAGCAGAAGTTTTCGGGGGAGGTGGGCAGTGCCTGGAGGAAATGGCAGCATCTAGCAATGTGTGTCCAGGACCAGGAAAGGGGAATTATAACTGTCAAAACTTGTTTTTGAGAACATTAGTGAGAACTTCTGTTGCCTAAATGTTTGTGTCCCCCTTAAAATCATATGTTGAAACCTAATCATAAATATGATGGTAATAGGAAGTGAGAACCTTTGGGAGGTGATTAGGTCATGAGGATAGAGCCCTCATAAATGGGATTTTAGAGCCCTTATAAAAGATACTCTAGAGGGCTAGTTAGCCTCTTCCACCATGTGAGAACGCAGTGAGAAGCCATAAGCTCCATAGGCCATAATCAGGTTCTTACCAGACACAGAATCTTCTTGCTCCTTGATCTTGGACTTCTCAGGCTCTAAAACCACAGTTCAGAAATGTTAGGCTGGTGCAAAAGTTACTGTGGTTTTTGCCACTAAAAGTAATGTCAAAAACTGCAATTACATTTTCACCAACCTAATTTTTGTTATTTATAAGCTATCTAGTTGATAGTGTTTTGTTATAGCAATCCAAACAAAGACAAGACCCCTTTGAAAGAAAAAAAGGGGGTTGTCCACGGACCTGAAAGTCCTGCAGTAACTGGTGATACAAGACACCATGAAAACACACGTTTACTGTCAGTTTGATCTAATTTCAAATCCTAGGCAAATGTGACCGAAGTGGGCACAGGTTACAAATACATATTAGCCAACTGATTGAATACAACTGTCAGTTGGTGGAATTGGGATGAACAGGCCAAAAAGATATCAGGAATATTTTTAAGCAAGTGTAATATTATACATAAAACATAGAAGTTAGAAAGGGCACATAGAAATAGAAACAATATATTTTTAAGACAGCATTTGCCTGTACAACATATCAACACATTTAGGTCATATTAAAATTGGCCAACATTCATTTCAGTAAGTGAATATCCTGCCATTCAGGTGTCTTTATTACTACAAACATGTATTTCACATGCCAAGGAGAATAGGACAGTAAAAAGGGAATCCAGTCAAAGAAAGGCCAGAGAAAAATTCTTCAGTGTTTGAAGATGTGGGTGTCAACGTCTTACTTTTAATGGTAACAGCACTATTGAGGTAGGACAATTAAAAAGTCCCCTCAATGAAGCAGGAGGATGGTATGGAAATAAGATGAGGCTGTTTATGTGGATGTGTTGGAAAATGCTCTATTAAGCAGGGTCTTGAACATAAGGCTGAAGTATTCAGATTTTATCCAATACGCAGTAGGAAGATCTCTGGTGGTTCTTGAGAAGGGGAATAATGTGATAGATATGGGAAGAGATATTAGAGCAGTGTTCAATGTAAAGGATGGAAAGGCGACCCCCGAAGATTTTTCAGTGACTCAGGTATGAGAGGATGGAACCAGGCCTGGGATGATGGTAGTGGGAGTGAAGAGGGAAACCATAACTGTTGAGACTAAGGATGGAATGCTGTCATGATTAGTATGGTCATAGCTACTGGAGGGCAGGCCTGCACACCATTCGTCTTTGTATCCCAAGAACCAGCACAGTGCCTGGTGCTTGGGGCAAGTGGCAGTCAGAATAATTTCTAGAATATTTCTGTGCTTTCTTGTAATCATTCTTTTCTCTTTTTCTCGTGCTGAAGATGCTTTGCTTTTCACATGGTACTTGTTTGTGAGCACAGAGCCAGAAAATAATTAGGGGTCTGTAGTCCTGCCAGGTGTTTGTTTAATGCTCTTAAAAGGGAATACACTTCAAAGAGCCTCACATCCTTTGTTTCTGCCATAGTTTTAGCTTCTATCTCTCTGGTGTTCCTACCATAGTTTTGTCATTCATGTGTTCAGCTCTGCCTTCTTATAGAAATTTTCAAAGCAAGACAGGTCTACCAATGCCCCTGCCTCCTATTAAATGAATATCTAAGATGTTACTCTCTGGCAGCTTATCTGATAATGCTGAGATCAGAGACACTGTGATTTTCAGCAATAGGAGGTTTGATTCCAATATGACATACAATAGGGCTCTGGCTTCATCAGAATCCCCCTGGTGATGCACTGCCAGCTAAGCTGGCCTCATCTGACTCCTTCTCTGCATGCCGCCTACACACACTCAGCAGCTGTTAACATTAAGAATATTCATACACACACGTATGGAAGAGCAGCCTAGGAGAGGAAAACAATCGCTTGGAATCTGTGGATAAAAATTATATAATAATAAATATAGCATCAGGGTCATTCAATTTTGCTATCAATGGGCCATTCTTTCTGAAATGCTCACCCGTCAGTACCCTAAAACTTCCTTTGATGGGGATGGGGTATAGCTCCATGGCTAACCTTCTGAGTGCTGGTCTTGGTCTGTCACTACCTGTGCCACCATCACCATTTCATCATTGCAACCATTATTCTGTTGCATGCACTGGGCTCACCTCACTTGTGCCAAGGACTATGTTTAATACAGCACCATGAGGGAACTGCTCTGTTAAATATGAACCCCCAAGTAGACGAGTAAAGGAGCCCCATCACCAAAAGAGGGGGGTCACTAAGGATATAAAGGGAAAATGAGGCTGGATACACAGCCATATTGGAAGGTGCTCTAAGGAGGAAGAGCTTGAACGTTGGGCCATAGAGAAGCAGGCCAGCTATTCAATCACTGATTTAAAAAACATAACAGAGTAATATGATGTTAGAGATGAACACTATTTCACTTCTACTCATATTCCCTGATCTACTCACACCACCAAACTGGGAAGTCGTGGGAATCAAGTGACCCCAAATCACACCACAGCCAATGGATCTAACCAATAGTATTCTCTTTTCTGAGAATTGGGACTTGGGACACATAGGCATGAGCAAAAATTTCATTTATCCTAAGAAATCCTTTGAGTCAGCCCTGATAGTATCTTGGAAAAGCCTGAGAAAATGAGAAAATCTTGGTTGCAGAGAGGATAAAGCAGATGTGTGAAGATGAAAAAGGATAAGAAACCATGTAACCCCAAACCAAGCACAGATGATTCAAAGTGGCTTTGCTGTTCCCCCAAGGACTAGCCATACTTTTTATAATTGCTTTCCATTGGAAACTGCTGGAATGAATCCCTTTTCACCTAGGCCTCTCCATGTGGGATTCTGTCCCTTACAAATAAATTTATTTAACTAAGAAGGCAGTTTTGAATGTTATTGGTGGGCAATGGGGAACAAAGGAAAGCCATGAGGAGCTAGCCTTTTCCTCTCCTAGGCTGTCTGAAGTAAAAGAATAATGTTTAATTAGTCATTATATTCTCCTTCAGCAAGAACCTTAACTGGTCATGGTTTCTTGCTCTGTGAGTATTTTTCAAAAAAGTAGAACTAACAGATAGATAGATAGATAGATAGATAGATAGATAGATAGATAGATAGATAGATAGATAGATAGATAGACAGACAGACAGACAGACAGACAGATAGATACTATATATACACACACACATACACACACACACATATGTGTATACACACATGTGTCTTTGTCTGTGTAGGGGCAGAAAAAAAAAGAGTGTGGCAGAGACTTATTACACAGAATTGCTTCATATGATTATGGAGGCTGACAAATCTTACAATCTGCGGTTGGCACACTGGAGACCCAGGAGAGCAAATGTTGTAAGTTCTAGGCTGAACAATAACGTGCTCAAGACCCAAGAAGAACCAATGCTTCAGTCCAAGTCTAAAGGCTGGAAAAGACCAATGTCCAGCTCAAGAAGTCAGGCAGGAGTTTCCTCTTAAATAGGCTTTTTGTTCTATTCTGGTCTTTAGTTGATTGAATGATGCCCACCGACATTAGAAAAGGCAATCTACTTCACTCAGCCTACCAAGTCAAATGGTAATCTCATCCAGAAACACCCTCATGAACACACCCAGAATAATGTCTGGCCAAACATCTGTTCACTCCATGGCCCAGTCAAGTCAAAACACAAAACATCACACTTATTTGATGGTGTTACCTGAGAACTAAGCTCTGATATTTTTATCTTGCCCAAATTCCTATCTGAAAGGTCTGGACAGTCATGCCCTATAAACCATAAATTCTCATCAGATGGGTTTTATTTAACCATATATATCATGACTTACTTTCCAATCTGATTCTGGCATAACATTACTTGATAAAGAAGAAAGTCAAAATATTTTATCCCGGGAGGGCACAGCAACTCATGCCTGTAATCCCACCACTTTGGGAGGTTGAGGCAGGCAGATCACAAAGTCATCAGTTTGAGACCAGCCTGGCTAACATGGCGAAACCCCATCTCTACCTAAAATACAAAAATTAGCTGGTCATGGTGGCAGGTGCCTGTAATCCCAGCTACTTGGGAAGCTGAGGCAGGAGAATCACTTGAACCCAGGAGTAGAGGTTGCAGTGAGTTGAGTGCCAATGCACTCCAGCCTGGGTGATGAGAGCAAGATTCCGTGTCAAAAAGAAAATTACACTAAAATATGTTTCTTTGCCATATCTTGAAATGGCCCTGCAAAGCTGTCCTCTATGGGGGAAAATCTGCATCTATAAAGAATCTCTGTTAACATAGCTAGATCTTTTTCTTCCAGGCCCTTCTAATCCTAAAGAGATTAAGAGTCTAGCATTTGTCATCTATTGTCTCTAAGGGCAGCCACTATAAAACTTCAGAAGAACCTCTTCTCTACAATATTTTGTCTTAAGCTGAACATTTCCTTTCTATCATCCCAGGTCTTTAGATAAACTCAACCAATTGTCAATCAGAAAATGTTTACATTTACCCACAGCCTGGAAACCTCCGCTTTGGGTTGTCCCACCTTTCTGGACCAAGCTAATGTATTTCTTAAATGTATTTGATTAATGTCTCATGCCTCCCTAAAATATAAAAACCAAGCTGTGCCCTGGCCACTTTGGGCACATATTCTCAGGACCTCCTACTGGCTGTGTCACGGGCCATGGTCACTCATATTTGGCTCAGAATAAATTTCTTCAAATATTTTACAGAGTTTGACTCTTTTCACTGACATACCTGTGGCAAATCCACACAGGTCTGCAGCAAGCTCCATTCTTGCCTCCTCTGAAGAAAGAATTTGACTGAGAGGCATAAGGCAGAAGAGACCAAGGCAAGTTTTAGAGCAGGCGTAGAAGTTTATTAAAAAGCTTTGGAGCAGGAATGAAAAGAAAATAAAGTACACTTGGAAGACGCCCAAGTGGGCATCTTGGAGGTCAAGTGCCACATTTAATCTTGGACTTCAGGTTTTATATGCTGGTCTATGTCCAGCATCCTGAGTCCCCTTTCCCTTGATTCTTCCCTAAGGGTGGCCTGCTAGCACTTGGGAGGCGAGCATGCACAGTGTGTTTACTGATGTTGTATACATGCTCATCTTAGGCATTTTTCCCTTTTCCAGTGGAATGCCCTGGGAAGGTCATATACCAGTTAAACTCCACCACTTTGCCTCTTAATTTGCATCCTTAAGGCCACTCACTCAGTTCCTGAAATCTTACTGGGAAGGTGCTGATCACCAGCTACAGGTATTTTTATCCATTGGCAGACTGTCTTTTCCTGGCCCTGGCTGCAACCAATTATTATTTTAGAGAGGCAGCGTGACAACTGCCTGACCATCAACTGACATTCCTGGTGAGGCTGAGGGGACCCTCTCCTGCCCTGCTTGTGCCTGACTAGCTACCTACTGTAGCAAAGACAGTATGACCCAAATATTTATTCCTTTTTAGGCCTGTGACATTAGTGATCCTGCCTGTTTAGATCGTTACAATTTCACATTACCTTTAACACAAGACATGGGAAATTACTAAGAGACACCCAAAAACCTCCTGTTTTCCAGACGTACTCCTTCCTGCCCTTGTGTAGGAACAATCCAATTTTCCCTGGATAGGATTAATCCTCTTCTATAAAATTGACGCTTTTCTCTGCCTGTTGGTTCATTGGCAGGAAGAGCCCATAATGGCCAGTTAATAGTGTCAGCTTCCAGTTTAGTGAATCACTGTTGTGTCCTATGATATGTCTTATTTTGTTATGTAAGAACTGTAAGTTAAAAGTGGAGGAGGCAAACTTTGCCAGAGGATTATTAAGGGTATGAACCCAAAAGTATCTGAGACAGGTCTCCATCAATTTAGCAAGTTTATTTTGTCAACATTAAGGATGCATTTGTGACACAGATTCAGGGGGTTCTGACAGCATGTGCCCAAGGCGGTCTGGCTCCAGCTTGTTTTTACACATTTTAGGGAGACATAATACATCAATCAATACATATAAGATTTACATTGGTTCCATTTGGAAGGGTGGGACAACTTGAAGCAGGGGGCTTCCTGGGCATAGGTAAATTTAAAAATTTTCTGACTGGCAATCAGTTGAGTTATTATCTATAGAAAGGAATTTCTGGGTTACAATAAGGGGTTGCAAAGACCACGGTTTTATCACACAGATGAAGCTCTTAGTAGACTTAAGTCTGTGTTGATGTTAAACACTGGCCAACTTTTCTTGAATTCTGAAAGGGAGGGGGGTACAATGAGGCGTGTTTGATCCCCTCTTCCATCATGGCCTAAACTAGTTTTTCATGTTAACTCTGGAGTGTCCTTGACTGACAGGACATTCAGATGGTTGAGGGACCTTAGAATTTATTTTTGGTTTACAGGGGTAACAGAGAGCAACTATTTACATTTCTACCCTGGTTCCTGGACCTATAAAGCTTGTCTATGAGAGAAATAGGACCATGTATTGGTCACTAACTCAAAGCATATACTGCATCGTGAAGTGTTGTACTCCAGCCCTGCAAAATAGTCCCATACATTTGGTACTATAATGTAGTCTTCAGAAAAATATTCTACTATCCTAACAAGTCAAGTTATTCAGGGTGAGCGTCATAATATGACTAGTAAATTCCATGTTGAATAACTTTCATGGACAACACTAATACTGAATGTAAAACTGAAACACTAAATAGGACATTTTGGAAATATATGAATAGTTTTGACAGAATCTTCAAAGACAAATTCATACCCAAAATATGTGTCTTTTCCACTGAGAACAAATAGCTATTTTTTCCATGATAAAAGTAGTACAATTTAATTAACCTCCTCCCATTGCTTGGTAGTGGTGACATATTGATGGTTTAATGGTCTCTGCTGCTGGCAGACTGGACACTTGATAGTGGCTGATGCCTAATTAGTCTTTGCCTACAAGAAGTAAGCAAAGTGGAGGTTCATGTTGCTGACCCATGTACAACCTCCATTCCTCCCACCACAGCCACCTTGATAATAAGACAAGTACAAGGATGGCTGGGGAAAGAGGCTGAGTAACACCCACAGCCTGGGTTATCTTGTCTACCTAATTATTAATAGCCACCTCAAAGAGAACTGAGGGTGCTCTTTGGTAAACAATCATATAGGACACAAATATATTTATATTTTGTGCATATTTTGGAGAAGTCTATTCATATACCACTTCCTGACTCCTTATCAGATTTTTGCATCGTGTTCTTTCCAAGTTTCTGACTCCATTCAAACCATTAGCCACTACCCATGTATCATGCCGATCTATAAATCTGGCCATTTTACGTAGGCAACACAAACAACCAAGTATACTGCTTTAGAACAGGGGGAGTAACAGAATCTGGAATTTTTCCTTTTCCTTGGAAGAAATATTGATGAGAGACAAATCTGAATAGCCTTGGGGGCTCATCCCCTTCCCCCTTTGAAAACTTAGTAGACAGCTACCTTAGCTGTGCGGAGCCAGCATGCAAGCAAGGCCTTTGGCTGATTTCAGCATTACTAACAGGCAAATTTGTTCCCTGAGCCTTTGGTATGCAGACCTTGGTCTCCAATATGCATCTTGCCTAGCATGTTCTTGGACCCAGAGATCTGTTTTACTTTTTTTTTTTTTTTAAACTACAAGAAACCAAGCACTTCCTCCTCCTTTTACGCTAACTTTATAACTGGGTAAGTGAATAGGAGTGCTTTTTTTATACATCCAGCTTTGTAAATGAAGCAAGCCTCTGTAGGACTTTTGGTCATGATACTTATAGATCATCAATGTCCATTCTGTGATAGAGAAATGAGAATTTGGGAGATTATGTAAACTCTACTACTTCTCTGTAAACTCCTGTCCCCCACCGCCACCCATTAAACTCTGTGTTATAACTGCAACCTGTGGTTCTATGCCGAGTGTCCACAGCCCCGTGATGATTGATACTGAGTGTCAACTTGATTGGACAGAAGGGTGCAAAGTATTGTTCCTGGGTGTGTCTGTGAGGGTGTTGCCAAAGGAGACTAACATTTGAGCCAGTGTACTGGGAGATACAGACCCACCCTCAATCTGGGTGGGCACAATCTAATCAGCTGCCAGCGTGTCTAGAATAAAGCAGGCAGAAGAAAGTGGAATGAGAAGACTGGCTGAGCCTCCATCTATCTCCCATGCTGGATGCTTCCTGCTCCCCAATATCAGACTCCAAGTTCTTCAGCTTTTGAACTCTTGGAATTACACCTGTGGTTTGCCAGGGGCTCTTGGGCCTTTGGCTACAGACTGAAGGCTGCACTGTCAGCTTCCCTACTTTTGAGGTTTTGGGACTCAGACTGGCTTCCTTGCTCTTCAGCTTGCAGACGGACTATTATGGGACTTAACTATGTGATTGTCTGAGTCAATACTCTTTTTTTGTTTGTTGTTGTTGTTGTTGTTGTTTTAAGGTGTAGTTTCACTTTTGTTGGCCAGGCTGGAGTACAATGGCATGATCTCAGCTCACTGCAACCTCCGCCTCCCAGGTTCAAGCAATTCTCCTGCCTCAGCCTCCCAAGTAGCTGGGATTACAGGCACTCGCCACCACACCCAGCTAATTTTTGTATTTTTAGTGGAGATGGGGTTTCACCATATTGGCTGGGCTGGTCTCGAACTCCTGACCTCAGGTGGTCTGCCTGCCTCAGCCTCCCAAAGTGCTGGGATTACAGGCGTGAGCCACCATGCCCGACCGAGTCAATACTCTTTAATAAACTCTCCTTTGTATATACATCTATCCTATTGGTTCTGTCGCTCCAGAGAACCCTGACTAGTACAGCCCCTTTCATTGCAAATATCTCGATATGCCGCAGGCCACTGGAGGCCTGAAAGCTTCACTGTATCAGCATGCTACTGCATTTTTTATGAGAAACATTTCCTAAATTCTGGCACACATACATCCTGAGAAGTGTCTACTTCCTGTTCAACATTCCTAAGCAGTGCTATGTTACTAACATGATGAACCAGCCTCAGTCCTTTGGAATGGGCAAGCAGGGAGGTTCCCAAGGAAAAAGTTATAATAAAGGGGTGAATAGTTAATAAATTCCTAAGAAGAGCAATGTACTTCCAGCTGCCAACTGAAAGCAAATTGGTTTTGGTGTCTTTACTAACAGATATAAAAACATTTGCTAGGTCTCTAGCTGCATACTAGGTGCCAGGGGATGTGTTGACTAGATCCAGTAGAGATACAATATCTGGAATAGGTTACAAATACCATCCCCCACCAGCTGATTGAGTAGATAACAAAGATTCACCTGTTGTCTACACAGTAAAAGAGGCAAGCTGTATAGGAATGTGGTAAGAATCAACAACCCTGCATCTTTCAAGTCCTAGATGACAGCATTTATCTCTTCAGTTGATTTTGGAGAGATCTATTTACATATCACTTTCTGACTACTTAACACCAAATTTTTGGGAGGATGAGGAAGTTCTACAGGTTTCCATTTGGCCTTTCCTATCACAAACGGCCTCATTCCATAGACCAGGGAAACAATATGGGGATACTATCAGTTATCCAGTTGTCTATTTCAGCTATACATTTTATAACTGAGAAAATAACTATTGTTTGGCATAGACTACCAGTCTCCCATTTACCACTGACAACAGATTAATTAGTGTTTTTAAATCTAGGCAGATCAGAGTCTGAATGTTATATTGTTATCCTTTAAAATGATATACATTAAACGATTTATTATAGGAAATATAATTTACATGATTATGGGAGAAGTCAGAGCAGGAAAGGCCTGGGATAGGAAGCAGAAGATTTGAAGACATCAATAACCAGTCTTTTTTAAGCACTGGCATAAGGGGACAAGTCAGAGCTCCCAAAGAAATCTCAGAAACTAGGCTCATTCAATCACTGAAGCGGGGACCCCAAGTGACAAATTGCTTGCAAAGAGCATAGCAGCTGCTGTATCTATGTAGCTACCACTTCTGTGCATCTATCAGTATTCCTGGGACTACTGCTGGTTTAAAAACCAGAAGTCAGGAGAAAGAACTGGACTTGGAGTAGAAGAAAACAAAAACCAGCTGTAACCTGACAGGCACTTCTTTATCTTTTCATCACCATATCTTGTCCTGAAGTTCTTCAGAGAGAAATAATTTTGCTTTAGTTCCACCTCCCAAATCTCATACAAGTTCTTCTTTTGAAAAACTTTAACCTGGAGCCATAGTGGGAAGAAGGTACTGGGGAAATGTACCTACCAACTTAACTAAGTTAACAACAGAACAATCCAGCATTGAAATAGTGATACAAAGGTGAATAAAATATGGAGTGGAGTTGGAGGGGGAGCCAACAGAGGAGGCTAAGGGAAAAGTCAGTAAGAAAACAAGAAAACCAAGAGGGTGTGTTTTCTTAGACACCACATGCAGAAAATGCCTTAAGAAGAAGAGTCATTGCTTCTGCCAAATGCAGACTAAAGGTCAAAGAAAATGAGATTTTGGAGTTGACCATAACATTTACGAATGTGGACATTATTGTTGATCTTTAGGTGAATAGAGTGAAGCTGGTAATGAAAGCTTGAAGGTACTGGTATAAAAGGAAAAAAACTAGAGACAGGAGAATGAACAATTAGTGCGAGGAAACGTTCTATAAAATGTTATAGAGAAATGGAGTGGTAGTAGAGAGGTGCTCTTGATAAAGGAAGATTTTGTTTTGTTTTTTATAAGATGGGAACTATTAAAGTATCTTTGGAGTTGATTAAGTATAGAGGCAAGAATCAATGATGCAAGAGAAAGACAGCATGGGACAAGTAAAGGAATAAAGTCTTTTTTCATGTCTAGTATTCTTTTTTATTAACACATAATATTTCTACATATGTATAGGGTATGTGTGACATTTTGATGCATGCATACAATGTATAATAACCAAATCAGGGTAATGAGAATCTCCATCACCACACACATTTGTCATTTATTTGTGTTTGGATCATTTCAAATTGAAGGAGTGAAGTCTTTAAGTAGGCAAAGGAAAATGGAACCCAGTATACATAAAGAGGAGATTACTTTACAAGGCATATGATCCACTTTACCAGTGGCGAAGGTAGAATAGATTAATACAAATACAGGTACAATAGTGGATTTGTTGTCCAGGAGAAAATGAAGTCATTCTTTTCTTATTTATTTTATATTATCAATGAATTAAAAATTGGGGTTATTAGATGAAAGTGACAAGCAGAAGGAGTTTTGGAAATCTGAGGAAAGGGGAGAAATTATGAAATGAATACCTTGGAAAATAAAAAATTAATTCAGAAAAGCAAAGTTGTATGCTTGGTAGTGCTATACCCTCACTTAAGATTTGTGGGTGTCCACAGCAACATGATATGGAATGAGGAAAAGTTGAAAGCATTTCCTCTGAGAACTGAAACAAGACAAGGATGCCCACTCTCACCACTCCTCTTCAACATAGTACTGGAAGTCCTAGCCAGAGCAATCAAACAAGAGATAGAAATAAAGGGCATCCAAATCAGTAAAGAGGAAGTCAAACTCTCACTGTTTGCTAATGATATGATCACTTACCTAGGAAACTCTAAAGATTCCTCTAGAAGGCTCCTAGAACTGAAAAAAGAATTCAGCGGCCAGGCGCAGTGGCACACGTCTGTAATCCGAGCACTTTGTGAGACCAAGGCAGGTGGAGCACCTGAGGTCAGGAGTTCAAAACCAGTCTCATTAACATGGTGAAACCCCATCTCTACTAAATACAAAAAAAATTAGTCGGGCATGGTGGCTCATGCCTGTAATCCAAGCTACTTGGGAGGCTGAGACAGGAGAATCACTTGAACCTGGGAAGTGGAGGTTGCAGTGAGACTACATCGCACCATTGCTCTCCAGCCTGAGCAACAAAGGTGAAACTCCATCTCAAAAAAAAAAAAAAATTCAGCAAAGTTTCCAGATACAAAATTAATGTACACATACCAGTAGCTCTTCTATACACAAACAGTGACATAGCTGAGAATCAAATCAAGAACTCAACCTTTTTTACAACAGCTGCAAAATATTAAAGTACTTAAGAATACACCTAACCAAGGAGGTGAAAGACCTCTGCAAGGAAAAGTAAAGAACACTGCTGAAAGAAATCATAGATAACATAAACAAATGGACACACATCCCATGCTCATGGATGGGTAGAATCAATATTGTGAAAATGACCATACTGCCAAAAGCAATCTACAAATTCAATGCAATGGTATTCCCATCAAAGTACTACCGTTATTCTTCACAGAATTAGAAAAACAAATTCTAAAATTCATATTTTAGAATTTAGAAACAAAAAAGAACCCACATAGCCAAAGCAAGACTAAGTAAAGTAAAAAGAACAAATCTGGAGGCATTAATTTACCTGATTTCAAATTAAACTATAAGGCCGTAGTCACCAAAACAGCATGGTACTGTTATAAAAATAGGCACATAGACTAATGAAACAGAATACAGAACCCAGAAATAAACCGAAATACTTACAGTCAACTGAACTTCAACAAGGCAAACAAAAACATAAAATGAGGAAAGGACATCCTTTTCAACAAATGGTGCTACGATCATTGACTAGCCACATGTAGGAGAATGAAACTGGATCCTCATCTCTCACCTTATACAAAAATCAACTCAAGATGGATTAAGGATTTAAATCTAAGACCTGAAACTATAAAAATTCTAGAAGATAACATTGGAAAAACCCTTCTAGACCTTGGCTTAGGCAAGGATTTCATTACCAAGAACCCAAAAGCAAATGCAATAAAAACAAAGATAAATTGCTGGGACTTGATTAAACTAAAGAGCTTTTTCACCGCAAAAGGAACAATCAGCAGAGTAAATAGACAACCCACAGAGTGGGAGAAAATCTTTACAATCTATATATCTGACAGAGGACTAATATCCAGAATCTACAACGAATTTAAGCAAATCAGCAAGAAAAAACAATCCCATCAAAAAGTGGGCTAAGGACATGAATAGACAGTTCTCAAAAGAAGACACGCAAATGGCCAACAAACACATGCAAAAATGCTTAACATCACTAATTATATGGGAAATGCAAATCAAAACTACAGTGTGATACCACTTTACTCCTGCAAGAATGGCTATAATCAAAAAATCAAAAAATAGATGTAGGCATGGATGCAGTGAACAGGAAATACTTCTACACTGCTAGTGAGAATGTAAACCAGTACAGCTACTATGGAAAACAGTGTGGAGATTCCTTAAAGAACTAAAAGTAGAACTACCATTTGATCAAGCGATTGCACTACTCACTATTACTCAGAGGAAAAGAAGTCATTATATAAAAAAGATACTTGGACATACATGTTTATAGCAACACAATTCACAATTGCAAAAACATGGAACCAACCCAAATGCCCATCAATCAACAAGTGGATAAAGAAACTGTGGCTATATATATGTGTGTGTGTGTGTGTGTGTGTGTGTATGATGGAATACCATTCAGCCATAAAAATGAATGAATGGCACTCGCAGCGACTTGGATGGAATTGGAAGTGAAGTAACTCAGGAATGGAAAACCCAGCATCATATGTTCTCATTCCTAAGTCAGAGCTAAGCTAGGAGAATGCAAAGGCATAAGAAAACAATGGACTTTGGGGACTGAGGGAGAAACGGTGGGAAACAGGTGAGGGACAAAAGACTACAAATTGGGTGCAGTGTATACTGCTTGGGTGATGTGTGCACCAAAATCTTACAAATCACCACTAAATAACTTACTCATGGAACCAAAAACCGTCTGTTCCCCAATAACCTATGGAAACTTTTTAAATTGAGGGTGTAAAGATAAAAGGATATCAATCAATCAATCACATTATTTGTGTGTTCTTCTGTAGCTATATCTACTGCTTGAGTGCAGGAGGAAATAGGTTGTTGTCTTACGCTGAGTTAGCTTTATTTTTTCCAAGGAATGTAACACTGCTCACATTAAAGTAAGTCTCAGTGGAAATTTATGGGAGAGTACAGATGTATCTGATGTGACAATTGAACCAGGAGTAGATCAGGACTTAAGTTACTATCTCCATCTCTTCAATACCATTTGATCCTCATCTCTGATTTTTGCATTACATATACTTTATTTTTTTCTCTCTGTGCCAACCAGATTTTTGTTCTTTTTGTATAATTGGCAGAAAATGGTTGTCCCTGCCCAGGATAGGTTAACCTTCCAGCTCCAAAGCCCAACAGTACCAATTCCAAATTTCTAAAAAGAAAAATCAGATTAGCTTAGCTTGGGTCAGACTTTTGCAGAGAAAAGGTTAAGGAGAAAAGTTTCACAGAGCAGATAAATTAATTGAACTAAAATCCTCAACAAGAGTAGTTTGGTATGAGTCTGAATAATTATGGTCAATCCAAAATATTTAGCACTGCAGAAATGGAATACTGAAGTAAATTTATATTTCATAGAATTTCATGTAATTAGATAATTGAGTTGTAGAAGGGAGAGGGCTACTAAAATAGTGATTTCTGTTTTCCACTGAATCCCAATGGCCTTCTAATCTTGCAGCCTTGGTAGAGCACCGTATCTTTAGAATTTCCTCCAACACCAAAACCCATCTCAAGGAACTCCTGGAGAAAATGGTCCACAGAGCACGAGCTATCCCAATAAGAAATGCCCTAAGGGCTTTTGTAGTGTTATGATCTCAGTACTTACATCTCCTGCTCACACCTAATTCAGAGGCCTGCTGCATCCAGCAATCACTCTCCAATAAGAAAAACAATCCAGAAGATGGGCTGAGGCATCCAGTGCTTACAATGACATTTCTGAATGAACAGTAAATTTAAACTGGGAGAACACCTGCAGGTGATTTAGATTAATAGCAATGGAACAGCATTGTGTGTTTAGGAAGAAGTTTCTTAAAAATGCAAAAAAATTTTTTTTGCTCAATATCCTGTTTTTTTATTGCAAATATTATAAGTACTAATAACACAAGAACTTTCGTCCAGTACTGTGAGAGTGGCAGAAGGACTTTTAGCAGGTGTGATACAAATTTAGGAAGTAACCATGCTGATTCTCTAAGACATGAAGAATAAACAAGGGAGATACCTTAGGGTCTCCAAAAATGTGAGATGGAGATGGTTATGGGATCCCAATACACTAAAAGAAGTATCTGTTTATACTACATTTTATAAATGCAGATGTATCAGTATACCGCTTTTAAATTATTTTTAAAAAAAGATGATTCCTCAAGATATACTTGAAAACCAGACCATATGTGCTCTGAAAAGACTAATATGTCATCTTGGCTATAAACAGATTCCAAACTGTGTCTGCCCAGCATCTTTGCTATTATTGAAGACAACCAGGATAAACCAGCTCCACAGTCTGCCACAAGAATATAACTTCCAGTTAGAAAACGTTCGCTCACCAGCCCTTTCCCTGCCTTAAGACAAAGCTGGTAAAACTATTAGGTATCAAAGTTCTCAAGGAAAGTGGTCCGAAATATGCAAAGCACAATTCCGAAGTAATCTTAATATTATTTAGACAGATATGGCCAGCAACCTTATTTGGATTAGAGTCAGAAGGAATTAGACCTGTAAGGTGGTAGGGATGAGGAGGACCTAAGCCAGAACTGGTAATGGTTGTCTCAAAAGGTACATCCCGTGGAAGGCAGCCAAGGCCTTGAGATGGGAAAAAAAAAGAATAAATGGAGAGGCTTCCAAGAACACTCCATCACAGCGGTAACTGAGGAATGTGCTGAAATATTAAATGGATGTCCCAGTCTTCTCTAAGATCAGGAGAAAAGTGAAGCAATAGTATAAACATTTGTTAGAATGACTTAAGTGAGCTGATAGATGATAAATGATTATAGGCAAGCCTTATGATGAGCTCAAGTATATATAGAAATAAAACCTCAAAGGATTTTAGCATTACAAAGTTGAATCAGTGACCACAAACCAAATTATTATTGTTCTTGTGCGATGGTGCAACCATGTTCTGGGCCACCTCCATACACGTGAATTTAATTACCTTTCACTGACAAGTTGAGGAAGACGTTTTGTAATACTGAGTTAAAGGCAGGGAATTTCAAGGTACTGAAAAGTGTTTCAATAGGCACTAAACTCTGAACAGGCAGGAAGGCCATTATAGTGATGATAATGATAAAACTCAGGGCTGTAGACACATACTAATGGGCCTTTCCTGATGAAAGAGCCACATTTCATATGCATGAAGGAGATGAACATCTAACTTTGTAATTGGCTTATATTTCAGGGATGGGGGAAGTGTTTAAATGATTTCTGGTCATGAGAGAATTTGACAGAAAAGAGGGAATGGAGATATCTATTTCCCAGTTTAGATTTTTTTTTTTTTGGCAAGATCATTTTTCTCAGTCCATAAGGAAAAAATATCCCTCTGTAGCCCTCAGTCACCTCCTGACTTGATGTCCACTCTATCCGACTGCCTCATGCTTTAGGGGAAAAGTTATGAACCCAGCATAATCAATGACTTTACCCTGACAAATGCCAGCATGCAGTTGGATGGATTATTTCTTCCCATTCCCACCCATGTGTTCTGTAAGAATTCCACCACCAGAACTGTGAATCATATCCTACAAGTCTGAGGAGATATGGTCTGCAGTCCTTTAATTCCTCTTCATTGTATTCTGTTTATTTCAGAGCCTCTTGATGAGAGGTTGGTTAAGCTCATCTCATTCTCCAATTCCAAAGGAAAGAGGTTAGAAAAGGATGACAGGTTACATCATTCTCCACTGATTTCTCAAATTAATACAAGGTACAGCCAAGTCAGTGGTAATGAGTGTTCCTTTCCAACCAGAAA
Organism: Papio anubis; assembly: GCF_008728515.1. Classification (NCBI taxonomy): domain Eukaryota; kingdom Metazoa; phylum Chordata; class Mammalia; order Primates; family Cercopithecidae; genus Papio; species Papio anubis. The sequence continues at coordinate 36,660,837 of NC_044988.1, read as the reverse complement.
CTATTTCATTCCTGCATTCAGCAAGCATTTGCTCTCTGTGATGTGAACACTATTATTTGATACTTCATTGGTTTCCCCTGCCAAGTCACTTTTCATCACCATTTTTGGATTTGGATGTATTTCCTATCCTATTTGTTGAAGAATTTCTTTACTACAAGTAACTGGGTAAAGTCTATACTACAGACCTGTGGCACCTGTAGCCCACTACCCTTTTCCAAGGGACAGCATTAAATTTCCAATTCAGTGATACCTAAGTGACCACAAAGAGGCTCCATCACTGCCCCACAGAGTCCTAACTTTTCTTTGCCTCCATGCAAGCCTGCACACACAGATGACTGCATACACACTACGCAGAGCACTTTATGTCCATTTTCTAATTCACCCCTCCCTGTAGCTAGGCACCATTTTTATCCTCTTTAAAGAAGAAACAATAAACCAATGTGCCACATCCAGGATCACATAGCTAGCAAGTGGCAGAGCTGGATTTAAGCCATTACTTTTAGCTGTTTTTAACTAGCACACTCTCCTAATTGTCTCTTTAAAATCTTTTCCTCAGCCTCTTATTTTATGGATGAAAGACTTGGGTCCAGAAAAGTGAAACCAGCTTTCACAAGAGCCCAAGGCTTCTTGAATCCCAGGCTGGAGCTTTCTCTCTGATTTAGTTTTGCTTTCCTCATGTTCGCTTAACCACTGAGGTTCTTGGAAAAGATGTATGTTGTTACCACAGCATTCCAGTGTATGCTACTGAAGACCCTTGAAGTGTAATTAAACAGAATGTCTATAATAATAAAAGCCATCTCTTTTCATGCACTATCCACTTCACTTGCAATACAGAAAGGGTTTGATCCCAGGAAAAAAAAAAAAAACATATGCAACTCTGTGATTCCTGTCAAGGAAAACCCGGCCAGTTTTTCTGATGGTCTTGGAGGAAGAAAGCATTTCCATTTCTTCCTCTTAAATAGCTTCTGAAATAGAAGTGTTGACTTTCTTAAGCCAAGGTACATTTTTTGAGGCCAATGGCCACATCTGAATGATACTGAACAGGATGCTGGAAATCATTGATGTAGTCAGCCAGTCAAACGGCCCCATAGGCAGCACAGTATTTCCTGAGAGGTGCAGAGAGAGACGTTGGTCATTTTCCTGCAATCAGGAGAGAACTTTCAGAGTTGAACTTCGCATGTGTATGTATGTGCGTGCATGTGTGTGTGTGTGTGTGTGTGTGTGTGTTTCTGTCTGTCTACATGCAGGCACAGTCCAGGAGAAAAGAGGGCATAGTGAGAAAGAGGACAAGAACCATGTGAGGCAAAGAAGTCATCTCTGCCATGTGTTTGCCTTCAGGGAATTCAGAGTTTGTGGTTCTCTCAGCATTTTTGTCTAAAATTTTATTTTGGCATATAAAATTCTATAAATAAATGGATGGAGCGGGGTATGTGAGGGCAGAAGACAAGAATTGTCTCTGAGAGAAAGAAATATTTATATTACAGAAGCAATGACCTGTTTCACACATTTTGCTGATTTTTGTTTAAAAAGCGTATTTGTACTAAACACGTTACTTCTACAGGTCATGCCAACTATTTTCCTGTACTAAACCACATTTTTTTCTGTGCTAACACCACACACAGACACACACACATACACATGACATTCAAAACCCTTTATAAGCTAACCGATCCTATCATGCCACCCCTGTAACACGTGCCCCAAGCAGCCTACATTCCAGCAAGACAAAACTTCTCGCTGTTCCCTGAACGCCAACGTTTTGGCCTTTCCTCTGCTCATGCCATTTTGGTCACGTTGAATGCCCTTTCCCTTTTTCAGGCTAGAAAATCCTACCCGTATTTCAAAGCCCAACTTAAGTACCACTTCTCTATGAATGCTTCCCCTGACCCCCATCTCCCTTGTTCTTTACCTCATTCCATCTTTCCTCACAGATACAAGCATATGGCCCTGACGGATGAACTATGGATGGCTGTATATGTCTGCCTCTCCATGCTACTGCAGCTCCATCCCTACTCTGCATATTTAAAATTCCTGCAGAGCAAAGGCTGTGTATATATACTCGTAACCTACTTCATTCACCCCCACTTGTTTCTTGGTACCTAATGAATAGCAAGTCTTTCAAGCAGACTTGTTGTAAGATTGATTTGACTGATTGATTTGTATTACTAAATTTACATGTCTACTCCCTAGCTATAACAATGAAAATATATTGAACTAATCCAATCCCCTGCCTGAAAGCAGTTATGGCGATGCTTCCTTTCATTTCCTCTCTTCTATGATAATGAGTGAAATCAAATGAAATACAACCAGTTAAAACCTCCATCCTCAAGTTCAGCGTCTATGCTGGTTTGTTTTTTTTTTTGTTTGTTTGTTTTTTTTTTGCCCCTACAAATCCATTCTCTGACCTTTTCTACCCTGCTCTGTACTCTAGAAGAGGAAATGTTAGGAATTGCATCATCCAGGCTGTTTTGCCCTGTAGCTTTTGGCTAATGGGTTCAACTACTGGGAGACACTGCCAGGACCACAGAGGGCAGGCGGAAAAGGAGAGGTCAGAGTATTTATTTTCCTCCCTAACTTTGCTGGAATATAGTTGGGCAGTGGCTGCATTTCCTTATGTAGGCCCACAGCTCCTATAGGCAGCTTCTCTTATTTGTTGTTTAAGTTTTCTAAATGTATTATCTTACAGTTCTGTAGGTCAGATGTTTGACAGAAGTCTTGATGGACTGAAATCAAACGGTTGGCAAGGCTGCATTCTGAACCGGAGGCTCTTGAGAATTCTGCTTTATCATTTCCAGCTTGTTGGGTCTGCCCACATTCCTTGGCTCATGGCCTCTTTCTTCCATCTTCAAAGCCAACATTGCCTCTCTCTGGCCTTTCTTCATCACATCTCTGGCCATAGCAGGGAAAGTTTCTTTTCCTTTAATGACTTAAGTGATTAAATTAGGCCCATCTGCATAATTCAGGATAATGTCCTTATCTGAAAGTCCTCAACCTTAATCACATGTGCAAAGTCTCTTTTGCCATGTAAGGCAGCGTATTCACAGACCCTGGGGATTAGGGCACAGACATCTTTGAGGAGCCATTCTTCTGTCTATCACACTTGGGTTTAGCTCACTGTTCCCTTTATTTGCCTAGACAGGTCAATGGCTTCTTGACGTTGTTAATCCCTGGGGCCTCATTATTCTGTGTTGGTTCCCTTACTATACCCTCAGCTTTACACATGGTTTCTTCACTAAATTATCTTTAGTCAACCCTCTGAGCATGCTGTATGATTCCTGCAAGGACCCTGACTGATCCCACAATGCTCAATCACCCACCACAGATAAAACTGTGTGGTTGGAGTCCTACTGGAATCCTAGCAGACAGTATTTGGTTTTCTGCTAGAAGGTCACTGATGATCCCCTTAGAGAAACCAGCTGTCTGGATGAACAGGGACCAGTTTTACCCACCACTTACTTTCCTTCTTATAACTGTGTACATGAAGAGTTGAAATGGGTTTTTGTACCTGGGAAATATGAAGAGGTGGCTCACTCAGCAAAGTTAATAGCTGGGCAGCTTCGATACTTTGGGAACTATTTGAGGACCAACTAGCTCCTTCTGCACAACCAGAAGAAAAAAATATTCAAATTTCTGCTGAAAAATCAATAAAATCAGGGCTCTGAAATATTTGAGAGCAAAGCAAGTAAGGTTCATTCCAATGCATTCTTCATCCCCAAAGACTCTCTCCTCAGCCTTCCATCTCAGCACAATTAACTTCAAAGATTAAGAGCATCTACTTTGGCAGGAAATAAACCTGGGTTTGAATCTCAGCTCCGTGGCTTGGATAAATTATTTAACATTTCCAAGCCTCAGTTTTCTTATCTGTAAAATGGAGATAGTGTCTACAGGATTGCCGAAAGATTGAATTTAGGCTATATACATATTCACATTGTGCCTAATAAGTATACATTACATTACATTACATACATAACAATATATTATTATAATTAATTAGTAGTATTAAATCCTGCCACTTCTTTAAGGCCAAGTTCAAATCCTCACCTCCAAGAACTCTTCCTAGATCCCTCCAAACTTCAGAGATCTCCCTTTCCTTTAAATTCTTACAATCCTTGTAGATAATGCAGTAGACAATTTGGCAGCTATTTACAGTAATGACCATAGTCTCCTTCCATAGTGAGAACTGTCTTTATAGGCGTCTCCCTTTGTGCCTAACCTAATGGTGGGCATAGAATAGACACTCAGGAAGTATCCATCAATTATTCACCTTCCAGATGGATTGCCATCATGAAGGGTATATTTTCTCAACCTTTCTTCCGCTTTTCCTGGCTGTATTTGCTATTCTGAAGTGAGAGGAGAAAGTAATACAGTGTCCATCTGTACAAGAAAACATAGACACTTCCTCCTCTTTTAAAGTTAGAGAGGTGTCTCACAGTTTTCCAAACCATAGAGAGCATTCCCAATTTTACATTTTCTGCTCTAATATCAGACCATTTGTCAGGACATGTGCTATAATTCTGACTTCAGGAAAAATGACATCTTCTACACTCCTTATATTAATCAAGATAGTCTAGATTATGCCAAAGGAACAAATTTTCCCAGATCTCAATCACTTAAAAGCTGAGACAACATAACAAAAGCTTATTTCTCTTTAGTGGAATAATCTACTGAAGACTCAGGGAAACCATCTCCACACAGCCCCTCATCAGTCCAGGCTGATGCAAGATTCTCCATCCTCAAGCTGCACTGTCTAGAACACGCCATCTCTTCAGTTATAAACAGTACAAGAAGACAGTGCTGGAGAGTTTTGCACTAACAATTAAGTCCTAGGTCCAAATCTGACACACATCACTTCTGCTTAACAACCCCTGGTCAGAACAAGAGTCACATGGCCCTGCTTAATGGCAAAGGGCATGGAAAATTGGTATCATTGCACTGGCCTGGAAAGAGGGGAGAACCAGATTGAGCGGAGCATTGGAAGTCTTTATTACACTTCTTAAAACTCTTGTTCAACTCTAACTTGTATGACAATCTTCTCTCCTCCTGGACTGCACACTCTTTGAGGGCAGAGGTCCTAATGGATTCATCTCTAGTTCCGCTCTCCACTCCCTCAGTGCCTTGCTAGCAAAATCTCTAGCACATGAACCAAGTGTATTTATCAAGTACATTTTTTAAGTTTACCAAATAGTTATTGAATGCTTCCCATGTGCCTGGTACTGTTCTAGGTGATGAAGATATGGCCCTGAACAAAATGTACACCAATCTCGAGGCTCATAAAACTTAGATTTTAGTGTGAAAGGAAAACAAATCAAAAAAATAGACAAAATGTATGATTAGGTGACTGTTGATAAGTGCTACGGAGAAAAATAAAGCAAGGAAAGGGGTTACTAAATATATATGTGGCAGGGGTGTGGGCAGATAATGACTGTGTGGGGCCAAACAGGGAGGAGAGTTGACCAGGAAGACCTGTGCTTCTTGTGGTGACATAAACAAGGAGAAAGGGTATAATAAGATGAGTGTTGATGGTCTCAAGAAAGATGGCAGTGGTGAGGCTGTGAGTATTGGGTGTGAAAAGAGGAAGAGATTGGAGTCTTGTCAGTTCATGAAGAGTTTGAGAGTTCCCTTTCCACTCCTGCAAATACTAATAAGGAGAGAAGGACACAGTTGGCTTTTCTGATTGTCCTTTTGGCTTACAGAGACAGGTATGGAGTCTAACAAGAGGGCATTTTAACAGGAGCTTGTGGGTGAATTTAATTGATATTTTTCTGTCATACATTTTCAGGCACTTTTTATATATTTTTTCTTTTTTTCACTTAAATTAAAAATTCTAATAACATCTGTAGAGTTCATTAAAATGTCTCTTTTTAAGGCTATTAGCAGCTTCTTGGTGTTCTCTCTTCACCCTAGTGTGAAATTTCTGCCTTATAATTTGTTGGAGAAAAGACTTTTAAAAATCTGTGAATTAAAGACCTCTTTGAAGAAGGCTCCTACTGTGTTGGTGTTTCTTTCATTTTTCTTTCATGCTTTAAAACTCTTTACCCCACCCAGATAATCATATGGACTATGGTACTTATGAATGGTCACATTTATATGTATCTTTTGTTAATTCAACTATCTATGGCATGTGGGTAATCTTTGTTAAGCTCCTAATAACTATAAATGTTTCATTAAAAGGACGGATCTTCAGAACTTCCAATATTTTTTATTAACATCTATACTGCTTAAATCTTCCTCACAATGAGATGGATAGAGTAGGAAGGTAGGTGGCTTAAGTCCTGTCTGAGCTCCATTATTGAAGTTTCATGAATGTTCTGGAATTCACTTTTCCTCTTCTGAAAGGTTGATGACTTTTACTCTAATTGGTAAATCATTATCATCAGTTTTATAGTAATTACATTTCTATTACTCTATACAGGCATTGTACTGGACATCTTATATGAATTACCTTTTTTATTGTGGTCAAAAACACGTAACACAAAAGTTACCATCTTCATGATTTTTAAGTGTACAATACAGTAGTATTAATATAAACACGTTGTATAACAGAACTCCAGAACTTTTTCATCCTGCAAAATTGAAACTACATATCCATTAAGCAACTCCCATTTACCTCCTGCCCCAACCCCTGGCAACCACCATTTTACTTTAGGTTTCTAAGAGTTTGACTATTTTAGATACTTCCGGTATGTGGAATTATGTAGTGTTTGTCTTTTGTGACTGACTTATTTCAATTACCGTAATATCTTCAAGGTCCATCCATGTAGAAGCATATGACAGCACTTCCTTCCTTTTGTGAGACTGAAAATATTTCATTATATGTATGTGATACATTTTATTTATTCATCTGTTGATGAACATTTAGGTTATTTCCATCTCTTGGCTATTGTGAATAGTGCTGCAATGAATACCAATGTGCAAATATCTCTTAGAGATCCTTTTTCAAATATTTTAGATACCCAGAAGTGATATTGCTGGATCACATATTATTTCTAACTTTTAAAATAACCTCCAGTTTCCCATAGTAGCTGCACCATTTTATATTCCCACCAACAGTGTACAAGGGTTCTAATTTCTCCACATTCTCACTACCACTTGTTATTTTTTGTTTTAGGGAGGGTGGCCATTCTAACAGGTGTGAAGCCATAGCTCATGGTGGTTTTAATTTGCATTCCCCTAATTATTACTGATGTTGGGTATCTTTCAATACGCTTATTGACCATTTTTATATTTTCTTTGGAGAAGTGCTTGCCCAATTCCTTTGCTTTTTTAAAAAAACTGGATTGTTTCTGTTTTTGTTGAGATATAGGAGTCATCTTTATATTCTGGATAATACTCCCCATCAGACTTACAGTTTGCAAGTATTTCCTCCCATTCCTTGGTTGCCTTTTCAATCAGTTGTTTGTTTCCTTTGCTGTGCAGACGTTGTTCCATTTGCTATATTCTCACTTGTCTATTTTCACTTTTGTTGTCTGTGCTATTTGTGCCATAGCCAAGAAATCATTGCCAAATTCAATAGTTCAAAGTTTTTCCCCCATGTTCTCTTCTAGAAGTCTTATAGTTTCAGTTCTTATTTTTAGATCTTTAATCAACTTTGAATTCATTTTTTAATATAGTGTAAGATAAAGGTCCAGTTTCATTTGTCTGCATGTAAACATCCAGTCATCCCAGTACCATTTGTTGAAGAGACTACCCTTTCCCCGTTGTGTAGCCTCGACACTTTTATTGAGGATCATTTGATTGTGTACATGAGGATTTATTTCTGGGCTCTCTATTCTGTTCCATTGGCCTTTATGTGTCTTAAATGTCATCATCATGCTGTTTTAAATATTGCAGATTTGAAATGTTTTGAAATCAGAAAGTGTGAGATGTCGAGCTTTTTCTATCTCAAGATTGTTTTGACTATTTGGGGCCTTTAGTAATCCCAGATTAATTTTTGAAATTTTCTGCAATTTTTGCAAAAAAAAATGCTGGTGAGATTTTAATAGGTATTGTATTGAATCTATTGGTCACTTTGGGTAGTATAAACATTTTAACAACATGAATTCTTTCCAAGCAGGAACACAAAATATCTTTCCATTTATTTGTCTTTTTTCAATTTCTTTTGTCAATATTTCCTAGTTTTGGATGCAAATTTTTCACCTTGGTTAATATTATTTTTAGGTTTTATTTTTTTGATGATATTTAAAATGTAATTTAAAACAATTTTTCCTTTTAGATTGTTCATGGTTACAGAACTTTAACTGTTTTTTTGTGTGTGTTAAATTTTAATCCTGCAACTTTGCTAAATTTATTACTTCTGACAGGTTTTGTGTGTAATGTGTGTGACACCTTTAGGATTTTCTATATATAAGATCATGTTGTCTGTAAACAAAGAACATTTTGCTTCTTCTTTTCCTGTTGGGTGCTTTTATTTCTTTTTCTTCCTTATTGTTCTGGACAGGATTTTGAGTATTATGTTGAGTAGAAGTGGTGAGAACAAGGATCCTTACTTTGTTTCTGATTTTGAGAAAATGGTTTTAGCTTTTTGCCATTTTGAGTATGATGTTAGCGGTGGGCCCTTTACCTACGGCCACTATTAAGTTGAAGTAAAATCTTTCTATTCTTAGTTTGTTTTTACCATGAAATAATATTAAATTTTGTCAAGTTTTTCTGTATTAATCTGCTAATATATTACATTGATGAATTTTCATGTTCAAACTAAATCCCACTAAATCATAATATGTAATACTTTTAATACATTGTTGAATTTCATTTACTAATGTTTTGTTGAAGATTTTTATGTCAATATTCATCAGGGGTATTGGCCTGTAGTAGTTTTCTTTCTCGTATCTTTTTCTGATTTTGGCATTAGGGTGGTGCTGCTCTTATAGAATGAGTTTGAAAATGTTTCCTCCTTTTCAATATTTTGGAAGAGTTTAAGAATTTTGGTAGTTCTTTTTTTGTTGTTATTTAGTTTTTATTTCATAACCATAAACTTAACTCTGCAATCCAGCTAGGCATGGAAGAGAGCAAGGAAAACATGGAACCCAGAGGGAACTGCAGTGAGAGCACAAACATTCTAGGATATTGAGAGCAAATGGGGTGGAGGGGTGCTCTCTTGAGCTACAGAAGGAATGGTCTGGTGGTTAAGATAAAACACAAGTCAAACGTATTCGGGTTGTCCACAGTCAGCAATGCTGATCTTCTTGCTGGTCTTGCCATTCCTGGACCAAAGTGCTCCATGGCCTCCACAATATTCATGCCTTCTTTAACCTTGCCGAAGACCACATGCTTGCCATCCAACCACTCAGTCTTGGCAGTGCAGATGAAAAACTGGGACCATTTGTGTTGGGTCCAGCATTTGCCATGGACAAGATGCCAGAACCGGTATGCTTCAGGATGAAGTTCTAATCATCAAATTTCTCCCCGTAGATTGACTTTCTGCCAGTGCCATTATGACATGTGAAGTCACCACCCTGACACATAAACCCTGGAATAATTCTGTGAAAGCAGGAACCCTTATAACCATAATCCTTTCTCTCCAGTGCTCAGAGCATGAAAGTTTCCTGCTGTCTTTGGAAACTTGTCTACAAACAGCTCGAAAGAGACGCGTCCCAAGGGCCCGCCATCCACAGCGATGTCGAAGAACACGGTGGGGTTGACCATGGCTGATAGTACAGGGTACCTGATGGCAGAGGCATCTACAAAGCTGGTGGTAGTTCTCTAAAAGTCTAATAGGATTCTCCAGTGATGTCATTCAGTCATGGGCATTTACTTTGTTTTTCTGGATTCTTGATGTGTGTTTTTTTGGTTTTAAATTTCAACTTTTATTTTAGACACAGGGGGTACGTTGGCAGGTTTGTTACATGGAAATTTTGCATGATGCTGAGATTAGGGGTCTGATTCCCATCACCCAGATAGTGAGCATAGTACCTAATAGGTGTTGTTTTTTTTTTAAACACGTGACCCTTTCTCCCTTCTCCCTCTAGTAGCCTTTGTCTGTTATTCCTCTATTATGTTCATGTGTGCTCAATGATTAGCTCAATTGTAAGTGAAAACATGTGGTAGTTGGTTTTCTGTTTCTGTGTTACTTTGCTTAGAATTATAGCCTCCAGCTGTATCCATGTTTGCACAAAAGATATGATTTCATTTTTTAATTTATTTTTATTTATTTTTTTTTTTTCGAGATGGAGTCTTACTCTGTCACCCAGGCTGGAGTGCAGTGACATGATCTTGGCTCACTGTAACCTCTGCCTCCTGGGTTCAGGTGATTCTCCTGCCTCAGCCTCCTGAGTAGCTGGAACTACAGGCCTGTGCCACCACACCCAGCTAATTTTTGTACTTTTAGTGGAGACAGGGTTTCACCATGTTGGTCAAGCTGGCCTCCAACTCCTGACCCCGTAATCTGCCCACCTTGGCCTCCCAAAGTGCTGGAACTACAGGCATGAGCCAGCACTCCCCACGTGATTTCATTCTTTTTTATGACTGTGTAGTATTCCATGGTGTATATGTACCACATTTTCTTTAATCTACCATTGACGGGCACCTTGGTAGTAGATTCCATATATTTGCTATTGTGAATAGCACAGCAATGAACATAAGAGCATTCATGTGTCCTTTGGCAGAACAATTTATTTTGCTTTGAGTGTATGCCCAGTAATGGGATTACTGTGATGGATGGTAGCTCTGTTTTAAGTTCTTTGAGAAATCTTAAAATTGCTTTCCACGGTGATTCAACTAATTTACATTCCTACCAACAGTGTGTAAGTGTTCCATTTTCTCCACAGTCTTTCCAGCATCTGTTTTTTTGTTGTTGTTGTTGTTTGACTTTTTAATAATAGCCATTCTGACTGGTGTGGGATGGTATCTCCTTGTGGTTTTGATTTGCATCTCTGTGATGATTAGTGATGCTGAGCACTTTTTCATGTTTGTTGGCTGCCACTTGTATGTCTTCTTTTGAGAAGTGTTCATGTCCTTTGCCATTTTAATGGGGTTGTTTTATTCTTAAGTTCCTTATAGATGCTGGATATTAGGCCTTTGTCAAATCTACAGTTTGTAAATTTCTTCTACCATTTTGTGGTTGTCTGCTTACTCTGTTGATAGTTTCTTTTGCCGTGCAGAAATTCTTTAGTATAATAGGTGCCACTTGTCTATTTTTGTTGCAATTGCTTTTGGGGACTTAGCCAAAAAATATTTCTCAAGGCTGATGTGGAGAAGAACAATTCCTCGGTTGTCCTCTAGGATTTTCATAGTTTGAGGTCTTACATTCAAATCCTGATCTATTTTGAGTTAATTTTTTAATACAGTGAAATGTAGGGATCCAGTTTCAATCTTCTTCATATGGCTACCCAGTTATCCCAGAAACATTTATTGAATAGGAAGTGCTTTCCCCATTGCTTGCTTTTGTCAGCCTTGTAAAAGATCAGATGATTATAGGTGTGTGGCTTTATTTCTGAGTTTTCTATTCTGTTCCAATGGTCCACGTGTCTATTTTTGTACCAGTACCATGCTGTTTTGGTTACTGTAGCTTTATCGTATGACTTGAAGTTGGGTAGTATGATTCCACCAGCTTTGTTCTTTTGGCTTAGGATTCCTTTGGCTATTGGTCTTTCTTTTGGTTTTATATGAATTTTAGAATAGTTTTTTCTAATTCTGTGAAGAACAACATTGGTAGTTTGATAGGAATCACGTTGAATCTGTAAATTGCTTTGGGCAGTATAGCCATTTTTACAATATTGATTCTTCCAATCCATCAGCATGTAATTTTTTCCATTTATCTGTGTCATCTCTGAAATCTTTCAACAATGTTTTGTAGTTCTCCTTGTAAAGATCTCCTTGGTTAGTTGTAGTCCTAGGTATTTCATTTTCCTTGTGGTTGTTGTAAGTGGAATTGTGTTCTTGATTTCACTCTCAACCTGAACCTTGTTTGTGTATAGAAATGCTATTAATTTTTGCACTTTGATTTTGTATCATGAAACTTTACTAAAGTCATTTATTAGTTATAGAAGCCTTTTGGCAGAGTGATTAGGATTTCCTAGCTATAGAATGATTTCATCCTTGAAGAGAGATAGTTTGACTTCTTCTTTATCAATTTAGATGCCTTTTATTTATTTAACTTGCCTTATGGCTGTGGCTAGGACTTCCAGTACACTGTTGAATGTAAAAGGTGTCAAAATTATTCCAAGCACATTTTTGGACCGCAGTGCAATACAAATAGAAATCAATACCAAGATCTCTCAAAATTACACAACTATAAGGAAATTAAACAACTTACTCCTCAATAACTCTTGGGTTAACATCAAAGTTAAGGAAGAAATTTAAAAATTCTAAAAATAGGGACACAACTTGCCAAAAGCTCTGAGATGCAGCTAGTATTAAGAGGAAAGTTTATGGTGCTAAATTCCATCATCAAGAAATAAGATCTCAAATTAACAGTTTAACTTCACACCTATAGAAACTAGAAAAACAAAGAACAAATCAATGCCAAAGCTTCCAGAAGAAAATAAATAACTAGAATTAGAGAAGAACTGAATGAAATTGAGATGCAAAAATCCATACAAAAGATCAATGAAGCCAAGAGCTGGTTCTTTGTAAGAATAAGCAAAATTGATAGACCTCTGGCTACATTAACAAAGAAAAAAAAAGAGAACCAAATAAGCACAATCAGAAATGACAAAAGCGATATTCCAACTGATCTCACAGAAATACAAAAGATCATCAGAGACTACTAGGAATAACTCTTTGCACACAATTAGAAAATCTAGAAGATATGTATAAATTTCTAGAAGCACACATTCTCCCAAGGTTGAATCAGAAAGAGACTGAAATCCTGAACAGACCAATATCACCTTCTGAAACAGAATCAGTAATAAAGAATCTAGCAACCAAGAAAAGCCCTGGACCAGGTGGATTCAGAGCTGAATTCTACCGGACAATAGTATAAGAAGAGCTTGTGCTAATCCTATTGAAATTATTCCAAAAAACTAAGGAGGAGATACTCCTCCCCAACTCATTCTATGAGGCCAGCATCATCCTGATACCAAAACATGGCTGAGACAAAAACATGAAAAAAAAACTTCAGGCCAACATCCTTGATGAACACGGATGCAAAAATTCTCAGCAATTTACTAGCAAACTGAATCCAGCAGCACCTTGAATTTATCATCCCACTCTGTTCTGACCTGTAATGATTCTGCTGAGAGATCCAATAATAATCTAATGGAGTCTTCCTTGTACATGATGAGCAAATATTTTCTTGCTGCTCTCAATATACTCTTATTGTTTATGACTTTTGACAGTTTATGATATGTCTCAGTATGGGCCTTTGGGGATTTATCCTAAGTGAATCCCTTTGATCCTCCTGAATTTGGATGTTCATTTACTTCTTTTCATTTAAGTTTTCTTCCTTTATTTCTTCAAACAAGGTATCTACTTCATTCTCACTCTTCTTATTCAATTCCCATAATGTGTGTGTTAGTCTGCTTATCTCCTTCAGGTTTCTTTACTTTTCTTAATTTAGTCCTTTAGAATTTCTTCATTTTTATTTTTATTTCTGACTAATTTCAAATGGCCCATTTTCAAGTTCGCTAATTCTTTCTTCTGCTTGATCAAAGCAGATCCCTTTGTTGATCCCTTCTAGTGAATTTTTAAATTCAGTTATAGTATTTTTTAGCTTCATAATTTCTATTTGGGTTTTTTTTAATAGTTTCTCTTTGTTTATATCTCATTTTGTTCATGCATCATTTTCCTGATTTTGTTTAGTTGTCTCTCTGTGCTGTCTTGCAGCATAGTGAGCTTCTTTAAGATAAATATTTCAAAATCTTTGTTAGGTTATTTGTAAATCTTTATGTCATTATTGTCAGCTTCTGGATGTTTATATTGGTTCTCTCATTGAGTCATGTTTCTCAGTTTGTGTGCCTTGTTACTTTTTTGTTGATTTTTGCATTTGACAAAAACAGCCAACTCTCCCAGTCTATTTGTTCATTCTTATGCTGCTACTAAAGACATACCCGAGACTAGGTAATTTATAAAGGAAAGAGGTTTAATTGACTCACAGTTCAGTCATGGCTGGGGAGGCCTCGAGAAATTTAAAATCATGATGGAAGGGGAAGCAACCACATCCTTCTTCACATGGCAGCAACAAAGAGAAATGCAGAGTGAAGGTGGAAAAAAGCCCCTTATAAAATTATCAGGTTTCATGAGAACTCAACTCACTACCATGAGAAGAGAATGGAGATAACTGCCCCGTGATTCAGTTACCTCCCACCAGATCCCTCCCATGACAGGTGGGGATTATGGAAACTACAATTCAAGATGAGATTTGGGTGGGTGCACAGCCAAACCATATCACCCTGTATTTATAGAATGGCTTTATACAGGGAAAGGCCTTCATCAGTCAGCAAACTGGAAATTCAGAGGGCCTCCAAAAACTGTAATGAGGATAAATTTTCTTGATGCTTGTGCATGTAATTTCCCAACTAAAGAGGTTTACTGTGTTTTGCTTTTTGTTTTTTCGGGAGCCTGCAGTCTTACGTTCTCTCTGGTCTGTCTGAAGTACTGCAGGTTCTCTGGATCTGAAAGAAGCCACTGAGTTCTCTTTTGTTGTTTGCAATCCCAAGCATCCAAGACAGGCTCGTTCCATTAGTGCTCCAGATGAGACACAAACCAGTTCCTCAGGCAGCCACCCCCAAAGCCAGAATATAACAGACATGTTCCACTCTTCTCTTTCCCTCCTAAGGAAGAAGCTGCAGCTGAGTGCTTTCTCTGGATTATGGTGAGTGGTGCCTGCTTCTATCTGAGATATTATAAGTTCTCTGGCACTATCACAAGACATTGGGCACTCTTGTTCTCAGCAGTCCCCACATCCAAACTATGCCCATTTCCCATGGCAGAGTTCTGAGTCAGGCAAGACAGAAATCAGTCCATTGGGCAGCCCACCAAAGAGCCAGAACATTATATGTACATTCCACTCTTTCCTTACCCTCCTCAAAAATAAGTTGAGAGTTGGGCTTTTCCTTTAGACCACAAGCTATGTCAGCTTTGGGGAGAGACTGATGTGGTGGAAATTACACAGCTTTTCTTACCCATTTTAATGCAGCTCTTCTTGGCTTTGAGCTTTCCTTACATACTGAGACTTTCTAACTGACTCCTGGGGTTCTCATAAAGGTTTTGGACTTTATTTATTTGTTGTCAGTGTTTTTGTGAGGAACAGAATCTGAGGCTTCCTATTCTGTCATCTTGCTGCCATCACTTTCCTATGTGGCATCTTTTGATCCTTGATTGATAATGGAGTAGGCAGATGATGATGATGATGATTTCATAGATGAGAAAACTGAGAGTCCCAGAAACTAATGACTTGTCCAACGTTACTCAGCAAGGAAGTGATTGTTTTGCTCACAAATGCATCCCAAGGACCTGAAGTGCCAGGTACCAAATAAATATTTATAATGTGTGTGTGTGTGTATATATATGTGTGTGTGTGTGTGTGTGTATGTATATATATGTATATATAGTATGTGTGTGTATATATAGACAAACAAAATCAAACCCAGAATATTTGCATTTAAAATCTGTACTCCTATCCCCAAGTCCTTAGAGAAATGATAGTTCCTGCATAAACAATATTCAAACTCTAATCTTTCCATACTCAAGCCATTTGTTGACTGTTTTCACTCACAATTCAGTCTTGATTTGCTTACTTAGCAATAACAGTGAATAATACATACAGGGTCTCTGGCTTTACTATCCAGCAGAGAGTTGCTTGGGATTACGTTACAGATTTTAAAAGATTTTTTGAATTGGTTGGCTTTAATATTCCTTAGCTTGCCCTAGGCTAGTAGGTTGTCCACCAGGCAATTTTGCCAAGAAGGGGATTTGGGCAATGTCTAGAAACATTTTTGGTTGTCACAACTGGAGGTGCTATTACCATCTAGTTAGTAGAGGCTAGAGATGCTGCTGTGTATCCTGCAATGCATAGAACAGTCTCCGCAGTAAAGGATTATCCAGCCTGAAATTTCATTTACACAGAGGTTGAGAAACCCTGCCCTAGACAAGCTAAAAATGATGCAGAAGAGGTTCACCTTCTTTATCTATCTTTCGGCATCACCTTTATCTCTCCACCATAACTCTTATGTAGGCAGACATACACATGGTTCCAGGACCTTCATGCTCAGCTCTCCTCTGGGATGCCTTTATCTAACCACAACTGATTATCTGGATCTTTGTGACCCATTCAAATTATTTTTTTCCTTTTTGATCCTATTCTCAAAGAGTTTTGTAAAATGATCGACTAACACCATATACTAAGAACCTGTAACTTGGTTTCTGGTTTACAATGAGTCATAATGGCCAAATATCCATTGAATAAATAGGAGTAGAAAATATTAGAATAATGTGTTTTCTATCATTCCTGCTCTTATCTTAGGATATAATATTTTATTTTCACTGGTCAAATGAAACCCATACCCCAGCCTTATCATCTAAAATAAATGCATCCCATGGGACCCGCCAGGGTAGCAGGTGGGTGGGTGGGTATAATTCAGTCAGAAGATAAGGAAAGAAGTTTAATCTCCCTAAATTGCCAAGAATGTTTCCCTTATAATTAGGAAAGTGCATTCTGAACCTCTGAATAATTTAAAGTACACGTTATGTGCTAATGGAAAAGGACGAGAATAGACATAAATCTTTCCTATAAATAATCAATGCTATCAAAATGCCATGGCAAAAATATTCCTCTGATAGAAACAAAGACAGATAGTTTTTAGGATTTTATCTAGAGAATGTCAGGCATATGAGAATCCCTTCTTATTTATTTTATTTATCAGTTTGGATGTTTCTCTCCAACTACTTCCATAAAAGACTCCATTTAGATTCAAAGTGAAATTCTGCCTTTATACTAAATAATATAGAGAGTAAAACAAAATCAAAGAGATAAAGGAAAAAAAAATAGCTGGTATTGGGCAATTAAAAGGGCTATACTCCTCCCAAAACCCTTATCAAGTGATAAATCACGTTTATTTATTTATATGGTCATCTCAAAGGTAGACTTGCTACTCCTTGAAAACACCTTTTATCTTTTTCATCTTTGTATTTCTTTTGCCCAGCACAGTGGCCAGCATATAGTAGTGACTCAATAAATGTTTGTTGCATCCATGAATAAATGCATGAGCTTATTAATTTTTATTGAGACTTAATCTCCAACTTTACTAGAAGCCTGAGATTGAAAACAGAAAGACAAAAACACACATTACCAAGAAAGAAATGATGTGTTGTGATGAAAGAAAAAATGACTTGGTAAATATATGGTATAGCTTATATTAAATCTGAGGGAAAATCAATCTATAATAAGTCTTTATTCCATTACTTGAATGAGTTAATGAATGAATAAACAAATACAGCAAGAAGGGAGTGAGTCCATAGCCACTGAAGTCCTTCAAAGCAATCCAAAATTTAGTGCCTACAATGAGATGCTGAGGATTGATTGTGGGATTACAAAGCTGAGGAAAAACTCCATCACTTACAATAATTTCAGGGATGGTTCTCAATTTTTAGCTGCACATTTAAATTACCTGAAGACATTTTTAGATACTTTGTCCAGCTATTCTTTTCCTCAGAGCTATTACATCAGAAACTCTGGGGTTGGGACTCACCCAAGCATGAGTAGCTTTTAAAACTTCCCAAGTGGTTTCAATTACAGTCAAGGTTGAGAACCACTGGCTTCTAGTGGAGTGGAGAAAAGTAATCAAAGTTCATTGAACAAATGTCTGTAGGTTACCTAGAGTAAAAGAATGAATGGGAATTAACTTTAATTCAGCATCTACTGAATACTAAGTAAGGTGTTATTGTTTAAATTTATTGTCTCATTTCATTCTCACGACATCACTGTGAGGTTAACGTTGTTACCCACAGTTGAAAGAAGAGGAAATTAAGTCATGGATGACAGAAACACAGTCCCTACTATGGAGGAGTGTTTAAAAACATGAAAGGAAAAACATAGAAAAACACATAAATGTATATATATTACACACACACACACACACACAGAGAGGTATGTATATACACATACATATATATGAAAAAAAGAGCAAACTTGAACTCAGGAGACCTGGGTTCCTCTCTAAACGCCATATTGTCACTAACTATATCATTTGGGTCACTCATTTAACCTGTTGGAATCACCAGAATGAGAACAATAGGGTTAAATATAAAATTTTATAATTTCAGCAAAGGTACAGCTGACACAAAAGTAATTATAGCATGGTAATTAAAATTAAAGAGACATGACATGTGTCACAGAGGGAGGGCTAGCCAACAGTCTGGCCTTTAAGGGTATTAGAATCTGACTGATGCTGCTGTAGTTTACAGGAAGCCCTTGACTTTACAGATCCAAAAATCTACTGGACATTGATTTGTTTCTAAGGGACTGACACATGATAACCCAATTTCAAATCTTTAATGTGTAAACCATGCTTTCAAAGCATTTCTATACAAAGAAAGAATTTTTTCTGTGAACTTTGTTTAAGCCCAAGATAGCTTGGGTGTATAAATTAGGTCTGGGGGAAGAAATGGTGATAAGGAATTTTATTCCTGGTCCCCATGATATTAGCATTTACTTCTTTTGCCCTTCAGGTGCAGTGCAGATTATCAAGAAGTGAGCAGGTAAACACTACATTTTTTCTCTTTGAGGTTTCTTTTACTACATTTCACCAATACTATACACTTATATCGTCTTTCTATAATACAATTACTATTTCAGCTTCTCATTAGCCAGCTTCAGCTATTTCACTCTACAGTATTAGTTTATGCTTCATTGTGTTACACCTCAGTCATATAATAGAACTGAGAAAATGAGGAAATGGTCCTTGTCCATGCTCTCCTCCAATGGCCATGCTGCCTTGGACAAATAATTTAATTTTTCTGAGCAGGGGGTACATTTTTGCAAAAGAAAGAGAAAAATGTTACTACATACCTTTTTCATATATTTTTGTGAAAAATCATACAATTTACCCATCATACAGTGGACATTGAGTAATTTATTAATACACTCTTCCTTATTCTTTCACCTGATCATCGATTGGCCTTGATTTCTCACCACTGATTTACAGCAACAAATCATTAATCTCATTGCTAAACTTAAGCTCTCCTTTATTGCACTTCTAAGGGTTAATTTTATCTTGACATTCTGAAGGTATTTTACTGTTTGCGTTAGGTTCTGATTATACTTCTATGTAGAGCTTCATAATTCACCATTATTTTAACGGCCTCCTGTGAACTTGATAATGTCTCCAGGAAAGGAACAGAATATGCTGTTATTCCCACTTAACGGAAGACCACAACAGGTAGGCAATGGACTCAAACTCATTTCTTGATTCTAAGTATTCTCTCCACTGAGTATACTCTGAGTTCTGTGACTCTATCCTATTTTACCAATCATTTTGAATCACTAGGCAGTTATTTCATTCCCGAGGTTTTACTTTTCTCCTTTTAAAACAAAGCTAAGATGGCCTTAGTCAGGTCTTTCAGGGCAGTGCATAAAGAATAGGGCAGAGAAATTGAGAAATTCTAAAGTAACATATAGAATATCAACTGAAATTAATTACAGAGACTTTAAATTCGTCCCATAAAAGAAAAGTTTAAGTGGTTGGGTGTCTTTTAATTTAGAAAAATAAAAAAGAAGCCAAAGCAGCAACCTCATTAACTTACTTTCTCTACATCAAAGGTTAGGACAAAGGACATTGATCTATTGTTCTCAAAACTAAATATTCCAGGATGGAGATGCAACCATAGGAATGTAAGCCAGACCTTCCTGACTTAGAGAATGATTAAACATGGCAACAAACTCAAAGGCAAGCTTCTTATGTAGTCACTATTCCTGATGATGTTAAAAGCAGCATTCTCATGAATGAGAAAAAAGGTGACATGGGTGATTCACAGGCATAAAGTACGATCACTTTGGGGACATGTCAGCATTTTGGAGTAGCAGAAGTGGGAGATGATAGTTTTTAAAGCATATTTAATATTACAATATTATGCATGTATAAAATCCAAAGGGCTTTATTATTTTCATAATGTAAGCTAAAGAAGTCAAGTATAGGAAAGTCTTATACTCAAGCCAGGAAGGTTCTTAAAGGAATCAGAGTAAGAGTTATGGGAATATTTTATGTTTATAAAATGAGAGCAGGTGAACAGGTGTTGGAACAGGCCCCCAGATCTGGCCATAAACTGGCCATAAACAAAATCTCTGCAACACTGTGACATATTCGTGATGGCCATGACGCCCACTCTGGAAGGTTGTGGGTTTCACCGGAATGAGGGCAAGGAACACCTGGCCCACCCAGGGCGGAAAACTTCTTAAAGGCGTTCCTGAACCACAAACAATAGCATGAGTGATCTGTGCCTTAAGGACATGTTCCTGCTGCAGATAACTAGCCAGAGCCCATCTGTTTGTTTCCGCTCATCCCTTTATTTCCCATTTTAGTTAATCTATAATCTATAGATACAATGCTTATCACTGGCTTGCTGTCAACAAATATGTGGGTAAAACTCTGTTCGGGGCTCTCAGCTCTGAAGGCTGTGAGTCCCCTGATTTCCCACTCTACACTCTGCATTTCTGTGTGTGTGTCTTCAATTCCTCTGGGGCCGCTGGGGAATTAATTCCTTTAATTCCTTTCCAGGACTGAGCTGGTCTCAGCGAACAGGTTGTTAAAAAAAAAAAAAAAAAAAAAAAAAAAAAACACGTTTGATACACAGTTACATCATGTTGCAATGACTCAGCTACTATCAGCTTGGCGGCAGAAGAGCAGACAAGAGGTCCGGAGTTCCATGTCAGGGGTCCTGCTGTAAGCTTGAACGAACACCTGTCTTCTATCATTCAGTTATCCAACATTTAATGAATGCTGAAAATACACCAGACCCAGACTCAGGTACTTTTTAAAAAAGTAAAATCTCTGACCTAAAAAAAGCAACAGCAGCAGCAACTTAAAATCCAATGTTAAAGGCAGACAATGTATTTATTATATGTAACAATAGGGGATGGAGAATACTAAGTGCAGTAGGTTCCAGAGACCCAAGAAACAAGTAATAAGGAATCCTTAGTAAATCTCAATCCTGAGATTTAATTTCTATGTCAATGAGTACAGGTGTGGATTGCTGACTGACCAACTGATGGACTATTGAGCCAGTTCTCACTGACTTGATTTGCAGATAGCAACCTTGTTCCCTTTTCCCTGTCTTGATCAAAGTGAGCCCTGGTTAGAATGTAATTTCAGAGATGCTGTATCTTCATTTTTGGTTTATTTCAATTGACTGAGTCACCTTAAGCTTTAAGTTCTGTCTCCTTAGCTTTCAGTTAATGCTAAACAACCACTTAAAAGGTTGGCTCTTTTCCAGACTCAATGTATTTAGAACACAAGCAACTTTGCAACCACCCCCATCCCCAACAATCCCTCTTCATACTTTACCATTTTTTCATTCTATATTCTCTGGAGAAAAGAGAAAAATGTTCCCCTTGATTATTAAGGATATTTTAGAATGAGACATTGTACTGGTACTTAGGATTTGCTATGAAATAGCTTCCTAGGATAGGGGAGATTGGAATTGTAATTTAAAGGAAACAAATTCTGTGACTTAATGGGAAAAAAAGTACTCTCTGCATTCGATGAAAATAAAAGGTCCATGGGCAAGAAATGAACAGAATCAAGGTATGAAAACAAAAATGAATAAATAAGTGAAAACAAAATAATGAAGAAAGGCAGAACAAGACTGGCAAATAACTGGGATAGGAGCACCCCTTCCCCCTACTGTTTATCCCTCAGCAGTGACAGATATTGCCAATTATTAGGATGGTTTTCCTGTTGAGCCCAAATACTTCCTCTCAATCCAGAACCCAAAGCACCCACTACCAGTCTACTGCAGATGGCATAGTCAGGGAAACCTATATGTCATCCTAGATATATTGGAAAGTGGCACAAATACTAATTAAATATCACTGACTAGGTAGGCAGTGAGATAGAGGCTGTGGAGGATAAAAAGAAGGAAACTCCTTGCCCTATCTCCAAAATGCTTGTAATTTACAAAGCAAGAACTGATAAAGAATTACTGATCATAACAGGCAGAACGTGAGAGGTGCTTCATAAGAACAAAAAAGTAATACAGGTTCAAAGAGCCACAAATATTGAAGCCATCCCGACAGGTTGACAAGAATTGCATACTGAGTTCTGGACAGAAATAAAGTTATAATTAAGCATTAATCAAGCTGTATTTTGGCCCACTTCCTTGTTGCTAAAAGTCAGACAGCACTAGAAACTGACCATTTGCACCCCCATTGTTCCTGTAGATAGGATTTCTGACATGAGGGTCATAAGACAGGATCTCTGGTGTTCGAATCATAAAGCATTTGTTTAAGGATCATATAAGATGTTTTCAGACCCTGAATTTCAGCAACCAGTTTGAAGACCCCCACAAAGAAATGGGATTAGCATGAGTATACAGCTTCTTTATCTCCCTGTCCCATGACTTCACCCTGCACTCTTTGAATGATCAACAATCCACACTTTGCCCCACTTCAAAACCCTTAAAAACCCTAGCACAAAATTCCTCAGGGAAATGGATTTGAGGTTTCGTCCCATCTCCTCATTCAGTGACCCTATGACTAAAATGCTTTTTCTGCTGAAACCCAGCGTCTTAACTTATTGGCTTGCTATATGCGCCTTGGGAAATGATCCTATTACAGTTATAATATCATTTATTTGTGAGAAACTAGACAGGCTTCCATAAGGAGCCAGTATCTGTGATAGACTTTGGATATCAGGGAGAAATCCAAAGATGAAGATGGCTGGAGAGAGCATGAGAAAGGCATGATTGGCCTGGAAGGAGAAGGTACTGATGAGCTCTGTCAGGAGCTTCCAAATGACCCAGTAAGATCCAGAGAGATATGGTATGAGCGCTATAGAGAAGGATCCATGAAGCTATCTAGGGGCCCACCATGAGTCACCTCATTAGCATAAACTCAGGTATGGTTGAAAAAGGCACATTATTAATAACAAAGATGCTCTTCTTATCCCTACCACTAAGGAAATTACAAGAGTTTTAGGAGCTCTATATCACACTTCAGGAGCAGAGATGAAATATGTATTTCTTACTATGTCACAAGCTATTACAACAAAATACCATGCACTGGGTGGCTTAAACAAAAGATATTTATTTCTCACAGTACTGGAGGCTGGAAAGACTAAGATCAGTGTGTTGAACACTCACCAATGTCTGCTGAGGGTGCTCTTCCTGGCTTGCAGATAACTGCCTTCCCACTGTTCACCCATATAATGGAGAGAGGAAGCTCTGGTGTCTCTTTCAGTTGTTATAAGAGCACTAATCTTATTGTGGGGGCTCCACCCTCATGACCTCACATAAACCTTATTTCATTCCAAAAACCCAACCTCCTAGTACCATCACACTGGGGTTAGGGCTTCACCATATAGGTTTCGGATGGACACAAACATTCAGTTCACAACATGTAGGAAGACAGTCCATGTGGAAATGTCCTCCCCTTGTAGGAAGAGAGGAAAATTGAGGCAGACAAAAGCAGCCTGTGTATTCAGGCATAGGCCTCCAGCCAGACCCCAAACTATGTTAGGCACCAAGAGATCCAAGGAAAAATACACACTTTTTAATAGTAGTGGATTATTAGTATACGACAAAAGTACTTGGCAGGGAAAGAGCAAGATATGTGGGTTAATGAAGCTTTGCAGAGTTATGTGATGCCCATGGGTGTGTAACCCTTCTCCTCCTGCTGTTGAGTCCAAAGCTCATACCACCTGCCACAGCACAGCCAATAAGTTGAAAGACAATGTGTGTGGGCAAGAAAAGTGACTTTATTTTGGAGAGCCAGCAACTGAGAAGATGGTGGACTAGCATCCTAAAGAACTGTGTTAAGCTAATATGAATGTGGGGATGCTTTTAGGTTAGGAGAAGGGGAAAGAGGAAAGGAGATGAAAAAGTTACTGATGACCACAGACATCTGGGCGGCAGCAAGGGTAAACTGTCTTTGGTCAGGTCAAAATCCTCTTGTATATTTTTAACATAACATTGTTAATTGTGTCTATACCCTCCTTACCTTCTTGGGGGTTAGTCTTGGGGAGGGATTATTATTATCGTTGCTTTAAAGTTAAACTATAAACTAAATTCCTCCCATAGTTAGCTTGGCCTATGTGTAGAGATAAGCAAAAGTGACTAACCTAAAAGATGTCATCATGGAGGGGTGCTTAGGAGCAAAATGGAGATTGATGTGCTCGGCCTCCTTTTCACTGCTACATTCCCACCCCCATCCCTAAGTGAGTATCGCTGCAAGCCTGGAGCTCAGCTCCTGCTTTTTTTTTCAGGTGGTGTGATTCTGCTGTCTTCCTATCCCCCATGGATTGGAAGATACGACTGTTTTTCTAATCCCAAAAGATTGCTTCCCCTGGAGAGAAAAATTCCTCCAATGCCAGGACCAGATTTTACCAGCACCTGTAACCCAGCACTAAGATTACTGCCTGGAATACAACAAATCCTCAATATGTTTCCTGGCAGTGATTCAGCTGGAGGAATCACCTTAACTATAAAGTCATTTCCTTGATTAGCCAATCATATATATATTGAATACTTACTATGAGCCAGCCTCTTTTCTAGGCACTAAAAATACACAAAGATGAATGAGGAATGACCCACAGAGCTCACAGTCCCATGGGTCTGAGTTATATGAAGAAGGTTATATAAAGTTAAATGGGTTGCTGTTATGGCTGGCTTCATATAAAAATCCAAGCAGAAACTTTCTAATTCATCGGTTCATCCAGCTAGGCATTCATTAACAATTCAGCCAGTAGTACTGACTACCACGTGACTGGGAGCTCACACAGATGAAGAAAATATGTTGCTTTTACTGGAGAAGTTCACCATCATAATCACAGGGAAGTACAGTGTGCAATACAGTAGGTACTAATAAATGTGTTCATAAACATCAGTGGGCATCGAGAATAGGAAACAGGCTATAACAGGAGTCAACAAGAGACTTGGAGAGACAAACACAGATTTCTAAACAAAACATAATTTTCAAAAGAAGCATTGAGCCTTTTCTTTTTCAAGGTATAGAATTCTTAACTTTAGGAAGAAAAAAGAAAAAAAAAGTGGTGCTACTTCTGGTTGAAGCGTATGGGAGTTTTGGGGAAGCGACAAGCCAGAATCTCCCGCTTGGCATCCCCTGGGTCCCTATGTATTTCCAAGATCCCTGTGCTCAGTGAGGGGTTTCACGATGTGAAAATCACTACTCTCCTGGAACAAACATTAGAGGAGATGCTTCTTGGGTTCTTTCCCAAGTCCTGTGGATAACTTGCTAGTAAAAACCCAAACATTGCTTGACCAACCTATGCTTTAGTGTACTCGACAGGAAGAGGAGGAGGCAGATAGACCCATGCTGGCTTAACTCCCAGCAATCCTGGGAGGATAAATTAGGCACCACCTGCTAAGTTCCTTGAGCATCCAAGAAGAAAAGAAGGGAGTGGTGGGGGTGGGGAGCTACCTAAGGCCTTATGAACAGCGAGGCTTTGGCAATCCCCAAGTAGAGGCATCCTGAGTGAAACACACTGTCCCAATTACCAGAGGCAAAGGTTCTCCTCTGGAATACAGGTTTACATTGTGAGATGTTGTTTAAACATTTTGGTTCAAGGCAGAGCATTTTCAGATAAGAGGGATGATTTCAGAGTCAAGAATATAGTAATTTATTTGGAGGCAGAAAGAAAGAGTTGGAAAAAATGCCTTTTAAAAGATCAGCTTATCCCCAGGGATGTACACTCAGTCCTTTCCCAAGCTGAGGAAGGCAATTTAATCGTTCATAACTTTACTGACTTGATGAGGCAAACCAGCTTTGCCAAAGACAATGCTTTCATGGGCCTGAGGAGATTAGCATTACTACGAGTGAGCTCTGTCTTTTTACCCCAAACCTTTCTTTTCACTTGGGTGACATCCTGCCCCATGTAATAAGACTCTCCTGCTTCTCTCTGCTTGGGACATATTCCATTCAGCAATATCATCCTCCCTGCTGGCTGGCTTGGGACTTATGGTATCATTTTGGCAGCGTGACATTTAAAGTCACTAAAAATAAAAATAAAAATTAATAACGAAAATTATACAATTGTCTCTGGGCACAGTTTATTGGTTCACACAAATATATCTTTTCTTGGAAACCTCAATTTTAGCTTTTAATTCTCTTAAAGGGATCTTCAGAAAAATTTGGAAGTGTACAGAATTATCAAAAGAGGTATCTCTTCAAACCAAGATCATTGAATATACTAATAGTTCTTGACCCTCCATCTCCACTCTCTCTGCTCCATTTTCCTAGCTCAGGGGTCCATATGGCACTAATCAGTCACTGCACTTGCTTTGTAAATAAAGCTTTATTGCAACACAGCTATTCTTATTTGTCTATATATTGGCTATGGCTGCTTTCAACACTACAATGGCAGAGTTGAGTAGTTGCAACAGAGACCACCAACAGAGACTGCCTGGTCCTCAAAATCTAAAATATTTACTATCTGGCAATTTGTTAAACCCTTAATCTAAATACCTCCTGATGTCTCAATGTAGATGCCTTGTAGCCAACGTAAACTCCACCTATTCTCAGTTTAAGTCACTACGTTTCTTTCAGATATGTGCTGTCCCAGAGTTCACTATATGAGATGTCATTACCATCAGCCCAGTTCATATATCAAAATATTGGTTCATTCTTGCTCCCTTTCCTTTCCCTCACCTTCAATAAAATCAACCACTAAGTCTTGACCAAGCCAGTCCCCAACGTGAAGCTAAAACAATCTTTCCAAAACATAAAATGTTTGTGTCACTTCCCAGCTTAATAGATTTTAATGAATTTCCATTCTTATTACCCATAAAGACATTTCAGTCTCTTCAACATGTCTTATTGAAAGCCAGGGATCATTTGGCTCTCACCTATGTCTGCATTTGGCTCTCACCAGCCTGCCTGGTTGCTGTCAGTCACCTGAAAACCTTGTGCAGGCTCTCTCTCACTCCTGAGATTTCTAGAGCTCCATTTCTGGGCTTAGACCAATCTGCTCTCTGTAGAACACTCTGAATCATGCTTCAGGGTCCAGAAAAAGAGGCGCTCCTTTGAGAATGCCTTGTCTCACATCTGGACTATATTTTTGATCCTCCTATTTGTGACTGCACTTTCCTCTGTTACAGCACTTATCATACCTTACTGTTAACACTTGTTAATTGCCTGTCTTCTCAGCAACATGTAAATCCCTCAAAGGCAGGTATCTTATCTATCTGGTTTATCATCAGAGCTCTTAGAAAGTAAAAAGTGCCAAGTACTTATTTGTTAAATGGGTGAATGGATTCATCTTTCCTCAGGAAAGAGATGCTTGAAAGAAGGAAGGAAACAAAAAGAAACAGTCACAAAGAAAACTCAGATCTCACTTCTCTCCCATCACTTTGCCTATAGAGAGTAGAACTATACAAAGTGAGGCTGTTGTGAACATGTGTATATTCTGGCAAGGAAGCATGTTATCCTGGGTGTGAGAAAGAAGAAGACTGGAGAGATAAGCATGGAAAAGTGATGGCATTGCACTGGCCAGGGACTTGAGCAATATTACCAATGATTGATGGCGCTATTATTACATTATATTTTACAGATTTCAGACTAGATCCCAATCTACAAGCCAAAAGAGGTCTTTACAATATAAAGCCAATCAGTCTCTTCTTCCAGTTAGTCTCTTGCTCAAGTAACTCAAGTTAAAAGCAAAGCTGTATCTCTAAAGAGACACAAAAACACTTCAAAAAAAAATCAATGAATCCTGGGGCTGGTTTTTTTTGAAAAGATTAACAAAATAGGTAGACCTCTAGCTAGACTAATAAAAGAAAGAGAGAATAATCAAACAGACACAATAAAAAATGATAAGGGGAATATCACCACTAATCCCATGGAAATACAAACTACCATCAGAGAATACTATGAACACCTCTACATAAATAACCTAGAAAATCTAGAAGAAATGGATAAATTCCTGGACACATACACCCTCCCAAGACTAAACCAGGAAGAAGTCAAATCCTTAAATAGACCAATAACAAGTTCTGAAATTGAGGCAGTAATTAATAGCCCACCAACCAAAAAATGTCCAGGACCAGACAGATTCACAGCTGAATTCTACCAGAGGTACAAAGAGGAGCTGGTACCATTCCTTCTGAAACTATTTCAAACAACAGAAAAAGAGGAACTCCTCCCTAACTCATTTTATGAGTCCAGCATCATCCTGATACCAAAACCTGGCAGAGACACAACTAAAAAAAGAAAATTGCACGCCAATATCCCTGATGAACATCAATGTGAAAATCCTCAGTAGAATACTGGCAAACTAAATCCAGCAGCACATCAAAAAGCTTATCCACCACAATCAAGTTGGCTTCATCCCTGGGATGCAAGGCTGGTTCAACATATGCAAATCAATAAATGTAATCCATCACATAAACAGAACCAAAGATAAAAACCACATGATTATCTCAATAGATGCAGAAAAGGACTTTGATAAAATTCAACATTGCTTCATGCTAAAAACTCTCAATAAACTAGGTATTGATGGAACATATCTCAAAAATAATAAGAGCTATTTATGACAAACCCACAGCCAATACCATACTGAATGGGAAAAGAACTGGAAGCATTCCTTTTGTAAACTGGCACAAGGCACTCTCTCACCACTCCTATTCAACGTAGTGTTGGAAGTTCTGGCCAGGGCAATCAGGCAAGATAAAGAAATCAAGGGTATTCAAATAAGAAGAGAGGAAGTCAATTTGTCTCTGTCTGCAGATGACATGATTGTGTATTTAGAAAACTCCCTCGTCTCAGCCCCAAAACTCCTTAAGCTGACAAGAAACTTCAGCAAAGTCTCAAGACACAAAATCAATGTGCAAAAATCACAGACATTCCTATATACAAATAATAGATAAGCAGAGAGCCAAATCATGAGTGAACTCTCATTCACAAGTACTACAAAGAGAATAAAATACCTAGGAATACAACTTACAAGTGACATGAAGGATATCTTCAAGGAGAACTATAAACCACTGCTCAAGAAAATAAGAGAGGACACAAGCAAATGGAAAAACATTCCATGCTCATGGATAGGAAGAATCAATATCATAAAAATGGCCATACTACCCAAAGTAATTTATAGATTCAGTGCTATTCCCTTCAAGCTACCATTGACTTTCTTCACAGCACTAGAAAAAAACTACTTTAAATTTCATATGGAACCAAAAAAGAGCCTGTATAGCCAAGAAAATCCTAAGCAAAAAGAACAAAACTAGAGGCATCACACTACCTGACTTCAAACTATACTACTTTGTTTATACTACTTTGGTTTTTGTAACCAAAAGAGCATGGTACTGGTACCAAAACAGATATATAGATCAATGGAACACAAAAGAGACCTCAGAAATAACACCACACATCTACAACCATCCGATCTTTGACAAACCCGACAAAAACAAGCAAAGGGAAAAGGATTCTCTATTTAATAAATGGTGCTGGAAAAACTGGCTAGCCACACACAGAAAGCTGAAACTGGATCCCTTCCTTACACCTTATACAAAAATTAACTCAATATGGATTAAAGACTTAAATGTAAAGCCTTAAACCATAAAAACCCTAGAAGAAAACCTAGGCAATAACATTCAGACATAGGCATGGGCAAAGACTTCATGACTAAACCCCCAAAAGCCAAAATTGACAAACGCCATCTAATTAAACTAAAGAGCTTCTGCACAGCAAAAGAAACTATCATCAGAGTGAACAGGCAACCTAGAGAATGGGAGAAAATTTTTGTAATCTATCCATCTGACAAAGGTCTAACATCCAGAATCTACAAAAAAACGTAAACAAATTTATAAGAAAAAAACAAACCCCATCAAAAACTGAGTGAAGGATATGAACAGACACTTCTCAAAAGAAGATTTTTATGTGGCCAACAAACATATGAAAAAAAGCTCATCACTGGTCATTAGAGAAATACAAATCAAAGCCATAATGAGATACCATCTGATGCCGGTTAGAATGGTGATCATTGAAGAGTCAAGAAACAACAGATGCTGGTGAAGCCGTGGAGAAATAGGAACGCTTTTACACTGTTGGTGGGAGTGTAAATTAGTTCAACCATTGTGGAAGACAGTGTAGAGATTTCTCAAGGACCTAGAACCAGAAATACCATTTGACCCAGCAATCCCATTACTGGGTATATATACCCAAAGGAATATAAATCATTCTACTATAAAGACACAAGCACACATATGTTTATTGCAGCACTATTTACAATAGCAAAGACTTGGAACCAACCCAAATGCCCATCAATATAGATTGGATTTTTTCAAATGTGGCACATATACACCATAGAATACTATGTAGCCATAAAAAAGAAAAGAATGAGTTCATGTCCTTTGCAGAAACATGGTTGAAGCTGGAAATCATTATACTCAGCAAACTAACACAGGAACAGAAAATCAAGCACCACATGTTCTCACTCGTAAGAGGGAGTTGAACAATGAGAACACATGGACAGAGGGAGGGGAACATCACATACTGGGGCCTGTCAGGGGTGGGGGCCAAGGGGAGGGAGAGCATTAGGACAATACCTAGTGTGTGTGGGACTTGAAACCTAGATGATGGGTTGATAGGTACAGAAAACCACCATGGCACATGTATATGTATGTAACAAACCTGCACATTCTGTACATGTACCCCAGAACTTAAAGTAAAATAATAAAAAAAGAAAAAAAAAAAGCAAAGCTATATCTCCAATTGAACTTATAAGACAGGAATGGGGTGTTATGGGCAAGGTGTGGGCCTTGGAAGTGCATCTACTAGTTGCACTTACAGTCTCCATGATGCTTCTGAGCATTCATGGCTTCTTATTGGGCTATACTGCCAGAAGTATGCATGGAAATTAAAGCAGTTTCCCAAGGCATATGAAGAGGAATATTTCTGACCTTTTCAAGTAAATACCCTAAGTGTATTTTGGTTTGCATTTACAGCTAGTCTTTTGGTTTGAGACAGACTGAATGAAGAGGAAAAACTAAGAAAAAACTAAACTGAACAAGATAGTGATGGTTCCAATATAATGCACAATATCATTTGAAATAATGCAGAGGTATGTATAAACATGTAGTTTAAAGTTATAGAGATTACTTCTAGAACTAAAAATACCAACAGTTCCCTATAGCTGCCTTGTTTCACAGAGAAGCTGCAGAAGCCAATGGTAGAACAAACCCCAAATTCTCCCTCCAGGTTCTCAGCTCCTGATAAGGTATAAACAAAATTAAGACAACAGCCTTTAGATTAGAGTACATTTATATCTCTGCAGAATAGGCAGCTCTGAGATAGAACCAAGGATGACAAAAGGTGATCTCAGTCTACAAAACACTTTCTTCACAAACACGAAGTCCTAAGATCCAGAGTTTCTGAGGGCATGCAGACCCAAGTGCGGTTGAGCTGACACACTGGAGGAGAGCTTTCAGGGAAAAGGGAGAATTCAGGATAACAAAGATTTATACTTAATGTGAACATCATGGAAGCTCTTCCAGACAGTATCATCATACTGAAAAAGATCTTTGAGTTTCTGCAGATCAGACTGTTTTCCCACTCACTTCTTACATTTGGAAGTACTTGCCTCGTTGAAAAAACAGGCATTCGTTATTGGAATGAGGCTGACCAATGATAAGCTGTGAGCCTTGATATCCTAGTTGAAACGAGAATATCTTCAGAAGAATCTTATAAATATATGGACCTTCCTTCATACCCTGGATGTCGATGGCATCACATTTTTACCAGTGAGAGCTTATCTAAGCCAAGTGGCAGGTGGACCACAACTTCCTGCACTGGCTGCTGAACATAACCTACCTTCTAAACCAGGTGGAGCCCACTCAACTTTTAGCTAGCTCTGTGTCTTGGATAAACTCCCCTTGGAGTGCTAGATCCTTGTTGGCTTTGTGATGTTCTCCTGCCTCAACATCATGGCCCAGGACAACATGGCACACATCTTTGATTCCCTGATTGTTCTGGAAAACGTTGTTAGTGACCTGACTCAGCCTAAAGTCCTGCGGGTCCTAGGAGAAATTGGGGCAAACTCTGGAGGGTCTTAGACATCATCATCTCTCAGGGCATCTCTCCCCAGACCCAGAGCTTAGTCAAGGGGCATGCAGCATATTTGCACTTGAATAGAGCAGAAGTAAAAGGGCACTCAAACAAGATGGCAGCCTCTGACTATAAAGGAGAGGCTTCGCCCACCAAAGTAACCAGGAAGCATTCCTTTCATCTATTAAAGATCGGCATATGTCACACTGAGGCTCATACCCTATGAGTGGGTCATGAAACCAATTTGCAGGGTTACAGCCAGGATTTTGTTATCATTTATTCCTTTAGTTTTGTATTCTAAGAATATTTCTGTTAACAAATGCTTATATTTTAATTAACTTTATTACGTTTTCGCTTTTTAATAGAAATCTAAAATTAAGTATTATTTTATAATTCTTTCACCTATATATTGTGTGTGTCTGTCTATTTGCCTACTGGGTTGTAATATAAAGTACACTTTTATTTTATATGTTGGGTTACGATGTTTGTGAAACACTGTATTTGTGTGGTGATGGTACTGCCTTATTTACTCACTGGGACCAGGCTACAAAAAGATTTAGGCTGATACACTCATGATCACTGGTACCAAGTTCCTGGTCAGTTCAAGTGAAAGCTAATCCTAAAACTCCACTGTCATGATCAAAATGACAAAGAAAAAGGTAACAGCTAAAAGGTGATGCTGAATTGTCCCAACATCAAGACGTAGGAAAAGGCAGAAGGCCAGAGCATGGAAAGGGAAGCCCTCAGAAAATCAGCCCTCTTGGGTTTAGCCAGCTTTTCAGTGGCTGCAAGATATTCATGGAGAGAATCCTGGCATATATATACGAGGAACTGTGGAAAGTCTTACCAGGTCCTCAAGAGGATTTCTTAGTGCCCAAGTGATCACTGTAGAACTGATAAGAATATAATTTCCAGTTAATTATTCACATTCTGCAGTTTGGATCTAAGCAGAGAATAAACAGGTAATGGGTAGTGTCAGGCACTCCCAGAACTTTAAAAATATGACCTAGGAGGGTGAAATTACAGAGGATAAATATGCTGTGATCGAGGCTGGTCAACTGTAGAAATGGAAGTGTCAGTAACTGGTTACTGGGAAGATGTGGCCTGATGCTGTCCCCATGCTGTGAGCCTCCCTCAAGCTCTGGATTACAGAAAATGGGTGTTTGAGGATTTGAAATAAATAGAGGCTCTCTTCTGAAAACCTTCTATTACACAGGTTTTTATAATAGAATCTTCTCTGGGAAGTGCTGTCAAGATTCTTGCCCAGAAAGTTTACTAAGACTTCGTAGCAGGTTTTCCATCCTCACAGATATGATTTTACCCACAAATGAAGACAGCTCCATTCGTTTAGGATAATCTGGCTCACAAGTGGCCAATGGTGAAAATGAAATGCCTAAGAAATGATCCACAATGGCAATTATAACTGGAAAGAAAACCAGACCTTCCAGTTATCCAGGCAATGCAGTGCCTGTGCGATCTAACTGGCAAGCTAGATAAACCACCAGAAGCTTTTTGGATGAGTTGATCTTGGTACAGGAGATTAGGTTGTAGGATTTGATAGTTTAGTTTGCTCCGAGGAGGGGTTGAGAAGAGTGACTTGAATGTTGGCCTTGAGTCTCTCTCAATAAGGAGTTAACCAACCAGATTTTAGCTTGTGAAGTCTGAGGACCAGAAACATGGCTGTCTCTGTGTGTATGCCCATCACTTGCCATTCTCTGACTCTGCCATCATCATTCTCTTTCTCTCTCTTCACACCTCTTCTACACTAATAGAATTATTTATAAGAAAAGGCTTCCAAAGCTGTAAATCTTTTGTACATAAAGATTTTCAGCAGACATCTATGATTTCATTACAAAGAACCCATTGGCATTAGTTTGCAACAAGTGTACAAAATTATATGCACACTATGTTGTCATTGCATATTCTTCTTCCAAGAAAAATCATATCTATTTTCCACTCAAAACTATTTCATAATTTTGCTATTTAAATAATGAATTTGCAGCCAAGCATGGTGGCCTATGCCTGTAATCCCAATACTTTGGGAAGTCAAGGGGGGAGGATCACTTGAGCCCAGGAGTTCAAGACTAGGCTGGGCAACACAGCGAGACCCCATCTCTACAAAATAATAAAATTATAAAAAGCAAACAACAAATAATGACTTTGTAACTTTTTGTAAAAAAAGGTTTTCTCTAGGAAATATGGCTGAAGGTAGGATGGAGGACTGTTATTATTTATTATAAGCCTTTCTGTACTATTTGGCATTTTATCACGTACATTTATTACTCTGACAAAATAAAATAAAAATTTCTTGTTTTATCTTAATTCAACTAAGTGTAACTCTCATTTAACTAACTTTTTTCCTCGGCACTAAAGAGGCATGTAAAAATATAAAAATCTATTCATTTGAAAACTTGAACAAAACGAATATCCAGAGAATGGTCAGCAATCGACAATTTACATCCATCACTAAATTACTCTATATTGGTTTTTGCATTGATTACCCTTAGGAAATGCAAGTGGACATTCCCTATTACATTTTGGTGATTCATATTCCTCATATAACCTTTTTTGAAAATTAGCTACACTTCACCAGCCTTTGACTTTTAAACCCTCATTTCAAAATTTGTCCCTTGACTCCTCACAAATTGAGAGCCCCAGAGTCAATGTCAGCATTTTGCCTTACCGTCTCAGGTGTGCCATCTAGTGGTGAGAATGAGACCAGCTGACTGAAAGGTCAAAAGGTGGTTATAACGTAAACTATGGATGCTGCCACCCAGGTGTCTTTAGTGTCTAGAAATCCAGCTCTTGGTGACAAAGGGGGCTTCCTGTGTGATACAATGGCATAAAACGTGAATTTTAGACTGAGAGTATTGTTAAATTAACTCAGAAAAAAAATCAATGTGCTTTAAGTAATCAGCAATTGACTAGTGCCAGAAGAGCCAATGACTAGTTACTTATTTTATCAAAAATGCATATTGAAAAAAAATCCAAACACTAAAGGTCACAATTATTAAAATTATGTAATTCATCATAAAATTTTACTCCTCAAACAGCCACATGATTACACTCCAAGGTATAGCTGTGGGCAAACTCTCTATAGTACAGACACCTGAGGCTGGGGGAGCATATAAAGAATTACGAAGCCAAAGTTCTTCTAAATAGTTTTTCAGAAACATTTTTAATGTTTTTTAGTCCTTACCCAGTACCAATCCATTCCAAAGTTAGTTTCCATTCATTCATTCAGCAACTATACTTTCACAGGCATTCTTCCAGGAGCTAAGATAAAGCAGGACACAAGGCAACCAAGAGTTTTTCCTCATGAACATGGCATGTTAGTGCAGGAAGACAGTTAAAAAATAAGTAGATCATAAAATCATGAAATGATTTTAGATGGTGATAAGTGCTA
The DNA here is from genome assembly GCF_008728515.1 of Papio anubis. NCBI lineage: Eukaryota > Metazoa > Chordata > Mammalia > Primates > Cercopithecidae > Papio > Papio anubis. Next base: position 36,625,285 of record NC_044988.1, on the reverse strand, counting down.
TTAAGACAATATAGCTGAGTGCAATAGGGTACAGAATGATGGTGAGAATTGAGGGAATTCTTCCTTTGATCTGTGACTTGAACGTTGAAAAGGAGTCACTATATGTTGAGATAGGGCACAGAATTCCAGGCAAAGGGGACAGCACACATGAGTGCCTTAAAGTTACACTGAATGTTGTGATTGAAGAATTGCTAGGTGGCCATTACTTGGCTCCAAATTATCAAAAGAGAGGAGGTGAGTGGTAAGTGATGAGAGTAAGGATGTAGGCAGGAGCCATCATATTGAGAGCATCAAAGGCATGCTAAGGAATGCTACTTTAAACATGAAACAAAACCAGGAAGTCAAAGGACAATTTGAGAAGGAACAAAAATATAGTCTAATGTATGTTTTTTAAAAAATGATTTTTGCCATCATTTAATGATCAGACTGAGAGGGCCAAAATCAGAGACCAGCACAGGTAAGGATCTTGTTAAAGCTGTACAGATGAGAGATAGCTATGATTGGAAGTGAGGCAATAACAGAGGAGGGATTGAGAAGAGTGAGGTTCTGGGCATATTTTTAAGATAGAGTCAATATGCCTTGCTGATAGGTTGGAATCAGGAGAAGAAAAGAAGCCAATGTTGACATCAAGTTTTTGAGCTATTAAGAGAGACTTCTGGCCAGGCTCGGTGGCTCACGCCTGTCATCCTAGCACTTTGGGAGGCCAAGGCGGGCAGATCATGAGGTCAGGAGATTGAGACCATCCTGGCTAACATGGTGAAACCCCATTTCTATTAAAAATACAAACAATTCGCCAGGCGTGGTGGCAGGCGCCTGTAGTTCCAGCTACTCGGGAGGCTGAGGCAGGAGAATGGCGTGAACCTGGGAGGCAGAGCTTGCAGTGAGCAGAGATCGCACCACTGTACTCCAGCCTGGGCAACAGAGAGAGACTCCATCTCAAAAAAAAAAAAAAAAAAGACTTCTGAGGATGAGTATATTATTTAATGGGGAGAAAGGAAGAGGGTACCAAGAGTCCTGTTTGACGTGCAAAGATTGAAGGACTCCTAGCCTTCCAGAGGAGATCAGATGCCACCACATTTTTTTTCTTTACATCTTGAGGTAATTACTATAATCAAGAACTTCTAAAAACGTGGGATATTTCTCACCAGCTAACTGCTGAATTTGTGTCATGACCAATAACTGAATGTTAAAAACCAGGCTTAAACTTCCTTATATTACTGTTCTTCTCCTGCTTTACCTAGGAATCCTAATCACATGGAAGTGTAGAAGCATGCATTCATCTCAACAGTATTTATCGAGGAGATGTTTGTGCTGAAATCAGAAGCAAGAGCCACAGTATAAAAAGCTGCAGAAAGAGAATCCCTCTTTGTAAGGAGAGAAATAAGTTACTGCACATGTCTTTTGGGGGAAATTGATGGAGACCAGTATGACTGGACCCAAAAGAGAAAGGGAAAATGTGGTGGGACATGAGGCAGAAGTAGGAGGGAATGGAGCATAACAAAGAGTTTTGGCTTTACCCTAAAGTCAGTGGGAAACAGGAAATGGCAAGATCAAGTCCTACTTTTAAAAGATTATTGTGCTACAATACGGAGAATGAATTAGAGGCAGGGCTAGAATCAGTCTGTTTGAGCCACTGTCCCCTAAAACATGATTATGTTCCTCAATTACAACACCTCCCAACCAAACATATACACACACACACACACACGAACAAATACTATTCTGTGATGCAAAGTAAAAGCAATCATATAACATATAAAACTGTATTTAATCTTTAAGTGACCCAAATGTACATGGGTGCTGATATTTAAATGGTTTTTGTACTTTTTTTCCTGTTCCCTTTTGTATGTTTATGGGGGTGTCTTCCCCTGAAGACATTAATGTCTGATTTCTTGTTACCCTAAGAACATGTTTAGTTCACCTGTTGGATAACCCGTTATTAATGAGACAGAGGCAGTGGTTGAGGTGAGAAATGCTGGTGACTTGGATGAGGATGGTAACAATAAATTTATTAGGAGGTAAACAGAGCTTGGTGATGAATTGCTAATGGGACAAGGAGGGAAGGAGTCAAGAATGACTCCTTGCACTGTGGGCTGGTCAACTGGCTGTCTAATGTCATTCAGTGAGACAGAGAAGTGGAGGAGGACTATGTCTAGAAAAGACTCTTAGTGATGATCTGATCTAGGGTCAGTAAATGGAAGGCAGCGAGTACCTCTCTTACCCCCAGTAGAAACTGACTGTTAACCACAGTAAGCATTCTATCCCGCTGTGACTTAGAATCATGCTTCAGATAAGATCAATTTGCCATCTCAGATCAAACAGAAACTCCTCATTTAGAAGGTAAAAAAAAAAAAAAAAAAAAAAAAAAAATCCAATTTAAAAAATCCAGCCCTACAGAAAAGGCATTTTGAATAAATGCATGTCCTTAAATTACTGTTTTAATTTAAAATTTTAATGAAAACATTTAAACAAAATTCTACATGTCTGTATTATGCTCTACTATTTTCTTAGGCCTATAATTTAAGAATATTACCTGAGTTCATATCCAGGACAGCATTGGCAAACCATTGGAAAAATAAAGATAAATCAACATTAAATAAAAAGGTATTGTTTGGGTATGTAAATATCAATCAACAACTAAAACTTAACAGTTGCATGTTTCCATCTGGTCTTATATCTCATAGGTGTGTCCTTTGGTTCTAGAAAGAAAACAAAAGATCACCTGGCCCATCATTTGAAGATGAGGATGTTGAGTTCCAGGGTGGCAAAGTTTTTGGCTCGAGGTCGCAAAGCTTATTAGTGACAGAGGTTAGGTAGAAACTAGTGCCTCCTAATTCCCAGAGCATTGCTCTTACCTGTGGACTACACTGACTCCACAAACACACGTACCCTGGAACCCTAACTGGACGACAGATATGAAAACGCAAGAGAAGTCAACATACTGGATTGAGTGCAATTATTACCAGTCACGCTCATAATTTTTTAAATGACAATAGTGTTTTAACAAGAGAACATCTTTGATCTTCCTATTATCCTACCAGTGCCCTCAGCCAACACTTGAGCATCTAATAGCTTACTCACAGGGTAACAAGATTTTTCCTTTTATCTCCCTATCAATTTGAAAGAGGTTTGAAGAAATGTAACACAATAATGGATGAGGATAAGACTCCATTTAAGAAAATTCAATATTCATGTATCCAAACTTACAAAGAGACAAATTAGGGGAAATTATTCTAATAATGCAGACTTTCTTATAGGTTTGCTTTAAATAGCTTGTTCCATTAGAACTTTCTAAATATTTATAGATCATTAAGTAATTGACATGAAGATTGGGGGTGGAGGGAGACAGCCTTAAAATTAGAGCGTTAAAATATTCATCTAACTGATGGAGAGGAACTTTTTTAAAAAAACAACAACTTAAAATACACTGCAAAACAATGCAAAATACAATCTTAAGCATCAAAATAATCTCATGTGAATTGAAAATGCTGTTTCTTAGGAGAGAATGATGGACATTTTATTGTCTGATTCTTGCATTATTTCCATCTCTAATTCAGTGAGTTAAATGTAAACATATGCATTGAAAGAACTCTGGGACATATGTTCCAGGAACTTACTAAAATGGCCATGTATTTCACTTTTGGAAGACTTTATGCTTTTGTCCTGACTGCTTCAAAATTAGAAAATAATGTTATTTTAACTACAGTTATATTCAACACAGGGATGTTCTGATCTGATGATTTTTTTCTCGAGATTCCCTCTAATGTGTTACATGTATTCACCCTCAGAAACCACACTGAAACACTCATACTCATCCAGAGTATGAGACTCAAGTCACATACTTGATCTCAAAATCATACTCCTCTGTTTTTGGCTTTGTTGATCTTACAAAACTTTGGGGCAAAAATCATCTAAATTGATCCAGAGTACTGATCATCTAAAAGTCATCTAAATTGATCCAAAAGTCATCTAAATTGATCCAGAGTTTAGAAAGCTTTCCATTGAAAAGGTGAAGATAATAAAAACTAACTTTGACTTTTTGATGAATTTTTTTTTTTTTTTTTTCTGATGGGTTTTAAGTGCTTGAAAGGAATAGTATGAAGCCACTTTAAGAAATCAGATTTTGGGCTGGGCGCGGTGGCTCACGCCTGTAATCCCAGCACTTTGGGAGGCCGAGGCGGGTGGATCACGAGGTCAGGAGATCGAGACCATCCTGGCTAACACGGTGAAACCCCGTCTCTACTAAAAATGCAAAAAATTAGCCGGGCGAGGCGGCGGGCGCCTGTAGTCCCAGCTACTCGGGAGGCTGAGGCAGGAGAATGGCGTGAACCCGGAAGGCGGAGCTTGCAGTGAGCTGAGATCCGGCCACTGCACTCCAGCCTGGGCAACAGAGCAAGACTCTGTCTCTAAAAAACAAAACACAAGCCAGGTGCAGTGGCTCAAGCCTGTAATCCCAGCACTTTGGGAGGCCAAGACGGGCGGATCACGAGGTCAGGAGATCGAGACCATCCTGGCTAACACGGTGAAACCCCGTCTCTACTAAAAAAATACAAAAAAATAGCCCGGCGAGGTGGTGGGCGCCTGTAGTCCCAGCTACTCGGGAGGCTGAGGCAGGAGAATGGCGTGAACCCGG